>NC_090960.1:14212022-14854927 GCF_040807025.1 Struthio camelus
TATGTAAAACTCTGCAAAAGTCTCTCACCTAAGCACTTCTTCCATTAGTCTACACCGAAGGAAATCACTTCATGAGAATGTCTCGGGATGAAAATGCCCAACACTAGGGTACCCAACAGCTTGTTGCTTTTGGTATTTCTCTGTATGTAGAGACCAAGTTTGAGCCTGTGACCTGAATCAGTCCACTCTGGACCTTCAGCATCTTTCAGAAAAAGCCCTGGAGACAACTGAGAGATGAAGGTGGTAGGGCTGATGTTACCGAGGAGCTCTCGGAGAAGATGACGTTATGTGAATGCATCAAAACACTAAGCTTGTACAAGTTGCAAACGTGCCCTCCTTTGGGAAACAAGAAAGCCACCTTTACTTGCCAAAGGAATTTATATCCCCAATGCCAGGCTGCTTTCACGGTGAGCAGAGAGCCTACCCCTAGGTTAATTTGCCAGTGAAACAACTTGTAAAAAGTTGAAGAGTGACTGCAAGAGGGAAAGAAACAATTGCAGAGATTTCTATCTGTCTCATTTTGGAAATGAAAGAGAATGTTGGCAATGGCAGAACTGCACATGCTGAGCTGGAATCACAACCCAAGGAAAAAAGGAATGAATTAACAGAACAAGAACTGAGGGACTCTAAATGCTGTCTTCGACATTTCAGTAGAGTCCTCATAAATCTAAACAATTAGGAGATGCAGTTAAAGAAGCCCAACACAATTATGCTAGCACATGAGGAAAACAAAGCTCTCTAGAGCTCTTGCATGAGGCCATACTGGAGCAGTGTGAGCTGTGTGACTCCTTATTAGCTGGATGAGAAAGGCTAGATGAATGAAGTGGGCTGGAAACACCAGGTCTAATAACTCATGAAACATAGGTCAAGAGAAATGTTCCTTGGCTACAGTCTCTTTCGTTTTCTGGACACTTGTCTGAATTCTGAGTAGGCAGTCCTGGAATCACCCCTTGATTTCTAGGTAACTTATGAGAGGAGGCTTTCAGTCTAGTTCCTCTGGGCAGCCGAGCTCATGCAACTGGTGCTGATGACCACCAGTTCTTCTGCTACTAGACTCAGACTGCTTGGGGTCTACAGGAAAGGAGGCAGTGACTATCTGCCTGCCTTTACTGAATTGTCCAGAAGAGTTTAAAAAAAAAAAAAAAAAAGAACAAAAATGCAATATCACCGTCTTTGGTGTTATTGCAAACCTTTCCAGACTGTATTAAAAGGAGCACATTTAGTTTATTAAGGCACCGGTTTGCTGCATGCATCTCTAGTCAAAATTTAGTCATGAAAAAGGAGATAATACAAAGCACTGTAGATTTTTCTGTGCATGGTGGTTTAGGGGTTTAGGAGTGAGGCACAGTCTGCTGCATGTGGGAGATCAGCATCTGCATTAGTTCCAGCTCTCATGGAGGCAGATCTGCCGGTGGTACCTGATCGTAGATCCACATACAAGGGCCTCAATCACCTTTGTAGGAACCTGCAAAGAGGAGCACAGTCATAGTGCAGGAGCAGGGCTTTCCTGTGCCATGGGATCATGCTGGGGGTCATGTGGGTTATGCTTCAGGCCCTGCACAGCCTCCAGCAGTCATTCAACACTGCCCATGGTGTCTCATCTCTTGCAAGAGAAAAGTTTGGCACCTGCCTTGGTTTGTACTCCTACAGTTGCATGCTTTCCAGGTCAAGAGCATTGCTGTTCCCAAGACATGGAGGTGACTGAAGGCTATGCTAAGGAGGGAGACATGGGGCTTTTGGATAGCTGGGTCTGCTGTCATGGAATGCTCTAGTTGTGGAGACTGTGGAGAAATGGGCAGATGCTGGACAGCCACAATCACTCCCAGGGACCAGCAGAACCAGGGCATGTTGCACCCTTCCTGGCCACCATGGTGGCAGTGTGCAGGGAGGGATAAAGCAGGTGACAGGCAAGAGAAAAGAGGCAATTCTCTGGCCAGCTTCAAGAGAGGGGTAAGTGTTTGCTACTTAGGCTAACAAGCCTGCAAAGACCCCCAAATGGCAGCTGGCAGAACAATCTGTCCTGATGAGGTCTGGGGTGTGGGAGTAGGGGATTGTGTGTCCCTGGGCTCAGAGCACAGCCCTGCTCTGCAGCACTAAATCCACATGAAGAGCACACACGGTGCAAACACAAGGCATGCAAATGCAGGCCAGGCTTGTGAACAATTATTGGTCATCTCCTGTGACCACAGAACTCCACAGAACTGCATCTCCATCTCCACAGAACTGCAAATTCAGTGTCTCTTGGCATGGCTTTTGCAGAGCACCTCTCCAGCAAGTGCCGGAGACACCCTCATGGCTGCTGTGGAGGAACTCAGCTTCCAGCATTCCTGTGATATTCACAGCTGTCCAGAGCTTCCTCAGGGCCAATTCATAGTCTGGCTATGCAGGGGATAAAGCAAGAGTTCACTAGGATCTTGCTAGGAAGAGAGTATATTTCCCTGTTTCCCTTTTGTGAGAAGGTGAATGAACCAGAGGCAGCAGAGGTCATTCATAAAGTAGATGGGGGCCAGGGGGATCTCAGTGGAGGCTGCTGTGCCCTATCTCACTCAGACAGCCTGCACCAAGCAAGGTGGCAGGCATGGCCCCTTGGCAAAGGCTTGCTGTGGAAGGATGGGCTGTGTATTTGCATGCGTCTTGCTCACACCCCTGCTCAAAGAGCAAATCCAGAGGTATTTTATCCTCTGTACATTTGTTTAAGGAAGTTTAAAAGCAAATTTGGCCCCTGACTTTGAATCCTTGCTCCTATAAATTCAAACACCTTGGACAGAGCATGTCTGTGCAGTCTTACATGTGACATTTAGCTAAAACCACTTACAAACAACTTGCATTACAAGTTTATTCATTCCCTGCAGAATGTTGGCTCCGCTGAGCCTCTCGCAAGCCATCTGCTGCGGGCAAGCTGCTTATCTTTGCTATCAGAGCCCTCTTCTAAATATTATGACCAAACAGAATTCCAAGAACAACATCCATCCCGCTGCACTGCAAATGCGCAAAGCTGATAAACTGTTTATATATTATCAGCTAAATAAGTTGGGTTTATCTGGAAGGTTCTGCAAAAAAAAAAAAAAAAAAAAGCCTATTGAGGCTCTTAGAAGGAATGCTTTTTACAGGCAGCACTCTGCAAGATGGGGAGGTCATCAGGGCTCCACCCAGTGTGCCATCTTCAGCTAACTCAGCTCCAGGATGCCCACTGTGCCAGCCTAGGAAGGTCTACAGCTCCTCCTCCCCAGGAATGGGCCCACAAGCCTGCTGAGCTGTGGTGCAACAGTGGTCAAGGCTCAGCTAGTCCCTTCATCAGCTCCTGCATCGTGCTTGGCTGGCCTCAGGGACTGGGCTGAACCGCTTGCCACACCCTCTGCAACACAGAGAATATCCCTTCTCTGGGTATCAGTGTCCGCGTGCTGGATCTTGCTTTTCTCCTGCCCCACACCTGACTTTTTGCAGCATAAGGTTACCTTTAGCACTTTGTGCTGGATCACCCGTCAAGCTAGACTTGGCATCTGATCTGGCAAACTAAGGAACTATCTAACCTCCGTGCCTGGGATAGTGCCGGGAGTCGGCTAACCCTGGCGCCTGGGACAGTGCCCAGAGCCACTAACCCCAATGCCCCAATATAAATTATCTGAATGCTTGTGAAATCCACCCGACATGTCTCTGCCCCTCCTAGTGTTTCACAGCCCAAATTGGGTATCACACAGTGTGTTTATTCTTGCACATTTGGGTTCTTCGTATGGCTGAGGACTTGCCTTTCAGTGTCAACAAACTCTGGGATAAGGCCATGAGCAGAGGTCAGTGTGGACCCCAGCCATCCCAGCAAATGGAGAGCATTTATTCTTCCCAGGGGACTCCAGATCTAAGGACACTCTGTCTGCTAGCTGCTAGCAAACAGATTTCACAAATCAAGCTAGTTTCTGCTGACCCCGGCCATACTCACCAGTAACACTTCAGCACAGCTTGACTGGGGCAGTTCAGCCAGTACTGCCAGGCCCGCGGCAGCTCCTGCAGTGACTCTGCATGATCAAGACCAGCCATGGAGTGAAAGGAGAGCCCACATCATTGAATAACATCAGAAAGGAATGGTGTCAAGAGGATGGGGCCAGACTCTTCTCAGTGATGTCCAGCAATAGGACGGGAGACAACAGGCACAAATTGAAATATAGGAAGTTCCATCTGAACCTGAGGAAAAACACCTTTCCTGTGAGTGACAGAGCACTGCAGCAGGTTGCCCAGAGAGGTTATGGAATCTCCTTCCTCGGAGATATTCAAAAGCCATCTGGACACAGTCCTGGGCAATGTGCTCTAGATGACCCTGCTTGAGCAGGGGGTTTGGACTAGATGATCTCTAGAAGTTTCTTCCAACCTCAACCAGTCTATGATTCTGTGATTCTGTAAAAGGCTACTCAGGCTTACCTACTGGGTGCCATTTTAAGACTTTGCCTAAGTCCTAAAGGACTTTTAGGACTGGCTGGGGAAGAAGGTAGAATGATTGACCATGCCTGGGAACTGCTGGGCTCAGTAAACCCCAGAGCAGAGGCATCTGGGTCTGAGTGGGAAGAGGAAGAGGAGCCAGGCATGGGTAGATGGCTCCTGGGAGAGGAAGCAGAAAGGCAGAGGGCAAGAGCTGCTGGGAGTGAACACCTTTTAAGCAGGTCAGTGCACAACCCACTACAGCAACTGGGTACTGCAGGCAAGGAAATGAAGACTCAAAGTCAGATGCAAATTTTTTAAGGTTGGGATGAGCAGTGAGTGGCGCAGGCCATGGAGGGGCCACAGGTGTGGCAGTGATGGGTTCACCTCTCCCTTGATATTGTTAGATTAAGACTCAGTGCCTATTTAGAAAACGGACACTTTGCATAAAACTCCAGTTATTTGGTCTGTATGGCAATGAGCAGTGAAACGTGGTGCAGGCTTGATGATAGGAGGGCCCTCTGGTCCCCTAGCCTACAATGTTTACATTTTACCAAGCTCTCCAAAAGTTTATCCAGCACATTTAAGCTGTGTTCATGGGCAGTGTGGGATCAGGCATGACTGTTACATGACTGTTTCATCAGGCACAATTTGCCGGTTGTTTGTGTGACAGTGGGCTGGAGGTTTTCCCAAGGGGTGACCTAGGTCATTGGTCACAGCAGGGGTGCTCCCCCACCAGGCTGTCATATGGTCAGGACTGATGTGGTTCTTGACGTGATTGCCACATCTGTGCCTCGGCACTGGTCTCCTTAGGGTATGGCTGCTCTTCCCACAAGCTCATGCTATTGATGTTGAATCAGTCTTTGCAGTTGCAGATTATTTCCATGTTGTTCTCATCCAAGGAGTAAATCATCATACTAAGTGAAACCTGGTCACTACAGGTGGGTGGTGGGAGAGATCCTGGCTCTTCTGATGACTCCTGGTGGTGCTTGTGATGCTTGAGGTCTGTATGGCAACACTTGTGAACATGAGGTCATATTGCCGTGTATGCCCAGGATGAAAATAAGTGGAGAGGGCACTAGTCCAGCTTCCTCTACCCTGAGATACCAGCAGCCCACATTTCTCCATCACTCAGCTCTGGCTCTGCTTGTAAGTGCACAGAGCCCTGGCAACCATGCATCTGACCATGCAGACATAGCTTTCTGTAGCCTGCACAGCCCAACAGACTGTCCAGAGCAGAGATATGTCACTTGAAAACTGAGACAAAAAGGGGATACAGTCAGAATAAGTCAGTCTGGAAGTGAACCCAGCTGTCCAAGATGCATACTTTCTTTCTCAGCCTACTCAACCATATTTCCTTTCATACTTGAAAGTCTGATGGAGGGGGAGATGGTCTTATGTGCTGGTACATAAAAACCCATCAGAGTAGGTGCTGGCCCTGTGGCAAGGAGTCACTAGGGGGAAAATGGAAGGGACAATAGAGAGGAGAATTACACAGATGTGGCTGGCCTGGCAGAAAGCAAAGCTTTGGGTACATCAGGTTTGCTCTTGGCCCTTCAGAAGAAGGGACTGTGTATAGCAGTAGCTGTTCTGAGATGCCTGGGGCTTTTTGCCAGCTTAGTTATTGCTGGTGACACTGTGGGATCACTGCTCTTTTCTACTACCGTCTACCTTAGAGGGGCTGTCCCATAAGGTGGCTTCTCAGTGTTGCAACTGTGCAGTGACTCCCTCCATGCATTGCCTCTTGGGAGGCTTCAGTGAAGGCAGCTAGCTATTTCCACCCTGCCTGCTGCTGGAATGGGCTCTCATTCTGCCGTGATCAGACCCCTGAAAAACCAATGGTCCCAAAAAGAGGGACCATCTTTTTTCAGGCTTTCTGTCATTCCTTTATCCAGAAAATTAGAGTGAAGGAGCTTCCCAAAGCAGACTTCGGCATACATAAGACACTCCTTGTCCTGGAAGTTCAGGCTGGCACTGAGCCTCATCGTTTTGCATATCTTGTATACATGAAGCAGCTCCTTTGCATAAAGATATGGAGTTTATTAGGAGACATTGGAGCTTAGGAGCTGTCAGGAGTGGAAATCAATTCTGTTTCTGACACGCAAAGAGCCTTTTATAGCCTGGAATGGGCGCAGGACACTAGCTGAGTACCTCCCCCTCGGCACTCAGCTAGTCCCTTCCCAGGCACGACTGCTCTCTGGAGCCTGTTTCCTTGGACTTCCTCCGATTTGAGATGGGTCTCCATCCCTTGGCGTGAGAGATAACTCCATAATCTAAGGAATCTCTTGAGCTGAAGTCTTTCAAACACACCCACACAGAGAGACTATGCTCCCCCAAGCCTCCTCTTTTCCCCTCTCCCCAACACACCCATTAACCCTTGTCTCATTTACTGGAAGCTCAGCAAGACTACAGCAACCTCCTGAGCCTGGCTTGTTATGAAGGACCCTGGGACCCTGACCCTGTGCCCTCTCTCTGTAATGGGGTTGCTTCTAATATCTTTGCAAGGCTGCAGTATCAGCTCCTCTCTTCTGGTTCCTGAGTGCCTGGGCTGCCCCCGATCCCCAGAGCTTTCTCAGTTCTTTCAATATTTGATGCTCTTAAAGAACAGAAAATCCCTTTGTCTTGCTTGGAGCTCTATATTTTGCACATTGCTACCATATCCCTCCCCAGTCACTCAGCTACTCTCACCATAAGTGATATTTACCGTAAAGTGGCTTGTCTGCATCAGCCAAGCTTTTTACATGCTTTATGCCCTCTGACTTGGTGTCACTCTCCAGGTTCCTCAGTTCCTTGAGTTCCACAAATCCCTATGAAATACAGAAGTCCATCCCTTTTTGTTCCTGTCCTGCTCTTGACTTTGCTATACTGGCTCAGAAACATTAGCAGGTGATTTTTGTGAATTTTGCTGTCACAAAACACCTTTTCTGGCTTTGGACCTCTTGCAGAGCAGCTGTATCTGGGCTTCCTCCTACGGAGGCCTATGGAGCCTATGGAGGCTCTGTTTCTCCGAAAGTATCAGCTACATCTTTCAGCAATGAATCTCATTCAGGGACAGTTTGGGGATGGAGCTCGTTCAGGAACACTCTCCCTGGGTTAGCTCTCCTTCCTGAATGGGCTGTACAGGACTAATCACCTTTCACTACTGATACTTCACCTCTTCCTAGTTTGTGAAGGAATGAACAAGAATCAGTCATATTCTCTAAGCACTGGGAGACACTGTGCTTTTCAAACCTGAAAGGCAGGAGAGGGTGCCCAAAAGGAACCTCTTGACTTGTTTTCTGGGTTGTTTCAAAGGAAATTGCCTTCTACCAGCATTTAAAGCTTCAGCTCAAATTGCAGTTCTGACTGTCACCAGTGGGCTGTAATTTGTGTTTCAGGCACATGCCATCTCCCATCCTAACTTGCTGGAAGGATGCTTCCCTCTGAGGTGCTTTTTGCATGGGCGCAGCATCCTAATGGAACCTACAGGCAGAGGTTGACAGGTGTGTGTCATTCAGACCTTCACTCTGGACAGAGGAAAGATTGTGAGCCAAAACCTTCTGTCAGAAGTCTGCCACATGCCTCTTCCTCAGGAATGCATCCTTCTAAGCACTGCACTGTGGGGGTGGAAGACTCCAACAGAACAGAAGACGTATCACTGGGAATTTCACTGGTTTGCAGTTCATTCCAGTTATACAGCTGTCTCCTTTAAACAAAGCTTACTCAGTGTTACTTAATGTTTCAATCATGTCTCTTCCAGGAAGATGTTCGTGTGACCTTTACCCACCATACTAGCTTGGTCTGGGTCTATGAGTGGGATGCCAAATTCATAACGCTTGGGCGTGGTGGGGGTTTGGAGTTGGATCTGACAGTCCTGATTTCAGCCCAGCTCTTCCAGCACTCATGCCTAACAGGCACAAGACTCACTGTACCACATTTTTCTGGGCTTTCCATGGAGACCTATCCTCCCTTTAACTGCTCCCTTCCTTCTTTTGGTCCTGCATGCATCTCTGCTCCAGCCTGCCTTCTGTGACTGGTGAGGCAGGGCTGCTCTTGACTGGGTGGACAAGGGGACCAAAAGGGAATGGTGCTGGCCTAAACTCCACAACAATGGCTCAAGTGAACCTTCCTCTGTATGTGCCCCATGGCATCTCCCAGCAGAGGGGCTCAGGGCTGGGGTGCAGAGTGTGCAGGAGGGAAGGGAGAACCACATGGGCAATGCTATTACCTCACAGCCTTGTCTTGTCTGTGGTGTGGGGAGGCTCCTTCTGCCTGTGGAGTCCCGCTATCTCCCTGACCCTCTCTCTGCTGTGATAGCTGTTCTGACACTGGATTGTGCTTTTAGGGAGCTTTGCACAATCATTCGTTTCCTGCTTCTGCCCCTTTGCCTGGCGGTCATTCTCTGAGAACAGAGTTGACAGTGGGAATACTCAGCTTGGTCCTCCCACTGCATCTGCTGCAGGAAGTGATCTCTTCAATCCATGACCTAGTAGCACAATGCATGTCTCCTAGGGCTGCCCATGCTGTGAGTTTTGAGGAAGAGAGTCTATACCATTCCCTTTGTGGGGAATTGGCCTTGTATAATCTACAGGTCATGGGGTGCAGTGGCAGGCACGAGGAGGGGGGTCAGAAACAACTCCACTTCACTCTCCTCAGACCATGCTTCAGTTTCCTCATTTGTAAAAGAAGAAAAGTGCTCTGAAAACTTTGAGAAAAACATACTTGATGCCCCCACCATTTTGAATATGTGTGCCTCTCTTGGGGTCTCAAGGCACTCCACAGTGTTATTAAAACTTCCCAGGTGCCCAGAAGGGCATGCTGTAGGTTGTAGTCATGTAAGAACCATCTCAGCTCTTTTAGATAGCTCTTTTTTAAGCCTTTTTTTGCACTGAGTGCCTTGTCAGATTGTTCTGAGGTTGCCTCTTCTTGGTCCTAGCAATGGCAGGAGTGCTGTCAGCAGATTTATGACCCTCATGTCTAGGTCAGCTCTGACCTGCCTGGGATGACAGGTAGGTACATCCGGGTGAAAGGTCTGAGGCTCGCCTCTGGCCATCTGGCCCTTTGTCTTACAACTAACCAGGGGGAATTTGCCAAAAAGCACACTGCATTGCTGTCTGGGGAACTCAGGCAGCCTTGGACAATGGGATGTGTGCTGGCCTTCATGCCATCCTGCAATGCCACAACTGGTGTCAGTGAATTACACTCCCTGATCAACAGCACCTGCTGCAAAACTAAGGGACGGGGATCAGTGTGGGATCCTGACCCCAGCAAAGAGACTTCAGGGGGACTGGTATTTGTCTGCAAAAGGCACTCAAGGAGCTAATCGTGTACAGACTATTGTGTTTTAGGTCTCAGCCCTGCAGGAGCAGACCTGTGGCAGACTCCAGGCACTGAACAGTGACTGTGCAACATGTGGTGGTGGGGAGAGGGGAGGTAGTAGGAAAAAGTCCCAGGCTTTGCCTGTTTGAAGGGTCATGAGAGACCCTTTAATGAGCATTTCTCTATGAAAGTGTGTACAAGGAAAAGGAGGATAGCTTAATTAAAAACCACAGGGAGTTTTGGGTGTGTGCCATGATGCTGGGAGCAGTGACTGACTGCGAGGGTCATTCCCTCTCCAACATGGGAAGTGGGCACTGAAGGTCTCATTGAGTAACAGATGCCCTGATCCTAATTGGTAGATAGTTTGTGATAAGTCAGGGTTGAGGGTTAGTTTTGTCTATGACATCTGGCTGAGGAGAGTGGATACAGGGATGCAGGGAGCTGACCTACAGGAGCCAGCTGGAATGGGCCCACAGTACATGAGGGAGGCAGCAAGTAAAGTGCAGCCCATCACACTCCTGGTAGGATCACTGAGCAGGGGAAATGCCATCCAAACAGCACATAGGAGGCTTTACTGCTTACAGTGGGCTTGGCCGGACAGGCCTAATGCACTGAAGTTGTCGCTTGCCCTTTGGTGCTTATCATGCAGTTGTAGGCGCCTCAAGGTACTTGTCTATGAGGAGCAAGTGAGAGTGTGATTCTGCTGCTCATTTCCTTGTGTTTGTGGGTTTAAGTGAGGTATGGTCTGTGTGGCTACATCAGCTGCTGCACCACAGCATTTACTGAGCAGTGTGGTCCATATGTGTGTACATATGTGCATGCACATGTGCCTGGTGATAAACATACAGATATGAATGTGAGGAAAAATATAAATATATACAATAATTTTCCACAATTAAAAGATGTTTTAGAGCATAAAAATTTCCATTTTAGGCGTAGGAACATCAATTTTATAAATAAAGGATTAAAATAAACATTAGCATGGATACATCAGCACACACACACACATGCACACACACAATAGGCTTCCACACTATAATTTTAAATAGTACAAAACAAATGAATTCTCCAAATATTGTTTAAACTGGCATGGGGGGTTATGATGTCATCTCTGTAGTAATCATAAACTTGTTTTCCTGTAATAAATATGATCATTTTTCCCATTAACAGTTTATTAGGACTTTTAGTGTATGTGAGACCAATACCAAACTGTGACTGGTTTTGATTGCTGAAGACTGTATTAGGTCTCCATCCTCTCTGCTGGCTCACTAACACTGCTGTCAATAGTTGCTTTTTTATTTTCTCATCCTTTTCCTCTGGGGAAATAGAATGGCGCCTTGCTCTTGAGCAGGATCTGAATTTCTGCAATGTGTGGTGGGACCCTTCCTAGGGGCTGGATTGTCAGCTCTGGCATTGATTTCAATGGGAGCAGGACTGGGCCATAGCATTGTGTGGCAGGGAGCCAACAGCTGATCTAATGCGGGGCTGTAGGGACCCCAAAGGGCGGGGTGACATGGACAGACAGATGTGGGCTTGTTCTGCTCGTGCCCTGAGCTGTCCCGGTGAGCCAGCTCCCTTCTAGAAGCTGGTGCTAATGAGCCCAGCAGTCTCATGACTGGCAAGGAAGCATCCAGCCCACGATTGCCTCGTCTCACACTAGCAAAGGTGCCTGTGTGATCTCCTTGTACTGCTACTATCCAGCTCGTCACACAGGTAGGCTGCTGCCGCTTCGGCAAGCCTGGCATTCTGGTGTGTACACTCCCTGTGCTTGGAGGGGCTGGTCCTGACACTTTTAACAGCTCCACTTGGAGTAGCCTGTGCTGCAGTAGGAGGCAACAGTCCCTTCCCCAGGACAGCGCAGCGGCCCCAGGCTTACAGCCACTTGTGTCAGGAGAGCCTTGCTGGTGGCTTTGGGTCCGCCTGCCTTGAACACCATGCCTGTCTGTGCGACGCCATGAGTCAGGAGTGACACAGTGAAGCTGGGGGCACTGAGCAGTCACTCACTGGGCTGGTTCTGGACAAGGGCAGACCACGCTTCACAGGATCTCTAAGCAGGTGGGAGGCCCTATCCTTCTGCTAGAGCATTTGAGGCTGAGTTCCAGTGACACTAGAAGTAAAAGTCCTCAACTATCCTCTATTCTTATATGCAGCCCTATATGAAATACCGCTGGAACGTGTCAACTCTACTCCTAGAGCTCTGTTCATTCACACTTATCAGCATAAGGGCACAGTGTCTCTGAATGACTCAGAATAATATTTTGAAAAATCCATCTTAAGTATATTAGTCCACTAAGCCTTTAAGTCTTCACAAGGACCTTAATTCCAAGGACGCTGATGTGTGCCTGTGCCAAAGATTTTGCAACGCAGTGACACACAGGCAGCAGGACTCGTTCTGAGTCCCATCCTGCTGCCTTGAAAATGGTTAACAAATGTCTTACTGCTGGAAATCTGTTTCTGCTTAAATTGAAAGCGGTGGGGTTCTGAACCCTGCTTTGTAGCACCCTGCTGGCAGCTTTTGTCATTCTCAGGCTTGGCATATTATAGAAACTATTAAATGATGCTGCATTGCCTCATTGTATTTAGATTTTAAACATATTTGTAAGGCTTAAAAAAAAAGTTCTCATTATTAAAGCAATGTACCAAATACCTTCTAGTAAATAATCTGTCCCAGAAGTGCTCTGCTCATCCAGAGCAGTCTGGGGAGCAATAAAGCAGCAAAAGGAAAGAAAATAATAGCAGAGATGTTATGGGGAGGTAGAATGAGGAGAAATGAGAAGCACTGGATAATGTACTTGAACTCCCTGCAAACTTCTGTTTAAGTGAACCGTCACCCACCTAAGAGGCCATTCAACACCAATCCCTGCTGGTTTCAGGTTAGCTAAGAGAGTAGATTGCAGAGAGCAGAGCACTGCAGATAAGCCAGCTCTCAAGAGAGGTGATCAGACGTGGATTTAGCTTCATACTGTTGACTCTGACAGTGTTGGAAGCAGCCAGAGCCTTAGGCATTCGCAGCTTTGGGAATGAAGGTTCTGAACGATATAAGAAGGTCTCTGTAAGGGCTGATGGGGAGTGCTGGAGCAGCTCTAGGAAACTCAGCACTCTGCTGCCTTTGCTCCAGAGAGCCCTGTTCAAGAACAGCTTCATATTCAGCAAACACAGTGACAAGCCTGACCCACAGCAGGCAGCCTTCCCAACCAGATCCTATCAGAAGGGCTCAGGAAGTACCAAGAATGTTCACTGCCATTCTGGGCTCTCACAGCACTGAGGCCGACTAGAATCAAGAAAAAGAGCTAGAACGTACCTGTCCACTTGGACAGCTCTACATGGGCAGCTCTGTGAAGATATCTGTGTCTTAACCAAATTATTCCTTACCACTATCACTATCTACCTTATCTACAGAGGTTTTCCAGAGATTGACTGATTCTTCAGTCTACCTGTCTTTACATCTATCAACAAGTGTTTCTTTTCATCCATCCAGAGAAGAACCTCAAGTGAAAGTTCATCTGCTTCCAACTTTCTCTTTTTGGATGGACCCAGGTTATGTCCAAAAATGAACAGCAGCTTTCCTCCATCCTTATTACACTACAGTGTGAATCCCTGAGGTTTACCAGGAAAATCAGGAGCTGCTGCTATCCAGCACTTCCTGGTGTGAGTGTGGAAGGCACAATGTGCTGCTCCCTGATGGTCTTGAGGGTGGTACAGAGAGTGATGGAGAGTGCATAAGAAAGCAGAGAAGGAGGCCTTTTGTCTCAAGTGGTGTAACAGAGGCCTCAGGAAGCTGGGGAGTTTAGTGACTGTGAGCCACTTTTCCAGCATCCCAGCAGAGAAAGCACTGACTGATGAGCTGAGTTTAACTCTGCATTTCACTAGACAACAGAATTCTTGTCACTCCTAGAAGGCTGCCTGCTGCGTGCCTGGTCTAAGAAACCTAGAAGCTGTAGGGGAGGACACACAATTTCCACACTTGAAAGTTCTAGGTGAGCCTACAAGTTTTATGACTGGTGACACAGGTGGGGAGAGCTCCCATAGAGAGCCTCCTCTCCCGTTTTGGTGCTGGTGGACGGTCCTGTGGCTGGAACACCACGGCCAGCACCCCCAGGAAAGTGGTAGTAGGTGCCTGCAGCTATGGATGGGCATCTGTGTTCTAGTTCATGGAAATATGCCACTGAAAGGAGCAGCCATATGGGCACTGTCCGGCTACAGGGGGGCAGTGAGAGTTTCCTGTGTCTGCTCTAGCTCAAGAAACTCTTGAGGAGCACAAAGTCCTGGTAAACTTGGAGAGGTCAAAGGGGCTTGACCAGCGATTCTGGGACAGAATGAGAGATAGACAGTGTGTCCCCAGCCCCAGGAGGGATTAGCTGTGCCAGAGCAGGAATATCGTGGGTCACTGCTCACTGTGAACTTACAGAGCCATGCAGCCTCCATGCCAGCATCCCCAGGCTACAGAGCTACAAATATGTTGATGATCACTCCCCTAGCTACCAGCTGCCCCAGTACTTTAGCAGCATAGCTGATTACTAGTGATTTGACAAACAGTACTGGTCTGGGCCAAGTATATATTAGGTCAATCTTCTAGAAGCTGGGAAAGTACCAAAAAGCAAACAAAACCAAAACAACAACAACACAACAAAAAGCCAAGGCGAAAGAAAATAGCTATGATACTGCTGTGATGTCTGTATATGAGTATTTTTGCACTGAAGGAATGCAGCTGCATTTTTCCTGTGTTACAGCACAGCTTTAGGCAGACCAGCAATGATGCACTGTAAACAGACCATGTTAAAACACATAGTTCTCTCTAGATCTTTCTCAGTATTTTCTCTAAATAGTTATTTTGTAACAGGCATTTTATTTGCTTTGCAGAGTCCCTAAATAGTATGAGCCCTAGTTCAGGAACATGCATGTTCTGGACTTTATTTTAAAGGGCTCTTTATTTAGTAAGAGAGCTGAAGCAATTGAAGTCCCCTGCCAAGCCTACCCCTCTGCCTCCCTGTGGTGCATTGCTCACTGCTAATGAGAGGGGTGTATGCTAGCTCACTTGTACTGCTCCCCGGTAGAGGAAGGGTCTCTGAGTTTGTGAGAGGCTTCATTTGCTCAGGGTCAGGCTGGAGCACCTGGCACAGGACTCCCTCAAGCTGCTCCAGGACGACACTGGAGTGATGCAGAGCAGAGATGGAGAGTCCAGCTTTTCCATCTTGTGCCTTCCAAAGTGTCCTTCTCTGTGCCGTATTTAACACAGACATTTGGAGAAGCTTCTCTCTGCTCCTCTGCGCTTAAGCATGGACTAACGCAGGATGTGAGTGTGGCTGAGAGAGCTGGGAGGGTTGGGAGTCCTGCATAATTTGAGGAAATCTGACTGATAATTCAGGCTGCTCGGTCACTAAGGAGTTAGGTCTTTCAGAGTTTTTAAGTTCACACAGCATATTTGACATTTTCTTAAGTATCTTTACCAGCATTTCCCTGTGTGCCTGGGCCAAGACCCCAGGAAGTGCATGCTGAGCAGGGCCTGTGTCCTGTGTCCCAGAGCAACCCCTTCCCCATAAGACCATCTTCCCCTAACCCACACAGGAAGGCAGACTCTGGCCTTGTTGCCCTGTGTTGTTTATCTGGCAAAGGATGTTCAGGTAGATTTTCCCCACCAGTAGAAAGGAGGAGACCCCCCTCTGGAGTTTTGGGAATTAGGGACAACTGCTTACCCGTTTCTCCATACTGGCTTTATGATCCTATCTCAGTGAAACTTTTGGAGGAGGGGTTGGACCTTAACAGCACCATCTATCACTCAGCTGAAAGTGAAATGAAGCCGGTAAGAGCCCCTGGTTTCAGTTCTGATGTGTCCAGTGAGTTGGAGGATGCAGACAGGTTTGCACATCACCCAAGCTGTTCTGCCTTCTATGGTGCACAGGAAAGGGAGCCCTGTGCTGAGAGTGGTTATGTTGTGCCATCACAAAAATCAGCAGGAATTTCCCATGTCTCTCCATTATTATTTTCTGGTGAGGAATACAATTTAAAAAATCTATATTTGGGGCCATATTTCTTTTTTCTTCATATATTTCTCAATGGTTGCTCTTTGATTCCTCCCCCTCCACATCCCCCTGTGTCACTGGCAGAAATCTCTTTATGGTTTGTAAAAAAACACATTGGAAACAAACTCCAAAATATTTTACTTTTGCAAAGAGGGGGAGGAACAAAAGTTAAATGCAATTTTCTTTACTGGCCTCATTTGTGATGCCAAGTTTTACCCATTGTGTCAAACTCAGATCGTTTACCAAAGCAACAGGGATGGAAATCCAGCACTTTGTGATGAGTGAAGCTGTTTGGGTTTGGAGTTCATGCTATATGAGTGCATGCAGAAGGAGAGCTAGCCATTGTGGTTACCCACTCCAAATGGGAATGGAATGAATAGCCAAACTTTTCGTAGGCATCGTAAATTGTGTTTCCACAAACCAACTTCCAGGAATAACAGCATGCTTTTCTAAATGATGTTTATTTGCTCTCTGCACCCTTTCCAGCCCTCCCCGCCTCTCTGCTCTGATTTTTATTCTTTTTCTTCATTCAAGTGATGAAAACCTAAGGAATATTTTGGTGACTTTCACTGACATTTGCGATTTTCCTCCTGAACTGCCAAAGTAAAAGTTGGCCCAGACCAGCTGAAGTACTTCCAGTGGGATTTGAGGATGGTAAATCAGGAAGAGGCAATATTATAGTGAAATCTTGGTTAGAAATTACAATGCCATTTCCCCCCTTGCAACCAACAGAAAGACAGAAATAACTTAGGGAAAGACTTTTCTGTCTCCACCAAGCCAGTTAGCATTTGTAGCAAACCCAAACGCTTTCTCCCCTTTTTCTCTAGCACATGTTGAGCATTTTGCTTGTTAATGAGTCCTGGACACAAGTCCTTGGTACCTTATCTGATACAAGAAGTGGAGTGGCTGCTGGATGTGAGTTACAGTAACAGGCCCACCTAAGTTGTGTGAAAACTGGATCTCCATGTGAGTGTGCGCAAGATCATGGAGACTCCATTTCTGAATCATTCTTGGAGACGTTCCTGTATAGGCCACACTCGTGATTAGATTGTTTTCAGATTTGGCTCCAAAAGGGCTGTAGCTGAAGACTATTGTTAGCAACAGTTCAGTTCTGTAATGCTGACAAAATACTGCTATCCATCTCAGCACAAGCAAAGGAACCCCTCCAGGGTGCTCTCCCACCTTTCTTCCAACACTGTGTAGCTAGAGTTGGGTGTCCTAGTGGTGAATGCATCATTGTGCATGATTTGCCTGAGAAAAAAGTGGTGATTTTTCTGACTCCTTAGTGAGTGCAGTCAGATGAGATGCTCTAGAGCAACACTGAACCCTAACATCACTGATTGGTTTGGGGCTGGAGTTTTCAGCAGTGCCTTAATCTGTAAAAGAAGAGCTGTAATCTGCTGCTTCTCCTAACACTACCAGCTGATGAAGGGAACCTAGAGAGGACAGTGAATTAGTGGGTCTAGCTAGAAGAGAGGAGACAGTCATGATGTTGAAAGGAGGAGTATCAGTTTGGAGAGAAGCAGTTGGGGGAAATCTTCAAAGAAGCACTGAGATCTTCTTTATAATTTTAAATAATGGCTTTACCATCAGAAATGAATGCATACTGGAGAAATCTGTGCCTGATACAAGGCCAGTAAGCACAGTCGAAGCACAAGCGAATTGGTGTATTGCACAGAGAGAACTGGATAACCTTTGAGTTTTGAATAAAGGAAAAGATGCAATTCCATAGATAAAATTTGTATTGTAAACACAGAGTTTGTGAGTGGAAATTAGCAAGGAAGTGAAGGAAAACAGTGGATTTCAGAACAGTATAAGCACTTTTGTGATGCTATGTGAGATATATTAGCTAAGTTATGTCCAAGAAAGCAAAGCAAATAGTAGCACTGTGCACAAGAGCTTAGTACCACCAATCTGAATGTTGTAGAGTCCACCCACCTTTGAGGAAGATGCATCACATGATGGGCAGAGAGAGTCTTGTAGCATGACCAAGGAGCTGGAGAGTCTCTCATCCTAGAGGGGACTAAAGAGGTCAGCTTGTTGAGAGAAGCCAGCAAAGGCTGTGAAGGATTGTGCCTGCAGAATATAAGCGATATAATGAATATTAAACAGCAGAAGGTGTTTTCTAGCCATCAAAGCAGGAATATACCAGAGAAGCTTCCCAAGAAAAGAAATGAGGAATTAATAGAAAACTCGTGCCACAGAGCTTGTCGTAGCCTGGACTGGACTTGGATGGAATGTGCTGGGTGGGCATCTGTCATACAGCGTAAATCCTAGGTCTGTGAAGATGCTGTGTTTCACAGGGCAAGAAGCATGTGGCACTGGGCCCGGGCCATCACAGGTAGAGCAAGTCACTCCAGTTGTGCTGAACTTGGAGAATCCCCATGTGCAGACTACAGTGAACCACATTACACATCACCATAATGGTATCAAGCGCTCAACAGCCCATGTACTATGGGTACAAGTAGACTGGGCCAGATTTCCCCCTGAAGTTGGGCCTTGTCAAATCAGACTATCTTCCTTGACAATTCTGGTTTCAGAGGCTCTGTGGACAGGATAACACTGCCAGGAAGAGGGATTCCATGGAACCAGGTCTGTTCTAGTGACCCAAGATCCCTGTGCTGACTCGGAGGTCAATGGGGACAGATCTCACAAAGGAGCTGTAGAGCCTGTCCCAGAGTTTTTCCAGTGAAAGCTTGGAAATGCTGATTCAAATCTGAAATCCCATTTTGGGAGTCTGCTTAGACTTATTGTGTCCAAGCTTTTAATAATGTGATTCTGAGACATTTTTTGAAATTCAGAGAGCAAACAACTTGTTTTTAAAAGAAAGGGGAACTTCTCCCATACTCATGGATCTTCAGCACAGGTGACTTTAAGTAAAATCACCTAACACCAAATTGGGTGATCAGACCCTTCTCATGTGGTGGTGAACATGCCTATAGCACCTCATGCTTTCCAGGGCAGGGGGACTGGACAGGAAGGCCTGCAGACTCTGATGGGTGAAGTCCACTATGCGTTTCTTGCAGTGGTAGGAGCAATGTACAATGATGGGTGAGGAACATGTCTGTGCTCCATCCTGCAGAATTGCCTCCTAGATCGCTGAGCCAGACATGTTGCGCAGACATCGCTGTGCAGACATGTTGTTTTCCCCCAGGGCTATGCAAGTCAATACATTATCTGGGGACTGTGGACTGGCAATTTCATATTCTCTGGTGAATTGCCCTGCTAAAAAATCTAGTCCTATGCATCTTTCCATTTCTATACCCACTGGTATAACATCAGGTCCCGGGAATGCTCCCCCCTCCTGCACTCTTTCAGGAGGTATCGATGTTTCCATTTAATGTGGGGGTTTTTTGTCCTCACTGAGGAATTTTACAAATAGTTTGTTTATTGTGTCAATCTCTGCCTTTGTGAACAGAAGAGGGAGCATCTGGAGAGCATCACGAACTCTTGGCATGGATGCTTCTGGGTGGCTGTGCTCTCCCCAGCGTGAGAGAAGCAGCCCATCCCCACTCCCCAAAGACCCCTTCACATCCTCACACGAGGTCCTGTCGGAGCATATCCTTCTGCTCTGGACTGTGTGGGAAGCTGCGACAGAGTGCAGGGACAACACTGTTCTCTAGTTGGCTCTGCCAATAAAGAGCCCTGCTTTGGGCTACTTGCTACACAGGGGAGGAAGGTCTCCTAACGTCTCATCTTTTCTGGGGATCAGCATAGTTGATGGAAGAGATGAAGAGCTATCTCTCCATGTGTACCATAGCAATGCAAGTCTGTTTTGCCCACCCAGTGCTCTGCCTAGGGACCCAGAAGAGCAACAGCTTATTGCTGTTGCATTGAGTCTGCATGTGAACATTAACTTCACCTCTGTGTTAGCTGGGTATTTTCCATAACAATAAGGTTTAATTGGGGGAAAAAAATAAAAGAGCTGATTAATCAAAACTAAAATGTTGCATAGGTATGTACCAATTTGAATTAAAGTCTTATCTGGAAAGGTCACTGGAGTTTGGGAAGGAAAGTCTCATTAAGACAGAGGGAGACCACCCTGCAATAACGGATCACCTGCTGGTCAGAACACAGCTGGGAGGAGAGAAGATAGCAAAGTAGAGACTTGACCTTAGTTCCCTGCGTCCCAGGAGAGCACAGCGCTTGTTACACTCCAGGATGAGGCATGCCGTTCCTGTCTTGTTGGAGCTGCTCAGTTGTGTACAGGAAATTAATATTCATTAAATCGAAGGGAAAATTGGATGACAGTCTGCTCATTAAGGTACGGACTTGGGCTCCAGTTCAAGTGGTTGTTTCTTTATTTATATAGTGGGAAGTTGCAGAGGGACAGGCCATATAAGCCTGCTAGCCTGGCAATATGAGTGCTCAGCTGAGGTCCAGGAGACTTCTAGCCAAGTTGCTACTCTGCCAGCTCTGGAGAAGGCCTTGGTTCTCCTTCCTGCACCCCGGCTGTTTTTGTGCCATGGCGGGCCATTTGAGAGAGTCTTCAATTTTCTTGGAAATCACTGCAATGTTTTGGTTTACTGATGATGTGGGCCAGGAACATTTTTTGATGCTTTGAGAGGTTTTATTGGAATGACAAGACTCTTCCTGCCCAGCTCCTGCTGTGAGCTCTACACTTGGAGACAAGCTGTTGCTGGGTTTGCATCCAAGGTGAAGGATCAGCTTTGTAGTGCTCAGAGACCTCAGAGTAATGAATGCCACATGAAATTTGCAACAAATACTGCCACAAGCATACACCTCAGCCTTCGGTGCAGAGTCACATCCCTTCCTGTGAAGCTTTCATTATGGCTTGAGAGCTCAGCTCAGGTCAGAGTGACAGGCATTGAAGCCAGTTCTGAGCTGGAACAATGGATGGAAACACCTGAGCTGGCAGATAGATTCCCACTGAAGGGTTGCTGGGGCTCAAGGAAAAAGCATAGCCTTCTTCTGCCCCAGGGCTTGGAGCGCTGTAAGGGGATGAATGGTCAGAGTTTCAGCAGTCCTAGCTAGCAGACTTTTGTTATAATCTATGACAGCTCAGGGACAGCTGGAGCCTGCAGAAGATCAGGGCCTGGGCTGTGCACATGGGGCACTGCTGTCTCCTGCCAACCCTTGTCACTGGCTTTAGGGTGGATTAGAAATGGCTGTAGTCCCAGAAACCCCCAGTCCCTGGGTGTACGGGCTGTGCGGTGACAGTAGCTGCTAAAGCACCCCTATAAGCACGCTTGAAGCTCTGGGTCAGCAATCCAGGCAGCAGATCTGATGAGGACAGCAGTAGTGCTGTGATGCTATGCCGTCCCATTCAGCCAGCCCTTTGGGGTCATGGAGCTCTCTATCCTTGAACTGTTGTAGGGATGCTGGATCCACTGGGCAGGACTGCCCTGCAGCTGGGTTTCCCTGGCCATGAGCTGTGGCCGTATGCTCCTTTCTGTGCCCCAAACTGACACTAAGTGTCCCTCCAAAGGACAGGGGCTGGTAGACCTCAACAGCAGGTGAATAGTCTCCTCTGTGATGCTGTTCCGGTTTCAAGTGGTCCAGTTGAAGGTGGTTTCTGGCTTGATGGTTCCACATTCCCCAAATGGACTGATTATAACATATACCAGGCAGATAGCTGGACTGAGAGCTCAAGTTCAACTCTACAATAAGCATGTAGGGACTCCCAGGTGATGAATTTAAAGAAAATATTGAAGAAGGCATGTGGAGGTTGGCTGTGCACCATTTCTGTATGTACAAAGATGTGCACAGCCACAGAGATAGCTTGTGCCCTGCTAGCAGAGCTGGTCACACTTTTCTGCCAATTCATCTCAATGGAAACTTTCCATAGGAATTAAAGTTGTTTAGAAAAACCATTGAAATGAAACATTCTGCTGATGTCAAGATGTTTGGCTTTTACATTAGCTGGTGAAACATTCTGATTTTTTGTTTTGACTTTTTGTTTCTATATCCTACTGACTTTATTATTCCAGTATAACTCATAAAGAGAAGTAAAAGAAAAAAATATCAAACAGAATTACTTCAATTGGCCCTAGTGCCATTCTTTAAAATACATGTGACTGGGCAGTTGGAAATTCATTGTTTTAACCTGATCAGAGACAAAAACAAATCTCCAAATGGCAGCATGTTCTTTGAAATGAGATTCTGACCCTGCCAACTTGAATTGCTAACACACAGTCCCCACTTGCTCTGCCTTCTGAGGAGAGCCGGGAAGAGGCCAGCAGGGGCAGCATGCTTACCAGATGGGTCAGTGGTGATGAATTCAGCAAGTCCTCTCTGGTTTCTTCTGAAATAGTAATAGTGAAGGGTGAATAATCTGTCAGCACATTGATACAACAAAGAATAGCCTTGATCCTTGAAAGAATGGATGCCCACCCACAGAAATGATGCTAGCATCATTTCTGTGCCTCTCCCCCGATCCCCATGTCCCCTGAGCTCAGGGATGACAAGCCACATCACCTTTTTCCATCTTCAGTCCATCTCCTGATTGGCAAAGTGAGACACATCTGAATGCACTGGGCCAGATGGGAGTCCCCTACCCCTGCCAACTTTTGCAGTAGGTGTCTAAATGTGGCACAGAAGTGGGTGAGTGTGGCACATGCTGTCGTCTTGAGTGACTTCTGTTTAGGAGCTGTATGTCGCTGCTGCAGGAGCAGAGACACAGGCAAACTGCATTTCAGGCCACATGGGAACACCAGCTTACCATCCAGATAATGATATCTTCCTCTGTGCTGTCTCCTTTCCTAGGATTTTATATCTCTCAGTTCACTGAGTACTCTTTGCTCCTCCTGTACTTCTGCCTTTCCTGCTAGTCTATGCCTGAACCCTAGTGCAGCTATGATGCTGGGCGTTTGGTGCAATGAATAAGTGAATCAAAACTGCTCCTATATCTGAATCCTCACTGAATTAGTTCTTCCAGCCTATGAGTACCTTGGTCACTGTCAACCCTGCTCCAACCTTTCTTCTCCCCTCTCTTTGCCCCGCCTTCCCTCTCTGTCTTGCAGCTGTGCCCACCACTGCCAGTGGGGCAGGTACCGTTCCGCTGTGTCGAACCGCCTCTCTGCTGTTCCAGAACACCACAGGCATGTGTGTAGCAGGCATATTGTCCTGCTACACACCAAGGACAGTGCTCCTGAGAGGCTGATTGAAAGGGTTTCCAGTCAGCAAGTGCTAGTACAGTTTAATCTAAACATCCCATGGGACAATATCCATTTAGAGACTGGTGTAATACTGCTGATGTACTTTGTTTGGGTCAGCTAGAAGCATGTTGCTTTGGCTTCTTGCTATTAAACTGTGCTGTGTCCACAACTTGCAGGAAGCGGCAAGCATGTGCTGTGGTGTGGAGTGAGTTTCAGCTCTCCATGTGAGTGCTTGCTCCACGAGTAACGTCATGTAGAGGTTTTGGAGGCAAGTGGTGTGGGCTTGGGCAGAGACACTGAGTGCAGTGCAGTGGTCAGGGGGATCTGGTGCTATGAGCTGCTGTGCCATTAGTCTGCATCCAGATTTACTCTACATCAAACATTTCTGAGTAAACCTTACAGGGAAACAGTAGGACAGGCAATCTGGGGCAGCTTGTGTGAAGAGCTGAATCAGGTTTAAAATAACAGCATATTCCTAGGAAAACCCTGAACAGACCTTTACAGATTCTTCCTAGCTCACAAGCAGCGACTCTGGGCCAAATTATTCCCCTGCAGCGTCTCTGCTTTGCCGTTAAGTTTGGCTTATCAGCACCCTGAGAAGGCGCTACTTCTCTTCAGATGGTGGAGAACAACTACCGCCACTACCTCAGAGAGCTTCATTTTCCCTCTCAGAAAGGGAGTCAGTTTTAGCTGGTTGCCACACAGAGATGAGCTGCCAATTAATTCATCGTGACATTCATTATTCACCTACCTCTAGTAGATCCAGGAAATAGTCCCTGCCCCGTAGATGCTGTAACCATTTGAAGGAGGCATTTGTAGACAGCTTATTAACAACTTGCCTGGGGAAGGTTTAGATACATCTGCCGGTCTTTCTGCCTAACAAGGCTTAGTCTCCACCATCCCTGGACAGTCTTGCGCTCTGCAAGCCTCCCATACTGACAGGCCCTGGCTCCTTTCAGAGCTGGTTTCTGTACGCTGTACAGAAGTATGCATTGTTTCCTCCCAGGAAGGTCTAGTGCCTGCAGCCGGACCAAGCCTGCATCATGTCGCTGCAGCAAGGAGCCCTTCCAGAGGCAACCTCACTCTCCCTGTTTGGAAAAGCTGGATTTGGGCTTCAGCAAAACACAGTGTTTGTTTATCCACTGGCTGTCTGGGTCTCCTGAAGGCCCTTGGGAATAGCTGCCTTCAGAGAGCTTAGATAAGTGAGTTGTCAAGTCCAATGAGAAAAGCTGAAGGCTGATGACCCCTAGAGTCAGCTTAGGAAATGAATCCCTTCCTGAGCAGCACCAGGCCTCTGGCTGTCCGTGTTCACTGCATCCCATGCTGACATGCTGTCAGCCCTTCCTCACCTGCAAAGAGAATCTTTGCCAAGCCTGGCTCTTGTAACAGGAAAGCTTCCTCAAGAGTTGATGCACTTCATGTGCTGCAAAGAGCTGGATAAGAACTAGTGGGGACAACCCCATGCCTGCCCTTACTTTCCCTGGAAGGCAGGGTGGACCAGGTACGGTACTGACAGCCCAGCCCTCACCGTTGCAGGGAAGGATGGGTCCAGAATAGGCAATGGTTGACGGGGCAATCTCTCTTCTAACTCAGCACAGATCACCCAGGAGGAGAGCCAGGAGGGGGCCAATCCTGCACCCACTGATAGCAGGGGCCCCAGGAACTTCAAACAGGAAAGGATGAACTCTGCACTTGACATGTTGCTGCAGGAGTTCTCAGCCCTAGGCAGGATCAGACCCAGCTGCTACAGCCTCTCCGCATTCACAGAACGGACATCTCCTGTCCTCAGGGTGTGAGTGACACAAATCACAGGGATTTCCAAGTAGCCCTCGGAACAGGGCAATATGGGCCATGCACACCACCTTGCTCTTACCTGGAAGTTAAGAGTTTTCTGCAGAGTCCCTGGAATTACTGGTGCAGAGACAACCCACTATGCATTACCTAGCATTTAGGCCTCTGCAAAAAATCTCTTCTTGCTCAGAATGAGTGGAGAACTGTCCTATTGCTGGCAGCAGGGGACCAGATCTAGGGATAATTCTTTATTAGCGTAATGCATCCTGTCCTCACCAATCAACAGGTCAGAGAAAGGCCCCAAAATCCCTGTTATACACAGTGATACAGAGATATGCTGTTAGGTAGTTACCCATCCACAGTGCAGCACAGACAGACTGATTTATTGCATTGCTACTTTCTATTTTCAGTCACAAACAGCATAACCCTCCCACCGATGAAGTGCATACAATATTTTGTATCAAGGAGTTGCCTAGGTTAATTGCCTGGCACACGTGTGCATGTCTGTGGTATGTATGAATGTGTGCATTTGTGTGAAAATGTGTTTTTTTAGTTACAGATGCTGGGGTGGAAAGGGGCATCTGTATAGCCCATTGCTGTATGGACCATATTAAATGACAGCTCTTGTGGTGTTGCCCTCGAAACAGCACAGCCCGAAGGACTGTCACTGTTTTTGACACTGTTAGTGTGAGCACGAGCAGAACAACTGCAGGCCTTCTGAACCAGCACAGGAGAGACAGTCATGCCTCTGGAGTGTGTCCCACAAAAATAGGCTAGAGGGACAGAAGCGTGGCTCTTGCCCAGTTTTGTAGATGGGAATGTAGGGAGACTGGCATAAAAACCTTGCATTTAAAGAAAACATGTTGCAGAAATAATCAGTTTTCCGTGAAACCTTTTTATTTTTTGATTGAAAAGTGAATGTGCTGGAACTGCAATTTGGAATCTCATTGCACATCTCCTGGGAGTTTAACTGCTTGGACTTCCTCCTGTCCTTGTCCTCTTCCAAGGGGTGGGCTGCCTGCCAGCCTGCCTCACCTATGGGACATCACATCCAAGGACATGGTCAGCATGGTTCCTCCACATCTAGAGTAAATGCCTGCAACTTCTAACTGAAGCAGTTCAGCCAGGGATCCAAAGCTTTTAGTCTTTGACCATTTCCCAGAAATCAACATTTTCTATGAGGAGAAAAAAAAAAAAAAAAGCTTTCGGACAGCCTCAGAATTTGGTCCTGAGGGAATGGCAGGGCTCACCCAAGGTTACAGAAGGAGGATCTGGCAGGGTTGAGAGCTGACTCACTCTGAGGGGGAGGTTTTGAAACAACTGCCTGGTAGGAAGGTTGGGTTTAGGGTCTTGGGTTCAGATGGAATGAGATAAGCCTGCAAAAGAGGCTGTTTGATATGTGTTGCAGCTGTGGGCACTCAGTTTCATGAACTTTTAGGTCTTTTCCAGCCTGTGACCTTAAAATTCAGGTCAGGGTTATGATCAGATCTTTCCTGCTTCTCCAGACACCCAGGGATCCTTTGGGGCTGGAAGCACTTCCTGATGGTTGTGGACCCTCGTATCTTTTCTTTCTGAACTAAGTTACTCATCTGTGGAGGGTGCAAGGGTCCTGTGCATGCTGTGCCTAGTGAGTCTGGGAGGTCCGGACCCTAGAGTGACCAATGTCCCTACAGACTGTCCTTGTGTGGGAAGGGATGACACCATCTGCGTGGGGATCTCCTGTGAGAGAGCCTCCTCCCCATGGTTGAGGAACAGGGATGCCTTTGCATGAGCATTACAGGAACAACTCATTATCTCTGGTTTCATTACCATATGTGGGGAGGATAGAAAGCAGCTTATCAGAGCAGTGTTATCTGTGTAGTTTGCCACAGGGAAATTGTCTGATGGAAGATGTGCTCCCCAGTTAGATAGAAGGGCAGTGGTGTGGCATTGTCAAAATGGTTCATTTGGGGTGAAATCGCGCTCAGTGGTGACAGCCACTTCCATACAGACTGACACAGTCCTAGGTTGGGGGCTTAAATTTTGGTCCCCATGTAACATACATGTCACCTACTGTCCCTGGCCCAAAGTTATGGGCACACCACCCCCAGGCAAACTGGTAGGTTTTTCCCTATAGCTACAGAGACAGCACAGCACTTGAAGGGCAGAAAGAATATGACACTTGAGCTAAGATGAAATCCAGACTGAGATATGGCCAAGGTTTGGGACTGCCAGGCCAGGGGTGGTGATGGGCAGAAGGGTTCTCCCACTGGGAAGAGCAATCTGTTTACTCAGTGCTGACCACAGGCAGACCTGGGTCTCACCAAATCTGACTGCCCGTGACCTCAGTGGAGTGGAGAATTCACTTCATTCTATTTAAAGAGATTATCTAGAGCAGCAGTTGGCAGCCCTTCAGGGGTGGGATGCCAGATTTTTTCCCAAATTAGAGGTTAAATGTGCCAGTAGAAACTCAGTGAGAGCTGGGCTCTCTGCCTCCCAACAGGAAGGGTGCTGGCAATCTGCTTATCGGATCAATATTCATCACTCAGTGGGAGCAGGGAGCTGCTGACACCTCTCCCAGGATCCTGTTCTTGGCCTTGCACCTGCCCTGGCACTGGTGCTGTCTTCAGCACCCATTCTGCCCTTGGCACTTCTGCTGAAGCAGAGAGCGGCTCCTATCTAGTCCCTGAGCATGCAGCCCACTTTGCTCACTAACGTGATGATGCACAGGGAAGAGGTACAACAGGGAGCAACTGTATTGTGCCAGCCAGGGAATGGTTCACTTTCTTCACTTTCAAAAGCCTGTGTTCCCGCTCTGTGTGCTCATAAGCAAAGGAAAAAAAAATTATATTTCCAAGTATATATACTAGAAATTGGAACTGAGATCTTTCTATGTCACTATATTTTTTTCCCTTCAAGGTATTTTTCCCCTCACTGATGAGATTTCCAGACAATTTCTGTTAAAATATGGCAGGAAAGTACTTGTGCTTATGTGGCCACAAAGCTCCTGCTGAGTGCTCAGCTGCAGAGGGTCCCTGGGAGCTCAGCTGGGCTCTGGGATGCTTAGAGTGAGAACTCATGTAGGAATTTTTGATAGAGTGTTTTCCCTTGGATGCTGTTGTGGAGAGAACATAGAAATGGCTTGCTTTCAATGCTGATTATTATAAGAAAAATGTCTAAGTGAATCATTGATACTTTCACGCTTTATATCTGCAACCAAAATGTTAGAAACATTTCAATGCAAAAATGCTATTTGTTTAAGCAAATATCCTTTATTCTTGTGCTTTATTTTTGTTCTTCTGCTATGCCATTAGATGCTATTGTAGATTAGGTATCATACTGCTATTTTTGGTATAGTAACTTGACAGTATAAAAGTTCATTTTTTGAGTTTTGATTAAGTAAATTTCATTGCTTGTACACTTTGATCTAATGAGAGCCAACGCTGAAGTTTCCTAATGGGTTGAAATTCTATATTCTTGTGCTTGGCTCATTGAAGTCTGATTTGCTGGTACTTTGATTTGTCAAGCTATGTTATTAATCATCACTGTATGTTAGTGTAGGAAAAGTTTTGAATTGACCTGTGCGCCATAGTGTGTGTAAAGCAGTGATTTTTCCTAATGCTTGTTGTGATAAATCCAATATTAGCACTTATTTTTCACTCTGTCTCACCAATAAAACAAAATTTATTTTGCAAGAAAAATTATAAACACCAACCCTGGAACTGGGGATGGGAAGATGTCAGTCTATGTGACCGGGAGGAGCAAATCTCCTCATTTACAGATGTGAGTGCATCATCATTCAAGTCACACTCAGAAGGTGAGGCCAGCACATCGTAACCAAACAACAATTTGCAGTGAAAAGCCGGGGATATGAAACTCTGACATGCTTTTGGAAAGCATTTGTAGGAATCCTCTGCACAGCCCTGCTGAGATCCCATCTCTCGTGCAAAGTTAAACAAAATGATGAGATGTTGACATACTTAAAGGGTAGAAGAGCTAAAAGTGGGAAAAATAGCTGACCAGAAAGGTCACTGCAAACAGGCAAACACTGTAAGTACCATGGAGGTAGAGGAGGTGAAACTGCCTGTAGCATTACAACTGGGAGCTCCACAGTGAATCTAAGTGGAGGAAAATATAGGCTGGATATCAGCAAAGTCCTGTCTTCCGGGCAGCAAGATCTATGGGAGCTGAGTGGTTTCCCAGGGGATAGAGCAAGAGCTCTATTGCTGGAGTAATTTAAAATTGGATAGGACAAAGTAGTTGGGAACATGCTGTAGAGGCTAATTGTGAGGTTGTGTCTGTGTGAAAATCTAGCGTTCATGGAAAATAAATGTTTGCTGCAAAGGAATATGTATCTGTTGATCAGGCACTGGTTCAAGGGTTTGAGTAGAAAAGTAAGAGCAAGTCTTTTGATCTAGAGGGGTTGAGTTGCACTGGATGCTGCTCCTTGCTGGACCCCAGGACCATCGCACACATGTGGCAGAGCCCAAGGGTGGCAGAGACAGGGGGACTAAGGCGCTGTACCCCTTTCCCTTGGTCACCCCAGGGAGAAGGACTCTGTGGGTCCTCAGTCCTCCTCCTGGCCAGGGCCTGCTTGTGCCAGGGAGGAATTTGAAGGAGTTTTATGCCCTGTAGGCAGGGCAGTGTGTCAGCTGTCAGATCTCTGCAGCTCAGCACTGATGCCAGCAGCTCCCTCCCAGGCCTGCAGACTGACCGCGGGAACATCCCATGCCAGGAGCTGCTGCATGGCTCCTGCTCAACCCACAGCATTACCTTCCTGTCCCCAGGCTCTGAGGTCTGCCCTGGCCATGACTGGCATGCGGCACTCCTGCAGGCGCCTCTTGGACAGGGCTAGCCAGGTTCACTTCCCTAAGTTGTATGTGGGCTGCTTTTTCCTGGAGGAGACTCTACAGTGCACCATCCCTCCACAGTGATTTACAGCATTCGGCCTAGCTCCGCTAACCTTTGTGCTTCTCTTTAAAAACATCATAATAAACAAACGAGGCTAGGAAGTGCTGGGTGAAGATACAAAGCCGGGTGCTTGCTGAAGCTGAAATCCAGCTGTGCCCTGAGTCAGGGCCCTATGGACTAAAAAGTATAGTGTTAGTTGTGTGCTGGTCCTCTGTGTGTAGTGAGCTGGTAAATATAGAAGCCTTCTCTCTGCCATCAGCCCTCCCAGAGCCACGTTTTCTGGGCTGACGGTTGGAGCTGGGCTCTCTGTGAGGGGTCTGTGGTGGGGGAAGCATCATTATGCCCCTGTAGTCAGGCTGCAGGCACTGACCAGTTCAGCAGTGATGGCTTAAAACGAGGCATATCCTAACCTCTGAAAAGTCCTGTGGCACAGGAGTGAGAACATGCGGGGTTTGGCTGGAGGTCTGCCATCTTTGGGCTGGATACAAAGCTCCCACCATGGAATCTCTGCTCCCTGACCTGCTGCTGACTGACGGGAGAACAGTCCACTGCCTGCCCCGCACATCTATTCCACTACAAAAAAGTGATGTTTTTTCAATATCTGCCATGCATCTGCAGTTCTGGGACAGTTTGCTCATGCCTGCTCCCACGTCATTCACTGGCAAGTTGCGCAGAGGTGCAATGGGGCTTGGCTCTGGCAGTCTTGGCCTCCTGATCTACTGCCCCTTGGGCTGCATTTAGAGATTTGACTGGGACAGAGCATGTGCATCTGGGGGCATGTGTATGTATCAGAGCGTGTGCAAGTGCAACTGAGTCTGCTTGTGTAGTGGTCCATGCCTTTGTGCCCTGTCTCACATTACCTATGTGTGTCATAGTGCTGATAGTATCCATTCTTTCCCCAGGCTCCTCTTCTCCCCTTCCACCCTGCTGTCTTGTGACAAGAAGCTCCCCCATCACCCTGTGAGGTCTCTCTGTGTCTGCACACTCTGCCTTGCCTCAGGGCTGGCCTGTGAATCCCTGCCCCTGGGCTGTGCTGAGGCTGCCAGACTTGCAATTTACAACCCATGGTTGTCCGCTGAAGCTCTGTGCTTCTCCTGGTTTCACCCCAGTTCATTCCTCCACCAGAACAGTTTCTTCCAGAGAGTGCTCCTGCACTGACCCCTCTGCATTAGCAGATGGCTGCCGAGCTGGAGCCAATGTGCCATCTCGCTGTTGGTTTCCTACCATGCTGGTGCTCAGGAAGGCACGACAGCACCCAGGACAGGCTCCTGGTAGCAATCCCTCCAGCAAGGTCTTATACTGCGCTCACAGGTCCCTGAGGTCAGCCCTTCACGCTGCCGAGCTGGAGGCTGTGCATAACTTCCTCACTCCCCTCTGCAAGACAACCCCTCTGCTAGGCCTTGCAGAGTTAAAAATAGAGCCTTGCTTATGGAAAGTTCACGCTGGATAAGAGACTTAACAGCACGCCTCTTAGATCCTAATTTGAATGTAAATCAATTGCTGCATTCCAGGCAGACTCTGGGCAGTCAGGAGACAGAACAAGCCCCGGCACACAAGGAGTCCTGTCTAATCAAAAAAAGATCATTTGGTGAACATGCTCCACTTTCTTTTCATCAATGGGAGACTGGTCAGGTTATGACATGCAGGCTCCTGCTGGGTCTGTCTGGCTACTAGCTCAGTGGTCATGCATACTAGTTCAGCAGTGCCAGAGGGCCAGGCAACGCTTTCTCCCAGCACCTTGGCTCTAGGTACAGTGAGGGTGAAGGGTCTGTCTGGGTGGACTGCAAGTGAAAATCTGACTGCTAGGAAGGGGATGCCTGGGGCCCTCGGGCACAGTGCCAGTGAGCTTACATTCGCACATACAGTGCGCACAGCACCCTCACTCTATGCTTACGGCTAAGCCCATGCCCTGTATCACTGCTCCCCCTGCCAGCACAGGTTGGGGTTCATGCCTGTATCTTTCAGGACAGTTTGGGATAAAAAGACTCAGTAGTGTTTCCTGCTAGAAGCTCTCTTCTCTCCATGGGACGCCATGGGTGGCTGAGATGCAGTGGGAGAGGGGTTAACATAGTCTCCGGTGTGCTGTGGGCGGGTGCTTGAGCCACTAACAAAGAATAGTAATGAATGGAAAAAGTGAAGTGTTTTTTCCCTAAAGCAAACAGCTCGGTCAGATTAGAAGCTTGCAGTGCGCTTTACCCAACTATTAATACATTCCTCGCTCATCTCAAACTAAACAGCCGCACTGAGCTCCAAGTTCATAAAAACAGCATCAAATCCATGAGAGCACAGTACATTTATAGTGTCAGCCAGTAAAACTGCCTGCTGGAGGTGGTGATACTCTGGATCTGTGCCTGGTAGGGAGGGATATGCTGGGCCAAGCAAGAGGAAGACAGGCGGCCCTGAACAAGCAGACCCTTGCCCTCCCCAGCAGAGATTACTGGCAGCCGTGGAGGGACCTTGGAGAAGCCCCTACCACCATCATGCTGGAGTTATCCTGCTTAGAACTACTGATACAGGGCAAAGAGCATGTGGGGCTGGCAGGCCCTGGGGCTTGCATCCATCACTGCCAGCATGTGCTCTGGGATGTGCAGGGTTGCTCAATCCTTCAGGCTTAATCCGTGGGAACAAACACGCTGCACATTTTTGACCTTCCCCCTCCCCAATGGCTGTATGTTGTGCTCATCTCCCCTCCAACCTAAGGAAAGCTGAGGAGGGGACTGGCTGCAACACTGGCTGGGTAGAGCCTGGGTGAAATCCCAGTGTGGCGTTGTGAACTCATAAACATGGGCAGGATTGTGCTTCTCTGCTTCAGACCAACGGACTCTCCTGTCCATCCCCAGCGACGTGCCCTGAGTCTAAGCTTCTGCTCCACAAGCCTGCGGTGTGCAGCATGTTGGGGAAGGCAGCTGCACTTTGCCCCTCGGCTAATAGAGAGTCCTGCTCCACTCCTTGCTAACAAGTGCAGAGGCAGACAGCTGCTTGCCAGATCCCCACAGCTGTGCAATCCATCTGCAGCACACGCCACATGCCAGCTGCAGCCCTGCAAGTGCATCAGAGCAGAGGGAGGCCACAAGGCAAGACTGGGAACAGCAGCATCCCCTTTGACTTCTGCAGCCTGAGGGGGTGGGTGAGTGATAAAGGCCCTGCAGCCGCAATAGGAAGGGAGGGGACTGACAGGCTGCTGGTGTTTTGGCTCATCCTTAGGCTAGGGAGTTTGTGCGCCTTGGTGCCTGAGCACTGCAAGCTTGTTCCCTGTGCACCAAACAGCCCTGGCCTAGATGGCACCAGCCTAGCAAGATGGATTGTCCTGTCCTGTCTCCAAGGCCTGGTGTGCCAGGAGTCTACACGGACAAAGTAGAATACAGCCTTTCTGCATTTGGCAGCTGCATAACACAATCCCCCCCGAAGTGGGATCTAGTGGTGCTTTGTTTCTCACAGTATTTTTCCATTGGGCTGGTGTATCCTCAGTGTTTTATCTGTTAACTGTGTCAGGCTGGGGTTGTTTAAAGTGATACAACCTGCTGCAGCTGCAGTGGCAGCTTGGACTGGACATCATCTGGAGGCTACATCTATCTAGAGAGAGCCATGCTGAAAGCGTGCAGGAGCCCAGGAAACCTTGTGTAGCTTTGTGAATGGCCCTTTAAGGTTTGCAGTCACCCTGTTGGGGACCCAGCATGAGGGACAGAGTTGTAACAGCAGCCGTTTTCCTAATGTTAATTAGATGCTAACATTACATAGCTGCATCATCAGTCAAAAGAAGGATGTGTCCTTGCAGTCTGAGCCCCCGTCGAGTCATCCCCTAACTGCAGCTCCTGGTTCCTTGACTCCATTGATGCCTACTAGATGTCCCTTGATCAGAGAAACTTCTTGATTCCCAATGAAAAGCTAAAACTGAGAACCTGACCTCAGTAAACAGGCAAAAGTAAGGAAAGAGATCTCTTCCTCAGCCATATCCAGTCACGTGCAAAAGATCAGGGCACAAAGTCATTGTTGTGAAGGCAACTCTTGCAGCATTTCTGATCTCTCCCACTAAAGAAAGCATGCAGAAATAGCCTTGACCAGCACTGGATCCGTACTGACAGTGTGTTAGAGGGGTCCTGGGCTGTCTGTTTCCTCATAAGGAATGAATTCGTAGAATCATAGAATGGCCAAAGTTGGAAGGGACCTCTGGAGATCATCTAGTCCAACGCCCCTGCTCAAGCAGGGTCCTCTAGAGCATATTGCCCAGGATCACGTCCAGGCGGGTTTTGACTATCTCCAGCGAAGGAGACTCCACTACCTCTCTGGACAACCTCTTCCAGTGCTCAGGCACCCTGACAGGAAAGAAGTTTTTTCTCAGGTTCAGATGGAACTTCCTGTGGTTCAGTTTGTGCCCTTTGCCTCTTGTCCCCTCGCTGGGCACCACGGAGAAGAGTCTGGCCCCGTCCTCTTGACACTCTCCCTTCGCATACTTGTACACGTTGATGAGATCCCCTCTCAGTCTTCTCTTCTCCAGGCTCAACAGGCCCAGCTCTCGCAGCCTTTCTTCAGAGGAGAGATGCCCCAATCCCCTCATCATCCTTGTAGCCCTCCGCTGGACTCTCTCCAGGAGTGCCATGTCTCTCTTGTCCTGTCCTGGGGAGCCCAGAACTGGACACAGGACTCCAGGTGAGGCCTCCCCAGGGCTGAGGAGAGGGGCAGGATCATCTCCCTCAACCTGCTGCAAACAGTCTTCCTAAAGCAGGTCAGGATGCCATTGGCTTTCTTGGCCACAAGGGCACATTGCTGGCTGATGGTCAACTTGTAGTCCACCAAGGCACCCAGCTCCTTCTCTGCAGAGCTACTTTCCAGCAGGCCAACGCCCAGCCTGTACTGCTGCATGCGGTTATTCCTCCCTAGGTGCAGGACCCTGCACTTGCCTTTGTTGGACTTCAGGAGGTTCCCCTCTGCCCAACTCTCCAGCCTGTCCAGGTCCCTCTGAAGGGCAGCACAGCCTTCTGGTGTCTCAGCCACTCCTCCCTGCTATAAAGGAGCCTGATTTAAGCCTCCTTCCCTGAAGGGTAGCTTGCCTTTGCTCTCTGCATAACCCGGAAGGGCCGTGTGCAATTCCCAATGGGCAGTAAGATTGCCAGGATCATTCATAAACTCTTCCTGAGGGGCACCAGTCTATTGTCCCATGGCAGCAGCATTGAGACATCCTGCTTTTGCAGTTGCAGCTGAGCAGCTGATTCCTGTCTTGTGGGAAGCTCCTATTCTTCTTCTTCCTTCTTTCCTTCCTTCCCTCTGTCCTGCCTGCCTGCCTGCCTGCCTGACTTACTGCCTTCCTTGCCTTCCTTCTTTTTTTTTTTTAACTCAGTCTGAGAAAACTGAAACATCAACATTTTTCGGAGAGTAACATACTCAAGAAAAAAAATCATCCCAGAAGTGACAAAATTCTGTCTTTTACTTGTGTTTCAGTTTACGCAGAGTGAGCCCCAGCATGGCTCTGCCCCTCGCACAGTGTCTGGTGCCCGGTCTGCCCTCTGACACCCAGCTGACTAGGTAGCCTGGGAATGCAGAGGATGCAATGCAGCATTTGAGGCAGGTATAGGGTTAATAATGATGATCTTGTAGATAAATAAAAAATTCCTATGGAAAAGTGAGATTTTGATTTTTGTAGAGCTGCACTTCCCTACAGGAAAAAAATCATAGCGGCAGAAAAGACAGCTCTGTTTACAGCAAGGAGACTGAAAGGTCTTAAGAGACTTGGTCCTTCTTTCCTCTTCATTGCCTCATTTTACACAGTATACCAGCACAAGGCCACATCATCCCCACCATGTGCTGACATCTCTTCATCATCCTGTCCAGATCCCTGTGGTACACATCCCATTTTCCTCTGCTTCCAGCAAGGGTGGTAGGCTGGCAGCCAAGGTCGTGAAAGGGCTTTGGGAACCTGGGTGCCCAGGCAGAAGAGCAGCAGTGGTTGAGGACAGAGGTTCATGCTGGGCTGTGCATGGTTCATGGCTCATATTCACCACCAAAGCTCTGAGTTTCATTGTTAGAAATAGCACTTGGCTGTGTACAGGGCTCATCCTTCCTGGGGGAGAAATGTAGCTCACTTGTCCTGCAGAGTCAGGCCAGCTTTAGGAGTTGAACTGAGTTTATTCTGGTGTCTTCGTTTTGCACACAGCTCCTAAGCAGGGTCCAGTTCTGGGCACGTATCTGTAAAACCGAACTAAAGGATATTAAGCACTTGAGGTATAAGGGTGGATATGAACACAGCGAACACAGCGGTCTCATGCATGTCTAATGGCTGGCAGACCCTCTGCACAAACCTTTTCTAGCTGGTGAAAACCTGCTTGCCAGGGGGGCTGCTTGGAAAACCACCTCTTTACTTGCTAATAGGCTGTGCTAGGGAATAAATGAGACTTATTCAATGACATTTTTATGTAAGTGTTCCAAACAATAAGAGTGCTGCCATTTTGCTCTGCCAGAGACTAGACCCACCCTCAGAAGATTACTCTTTTTAGCTCTTTATACCTAATACATGCAGCTCCCCTGAAAAGATCCTATAAAACATTCCAGAACACAGGATTTGTTCCAGAAACCGTTGCTTTTTAAATCATCTGGGTGGCAGAGGAAGAAGCTGATCACAGATGAATTGATAGAACGTGGCTCTGGGAGCAGAGTGACCTCAGTGTCGTGTTCTGCCCCTTTTTTTATCTTTCCCACACAGTGCAAAATGACTGAGTCTAAAGTGATACTATATATATGGCTCGCCGTACCATCCATCTGGGCAGCACAAAGTACGGGTTTATACTGATCTGTCTGGCATTAGAGGATCGAAAGGTTATGTTATTGGTACATTTCTGCACATCCAAACCATGAGTCATCATTTCCAGGAAGCCAAACGCTTACTTAAAAGACCATGATGGAAATTGTGTATCAAAAATATTTTATTCCTAATGCAACAACTCACACCGAACAATCGTTCTCAGCCTTCCAGTGATACTAAGTAGATGTAGGCACTGAATCTGGGTACACCATTTATGAACAGCAGTGCTACAGCAAAAGGTTTAGGTAATGGGTTGCCTCTGAATTTGGCCTAATTTATGAACAAAGTAATTTTATTATGAAAAATGAGCATTTAAGTACTTGGATGCTATGGTAGACCTTAAACAACATACATTGCCTTAGGCATACAAGAACTAACTGCAAGGAAGTATCACAGCATAAAACAGGATGAGATGTGCTTGCTAATATTTCCTATTGAGATGTGATTGCTAATATTTCATATTGCTAATTCCAAGTATTATTATCTAAAATGTTGAAATAGTGTTTTAACTAGATGTATTTTGAAATTTTTGTGGCACTCATTCTTCAACACTGAGTGATCAAAGTTGTTCCTTAGAATTTTCTTCTGAAAATCACAGAAGAAGGCCTATGAGCAAAACCCAAACACAACCACCATCCCATCAGAAAAAAAAGCAAAAGTTCTGCCAAAAATATGGAATTTCAAGATAATCAAAACAATTTCAGGAAAGCTTTTCCTGCAAGCTATCCACATCTGATTACAAGAGCAATCAGATGTATTCTTTTCTCTCATTGCAGTAGCAGTCACTATGAACCAGTCACACTGCACCAAAAGCTATACTGGCAGAGATAGGATGAAGGCTGTGGGCTCACCTCCACTGGTAGGCTCAGAAACTGTCCTGTTTCGAGTAACAGAACGGTGCCATGGCCTATTAGGGATGTGCAGCATAGCCTTGGTTGTGGGCAGGAGAAGGTACTTGGCACTGCAGAGGAGAGGAGCATGCAATAATAGTATCTGCATAAGAAATGCACCTCTGCAGATGGGATATTCCAAGGGGACTGTACACTTGTAACTGAGACTTTCTATTCTGTATGCAAAGGGAATGGATCCAAGACCCCTGCCGAAAGCCTGAATTCGTGACTCAGAGATGCAAAGCACTGAAGTTTGCTTTCCTTCTGATTGAGGCCAGTCTGAATGCAGATGCCAGGTTGGTGATATTGCCCTACAAGCAAAGCTAAGAACAGGACATCCTGGCTTTAATCAGTCTTTTACAAACAACCTGCCCTCGTAAAAACTGCTGAAATTGCAGGAAGGTTTGAATGAGCTCTAAAAGGTTTAGGAAAATGTTAGGCCGCAGGAGCTCAGGCTTTGGATCAGACCGTCTCCACATCTGCAGCTGATGGGGCATGCATGGCTTTTGGCTCTGTGTTAGGATGTAGTGCCATGCTTCAGGGGCTGCGCATGAGCAGGAATCTGTGCTGAAAAGAGACCCCCCCCCCCTCAGGGCACAGTCCCCAGCCCTGGCACGGTGAAAGACAATCCTCCTCCCATTTATGTCTAATCTGAGACTTGCAGTGCAAGTGCGTGCCTGTGGGACTTGGTGTGCACAGATTTCTGGCTGGACTTGAGAAACAGGAGATGCCTGTCCCTACTAGGATTGCCTGGGCTCTGTGCCTATATGCTGGGAAGATAATAGAGCCAAGGCATGGGTTCAGGTGCTGAGCTGCATTCATCCAAATTGTTTAACTGTTAGCAGGTTCCCTGATGCAAATCCAGCACGGGCAGTCAAGGGCCTCCTGGGGGGAATAGTCACAAACAGCTCCCTATGGGCAGTGCTTTTTGGTGTACTTGAGGGGGCCCCCTTGTTTTGTGGAAAACAAAGAGTTTAAGTGTGTAGATAAAAAAACTGTCTCTCCAGTCACCCTTAGGGACAGAGATCAGTCCCTGAACCTTTTATTTACTAATTATTTATGTCATTTAGCAAAAGCAGACACCTCTCCAGGAATCTGCTAGGCACATCCCTGCCAGCCATGTGCACAGATGTGCACTTGGACAGACACTTGACAATGACTGAACTCATCTACAACCTCACTCACTGCAAGTGACAAATAATTACTGCTACCAGCCCAACTATGTTCTATAATACTGCCTGACTTAATTCTTGTCAGGTGGGTTTCTCCAAGCTACTACTCCTTATTCCCACAGAGCCATCTCTGTAATTCAATAGCCAGCTGTTTCTCAGAGCTGAAATGAGCAGAGATATCTGAGGGGGTGGATAGGCTTGTTTTCTCTCTGGGATCTTCTGTAGTATCTATTCTAAGGTTTGCCGTGTCAGACTCTGGGAATGAGACATAAGGCTTCCTCTTGGGCTGCCAGCATTCCCTGGGGACCGCATGGCTATACACGTCCTCTTCCCAAGCCTCAGATGGCCACAGTCCGTAATAGGGGAGAGGCTGTCAGAGCTTTGCTCAGACTAAACCTTTAGCAGCCTGCATGTTGGGCACCTTTCAGCTTTCCTGAGAATCCAGAAACCAGGCTGCAGACTCGGACACTTTTTGTTATGGATCTGGTGTCTTGCATCCTGCCTGAGATGAGCAACATCTCGCAGCTTAATAAGCCAAGTCCTGAGATGAATGTCTGCCAGCCAAGGCTCCCCAGTAAGTGAGCACAGTGTTTCCCTGGATGCCGGTTACAGGGGTAATCATTTTAACATTTACTTAGCCTGATACATAAGTTACATAGATGCAGTTTGCAAAGGTCTGGAATGCATTACTGCTTACTTAGCAAATCAGATAGTACAAGTTAGGCAGGTAGTTTTACAGAGGTGGCTCCTCTGGACCACAGAGTCTCTCTGTGACTTCTGCAGTCACTGTCTGCTGGACCTTACTGGGCCCACAAAGAGAACTTCTTCCAAAAGCCAAATCCTTGTAGGGCTGAGAGAGGAAAGACAAGAAAAACAAACAAATGAATCTTTCACAAAAGGAAGGATTTCTTCTTAAAGTTTAATTTTAAGAATAGGAACAAGATAAAATATAAAAAATAGTTTTAAAGGAATTTAAAATTAAAAATAAATGGGTAAAATATTTATTGCAAGCATAAGAACTGTTTAAAGACAAACTATTAGAAGCTCAGAAAAAAAAATATATATAGCCCATCAAAAATGTGCTAAAATATCAAGGACAGAAGAAAAAAAAAAGTCATGCTTAGCAGTGAAAGAGGTTATAAGAAGAAAGGAGATCTCCATTACAATTGAAATAATTTCCAAAGAAGGAAGACAGAACCATGTAAACCCTGCCAGTTTAGATGTAATACCCATAATAAGGACAGACCAAAAGTATTTTTGGAGGAAATTGCAAAAAGTTTGAAAGCAAATAATAAAACCTTTCTGAAGGCATGAATAGTAGGAAGTATGTAGGCCATGATTCAAGCCCATGTGTGAAAAGAATCAAGGAAGATAACATTGTAGTGCAAGACCTAAATATCTAAACTGATTATCTGCAGTAATGTTCCCTGCAAAGAGAGAAGGAAGTGTCCCACACTGTGCCCATCCTTTACACAAAATGAATCTGAGAATAAGAATAAACAGAATGGATCGGTAACGAGGCCAATACAAAATTTTAAAGTCTAGATTTTTTCTGTCAAAGTGTTACTTAATTTTTAAATTCAATTGGAGAATGGCTCATTGTGGTGTACAGCTTAGCCTCAGCAGCAAATGTGATATGTGCTGATATTTTAGAATGGGCCCTAGCTGTTAATTGGGAACTGCATATGGGTAAACTTGTACTATATAAACTGGTAGAAATTACTCTAAACTTCAGAATGAATGGACATGTGTTTAAATGCGATATGATGGGGAAGAGTCCATGTGCCTATTGTGAAGGGAGCTCATGCTTCATGATCCTATGGGTAGCCTCCTAGAAGTGGATAGTTCCTTTGTTAATTGATATTTATTTCAAGAATAGGGAACAAAGATAGGAATAAACTGATTTTCAGGGTGAAGGGAGGTCACCAGGGGTGTCAGAAATCAGTGTTGAAACTCTGCATATGGCCACAGTCTGTAATAGGGAAGATGCTGTCAGAGCTTTGCTCAGGCTGGACCTTCAGCAGGCTGCATGTTGGGTACCTTTCATCTTTCCTGAGAATCCAGAAACTAGGCTTCGGACTCAGAAACCTTTTGATATGGAACTGTTGTCTGGCTTTCTTTGCATTCAGAAATGATCTGGTAAGGGGGTGAAAATCAAAGTGACCAGATTCTTCAGGATGATGAAATCTTCCTGACTGTTGGGAACAGCAAAAGACTTTTGTGTACCTGTGTGACTGGATGATAAGACAGCAGAAGTAATATAGCATCAGTGAATGCGTGTGTGAAAAAAAATGACCCCAGCAGCAAAGCAACTGCACCCCAAAACAAAGCAGACAGCTAGAGTCAACCATTATTCTTTCTCAAGCTGAAATGTCAGACCTGGAGACTTTGTTGAGTCTGAACCTGAGCTGAACATAATGAAGCTTTTGAAAAATGGTTGGGCTGAAACTTAACGTACCACAGCAGGGTCCCATTCAGAAACACAAGCACTTGTATACACCAGGGAGAGTGAGCTCCCACCTTTCTCCTGCCCTGCTCTCCTCACCACCTTACTGCCACCTCTGCAGCACAAACTTCTCTTTGTGCCACAACACTGACACTGGTTCTACCTAGCATGGGAGCTGTCTGCATCTATTTTAATGGGCTCTTACTCTGCTGCTTGGGCAACGAGGGATGGCCAGGGACTATGCTATTCCTTCTTTCCTGTGGTGGAGGACTTGCATTGTTATTGCCAAGAACACCTGTAGGGGCCCATCAGCCCCTATTCCTTGCCACAGTCCCCCCGGTGTAGCTCATTGCATGTCCATGACACCCTTAGTTCTTGTTTCCCGTTCCACCGTTCCAGTACCGTCACTGATCGTTTCCACGGCAAAGCACAGGATAGTGGCTCCTTGGCAGCATGCAGACCATGGGACATGAGAGAAGCTGTGCTGGGGTCTAAGAGGTGCCAGGGCTCGGGGAGGAGAATAAGTCACGGCAGCTTGTGCCTGTACTTTACTTGGCTGAAGCCCTGTGCTGTGGGCACCTCATGTGACTCAGTCCATTTTTCACATGCAAACAACAGTAAATGAACTACCATTAGCCTGGAATTGAACTAGAATAACTTCAGTCACATCTGAGTCCTTAGTGGAACAGAATGAAAAAAATGTAGTAGTCTGACTCCCTGCTAACTGAGCACTAGGCTCTAAATTAGCAATTACCACTGGCGGAAGAAATCTGGGGTTCTTGGGCTAGGTCATGGAAAACGTCAGCTCAGTGAGGGGCAAGAAAGGAAATTAGATTTCGGGAATGATTAGGGAAGGACCTGGGAACAAAATAGAAGATGCAGCTCTGCTGTGGTAAGTCCACAGCATCCCCCCTACACACCCATATTGGCCATTGTACACATTTCTGTCCCCCTCTTCCCCTCCACCCTCTTCTCCTTTTCAGAAGACTTCAAAGAACTAGGAAAGGGCAACCAGCATGACCACAGGAATTTAATGATGTCCACAGGAATCATTAAATAGGCAAGGGCCCTTTAGCCTGAACAGGATACATCTGAGCAGGGTGATAGAGGAGATATACAGCAGTCCTGAATAGTCTGGCGAAGGTGGTTAGGGGACGATCAGTCTCTGCTTCTTACTGTTCAGGAACTAGGAGGCACTCCATGAAATTGTCAGGTAGCAGATTTAAAACAAACAAAAGGAAGTACTTTTTCACACAACTCATAATTCATCATGAAACTCATTACCATGGAATATGGTAAGGCTAAAAGTATGACCGACTTCAAAAAGCAAACACATTCAGGAAGAAAAATCATTGAAACTTAAACATGAGGGCCCAACAATAACCTTTCACTCACTAAGATCCAAAGGCTGGGAAGTGCATAGAATTTCTCTGTGTCTTATGTGCTCCTTCATCAAGTGGAGAGGAGTTCACCAGTGGAGAGGGGATGCAGGCACAGGGGGATATAGAGCTGAGCCAGTATAGACGTTCTGTGTTCTCTTTCAGCTTCTTCTGTGTTCCTCTCCTGTTCAAAGCTGTCCTTGTCTTTCTGATTCTCAGCCAGAGGAGGATTCATTTCTATCTGCTGCTTCACCTTTTGTCTTTAAACACCCCAACATTAGCCATCCCCCTCAGAAAAATGAACTTCTGTGATGCATGATTCATTTGACTGAGTGTAGACATGCCCATGCCCCAGGCTTCTGCAGAGGAGCTGGAAAACCTCATCTTGCCAAGGTTTTGACTGACCTTTTGTCCTAGGCAAATAGGATCTACTCAGGGTCTTAGCTGCCAGCCTATTCACAGTGAGGTGTACAGATGCCATCCTCTCTCCTTAGCAATAGATACATGAGGCCAAAACACAGAACCAGTAATTCTCTGAGTAGCTCATAAGCAGAAGCTAGGTGCTAGTATCAGCTAGTTAGTAGCTCCCTTCTGTAGTTGATGAAGAAAGAGAGATGCAGCCTAGAGGTGATCACTCCCTGCAGAACTGTGCCTTGACATACCACAAAGTTGTTGCCCATATGAATGCACCCAGTGACTGACTGGCTCAGACTCCAGGACAGTGGGTTTTGCAGAGGAGAAGGTGCTGGAAATGGTGCCCTTTCCCTGGGAAACTCCTGCCCCTTGACCTTCTGAGCCAAATGACAGCTCCTGGTACTGTGCCAAATGGCAGTTCTCCTACAAATGGCCTCCGTGCTGGAATTGCTCAGATACATCAGTATGGGAGGTGGGTGGTTTAAAGAGACCAGGAAAATGAGGGGGACCCTCACTCACACATACACATGAATACATGTGAACATAAGGTCCCCACCTGCACTGACACAGACCTCGTCTGTGCGCTCTTGCTTGAACTGAAAGCCAGCTGGAGGCATTACAGTAGCTCTCCGAGCAGCAAGCACTGTTGGGTGATGGGTGTCAGGTCAGAACCTGCCCCTGAGGCTGTTATTAATGCAATAATCAGACGTAGCTGTTCATGCCAGCCACAGAGTTCTGTAGTAACGATCATAGACATCTTCCAAGTACATTCAGTTCACTGCCCTGCTTCCCATCCACCCCCACATTGGTGAATATATAAATAGAGGATATTCTTAGCAGAGAGGATTCCCAAGAAAATGCCACGTCTCTTTTATGCAAGCAAGGATTTAGTATAGTGGCATAAGGAAACGCTGAGACCTTCCTAGTGACAAGAGGGTCAGAGTCTCTGACATTCCCCATTCAGACCCACAGCTGGTAACAGCTAGGCTAGTTTGGTAACATTTGCTCTGCTCTCCTCCACACCAGTGAAATTAAAAGGGGTGCAAACATTAATCAAATAGCTGAGCTAGCCAGCTCTCCAATTCATGAGACAAAATACCTTCTAGAGCTAGAGGAATTGTTTACACTGCCTGGGGATCTGCTTTAAGCATTTCTCACTCCTACCTAGTAACAGTGAAATCCCCTGGGACGTGGGTACTTCCCACACCAACATGGACCCTCTGGGGAGCAGTGTCCATGCATATGACTAGTGAAAGGCAGAGGCAAGAGCCCAACCTGTTTAGCTGGGTAGCAGCTGATATCCTTTGATGTGACAGTAATCTGTCAGCCTGTAACACACTCCTCCAGGCCTCCCCAGACATGATGGAGCATGGGGTAAAATAAGGGAGCAGAGCAACTGGGAGCTCCTATGCTTGCCTATTGCAACCTGTGCAGTCATGGTGCATTCACAGCCTGATGTGGGGCACTTGAACCAAAAGTGTCAGCCAGGCACAGGCACAGGGATCAGTGCAAAGCAGGCGGAGATATAGCTATGTTGGCTTTCAAGCCCCCAAATAGGGACCTTTCTCTCCCTTGTGACTGCCTTGCAGGGAATACCATAAATTCCCCAAGCAGCCTTTGTAAGAGGCATAGCATGGAAGTTGTGAAATCCAGGCACAACTTGTCCTTAAAATGCCTGATGAAGATACCCACAAAACATGTGGCTTTCCCTAATATAACAGAATTCAGAACTGGGATATGTAAGCATGATAATCTGTGGAACACAAGACCTCGCACTTTAGACACATGTCACTCGATCCAAGCAATGGTATGATGGACATACACAGTGAAACCTGGTCAGAGTGTATGGAGTGGCAGGTAGAGTCAGAAGGATGTGGGGTTATAGCGGAAAGGGGGAAAAAGTTTTAAAGCAGTAGATTTCAGCCTGCAGTTCCATCTACTCCTGAGACTTGCTGTGCTGAGGAGAGCACTTGAAGAATTCACCTTGAGATGTAAGGTTTGGAAATGCACTCCTCAGTGCTTCTACTTCCTTGAGGAAGCAGAAGGTCCGGGCTGACATTTAGTATATAGTGCTGGGCTAGCATATAATGCTATGGGAAAGTACCAACAGCCTTTTTTTTGTACTAACTTTTGCCCTGGAAGTGCAGTGCGCTGTAGATGCTCTTTCAAGCTCTGGCTTGCTGGGGTGTGCCACCTCTTCCTCTCCTCTAAAACCTGCCTGCAAACACATACACGTACCCTTTCCCACACTGCTGCCTGACTAAGATCTTTACCATGTAAAGACATGCACTTAGAAGAAGACACACAACACACAGGTATGCACAGGACTCCCAGTCCACAAATGCATATGCTCAAGTCTATGCCTGGCACTTTTTGGAGCACAGATGCTCACACACGAGCAAACACACAGGTTAGTCATGGGCAAACTCCTGGATCTCACAGATACACATGGCAGCACTGGGAAGTGCACAAAATGGTCCCAAAGGGAGAAGGAAGCATGCATGTTTAAAGTGTAGCAAGGTGAGGTTGTAGTGCCCATATTGGCAGAACAGGCTCCTTTTATCTACATATAGAGCATGGATAGGCTACTGCAGGCTGCAGATTAGTCCTCGCATTAGAGCCAATCCCTCAGTTTGACAGGAGGCTGCTCTGGGCAGCCTACAGAAGCCATTATGCATCCTACCTGATCCTCCCTGAGGTACACCAATGTTAACCTCATGGCTCAGCAGGTCACGCCAAACTGAAAGTCTTGAAAGACTGTTTGCAATATATTGTTTTATACAGTTCCATGTGTGCTGCTTTTCAACTTCCTACGTAATATTTAGTCACATTTAATAACAATAAAAGTCTCCTTCACAGCCTCATTCTGGAAAATGGGGCTGATTTTACTAAAAACAATGAATGTGAATAGTTCATGGTCTTCTCGCATTACCCAGAGATTTATCACATCTCTTGCATAATTTAATCTCTACATCTGTGGGACACAAATGTTTTACATTTCTAACATTTATGCACAGACATCGAAAACATCTGTGCAGACCTAACGCACAAAAACATCTGGAAGACATCTCTGCCTTTTTATGACATATGTCTCCTGATCTTTCGTCTGGAACAAGTGTGTGCTGCTATCAGTAGTAGCTTTATATGCCGGTTACTGGGCTTCCCGTTTGGGCTTTGACAGGCACAGGGGAAAATGTGATCAGCTCTGAATTTCAGCCCATTCCAGCAGTGAATTTCAGCAAGTGGGGAAGCAATTCAGGGAGCTTCCCACCCACCCACGCTGTGAGAATTTGGACTGGGATGGGAGCAAGGCAGCCAGGGTTTGCTACTAAGCTTATGGACAAGACTGTTTCTCGCAGGTTCAGATATGGAGCTGTGCTGAGCTGCTTTTGCTGAGCTGCTGATGTCATTTCTCTGGAGTGTCCCAAGCTGGTACAGCAAAATGGCTAGAGTGTGAATTTTCTCTGCAATGGGAATCCATCCTCTGAAATGGGAGCTGACTTGGCAGAGACTTGAGACATATGGGAGAGGTGAGCTCACCTGTAAGGACTGGGGGGACTATGTGCCCCCCAATATTGACCAAAGTCTTGCTGCTGCTGTTAATATCCCAGCCCTTTGGAGCGTTAGATAAGTACTTTCTACAAGTGGGATAAGAGGGAATAGAAGCTCATGGAGATCTTGTCTTAGTTGTGTTGTTTCTGTACACTCATGACACTATTTCTGAGACCCTACTGGCTTCATCTGGGTGAGCAAAGGTCAGGGCATGGCCTTGAGCAGACTTAGCGCTCTCCTTGGGACAGTTTGGCCACGTTTGTACCTTGGTATGAACCAATGCCTGGTACAGGCCAGTGACTGTTCCCGGGGCAGTTTGAATGCATCCAGCACCCTCTGACATGAAGTTCAGGCATCATTCCTAGCGAGTTTAAGTTATGCCACTTGGTCTTAGGACTGAGGAAAAGGCTGTTTTATTTAGTAGTACAGATGGAGCCATTGTGACCCACGGTTATTCTGTGGTTATCTCTATTGCACCTAGGAGGTTTGATCGGAAGTTTGTTATGATGGATGTAGTGCAAATGCTGAATCAAAAAGTTCTCCTTTTTTACATGGACATGGTGTGAAGTAGAGACTAATGGAAGGATCTAAAGAAGGTAGTGAAATAGCTTTGGGGAACTGAGAAGAAAGTTGTCACCAGTGTGGTGGTTGAAAATAGTGTGAACAGGCGTGGGGAGGCACCTGGATCCTCGTAAACATACATGTACACCTGGGTCCATTCTGCAAATTGCTGTGCACTTCCAGTCAGGTGATGAGAACAGGCAGGTCCTGCTGCTCCCTTTCTGATGTGTTGCCCATTGCTCCCACAGAGCACAGATCAGGCAGCTCCAGGGGGCCAAACCCTCATGCAGTCCTGTGCTCCCCTTTCTAGCATGCCCCTGTTTGCTGCAGATATGTTCCTCAGGCTTTCTGTGCAGGTGGGGGCATGGTGATAGCCATCTGATGTCCTGGGCTAGCTGTCCATCTTGAACCACACAACATGGCAGAGATGACAGAGAAGAGCACTACATCACCAGGAAATTGAAATAGGAGAAATGTCAACTGTTCCCCTTGTTTTTGTACCTTGTGAGAGTCCATGGGGCAGCAGTGACGCTCTGTGAGGGAGCCAGGGGATACTAATAGCCTCTAGGTTTGCTGGGGAGACATGGGTTTGTTTGGAAATTCCTGAGCTAGCGTTGCTGTTGGCACACAGCAAAGGAAGGCAGCCAGTTCCTCCAGCCTGTGAGCTCTCTCCTTGTCCCTGCTACCCTGACAACAGCACAGAGATCTGAGAGATAGTGGATGAAACCCAAGAACATGCTCCAGGCTGCCTGCAGCCATGAGTCCCACTGGGAAAGCAGCCCCAGTCACCACAAGGCTCTACTGAGGCATGGTGTGGAGAGGCCCATGGCCTGGGAGTGGCTGGCAAGGATGATGTAGCATCATGATTTAGACCAGCATGAGACCCAGGATGGCATGCTACAAGAGGTGTTTGTACAGCCTGGAGGGCCTTAGAAGATGGAAAAGTAAGGCAAAGATGCTGAAGGGAAACTAAGCATTTCGACACAGACTTAGAAAATCAGGGCTTCTCCATCTGTACAGCGGTACTAGGGGCTGTTAGTGAAGGAAAGGAAGATCACATGGATTGCATGGTCTTGGGATATCTGAGTTTGGCTGTGGGAAGAGCTTGTCGCTGCCAGAAGACCCCAGCAAGCCCCTAAGGGCTGGTGGCAAAGCTCTACCTCAGCACTGTGGTTGCCTGTGCTCCCCTCCATTTTGTGCATGCTACTCGCAAAGCCTGTCTGGTACCCTGACCAAGAGGCCCCAAAAAGCTTCTGACCCTGCTGTGCCAAGCCATTCTGTAGAGTATATTTGGCCATACAGTCCCTGAGCCTCACCAGGTGCCCTCCTGAAACTCCTGCTCACCTGGCCCTGTAGTGTGTTCATTGGTGTGGGGTTGTGTGGGAACACTCATGCAACCCTACGACGCCATCATCAGAGTGTATTCACTTGAGAATGCTCAGCCAGTCCTGCACTGCTTGCTTGGCATATGCACTTGTTGAGGTGGCTCAGGACTGCAACATAGCTCTACCTTGCATGGTGGGGACCTATGTGTTATAGCAGGGGAAATGCAGAGGGTTGAGAGATGTCCTAGCAACACTCCAAAGAATGATAAATCTGCAAGTGAGACAGATCTACCTCTCCTGGGGGTGTATGCTCCCAAACCCAGCCCGAACTATTTGCCTCTGCCCCTTCACAGTCAAGTTTTCCTCTTGCTTCCCTCTGCTGTTCCTATTTCTCTGCCTTGTTCCAGATAGCTCTGCCTTAACAAGCAGCAAGTGCTCTCTTTTGCCTGGCATTCAGACTTGGCCTGGCGCACAAGCAGTGAATGGTGGAGCATGCAGTGACCCAGCAGAAGCTGGCTGTCCTGCCACAGAGGGCACTGCCTGACTGTCCCACAGAGGGCACTGGATGCTCCCAGGGAGGTAGCTTGGCAGCGTTTCTAAAAATACCTGCACTATCGATATTAATCATGTACAAAGTAACAGCAGCAGGCTATTCCCAGAGGATTTTGTCTCTTTTGTTAGGAGCTGGGCAGGAACATGCACAGATAGAGCCTTCCTGAGGGTTCATAACCTTATTTAAAGCAAGTGTATGGGTACAATGAATGGCAGGTGAGCAGAGAGGCTCAGGGATGATGGACACGATTCCAGTGCCACAACAGTCACCCATGAAGAATGCTTTGATCACAGATGCGAGCACTGAAAAGGACCAGCCAGGCTTGCTAGCTCACTGATGCACTAGGAAGGTGACTCTCCATTGCATGGCCTATTTCAACATTTGTGAAATTCTGTTGTGTTGCAAATCAGGAACCAAGTTATCAATTTTTTTCCACAACTGGATACTCAAAAAAAAAAAAAAAAAAAGAAATAAAGCTCAGGTCATAACAGAAGAAACTCTTTATTTCAGACAATATGAAACATCTCAAATGAGTTTTGACTTCTTTTTCATTAAGAGGGGGGAAAAAAAAAAACAACAAAAACCCAGGAACCTGAATCTTTAAACAAAATGTCATTGTGAGAAGAAAACCTGGAAAGGTTTTGCACAGACGCATATATAGAACTTCTTTCCACATCTTCAAATTTATATTTTTCATATTTTTAATAAGTAAAATAAAAAAAATTAGTATTTTCTTGCAGGTTTAAATTTTGACACATCTGCATTTTTCAATGCCAAAATGTTTTCCTCAAATTTTGAGAAGAATTTCCCAAACATTTCTGATTGCCTGGGCAATTTCATTTGCCTGCACTCTGATACAATGTCAGATTGCATGAGCAGATGTTATTTTTCCACAGGACATGATGTGTAAACTCAGATTTTTGGAGTCATAAAGTTAGCAAATGTAGCTGGACTTTTCACAGAGTTGACTGATTTTGAGCTCTTGCTCCAAAGCTAAGAGGTCCTAACTTCTGAATGGTGACTTTGAGGAGGTTTTTTTTATCATGGCTAAAACAAAATATTTTTTCCAAATTCTATTCTGAAAAATGGCTGACCTGCTTTAGCTAAGAGTTAGCAAAATCTTCAGCTGGAAGTAGACGTCCTGGAGGTCAAATATGGGGTTTGGCAAATCATAAGCCACCAAAGCAGGGCTTACAGCAGAGAGTTGATCAACGTTACTTGTCTATGTTAATCACAAAGCTTGGTATTTCCATGGTTTTTAATAATGCTTCTTAATTCTAGGATGGAAACAAGAAACCAATAAAACAGCTTTTTCCATCTTCCTCCATTAGTAGGGGAAGAGATTCTGAAACTATCATGGCACGAAAGTCAGGGAGGTACTGGCAGGGGAAGAAAGAAGTCTCTGTATTGTGCCTTTGGTTTGGAAGTGCTGACTTAGCTGTGACAAAGAGTGAAGGTATGGAGGGGGCAGGTGAGTGAAGGAGGCTGGCGAGCGACTTGCCCGTGGCGTGTGAAGCAGCACATTCCCTGGGAATGGCACTGCTGCAGTTCTGACCTTACTCTGTCCTGCCTTGGACAAGCCTAGACTCCCTGCAGATCCTAAGCAAGGTGATTTCAAGGTCACTGCAGGAGCCAAGGCCAGGGCTGGATATAGCAAGGGTGATGAACGTAGTGGCGTGGGCCCAGAGCATACAGTGTAGGCCTGGATGGGCAGCAGTGTGCTGCTGATGGGGGGCTATTGCTGCTTGAGTCTGCTTCTTACCATAGAATAACTCCACCCCTGCAAGCGCCATACATCACAGTATCAGCAGGAGTGAACCCTTGGCTGCACCAGGAAAGGTTCACTTGCATGCCCTTCCTAATCTGGGTCAGTGCCCATATACTGGATCAGAGCCCAGATCTTTGGAAAGCCTAGATGATTATCTGGCTCCTGAATCACAGCTTTAAGATGACAAAAATTTGCAGCCAAAATGCAAGCCAACTTCCAAATAACACCCTCTAGATTCCCAGGTCAGCATGTCAAGGCGACAGAGCTAGCCTTTCTGTACCCCTGCAGCAAGGACTGTGGGAGCAGGACTGTCCTCTGCTCTGTGAACCACTTTGAGGACCAGGAGGTTGGGGACATGCCCATCTCTTCCTCCTGGAGAGCTGGGGTCCCCACAGCTTTGTGATCTGGGGGAAGAGAAATACTCAGAACTGAAACTTGGCAGGAAAGGTCTCCAGAAGGAGAGCTCCCTGGAGGCAGCCACTGCTCCCCCTAGACACAATACTCCGCTGCTTCCAAGCACATTTTTCTCAGGCAGTCTTGGATAATAGCTGGGAATGCTAAACACCAAAATGAGCAATAAGCCTGACTGGAATTTCTCTGCAGGACAGGCACTATTGTGTTTCTTACTAGTGGACGAGGCTAGAGGTCCCAGATCACTATAGTGCCTTAACCCCTACGGCCCATGTTGAAAGGGTCTCGGACACTTCAGGAGTTGTATAGTCTAGGTGATAGGTGACCTAGCTGACTTAGGCCTTTCTGTAAATCCTATTTGGTGCCCCTCTGCGTTGTGGAAATCTGAGGCTGAAATCACTTCTGTGCACATTACCACCAGCCTTGCTTCACTATTGCAAACAGCAATTCTCCTGTGACGTAAGGGCAAAGAAAGAAAACTGCTGAATCCTTGCTTGGCAGCACTGTAGCTCATATATGAGAGAAGGGCTTTGGTGCCCCCAGTGCTACCAGTTTGTCCTTGCCCCCTGTGCAGCCAGGCCCTCAGTCAATGCAGTGGGAAAGGTCCTCAGCTGAGGGAGAGAAGGATAGAGGGTCTCCTCCTTGAGATATCTCTCTTTCCAGTGAAGGGAAAACCTCCAAGGAGTACAAACCCCATGGGACAAAGTCTCCCACCACAATGGTCCATATCCCCTGTGTAACAGGGCTCCATGATGTTAGAGAGGGGCACCCTGTATTATGCATCCCAAAAAGCTTGAGACACAAAGTCAGCACTTCCAGTCACTCAGCAAAGACAGGGCTCAGCTGAGCCTGCCAGGAGAGCAGCATCCAGTGCTGGGAAAGGCTAGGCTTTGCCAAAGCTGTTGCCTTCGTTCTTGTATTAGGCTCCTAAGCATACTGGGATGTCTGGAGTCTGGACTGTGGTCCCAAAGTTGCCTAAATTTCCCCTGAAAGCCAGTTCAGACCTCAAAATGCTATGATCCTGCCCCATGTTCTCAGCCTTGAGCTGATGCAATGCTGCAGTGCATGGCCTAGGGCTTCTAGCTCAAGCCTGTGTTCAGCTGCCACATTAAGGGAACAGTGATGCTTAATCTGGAGTGAAATCTGAGACAGATCCTGCCAGTCAGGAGCCCTACCTGTAGGTCACATCCAGCTCTGTGTCAGCTCTGCTCCAGACCAGAACGTTGTGTCCTCCACAGGCTCTCCAGGATGTAGCATTAGTGAGCAAGCATTTCACGCAGATTAAAAATGAGTCATATCCTGTGCATGCAGTACAGGGGGCAGCTGGAGGGAAGAAAGGGGGATGGATGCTTCCAGCACAGTGGAGCCTTCCCTTCTGCAGGGGCAAGCGGTGAGCAGTGGGTGATGATGACATGCCAGTGATGCCCCAGGCCTCGGTGGCTTCATGACAAAAGTGCAGGGGGAAGGCTCACTGGTCAGGGAGAAGAGGCACCACTTGGCATGCCAAATGGGAAAGGATAAGGGGAAGAGGCTCAGTCCTTTGTACCTTCTCCAGTCTGGAAGAGGAATGCTCCCTAGCCTGGCCTCTCACTGCCAGTGGAGCATGTGAGGATGTTCCTTTTCCTGAAGGAGGAGGCAGTGGAGCCAGCAGCTTGGAGTAGAGGCAAACCCAGTGTTTAAGGTAGGAGAGACAGGCATTTCATTTTCTAGGGACATAAGGTCACCATTTGTCCACGACATGCAGGGAAAATGATGCACTGGCTGTGTTAATAAGGCCCTCCAGCCTCCAGGAAATCTGTGCCTGGCTTTGCTGCTGCCAGGCCACTCCCGAACCCCACTTCTTTCGAGAGGACGTGATGGCATATGGCTTCCAGTACTCACTGTGGGCTGTGCAGTTGTTGGCCAGATTATCGACGACAGCCCATTGTGGTGTCCCTCTCTCAGCATCAGCATGCAAATCTGGAAGCACCAGAGATTTGCGAAGTTTGGGGGTCACTGGGCATCACAGTCATCCGGGATATGTGGAGGGGAGAGCCTGAAGGAGACCATAAGGCTGGACCCTACACATGGTGAGGCCTTGGGCCAGGTACAGGACAGGGGTCTAGGCCTCAGCTTGCCCCTCTGTCTCACAGGAGGCTCTGCATTGCCCAGATATCCCAAACCTGGCATCTCACAAGAGGTGGGGGATCCTCGCAAGTCCAGCTTGGGCTTCATGTGTCACAGAAGCTGAGATGAGACTATTTCTGATCTCCCAAAGGGGCAATGATGGACTACCCCAAGATGCTGAGGGCAGATCCTGCACCAGCCACCTACTGACCTGTGCCTGGGCAGAGGACCGCTTGTGCTCTTGCTTGCATTCTGCAAGGCCACTACCATAGCGTACCCTGTGGAAGGCTCATAGGCAGTGCTTAGACATTTGTGTGATGGTTATAACATGGAGACACGTTCAGTCAGGGTCATAGGCCGCTGGGGCTAAGGAGAGGTAGTGTGGAATTAATTTTTCTTTCACAAAAACAAACCATTTTCAGTTTTCAATAAGATGTTCCTGTTTATATGGGAATATGATGGGGGTTGTTTATTTGTTTGCTTTTAATAACTGAGAAATGTTTACTTCTGGGGGGTTCTCCTGGTTTTCTTCTACGAAAATCCTCCCAAAAGTTCAAGGGAGAAAAAATGAGATTTGTTTTTTCATTAAAATTTCTACTTTGGCAAAAGCATTATTCTCCAGTAAGAAAAGAAGTATCTGCCCAGCCCCAGGGATCAGTGCTGTGTGATAGACAGCTCCAGTGCCCATTGGTGCTGCAGGCATTTGCAAATAAGTTATAACTCCCACATTTGGGACTCATTCGGAGAGTTGGGACCAGCATGTCTAGGTTGATCTTGCTCTGAGCCATTCCAGGAAACCTCCCTCGGATTCTTGGCGTGGGCCCGGGCTCTGTGATCTGGCATTGACCCCCTGAAAGGCGCATGGAGGCTCATTATCATTTGCTGACCCAACTCCTGTTTTCATTCCTCGTGACAGGAATCTGCACAGTGTTTAATGCAAACAGAGGAAACACATTTATTGCCCTTTCTAAAAAATTTTGATGTTACAAAGTCATGTTCAGAAAGCCAGAGCAACTAAATTCTTCTGTCTCTGCTATCCGGGCTCTGAATACTTTATGCTCTTTGGTTGGGAAAACATCTCAGAAAATTCCGCCTAGGAGATATTTCTTTTACACTTACTGGACCTTCATTGAGGGGTTGCTGGGCTTGAAGTAGGGTCAGTCAAATTATTAGTTCACGAGAACAGTAAGTTCCTTGCAGAAAACTGTTTCTGCTGTAATCCTGCCATGCAGAAACAAGCCTTGTCTGTATCCTGATCTTCTCACAGGCTCAGCCTGGTGTACGGGCCTTGTTTAGATTGGACAGGCAGCAGGGCTGGCCATCCTCCTCCAGCACCCTAACAAGTATGGGTTTTACTGCCTTTTAAAACAGCAATTAGTCATTACAGCACGGTTAATTAGTCATATTAATAAAAATATGTCAACAAAGATATTTTCTAAACACAACTCTGCCACCTAGACAGTTTCAACAAATCACAGGTGTCCTGTCTCTGATCCTAGTTGGGATAGAGGCACTCAAAAACACCCCAACAAAAACAGGGAATGAAAGCCCCAGGGCAGATTTGGGAGGGGGGACAGGGACAGGACAGCTGCTTTTCCAGCAGAAAAACGGTGTGTGTTCCTAAGGGTCTAGGAGAAATGGTAGGAAGAACACAAATCTGGCCCAGGTACAGGCTGTCAGTCAGTAGGTTGAGCCAAGCTCCACTGTGCTCACAGCGAGCAGTAAGCACAAGCTCAGGCAGACTTTAGGCCGAAGCATTTCTTCAGGGCGGTGCTAGAGAAATGTTCCCCTCCCTGAAAGCCCTTCTCCACTTCAGGATCCATTTTTGATCCCTATTTCACTCCCTCTTCTTAGGAGGAGGTTTAATGAGTGTTCCACAGAGATTTCATGCCATAATGCCCATGTCTTTATAGAGCTGCTTTGCTTTAACTACAGCCTGCTCACAAGATAATAGCTTAAAAGAACTCCAGTATCAGTCAGATCTCTATCAGGCACAGTCTCGCACAAAAGAGAGCCAGATCACTTCTCAAAGATACTGACTTAGGTCTTGGGGTCTCCCACCTGTACCTTACGTGCTTATGACCTAGAGCAGTTAGGAGGGCTATACACATCTGCTTTGTTAATGCACTCCCAGAGATAGGGGTACACTACGTTGCGTGGTGCCCTTTGATGATTTCTTTGCAGCTGGCCTGTATCGAGGAGGGCTTTCAGCAGGAAATAGATGAAGCTCAGCATCAAAGATTCTGTTTTTTACAAAAGGGGAAAAAGACTTTCAAAATAAGACTTCTCTGGTTTGTAAACACTGTAACACAGTGCATGCAACTCCAGTCCTGTTCTACTGTGGTTTAATGCCACTGACTGAGCTGGAGTTACACTTTGGATGAGATATTAGGAAATTAGGCTCAGATGAGATTGAATGTGGTCCAGTCAACACAGTCTGCAAGGCATCCTCTGCCCTGGTACTGCAAGGCCTGGGTACTGCTGAAGAGGAGCCTGAAGCAGTGGCCACTCCCCCTGCCATGTGCTGGTATAGACCTTGGGACCTGCTCTGATGATTTGCATTCGGAGGCAGATCTAAAAGGAAGAAAGTATTATTTTAATCAAATTAGTGATCTGAGCAATGCTGCTTAGAGCAGCCTAAAGGATAATGCATTGTTTTGAAGGTGCTTCACTGCCGTAAGTGCTGTGACCTGTTAAATCATGTCAGGAAATTCATTCTGAGCAGCTTCAAACAGTTCTGCCAGTTTAAGGTTTTCTTAATTTCCAATACATCACAGCAGAGCAATTTACATTTATGTGCTTGCAAAAACTGAGAAATATAGTTTAAATATTCAGCATGTCAGCCCACATAATATTTGCTGGACCTGCCAAAAAGAATCAATCACTTTCTTGAACGCTGCGCCATAGCAGATCTTTGACTGTAAGCTGATGCTTCTGATAAGACTGGTCTGACAGAGCTCTGCTTTATGCAGTACAACTGAAATTATTTTAGGCCAGATGATAGCAACAAGTCTTAAATCAGGTTAGTAGTGGTTTGCTACAGCTCCAAGATGCCTGTTTGTGGGAGAGGGTGGAAGCAAGTTTCCTCCGGTTAAATGCATGTTACACAAGATCCCACAGCTACGTTTCTTGCCTTGTGCCCATCAGTAGGAACATAGGCTGCTAGGACTTTTACCTTTTCTCCAGATATCCCTGTTGTCCGTGTATTCGTCAGGTTACTACATGTATTAGTGCTTATAGGAGCATTACAAAGACTTTTATCTGGGCCAGCCCATGACTGTTTGCTATTACCAATTGACTTTCTAAGAGGGGTCTGCCACTGACGGGCAGTGTTGCTAGTCCACTTTGCTTACAAAAAGAGTTAGAAGCACACAGCTCAAAATCCCTGCTCTTCTGTTAAGTGAATTGTATATCTTACCAGGACTGCAGATGAAATAAAATGCTGTCATGTCGAGAGTGGCTTCACAGTCTTACCCTGTCCTCAACATAAAGATTAAGAGAAGCAGTTCTGGTTCAAGTGTTTAAGTGGGTGCCTGTATAATTGAATTTCATGCCCATTCATTCCTTCTGAAGTGGTGTATGCAGGCAGTCATTTGAAAGGGGGAGAAGCTTTCTCAAGCCCTCTGTGAACTTTTGTATGTTCAGTGAGGTTTTTCAAAATTGGTAAATCCTGCTTCAGATTACTTGCAGCATGGCCATGGGAGATGGTGAGAAAGGGCCTTATTGTGTCTTTTTTTTATAAGGACAAGGAGTCCCTATGGTCTCTTTATGTCTAAATGACCTGAAATGTTTTGCACTTGTCAGAAATAGTGCACACGTGTAAATTAATTGCAGTCAGTTTTATCATTGCATACATAATAGAGTGAGACCCTTGAGCAGGTCTTCTCCACCAGTGTGACCCTTGTGAGGACCTTTGATGTCTTTGGATGAAAGTTCCTAAGTAAGCACCAGTATTGTTGTTCACAACCACAGTGCAACAAAGCCTTTTCAGTCACCCATCTGAACAACCTGATGAGACCTCTCCAGATAAGTCTTGTCTAGGGGCCTGTGGCACATGTGCAAACAATCCCAAAGGAAGTGACTGTGACACCCAGCCAGCTGACAACCAGTGGCATACATACTGGCTGACAACCAGTGGCATACCTGCTGGCACTTGGTGTGCTGTGATGGCATCCACAGGCCACGCAGCCAAGCTGGGGCTCTGTGTCACAAAGCTTTTCTGGTGACATCATTATATTTAGAGTTGTGAGGCACATCAGCCAAATGGTTTCATACTGACTGCGGTCCAGTGTCCGGTCCACATCTACTTCTAGTGATTTGCAGAGGGATGCAGGATTTTTGATACATCAGGACTTCCATTGTATGGTACAACTGGTGAGCAGCAACTGGGAAGGATGCTGAAGCATCATTTTGCTAGCAAGCTGCAGTAACCATTGGTACATATGGCAGTGTTAGCCAGCAAGATTAGGTATCATCTCATCTCCTTTATGTGAATCCTCATATGCAGACATTTGCAATCATAGAGTAGGTTATCTAAGCCCCATCAATTGCACAGGCAGTGGATTTGAAAGCTGAAAAGCAATCCAATAGCAAGCGCAGAGGAAAGGCCTTACTTCACTTATCTTGTATACAATGTAGTTTAAATGGGTTTCTGATGGGCTAAAGCTCGCAGTGTGTGGGGCTCAAGGAAAAAAAAATCACTCGTGTGATCTGTTAGCCATTCTCAATGTCCTTGTTCTGAACTGGCTAGAAACCAGATAGGCAGAGCTCCTCCATGGAAATGCAGGAAGCCTGAGGTACTGTTGCCTTCAAACAGGGAAAAATACTTTCTGACATCCCTCTGCAGGTTTATCTGCATGAAAGCAACTGCAGCTCACAGGAAGGTACTCGAGTTGGCTCTGAGCTGAGTGTCCTGGGTTTTGCTGAAGGCTCCCCAGGGGCTATTTAAGCATTATGCAGCCCTGCTGGAGCTTTGTGTAGCTTGGAGGGCAGGCCTGAGCTCAGAGTCCTCCTGTCCCCTCATTTCTGCTCAAGGTTCTGCTTGTGTGATGTTGCTGACACTCCTGGATGAGCCTTGTGTGCACTTGCTGCTTTGATATTCACCATGCTAGTTAGTCCCCGAATCTTTACCTGGCCTGCAAATGTCCATTTTCTCTTTCAGTGAGATATTGTGAGTGCTCCCATGGAAGGACAGCATGTCCTGGGATCCTGCTCAGAGGGCATAGCATTGCCTGGCACTGAGACAAACAGGGTTTGAAGGCAGCTGGAACATGGGTTGTGTCCAGGCTGCTACAAGGGCAATATAAGCATGAGGAGTTGGGGCTTTGGTGTACCCTTGGGTTTGTTTCTACTGTTGCCCCAAAAGGCTGACTAAAAGCCAGAAATGGCTGTGGCTAGAAATCTCTAATTTCCATCACAAATGTATTTGTGATCAATATAAATCCAGTTGTTCTTGTGACACCCTTGTCCTGTAAGTGAAACAGCTGTTTCCCTCTGCAGGGGTCTGGGCAGATGTACTGACAGATGTGATCCTATTCCCTCATAGACTTCCTTTTGGGGCTGATTAAGCCAAGCTTTCTGTCTCTTTCTAGTTAACATTTAAGGAAGCCTTCCTCCTCAGGGCTCTAGTGTGCACCATACAGTCCTGGAAAAACAGCTTGACTGGGCCAAGACCTTTTGCAAAATGCGAGCCTCTAGCAAAGGCCAAGGTCTATACCACAGCCTGCAGGTATCTGAGCCAGGTGGGCCCCAATGAACCAGGACAGATGTCACTTCTAGATGTCCAGTTGGACATTTTCTGGGGTTTTCCCACAGGCTGTGAACACTGGTGGCTCAGCTTTGTCCTATCCACATGATGTTACCCAAAAGTTTTCCTCCCAATTTCTCTGTATTAATTCTGTGTTGTTCCTTCCTGCTCTTAGCCTGTGCATGACATTAACTCATTTATCTCATTAGTGCTTACGTTTTTCAGATATATGCAAACTGCTACCATGTCCCCTTTCACTCATCTGTAAAGCTGTAAAAACTCAGTTCTTCAAAACTTCCCTCCCATCTTCCCTTTCATATCAGTTCTCTCCCATTTCTCCATCTCTTTCTGTTATTGCCTAAATTGCAATTTTGGGTGTTGTTGCACTTGAGTCTGCCCTGTGTCACCTTCCTTCTTTCTGTCATGATGGGTTATCTGTGCCCCATGGACTCAGAGCTGAGTGCTTTCCCAAGGAAAACGCTTTCCTCTCCAACTGAGGGGTGATTTTGGGGCTTGGTGCCTTGTGTTATGTTCAGAACCATTTAGTGATGTAGCAAATGGTAACTGATGAGCTCTAAGGCTTCCTAGTAGAATATATGCCTTTTAGAGTGTGCATTTATATGTGTATATATTCACTGCATTCATAATTTCAGATGCTGTCCCCTTTCTGGGTCACCCTCAGGTTTCCAGTATGATGTGGCGTTTGAGGTCCCTGTATGCATGCTGGTTTGCTCCCCTGGTGAGCTGTCAGAGCCTACTTGTGCTGTTTCACTTTCAGGCAGGACAACAGCAGTGCTGGTTGTGATAAGGATGAAGATGATTATGATGCACCACTGCAGGGGCTATTGGTAAAGCCTGCTGCAGATCCCCACTGCACTTGTTCTGTAGTGCCCGAGAAACACACTTATACCCAGAAAGTGTTTTCTTAACACACCCAAAACATGTCAGAGCACTCAGTAGGATCTGTGACAGGTAGAGCTTGCGGCTAACACTTCCGTGCTGGATTACAGCCTTAGCATGTCTGAAGTGTAGAGACATGCGGGTAGACATGGCATGTCCCCTTTTCCCTGTGAGCCTGTCAGGTCCTCCCTTATCCCATCACTGTATTTTATCCTGGCATGCTGCTCACACCTCTTTTTAGGATTGTAGAGGAGCAAATAGCTTGGTTAACTGCCACACCCTCTGTTTCTGTGTTGAAGCCTCTCTGGGCTTTGAGTGAGTGCTCCTGGGAGGGAGTGTTCATGTAGGGATCTGACCATCCGTGGAGGTATGGGCACATCCTATGTGTGTGTGTGTAGAGGGGAGGCAATTTGGGAATCTGGATGGATGTGCACTCACTCATGCGTGTAAGGATTTGTATGAGTCACAATGGGACTTTTGGGCATAGGTCTGTGAAATCGTTTTTTAGGAGAGTCTTAGAAGGGAAGAATCAGCATTGCTTACAAGAACAAGTTCCTTAGCAGAGGTTTTCATCTGGCCTGATCCTGCCCTCTGACCAGCTGTGTTCCTGGTTGCTTGGCATTTCACTCTTCCAGTAAAACCTGGCTGCACAGGCAGGCTGCAGGCAGATGAACCCATAGGGCATGTGAGGCTTTAGGCAATAGATGTGGTTTGCACCCAGACTCCGGATTCAGCCGGAAGCAAGTGCAGACACAAGACCCTGGATCTCACATAGAGACGTCAAAGGCTGGGCTGTTTCCAGAAAGATGAGACACATTTTCTGACCATCAGCAGAAGAAAAAGGCCATTTTTTGACCACTGTGGCATTTGGACATCTGGCAGCAGTGGAGAATTCAGCAGGATCACAGGGCTGCGGATGCCTTGGCAAGGAAGAGCAGATGCTGTTGACAGAGCAAGATGTTGGAAAGGAGTTGACCTCTCTAGTGCTTCCTTCTGCCTACACACTTTGGGGGAACCGGGAGACGGAGGTGTGTAGTGTTGATATTGGCCAGACACCAAGAGATTTCCTGTTCTTCTAAGAGCCCTTGTCAGCAAACCATAGCTCTGCAGGCAGCAACAGGCACGAGTGCTGTGAAGCTGTCCTGCAGAGCAGGGATCTGTAAGGCCACGCCAGTGCGACAGCGCAGGATGGCTGCTCACAGCAAACCCCAATTCGGGGGCCAGTGAGAGGCGGACGTTGCTCTGAGCAGCGTGTCCTGAGGAGGTCAGCAGAGGGAGATGATATAGGCAGATTTCACATTTCTCCCATCTGCTATTTTACCCTCCCACGTTCCAATCTGCCCCTCTCATCATGGAAAGAGGATGCTCTCTCAGGAGATGGAGCCAATAAAAGCAGAGTGCCGGGTCATAGGAGAGCCCATCTCCATTGTCCCCCATCACCAGAAGGACAGGCTGCAGTACAAGTCTATTTCTCTGAGTGAACCTCTGGCCTGCATAGAGCCATCACTGCTTAGAAAGCACCACTGCTGTCCCGCCACCATGCTGCACAGCTGAGGTGAGTCTGTGAGCATCCAGCCAGCCTTCCTCGCCCCAGGACATCCTAAGTTACACTGCAGCAAGCCCTGCAGGCAGCACTGCGTGGGGATCCATGCAGGCTAGGGCTGACACTTGTGCACCATGTCCCAGGCTGAAATCCTGGCACTGCGTCTCATTGCACACACACATACGGTAACAAAGTGTTTCTAGTGCCTGACCTGCACTGATGGCACACGTTAGGCAGCAAGACCAACGATGGAACTGACATTTTTCTTTAAGAAAGGCAGAGCATCTCTGTGCTGAAAGCAGGGTGATACTGAAGGCAAGATTTATGATTGCATTGTATTGTTGCCAGTAGACATTTGACCAGCACCCCTACACATGACATTTGTTTGTTCAAATGTAACACAATTCATAGACTCTTTAGGAGAGTGTTGATGCTGTGACATTAAGCAGCCGATTACTCCTGTGCTTGGCAGGCTCTCAGTCCTGCTGCGATATGGCATGTACCCAGCACCTTCACTAGCAAAGTGCATTGGCATAAATATGTGAGTAATGCAGGTGACAGGCTCTGTGGCTCTGGCTGATTATCCGTTGCTTTTATGTAATTTATGCTCCAAAAGTAACTGTGCTCAATCTTGTCCATGGACTTGATTCCTTTCATGTGGTTTTCTGTGCTAACGAGATTAAATCAGTTCCAATAGGCACCATTTTAATGGAGATGATAAACTTTTATTGAACTCAAGCACATTAAAATGAAATGTAAGCAATAGGTGACTTTAGCATTAGTCTAGAGTCTTTTCCAATCTGGATCAAGCCAGCATACCTTCCCTGTTAAACAACAGCCAGCACCCCAGCACATTTTATGAGCTTCTAAAAGGGCTGAAAAATCCTTCCCCCACCCCGCTTCCATGTTGCAATGCTTCTGGAGGCTGAAGCTGTGTGTTAATAGGAGCAGCTCTGTGACCTGGTGGTGCAGCCATGAAACGAGGCATAAACACAGCTAAGTACAGGACTTCACATCTCACAAAAACAGGAAAGCAGGGGATGGGTAATTTGGTGTTTTACAGCAGCTTTGTCTGCTAATCTGTGATCTGTTTGGTCTGCCAGTAGGATTATTATGGTGGGTTTACTGAAGAAGTGCCAAAAATGATGTTAAATAAACTGTTTACACAATGTAACTACAGGCAGAAAAGCTAAACAGAGAGTCCCAAACTCAGCCCCATTGCAGGTTTGAACAAAAATAAACCTCTTGACACTTTCAACTGGACACTGTAGCTTTGCAGAGCATACTCTGTTTGTTGAATATTAAAACATAAAATTAATGTGTTTCCCCCTCTTTCTGGGGCTCTTTCCAAAGGTCTCATGGCTGGAAACATGATCGGATCATTTTGAGCTCCTTGGCTGTCCTTGGAATTCGCTGTGATCATTTTATCCATTATAAAATATTCAAGTTTCAGAATTACTATTAGAAAAGCTATCATTATTTAGAAGTGGGTTGTGCAATATTATTTTTAAGAGAACAGGAAGAGCTAGAGCTTGTTCTTTGCTTTTCAAGCAATTATAAGGAGGATGTGGGTGACAGAAGTACACAGTACTCTCCAGTGTGGCACAACTTGGCTATACAAAGCATCATCTTCATCTGTAGATGAGTGATGCAGAAGAGCCATCCACTAACTTAAAGGACAATTTGGAGGGATGAAGGAGCTTTCATCCCTATTATCTACTTTTTCCTATATTTAATATGGGTACATTCATTACTGAGGAAAGAGCTTGAATGAAAGTTACAAAAATTAGTGAGTCAACTTTGTGACTAGGGAATCATATGCAAATCAATGCTGATTTCTAACTATTTCTGTTAGCCACAGTCTCACCCTAACAGTCAAGGCAGTTTCTGTACCACATGTGATAAGCAAGCGTGTTCTTCGCTACAGTTTGTGCACGACCCATCACTTGCTGCATGTATTAGTTCCAGGTCATTGTTTTAGTGACTGAGGGGAGCGAGGGAATAACTGGCTTTGGTATCAATTTAAAGGCCCCGTATGGGAAAAGATTTCAGCACTTGTGCCAAGTTTGTGAATAACAAACACCATAAAGATCAATGAATGAACCACATGTGTGCTGGTCATTGACTATCACATGGTAGGGCACCATCTGCCTGGCACTGTATCGGCAAAGATCATATTAGTGTTCTCTGAGCATGTCAAAGCAGTGGGTAAAAAAGAATCAGCGGGCATAATTTACACAGGCTTTCAAAAACGACTAGATAAAGGTGACATTCCAGTGTAGAAAATGCCATTTGAGCCTGCCTGTGAAATTTAGGTTAGTTCCTCATGTCTTATGAGCTAAGTTTTAATGGTATGAACACACTTTTTTTGTCTATAGGAACTAGCCTTATTAATTGCACATCTTCACATACTGTTCCCTGAGATCCATCTTGGTGACTAGATTAAGCAAAGCTGCTGTGATATGGTACATGCAATCATGTAAAGAATGCACAATAGATTATATTTTTAAAAGGGGAAAACTAAATTTAAAAATGCAGTTTCATTAAAAAAAAAAAAAACAGCAGTTGTATCAGATCTGTCTTCATAGTGATGCATAAACGGTCACTACAGCATAGAATTTCACTCTACCACCCAAACTCACCAAAACTAGAGAGTCAGGCAGATTGTCAACCACAGTGTGGGCCAACCAGCTAAGTAAATAAGTAGGCCTTCTGCTGGCTTTCTCAGCAGATTAGTGACAGCAGAGGAATTTGGAGACATGTGAGTCAGACATTACTGTGTCCCGGCACCGACAGCCTGGGAGAGGCAGGCTCCCTGTTATCAGTTCTGGTGCCCAGAGCCAAGGTGGCATCGTGACGCCAGGGCTCGGGAATTGGGAAATTGTAAAGGGATGCCAGGGGCTGGAGCGGCAGTGTGCTCTGTGGGTCCGTGAGAACGGCATGCTCTCTGTCACACAGTTTGTCTGGACAGAGGGAGGTGGTGCAGGCTCAGTGCAATGGAATTGCGAGGAACAGCCTGGCACAATTCTATTTCAGAGGTGCTTGAACAAATGAGATTTTCAGGCCATTATGTAATTGGGTGGATTTCTCACAAGCGACACAAGAGCAAAGACACAGCCCTGAGGACAAGGCTCCTTCTCTCATGTCCTATTTCTCAAATCTCTGAAGGAAGGGCTTCCCAGCAAAACATCGATAACAGTTGTAACCAGCATACAACAAAGAATTTTCCCCTAATTTGGCTTTTCAGAAGGATTGAACTCATTCTTGCTAAAACTATCCCGAACTGCTCAGCCCAAAGGGTTAAAGTTTGGTAATGTTGTAAGCAACTGAACAATGGGTCATATCATGGAAACTGTCAGGCAACCTTAAATATAGATGTTATGATCTGCATAGTCTGCAATGCTCTGGAAACCAGGATGAGCAGTAAAGGGAAAAAATTCATAGAGCCCATAGAGTTGTTTAGGTTAGTCAAGAACAGAGAGGACTGCAGGGAGCTGAAGAAAGCCAAAGAGTGTCAAGAGAAAGGGGAGTGTGGTTGGAATCTGCTCGAGAGGAGGAAGACAGGGATGAAAGATATCGATGGGCAGTCAGGGAGGGAGGAGGGCTGGCAGCCTGGTTGATTTGGATAATTCAGTGTGCTTATCTGATGGCAGCTGGTGACCCCATCTTTTCCCTAGCCACTCTTCTAATCTGGCCTCTGCAATATGCCCAGATACTAGAGGACTGATTTAGTGTTGGAGCAAACTGAGCTATCAATGAGCCAGGAGTCAGGGCTTGACTCAGCATTACTGTGGAGGTCCCAGATCCTCGCAGATGAGACAAAATCCACCCCTTACCATTCAGAAGGCTTTGCTGCATGTAGATGTCTGTTTCTCCCCTAAGCAGCATCCCAAATATCCCAACCGAGGCAGCCAGCAAACATGGGCTGAACTTGGAGCCCAAAGGCTTCAAAGCGAGTCGGAAACTATTTTATCACAGCAAGATCAGTGCAAGCCGCAGTGCTGGATGCGATCAGGAGCAGGATTGAGAAGCCCTCTTACGGGAAATGGCTCTTAATGTGCTATTTGAGTGTGATTCTAGCGCAAGGAGGGAGGCACTGAGGAGTACTGTGCTATGTAGGAGGTCAGACCCAACATCCCTTCTGGCCTCCAGCTCTACAGACAGATGCTCAGTTGGAATAAAGTGTTATAGCTGCAGAGTCCAATTTATTTATGCCAGTAGAAGAGCTTTTTCTTCCCTTCTTCCTCCCTGCTGCCCTTCTCTCCCTCATTTCTCTGTGAGTTCTGCAAGGCAGCTGAAGGGTGAGGGGAGTATCAGAACGTCCTCCCGCACAGATGCCTCTGACTCCTTGCCTTGACATCTGCCTGGCTCAGGCATGACACAGGGAATGGAGACTCATGACACCACCACCCTGCTGCATCCCTGCACAATCATGATAGAGGTGGTTTCTCTGCCAGGTGACAACCTGCAGTTTGCTGGCTGTGTCTTCTGAGCCCCTTAGAGGCAAAAGACAACCCTGACTGGGTAGACTCTCAACAAAGCTAGCTTAGAAGGGGGCTTTAGCCCTTTCAGTGCTCTAGTGAGCTGCCTGTCTATCCCTCACAGCATTCTCACTTCTCTCCTCATTTCCATGTGCCTGCACAACTGCAAGCTGTGCTAGTCCTTCTGCACATGACCTCCTTGCCCCTATTAATTCCCAAAGCATTTTCTGCTACCCCGCAACACTCACAGCCTCCCCTCTTAATCAGCATCCAGCCTGTCTGCAGGCCCTCGCCTCATCCTTAAGTATAGAGCATGGGTAAAAGACATCCAGCCATCCAGAGGACAAACAGACTTCAGACCTCTCCTCGCGGAGGTTTCCTTTTCACATAAGGCTGCAGTCATGGCCAAGTTCAGCTGCTATCTTCAGCAAAGGTTGAAAGAAAGAGGCTGAGATGCCAGCAGTCATCATTTCAGGAGGAGACGAGAGCACCAAGGATTGAGTGGTTCGGTTTTGCTTCGTTCCCTCCTTACCTCAGGCCTTGCAAAGCTGTTGTGGAAGAGGCTGACAGCCAGGGTAGAACGAAGGTGCCAAGGCCATCTGGCTTTTGATGCTGAGCCCAGGCTAGGTGATCCTGTGTGATTCTGTGTTTCTGTGCTCCCTACTGACATTGCCCATGCCTCTGGCCTGGAGACCTTCTCTCCCAAACAGACTGGGTGTGCACCCGCCTTTCCCAGGGAAGCCAGCTATCCTAGGTGTGAGAGCAATGTCCGGGTATGCCAGATGGGGACCGGAGCTGCTCACATCTGTTGCACAGCTCCTCAACTTCCTGGTGTCATTGGAAGATTTTCTAGGGCTGGTTTGGGGCGTGTCCTTGTCAGGGTAGAATTCCAAGGCCCTGGCAAGATGCAACCCACACTATGTGGCACAGTGCTGACCTGAGTATTTCCACTGGTCTTTTCTTGACCATTTTTGGTCCCTTCCATTTGTTTTTGAATCTGTTCCTCCACTTTGCCCAAGTTCTTTGCACTAATTGGGAACTGGCTCCTCTCAGGATGGGAGGTCTGTCAGGACTGCCTTATGACAGATTTACTTCGTCTCTCTGTCTCTGCATTTTGGCAGTTTGGTTCTTCTGCAGTGTTCTGGATTTGGATATTATTTCTCAGTGCTGAGATCCTCACAATAGGCAGCCTATGGATTGACTAAATTAAAACATAACAAGCTGGAATGTAATTGGCAGCTCTGAGAGATTCCCATCAGGACAGCAGTGGCTTGTAAATGCACAGCTGAGCTGTGTCTCTGGGCAGGCGCTCAGGCTCATGGTCACAGCCCAGCTATAGCTATAGATGCATGAAACCAGTGCAGGATGCTGGTACCCTGCTCAGTGTGCCAAGAGTGATGGGACTACCACCTCGACATGAAGATGCCTCTGTAGGCAGGGGCTCCAGACACTCGTATAGGACTCAGCATGCCTAATTCCAGCAAGGGGTTGACAGGCATGAATTGCTGCCTTATAGAGATCAGGAGGTGCAAGTTCAGAAGGAGGTCAAGTTAGTAAGCTGAAGTGCCATTGCTAGAGGAGAGTGGCTGTAGCTGCTCCATTAACCGGCGTTGATTCTTGTACTCTGCAGTCTCTGGCTGCATCAGTTCTCTTTGCTCCACTACTGGAGCCTCGTCTCAATCCCACTGCCATGTTATGAGTACCTAATCATAGGCTTCTGCAACTAATTGCCTTCTGCTGTACAGTGGCACTGTGTTTGTGTCAGCCTTACACCTTGGAGAGGGGTGCCTATACTCTGCTTTTGACTGCCTCCCTTCCCCTCATTTCATCTATAGGATGTCTAATAAGGGGGTGTAACTCCACCAGCACAGCTGTACCCTTCTGTTTCTGCTTCCCCTCCAAAATTTCCCAATTCATCAGCATCCCATTCCCTCAGACACCTTTTCCAGCCAAGAGAGCTTTGCTAACCTGTGAAAGCCTGAGCTTATCATGTCAGCAAATGCTATAGTCTCAGAGGATAGCCCGGTTTCTTGGCCTGTATGTGGAGGTGACACACAAAATTGCTGTTTGTGGAGAGCAGCCAGTGAAAAGGAGAAGAAAAGGAAATCCCAGATGGTACTGAATATGGGAGTCTGTGGCCAGCATGCACTTGTGGGAATGTTAATCCCATTTTGTAAGGCTTCAGAAGGAGATCCAAAGGAATGGCCCTTGACAAATGGAGAACATGCAGGCTGGGGCCAGGGGTTTTGAAGAAACTGCTGAGAGTGGCAGTGATGGGAAAGGAGGCAGGGAGCAAATGGGAAATAGAGAAGAGAGAGCAAGCAGTTTGTTCTCCCTCCTGAGGATGCTGCTGCTCACTGCAAGCTACATTACATACTGCAACCTGCCTGTCTGCCAGCTCTGGTAAGGCTCTGCAGCCTTCCTGCATACTGTGCTTGACAGTACCTGGCAGCTGCAAGCAGGAAAGTACTCTAGAGTGCATGGCATAGGTATTGTTTAGTTTGGGTCAAGCACACCAATCAGCAGCACAACAGGAAAACTGATGTGGCATATACACGCGACAGAGCTTGCTTACATTTCCTGAGACAGCTCTGGCCATAAGCAGGGCTGGCCAGCATGTGCTTGTCATTAGGCCACAGGTCTTCCCTAACTGCTCTTAGCAGTTGATTACAGAAAAAGAAGAAGGTCAAGAGAGTCTGCAAAATCCAGCACGAGGCATGGAGCCCCAGGATCTCCCCATACACTGGATAAAATGAACAGATGATCACTCTCTCCTGGAAGAGGAGTAAGCCTGCGGAGGACAAAGGGAAACTCCTATGAAAAGGCAATTCCAGACACTGGCAGAGGGAAAGGTAGGAAGAGGTTGGCTCCAAAGAAGTGGAGAGGAGAAACCCCCAGAGCACTTTTTCCTCTGGCTCTTGGTAACCTGAGATGTCTATGAGGGCTTTTCAATTCTAGTTTTTCACATGAGTCATTTCCAATGAGTCTGTGCTCTTCTTAGGGAGCTGGAAAAACTGCATCCCCTCTCCCAGAGATCCTGGAACCCACCTTGCTCAGGGGTAGAGAAATTCAGCACAGAAATCTGTTCACCTCCAAACCCAGCTATGCTCCTCTTTCAAGGTTATAGGACAATCCTAGGACCATACGTAAAGGATCTCAAACTCACCTTCTTCATTGATCATGGGGTAGTGTCCATATAATATATATTACCTGATGTAGGTAACTAAGTAAAGTCAGAGGGCGGACTGGAGAAGGGGCTCAGAGAATCACTGATAAGGCCGATAAGGAGCATCATCTGGCTTGTTTTCCTGCACAGAGCAGGCTGGAATGTTTCCCCAAGTGAGTGCTTGTAGAGCAAGTATTCTCAGCAATCATTTTATATTGATTTTTGAGTTGGCAGTTGTGGGAACTCCTCCCACAACATTGGAAGACTTGTTCCAGAGCATCTTTTTTTGAACTAAATGATCAAATTAATTATCAGCTTGATTAAATTACAGTAAATAAAGTAACGGATCAATGTAAGTTTTTGGAAAGACAGTCTTGTTTATCTCTAGAATTCCCAAAACAGCTGTCATCCAAATGGATATGTCTCTTCCAACCAAATTGGGAGTTTGGGCTAGACGGACTCCTGAGATCCCTCCAACCAATGTTTTCAGGCTTCTATGAACAGCTGGTCCTGGGAGAGTCAAGCCTTAACATGGGCCTCAGCCTTTCTGGGGGACTTCTCCGTTCAGCTCTGCTGGCAGTTTGTGCAGTTTGGCCAGAGCAGGGCTAAGTACATAATAGTTTGTCTCTTCCTTTCAACCTGATGTTCACAGAATCACAGAAAGGTTGAGGTTGGAAGAAACTTCTAGAGATCATCTGGTCCAACCCCCCTGCTCAAGCAGGGTCCTCTAGAGCACACTGCACAGGATCACATCCAGGCGGGTTTTGACTATCTATCTCCAGCGAAGGAGACTCCACTACCTCTCTGGACAACCTCTTCCAGTGCTCAGGCACCCTCACAGACAAGAAGTTTTTTCTCAGGTTTAGATGGAACTTCCTGTGCTTCAGTTTGTGCCCTTTGCCTCTTGTCCCCTCGCTGGGCACCACGGAGAAGAGTCTGGCCCCATCCTCTTGACACTCTCCCTTCGCATACTTGTACACGTTGATCAGATCCCCTCTCAGTCTTCTCTTCTCCAGGCTGAACAGGCCCAGCTCTTGCAGTCTTTCTTCAGAGGAGAGGTGCTCCAGTCCTCTCATCATCTTGGTAGCCCTCCGCTGGACTCTCTCCAGGAGTGCCATGTCTCTCTTGTCCTGTCCTGGGGAGCCCAGAATTGGACACAGGACTCCAGGTGAGGCCTCCCCAGGGCTGAGGAGAGGGGCAGGATCACCTCCCTCCACCTGCTGGCAACACTCTGCCTAATGCACCCCAGCATACCATTGGCCTTCTTGGCCACAAGGGCACACTGCTGCCTCATGCTTAACTTGTTGTCTACCAGCACTCCCAGGTCCTTCTCTGCAGAGCTACTTTCCAGCAGGTCAACGCCCAGCCTGTACTGGTGCTGGGGATTATTTCTCCCTAGGTGCAGGACCTTGCACTTGCCTTTGTTGAACTTCAGGAGGTTCCTCTCCGCCCAGCTCTCCAGCCTGTCCAGGTCCCTCTGAAGGGCAGCACAGTCTTCTGGTGTGTCAGCCTCTCCTCCCAGTTTAGTATCATCCGCAAACTTGCTGAGGGTGCACTCTCTCCCTTCCTCCAGGTCACTGAGGAATATATTGAACAAGACTGGACCCAGGACTGACCCCTGGGGGACACCACTAGCCACAGGCCTCCAACTTGACTCTGCACCATTCACCACAACCCTCTGAGCTCGGCCATCCAGCCAGTTCTCAAGCCACCTCACCGTCCACTCATCTAGCCCACACTTCCTGAGCTTCCCTAGGAGGATGTGATGGGAGACAGTGTCCAAAGCCTTGCTGAAGTCCAGAAAGACAACATCCACTGCTCTCCCCTCACCTACCCAGCCAGTCATTCCTTCCTAGAAGGCTATCAGATTGGTCCAGCATGATTTCCCTTTGGTGAATCCATGCTGACTACTCATCACCTTCTTATCCTTCACATGCTCGGAAATGGTGTCCAGGTTGAGATGCTCCATCACCTTTCCCGGGATGGAGGTGAAGCTGACTGGCCTAGAGTTCCCAGGGTCCTCTTTCTTGCCTTTTTTGAAGAAAGCTAATGTCATTCCAGTCTTTCAGTCCTCAGACACCTCTCCTGATCTCCCTAACTTTTAGGAATAATTGAGAATGGCCTAGCAATGACATCCACCAGCTCCTTCAGTGCTCGTGGTTGCATCCCATCAGGGCTCATGGACTTGTGGGTGTCAAGTTTGCCTAAATGATCTCAAATCCGACCTTCCTCGACCAAGGGAAAGTCTTCCTTTCTCCAGACTTCCTCCCTAGTCTCCAGGCTCTGGAATTCCTGAGGGCTTGCCTTAGAAGTGAAGACTGAAGCAAAGAAGGTATTCAGCAACTCTGCCTTCTCTGTATCCTTTGTCACCAGGGCACCCACCCCACTCAGCAGCGGGCCCACATTTTCCCTCGTCTTCCTTTGGTTACTGATGTAGTTGAAGAAGCCCTTCTTGTTGTCCTTGACATCCCTTGCCAGATTCAATTACAAATGGGCCTTGGCCTTCCTCATCGCATCCCTGCATACTCAGACCGTGTTCCTAAATACCTCCCAAGTGGCTTGTACCTGCTTCCACTTTCTGTACACTTCCTTCTTTCCTTTGAGTTTGGTCAGGAGTTCCTTGCTCATCCATGCAGGTTTCCTGCCTGCTTTGCTGGACTTCTTACTCATTGGGATGCACTGTTCTTGAGCCTGGAGGAGGTGATGCTTGAATATTAACCAGCTCTCTTGGATCCCCCTTCCTTCTAGGGCCCTGCCCCATGAGATTTCCCTAAGTAGGTCCCTGAAGAGGCCAAAGTTAGCTCTCCTGAAGTCCAGCGTTGCAGTCTATCTTGCTTATTGCCCTGCTCCCTCCTCATAGTATCCTCAGCTCCACCATCTCGTAGTCACAGCAACCAAGGCTGCCCCCAACCTTCACCTCTCCAACTAGACCTTCTTTGTTCGTTAGTACAAGGTCTAGCAGCACACCTTTCCTTGTTGGCTCCTCCATCACCTTTGTCAGAAAGTTATCATTAATGCTCTCTGGGAACCTCCAGGACTGTTTATGCCTTGCTGTGTTGTTCCTCCAGCAGATATCAGGGTGGTTAAAGTCCCCCATGAGAACCAGGGCCTGTGACTGTGAGGCTACTTCTAGCAATTTGTAGAAGGCCTCATCTACTTCTTTCTGAGCAGGTGACCTGTAGCAAAACCCACATCAATGTCACCCATCTTAGTCTGCCCTTTAATTCTTACCCATAGGCTCTCAACCCGCTCATCATCCACCCCTAGGCAGAATTCCATATGTTCCAGGTACTCTCAGATATAAAGGGCAACTCCACCTCCTCACCCTCCTGGCCTGTCTTTCCTAAAATGCGTGTAGCCATCCATGACAGCATTCCAGTCATGCATTCCAGTCAAGCTATCCCACCATGTCTCTGTAAGTGCAATAAGATCATAGCCCTGTGACTGCACCAAGATTTCTAATTCTTCCTGTTTGTTCCCCATGCTGCATGCATTTGTGTACAGGCAGTTCAGAGAGGTATTTGAGCATGCTGATTTCCCAGGAAGGGTGCAAGAAGATACCTGAGAGCCATGTCTTGTTGGCACTTCCTTGGCTGCATACACTTGCTGGAGGTATCCCCACTTGAGCCCTGCTTTGCTGTCTGGGTGATGTCTATAATTCTCCCCTTCCCCCGTCTTTCCTAGTTTAAAGTCCTCCTTATCAGGTTGGCCAGCCTGTTGGCAAAGACTCATGTACTCCATTTAGTGAGGTGGATCCCATCTCTCCCAATCAGTTATCAATCTTCAAACAGGGTTCCATGGTCGCAGAAGCCAAAACCCTGTTGCCAACACCAGCAGCGCAGCCAGTTTTTTACTTGGAGTGTCTGTCTACTCCTCCTCCCATCCTTCTCCCTCAGGGGCAGGATCAAGGAGGAAACAGCCTAGGCCCCCAGATCACCATCCCCAGAGCTCTGAAATCCCATCTGATAGTTTCCAAGTTGCCCTGGGTATCATTGGTGTCCATGTGGAAGAGCAGCAGGGGGGGTAGTAGTCAGACAGGTGGCCAAGCCTTGGCAGTCTTTCCATGACATCTCGGATTCAAGTCCCCAGGAGGCACCAAATCTGTCTAGACAAGAGGTCAGGTCAGCAGATGGGTGCCTCTGTCCCCTGTAGCAGGGAGTCACCCACAACAATCACTCGCTGCTTCTTCAAAGTGATCCTGTGTGGCACAGGGTCCTCCGGGTCAGTTGCTGCACTTGAAGCAATGCCCAGCTAGCTCCTCCTCGGCTTGGAGAGCACTAAACCTGTTCATCAGCTGCAAGTTTTCAGGAGCAAAAACCTTTCTTCTCATATGAGCACTGACCAGTTTCCAGCCTTCACACTCTACAGACTTATGACTTACTGTTCCACATAAGTGGAACCACCTGCATTTCCACTGCTGTGAGGGGTTGAGACTCCTGAAGCTGTAGGATCGCTGAGAATATCCTATCGATCTCTCACTCATCTTCTCAGATGCTATGCAGCCTGCTTACTTCCTCCTGTAACTCCTTGACCTGGCGACACAACTCACAACAACGGCACATCTTCTGCATAAAAGTTGACTGTCAGCCCCAGCCTCATAGAGAGACCCCAGGCACTCCCTGCAGCCTGAAACCTGCAGGGCTGCATCCCCTGTCAGAAGGTCTATCTGGGTGGAAGTCTCTGACATGGCTGACACAGTAACTCCAACAGCTACTGCGGAATGCACGCTGCAGCATGTCATAACCGTATTGGAGGAAGTGTATGCTACTATGACTGGAAAACAAAAGCACCTTCTTGCACCCTTCTGCATCTGCTCACCACCTCTATTCACTGCACTTTGGACCTGGCTCTTAAATAGGCCTCTGCCTAGCACTGACTAACAGGGTGCTTGATCCACCACAATCAGGGGTCAGCTGGAACAAAGGCCCTAACTACCTCTGATCAGGGGCAACCAACAGAGCTCGGTAGCAGTGACCGCCCTTTGCTACAACTTCCCATTTCCCAGGAAAAGTCAATGCCTCCTGCAGCAGTCCTTGCCTAGATCTCCTTACCTGTCAACAGAAGCACCCTCTAATTGGTGCTGTGTACACTAGCCCTGCCCAGCCAAAAAGAGTCCGGCATATCACACTTCACATTCAAATGACATCTCTGGATGAAAAGACTATAATAATACATAATTTCTAATCCACCAACTATATGTATATGAGAGAGAGAAAAACAAAGAAAGGGGGATCTTTCGGAGAGCAAAGCTGTAGTAGGTGCTTAACTGTGCTGTCAGAGCCCTCCTGTACTTGCATCACTGTGCTCACGTGTGCTGGCTCAGTCCCAGCCGGCTGCAGGGTCTAACATAGAGAGCAGGATCTAATGCTAAGGTTAAAGCAATCCTATTTAATACTATGAATTAGAAAAAGACATATAACCCCAAGGTTCAAACCTGTGAATGCTGTGGTGTTGTTCAGCTGCTGGAGCCTGGTTTGTTGTTGAGAAGATTAGCAGGTGATCTTGTGGAACCTGCTGCTTTATGTCAACATGATTACTGACTGGGTAGAGATTACTTGCCTGGGGATGTTTCATAAACTCAGAGATGTCTCCAGCCTGATGGCCAGTTAGCAGATGCAAAAATAGGAGCACTAGAAGCGCAAACTCCTTTGTCAGTTGTACCGGTATTGGGAAGCTGCAAGACTGCAGCCAACAGCCACCTGAAGCCATGAGCTGCCTGCCAGCTGCAGGGACATTTCCTTTCCCCGTTTCCAAGTTGTCGTCCTGAGAGGTTCCTCACATCTGGAATTTCTCAGAAATCCCTGAGTGACTACAATGGGACACTGCTATTCTCAGGCCATGGGCACAACCCAGTAGATCTAATTAAGTCTCATTTCTGTAATTAGGGACCATGTCTTTCCAGTAGCTTAAGGCTCAGAAAGTCCCTGGATCCAAAAATATTCCCAGTGCACAGAACTGTAGGTTATTTGAAACCCTTCAGGGGATGGGTTTCTCAGTCATTGTTAAGGGCCTGCCTCAAAAAATAATTAAGAAATACAAAGTTTGCAGGATTCACTACTATTTCATTCCAACTTTTAGTAGATACACTTAGGCAGCCTTTTCAAAGCAACGTAGTTACTGTAGCCCTGGTGAAACCCTGGGAGTTCTCTATGTATTTTGATATTTAACAGCTTAGCATTTACACAGAAAACATGCGAACATGTAACTAGCATATGCTGACTTCTAATTGCTGGAATATTGAGCTCCACTGCTCTTACGGCAGTGTTTTCAGCTGGAATAGCTCTCCATGCTGTAGTCTTTACAGATAGCCACATCTCTCAGTAGGCACCTGAGACCTCTTACTTGTGCTGCCTATCTGCGCAGCCAGGATTTGTACCCTCGCTTGGCTAAGAGTCCACTGAGCTATTTGCTAGAGAAGGAGTGGCAAACGCTGATGCTTTGTAGCATAGAAACTCAAGTAAGTGTCTAGCTGAGTGGACAGAAAAGGTGAGAGGGTGCAATCATGCACATATCATCAGGGTGGAAAACTGCCAGTGTATAAAGAGAAAAAGTCCATTAAAAGTGCCTCAGTTTCATCTGGAAGTAGATCTCCATGTTTGTGTGGCACTTGCTGTCCCCTGCTCATCTGGGGTTGATAGACATTCCCCCCCTCCAGGCTGGAAAAGAGTTCAGCTTTCAGGAGCATTTCAGGAACGTTATTCACACAAGCCTTCAGGCTCCCAGCTAATGAGCCCCAGGGGAACTGTGGAGTCCGGAGGAGCGGAGGTGGGGCCATGACCTGTGCTTATAGAGAAACTCAGCAGGAATTAGATCTGTTTCATAAAATAAACAGTGCAAGTCTCTAATTTCCAAACAAGCCCCAATGGCCTCTTTCCCTGTGCAGTTCTGCTGTGACTAATCATACTGGTAGGTGTTGGGTCAAAATCAACAATGGTTCTTCACTAAGGTCACTCACTTTCTCTGTTTACACTTCTAATTTTATCACTGCTCAGAGTGGTTAATGGTATTATTTATACATTTAGCAGTGATAAATGTTGATGCTAAATAAAGGCTTCCTGGTGCAGGCAGGTTGAGGTCTGATATGGCACATCCAGAATGTTATCATCAAAGGAATTAGCACTGTGGGTAAGAGCTTTTCTGGTTTTCTGCAAAGCTGAGCACTTATGAATGGGAAACGGTGTCAGCAATTAGCCTTGCCTGATAACAAAGTATATCATTGAAGAGCGGTGCCTTTAAGAGGCTGCGTTTCAGACAGCTCCCTGGGAGAAAAGAGGGAAGTTGCCCTGCAAATTTGTCCTGGTGAGAAACTACATCTTAAAGCGTTCATACCTTCATCTTTGCAAAATGAGACCCAGGAGTGTGCAGAGATAGGGCTGCATCCACAGCACACAGTCCTCACTCCTCAAGTTGCTGGGAGCAGGGATGTCTCTGCCTCTTTGTGCAGCCCAGACTACCTCGGGTTAGCACCAGGGTGGGCAGCCCAAAGAGGAAGCCAAACCTTCTTTGCCTTTCTCCTCAGCTGGTTCTGCCTCTCAGCCTACTTTGACGGATGTAAACTGGCTCTGGCAAAATAAGTTTGTCTGCTGCTTAAATTGTGAGGGAAGCTCACAATTTAAGCCCAGGGCTGCTCCATGATGTCCGTCACTGCTGTGGTCTTGCTTGGCAGGAGGAGTTTGTGGTATGTACTATTTACCATCGTCCCTTCCCTCCCCAAACTGTGCCTCCTGGATCAGGCTGGATTCTCCTGGGCTCTCAGAGACTTGTTCTTCATAGTACCCAGAGCCAATTTGTCCTGTGAGTCCATAACATCCCAAGTCCAAAGCCTAAGCATCCTAAGGAGTCCTGGACCCTGATTTTCTAACTGAAGCCACTTGGGGCAGACCTGCTCTCCACAGGTTAGGTAAGAGTGAGCGTGATTCCGTTTCAGCCCCTAGCCCTGGTCGCTGCATGTTTACTTTCACTTCTGCCTTGCACTACCTTTTCCCAGCGCTTCCTGGGGTGGACACAGCAGCTCTGTAGGCGCATGGGGTGGAAAAGAGGCAGGGAGCTGAGAGTCCATTCATGACAGTGTTTTTTCCTGGGAAGATCTGTTTAGATGCAGAATCTATTTCTGGGATATGCTGCAAGGTCAGGGACTGGAGTATTTCTGTGGAATAAGAGCTCCCAAGGAGTATCTTGTCTCAGTGGAAGCTGGACAAGGTGCAGTGTGTGCAACAATTTGCTTATTATTATGGCAAGTGCAAATACATACAGCTCAGAGCCTACTTTCATACAAATTCACTTCAGGGTAGATTGGGATGGATGGAATTGACATGGTGCCAAGGTTACATGTTGTCCTTCTGCATGCACAAACACTTCACTCCCCCTCCCCAATCAAGTGCACCGTGCAGAAATGAGTCTATGATTCTGCTGTTGTAACTGATGTGTGCCTCCATGAACTAGCGTTTGCTGGATATACCCTCATCCCTGTGGAATTTTTCATCCTTTGTACCAGTATCACTCAGACAAGAATCAGCCCTACAAGGGTCTAGAATCGATTCAGGGGTTCCCCAAGGCATATATTTCCTCTACAGAGGTTACCTGTTGCTCCTAGCAGGTTCTAACACCTAACTCACAGAGTTCATTTTGATGACACAGCCGGGCTTGTGGGGAAAATTGTCATCTATGATATGCTGGACTGACTGAGGCCTCCTGTGGCAGCGATCCTGCCAGGCACTGCAGATTTAGATCTGAGCATCTGCTGAGGACCAACCTATGGCCTTGGCACTTGATGGCAAGACACCTCCACCTCCCGTTAGCCTTCTAAAAAAGATTACTTTCATTCTCCCTGAGAGCCCTCTGACATGATCCCACAGCAACTCCTGCAGCTCACATCTATGGCCCTGCCAAGGTGGTAGCAGGAAGCAAAAATCCAGGCGCATGACAACCCATGCATTTGGCATGCCGTGACACGTGCTTGTGGGCCATTTGGAAACGTCTGTAATTCTACCAGGGTGTGTGCAGGTCAACGCTTCAGGTTTCAAATAGACAGGTCGGGACTATTTCATCCAAAATCAATTTATGAGTTGCCTTTTCCCCTCTATTACAATGAGGAATGAACTAGGAAATCCTCCCGTGGACTATTGTCCAATGTCAGAACTGTGTATACTTTGGGACATTGAACCCATTTGGCAATATCCAGAGAGAGCTGCGGTACCTGTGAATAGGGAAATTGTGGCTGTAGGCAAAGATGCATCTATTTTGGATAGTGATGCTTGCTGTTTCCTCTTATGGTATGGGGCTGACTGAGCAGGGTGTTGCTGGGTTAGGAAGCCTTGAGCAGCCTTAGTGCTCACTGCCCATGTAGTACGCTGATGCTCCAGCAGAAAGTAGAGCGGGTGTTTCAGTGGTATTGGGAGAGAAAACTTGAACAACACCTTGATCTTATCGACTATAATAACTTTTATCAGTTTTGAGTTCTGTAAGGATGATTTCACTGTGATAATAAGGGAGGCTTCAGAGATGGTTGCTTTGTGCTGCACTGGGACTCCTTTCCGCTTGGAAATTGTGACCATGTTCTTGTCCACATCCCTCCCCTTGAAATGATGCCTCTCAGGAATGGTGGGGTGCATGGAAGTCTGGCATGATACTGGCTCAGGCCTTGTCTTGAGGTTTCGTTACAGTTTGGAGGTGGAGGTAAAGAGCTTGAGGAATGTCAGTGCCACAGACTGGGAGGTCCTGGTGGATGCTCTGGCCAGATGTCCCTGGAGAGCAGAGGACAGCAAACAGAGCAAGTCTGGGTGAGCCCTCTGTCTCAACAAACAGCTGAGACCATGGGTTCTGCCAGGAAGAGGTGCAATTGCAGACCAGACCATGGTTCATTTTTTGTGGAACTCTTCCTCATCCTAACACGACACGGCTGTATTTCGTTCCTGTCCTTATGATTGGAGTCAAGAGCTATATGTTCTGTTATGCAAGCTAGCAAATTAATGTAAACAGAAGTCTCCAAAACAGTGGCAGAAGAATTAACTGATGCTATATGCTGCTGCTTCATGTTTTCTTTGGAGTTGAGAAATAGGTTTTGGAGAGATTTTCCTCCCCATTTTCTACTCATGCCCTTGGACAGAGCTTTGTTATCCTCAGCTGACTTGCCTAAGCCTATAATCCCTGGTGCTCAAGAGAGTGAGAAGAAAATAGGATTCAGAGTCCAAATGTTTCATGTGTCGGCCTCTAGAAGAGTCCTACCATCTGCTCTGGCCATCGAGCAAAGGGACTGAGCTCATTTTGATTCCTGTCATCTACTGCTGTTGTACAGAAGAAACTGGAAAAGCCATGGTGAGGTCTGTCTGTCACAGGCTTGGCACGTGGACCTGCTGCAGTGTTAGGGATGCAGTATGCCCTGCGCTGTTGCCTGCCCCTCACACAAGGCAGCGTGTAATAAGCCCCTGAGCATCACTCACTGTTCTGCCCCGTGGAAACTTGGTAGAAGATGGGCAGATTCTGCAGATCTATCTCAAGTACAGATCTTCTAGTTTGGAAGCATTTATCTTGCATGCTTGAAATTGGAAACATACTGAAGATCATTCTGCTGCTTCAGGACAAGATAATTAAAGTCCCAAAGCATTTACTCAGCACAACCACTGACATGCAAAGGGACCCCAAAGATCACTTCCACTCCCCTGTTTCTGGCCAGCCAGAGATCAGAAGTGTCCCAGTTAATCAGGGGTGTCTCCTTTGTGCAATGCCAGCTGCTGTCGTTTTCTAAGAATGCCCAACTGGGGAGATCCAACTGCTTTTCTACCTTTTTGTCTCATCATAGCGCTTGAAAGGTGTCAAGCTGCAGCAGCAAGACTGATCCCCTATTATTTTTGACACTCTCTGCTGTTTTGTTTTATATAATTGGGTGCAACCTGTAAGCAGCTGTTGGCATAGAGGAAGTGTTTATTGTTAGTTGAGACGTGATTCTCTTTTACAGGCCGAATGTCTCTGCTGCCAGTGAAGTCTGTTGCTGCCTTATATTGCAGCAGCATAAGATGAATTCACAGTCTTAATTTAATATGCTGTCACATACCTGGACTCAGTGTAGCCAATGCTTGCAACAGCCTGCACATTCAATCCTCTCCCAGCTCCTTTTTGTAATGGCAACAACCATCACTGCTGGGGTCTAATGGATCAGGGCAATGAATCCTGCAGATGCTTTCCAGAGTCATAGCACAGTCCAGAGAAAAAGGCAGCACACCAAGCCTTTGCTTTTCAGAATAGATTCAGAGATCCCTGGTTGGAAGTCAGAAGCGATTACAGGACAGAGATCAAGCCTGGGAATGTCCATGTCAGGCCCTTAAATGCTGGAGTATGTTTGATGAAAAGGTGTGTCCAGCCACACACTTTCAAGACTCCAGGGGAATGGAGCAAGTGCCATATACTTAAGCTGCGATGATGATTTTGTTGAATAGGGCACCTCACTTATAGCTGGCCTCACTTTATCCACCAGCCGGCAAGCCTTGTTCTTTATTTTTCCACTAAATTAAAGATTGTTCTTGCAGAAATGTATATACTTACAAACATTGTTCAGTCACTTGATCATCTCTTCTTGGGTAAATTAAGTGAATTGACTTTCTTTAATTTCTCACTAAAACATTCCATTTAGATAATAAATCTTTTCTGAAGTCTTCTTCCCCTCCCCCCAGTTTTTCAACATCTTAAAAGAAACCCATGAGGCAAAAAAGGTGGAAGACTCTTCCAATAACATCTTACCAATGCCATAAAGAGGTAACCCTGCCACTATACTTGGAGTCAGCATTACCCTGTTTGTGCAGGCAGGATTGCGATCCTGCACATAAGCAAAGCATCTCCTTGGCAAGTTTTGCTATTATCAACAGTGAACCCATAGGGCATTTTCAAGATCACAGATTTCAAGGGTACAGTCCCCTGTCCTGTCCTTGACATCTTCATCTTCCTTCCTATATGTATGAGATTTATCTGGCTTTAGTTATATTAAAACATATACTCAGTAATGCCTAGTTAACCAAAGCTTCATTTACCACACAGTCCAGATGTTGCATACACTAAATCTTTGTGTTTTTCCACTACAACACTTTTCCTGCACTCTGAAAAGCACAACAGCAAATATTTTTTCCTAGATCACTGATAAAAAAGTCATACAGGGTTTAGAGCATGACAGTAAAGTAGTCCCCCTAGAAACTCCTGCAGTATAATCAGTTGATGATACTCTGTTAACAGTTACATTTCAGGGTCTGGCTGTGGGGCAGATTTAAATCCATTTGACAGGGGGAATGCCACATTTGTACAATGAGAATTTTGAATTTTAAGAACAAAATATCACTCAATTTCACCCTTTAGGGAAGGCCAGCCAGCCAGTTGTTAACTTAACAGGCCAAACTCCACAAAATTATATGTTGAATTTGGGTTCTAAAAGCAGAACAGCTTTTAATTCTCTCTGAGAACTCTTGTATCAGCTTGCCACAATTTTGTCTGGGACTGATGTCAAGCTAAGAGGCTGACAGTTTATTCTATGCTCTGTAAATATTTGTACACTGTTGGCCTTTTCCAGTCCTTTGGAACAATATTCCAACATTTGTTAAAAATAAACATTAATGGGGTGGAGCTCAAGGGCCAATTCTTTATAAACTCTTTGTGCAGATTTTCAGGTCCTGCTATTTGTAAGAAATACTAAGTTTTCCATATCTCAATTTCCCAAGCTGCAATAAGTTTCACATAACTGCATCAGTTGTTGCTCTGTTTTCAGCACAGAGATGCCACATCTGGGTGAAGATGATAGAAAGCATCTAGCAAATGGAAAACCTGCTGCAGCTGGGTATACTATCCCAGGAGACCTCTTTGCACTCCCAGGTTACTTTTAAGTTTCAGCTTCCACAAAGAGACTACCAAGACATAGAAAGTGCAAATGGGTCAGTACATCAGAAAATGTAGAGGATGGATGGGAACCACCAGCAGGTTGGCCAGCCAGTAAGCAGGACTGGACAAACATCATCTAGCAGGGGTCAAGCATGAGGTCAAGGATATGTGAGGCCTGGGATGTCAAATATGTGGGTGAGAAGAAAAGTCAGCCTTCAAATCTGTCAGCATTCAGAGTAGCGTTTTTCCCTACTTTCCCATTACTAGTTATGATTGCAGGCCAAAATTTAGAACTCTCATTATGGACAAAGACTGAGCAAGCCTAAAAAGCTAAGGAAACATTCCCTGTGTCCAACATCAGGTGTCTTCCTTGAGACTAGGAGCTGATTTTGTCAGGGTAGCCAGAAGGAGGTGGGAATTCAGAGCATTTTCCTCCTCATTGCTTGTGTAAAGGAAGCCATGCTCCCCTTGAAGAGCTAAGTTTGCTGAAAATTCATCCCAGCAACCCAAAGAAGTAAAGGGAAAAGTGAAATGCTTCAAAATGTAAGAGGAATCCTTCCCTGCCATGGACAACAGGACAGAGATACCTGCCTAGGAGGGAGTGAGCTGGCCCATATGTTCATTGCTTCCAAGGAGAGGATCTGGTGCGGCTGCTGCCTTGTGGAGTCAAGGTGCTCATCGACCACGTCTGGTTAGGAGCAAACCCTGGTTACAAGGAAAGAGGGAACATGGGGAGCAGGGACACTTCACAGACCCACTGGCCTAAAGCAGGGATAGAGGCTGGACATGGAAGACTACTGCTAATTCTTGGCCTGTGCTACAGAGCAAACCAGAAATGATGCCATCATCATCTCTTCCGGTCTCACCCATGTGTCTAGCACTTCCGACATTGGTCGTGGCACTGCAGTGCAAATGTGAATCACTCCAAGGCTGCTGGAGGAGGTATTTCCTCCTTAAGGCACAGAGGTACCAAGGGCTCCCTCAGCACAGGGCAGAGGAGAGCGCAGACTCTCTGTGCTCCTGGAGAAGACTGACAGGGAGAATGAAGATAGGAAAGCAAACGTGTCAAACCTCAGGGAAACAATGAACAAAAAGTCTAAGAGCCTGGCACTATTACTCATTATGATTCTACTATTATATAATGGCATGAGGTTAAAATAACATACTCAAGTAAAGAAAAAGAAATAAGAAAAAAGCAAAAAAAAAAAAAAAGACCTTAAAGATACCAAAACAAAACATATTTGGAGGAAAAATGTCTTTGGCTCAGCATCCTTCAGAGCAGCCTTGATGGGGGAGCCCTCCTCAGCTGCATCTCCCCAGTGGTTTGTGCGTGTCTCTGTTGGGTCTTTAATGAGGCAAAACCAAGTGCAGGTGCTCTGGAGGTGTCTGAACCTACACCGTTCTTCTAGGGTAGGACCATGAAGTTGGCAGCTGGGTTTGGGGAAGAGGGGCAAGCCAAGTACAGTCCCAGTCATGGAGGAAGGAGGAGTTTTAGTAAGTGATGATTTTTGGTGGCAGCTGTAGCTGAGGTGGTCAGTCATGCATCTCATTGTGTTTTGTCAGGGGTCTGAGAAATGGACCATTGAGCAGATCTCCCAAGGCAAGATGTATTACAAAGGCTGCTCTTTTTCCCGGGGTACTCAAGTGTCCTGAGCCAAAGACCCACTACCATGTGGAGTAGTATCGCTGGAAGAGTCACAGCCTGCTGGTGAGGATTTATGAGACGTCTGAGCAGTCAATAGAACCCCAGCCTCAGCACTGCGAGGTGTGAACCATGTAGTTTTTGCCATAAATCTGTTCTGTCTTCCCAACCCCAGTACAGCTGGATCCAGGCCCTGTTATGTGTGAGCCATGTGCAGGGCCGGTACATTTTCAGTAAGAGGCAGATGGGAAAACAGGGGAACAAATGTGCTGTGCATGATTACAATTGGTGTGGACAGCTTCTTTGGGGACTGTGATCATGTTCAATCAGAGGCAGGAGAAAGTGGCAGGCTAGGTTGTGTTCCCAGCAGCGGGAAAGGCCCGGTGCCGGAGCGATGCTGGGGGAGGCATTCCCAGGGACACATTCCAATCCCCTGGGTCATGGCAGCTTGCTTGGATGTTGTTTTGATAAAGCTCCCAAGTGGATCTTTGACAAAGTGCAGCCTTAAAAACAGCAATGAAATCCTCACTTCATTGAAGCCAATAGGATTTTTGCCTTGGACTCCAGTGAGGCAAAGATTTCTCCCAGCCTCTCCCCATGCACCGCTGACTGTAACATCAGTAGACACAGAGTGGTGCCAGCCCTTGGGGACTACGGTAATGCAGGGCATATTCTGTTCCATAGAGAAGAGAATGAATGGGAGAAAGTGCATGCAGCCATTCCCCACATACTCCCTTCTGAGACTAGAGAGGTTACAATGATATGAACTGGAGAGCTAGATGTCAGGGTTTGTTTGCTAGTGCAGAACTGCTGAGTAACGGAAAATTCCTGAGGCCATTGGAGAAGCTAGCCCAAAAGGACATGTAGGGTGCAGCCAAGCTGGATGGGGGAACACTGCCTCCCAGATTGGAAAAGGAGATTGCTTTAATTCCCTTAAGGTTACTTTAATTCCCTTTGGTGCTTTTTTCCTTCAGACGTCTTCACTGGCTCTTCATTCATGGGATTTTTGTGAGGATCAGAGCAGTGTTTGATGACTGTGCTGCACCTGTAATGTTTCCTCCTTCACTTCCCTCAACAGGCAACCCCAGCACTGTCCTGTCGTTCACTGCACCACAAAGTTCTCAGCTCAGGAAACAGGGTGGGCAGGAGCATTCCCCCACTGACTTCCACTCAATCCAGAAAAAAATAACTCTCTGCCACAGGATCTGAGCACTATATCCCAACCTTCTACCATGGGCCAGATCTCCATATCCCATAGAGAAAGAGTTTCTCCAAGCTTATTCCCCTCATCAGACTGTGATCTCTACTGACACACAGGGCATTTCTCTTCCTAAGACTGTTCCCTCTTGTATGCTGGAACTATTGCAACTATTTCCTTCCCTGCTCTGCTGCTCTGGCTTGGATTTGTCAAGCCTGATTCTCCCACCTGCTCACTTTGCTCCTATTCCCTGGGTCCAATCTCATGCACCTGTAGGAACAGCACTGACTCCAGTGCTGACTTCACAGCTCTTTGCTGTAGTGTGGTGTTATCAGCAGAGTTGAAATGCTCTCCCTGTCCTCTTTCTCCTTTTCCCCAAGTTAGGCAATACGTTTTTTCCTTTATTCTTGGATGGAAAGACTTTTCCTGACGTACAAGATGAGGTGTCACTTCCACAAACCTTTCTTTAGCAGGAAATATCTCCCTGTCTCAAACCCTCCTTAGCTGCATGATCATTTATCTTTGGGTTTCCTCTAGTTTCACGTTTCCTGTTTTCTTCTTCCAGATTGTGATCCCTAACTGTAGATATTTTACAGCTCTGCTTTGCTTTCCACGTATCGCTGCAGAGATAATCTCTGAGCAGAGTCTTCCTTCCCCCTCTCCCCCCGCCTTGGTAGTTATTGGGAAAAAAGTAACTGAGCTATCAGAACATCAGCGTATCTTTGAAACGAAAAAAGCTCCTCTCTGACCATGCACACCCCTGGCCCACAGCATGTTGCTCAATAACTAGGAGCTCGGTATTTCCTAAGGATTTGCTTTCTGTGTGCTTCTCCTTTAAAATCCCAGGAGCTTGCTGGCAGCGCAGGCAGAGCTGATGCTGTCTTACCAACCAAGAATGCCTTGTACTTGGGTTTGTTGATTCTCTTAATCTAAACTAAGTCATTCACTCAGAAAGTTCAGGGATCTGGAAAGGTAAAGTGTTGGGCCCCGTCCCAGGTGAATGCTCCTATTCTCTGTCAGTTTCCAGAATTGTAATGACTTCCTGGCTCTCTGCATTTGCAGCGACACTAGAGTCAACTGTTATAAACCTGCCATGAGCGCTGAGAGCTTGAGAAAAAAAGAGCTCTTTACTGTCTGTCTACTTGCCTGCCTTTAGTACTGCTTCCGATCACTGTACTTATCTTAGTACTTCAACGTAAGATGTACAGCAACAACAAAGCCTTATGCACCCAGAAATATTCTTAACGCAACTGAACAAGACCCTTGTGATCTAGCCATCACCTAGCTAACCTGGGCCATCTCAGCCCTCAAGGTCCCTTCCCAGGGGGCAGAGATCAATAACTTACTTTCTCTTACCTCTGCTTTGTCAGTAATAAATCAGTGTCAAGTTTTCTGGACTCTTTTCAGAGGGGAAGAGTTTAGACAGAGAGCTATATCCAAAGTAGTCTAAACGACATGAGGAAACCACTACAGTGGTACGTCTAGAAGCTGAACTGAGTTGCTGTGAAACTGAGGTCTTTGCATACTCCTTTATTCACTTTTTTTCTGTCTATTACTGCAGAGATCATTTCTGAGTGGGAGGTTTCTTTAATTTTCAAGTTTTTTTTCCCCTGGTGTCAGAAAATTGGTGTCAGATTATCTTTCCAAAGGAACAAAAGCAGTGACTCTCTGGCTGAGATGCTCCTGCTGAAGACTTGACTCCCGGTAATTTTTACATCTCCACAGTCTTTTATGGAGTGCCAGGACACTGGTGTTGAGAGCTAGCTCAGTTTTCCCTAGAGGAGCAGAGCGGGGGTGATGGATTTACATTTTTCACGTGTGTTTGCAGAGGTGCTCATGGTACCTTTCTGAGAACAGGCTAAGGTGTTTTGCAGACTCGATCATTCTTTCAAGCGGCTTTTGTGGATGTCCTGGCCTGGAGTCCTTGCTCCCACTGACACAAGATGCATCACCCTCTTCAGAAGTGTGGGAAGTCCCAGAACCCTGAGGGATGCACTGATAACCAGAAACCTTCCTCTAGATCCAGTCGAAGTAATTTCACAGTCTGTTTTCAACTCACACTCTTGTGCCAGCCCTGTTCTTTGTATTAAGTAGTTCCCCTTCACTGTATAGTCTTGTATTAATACTTCTCCCTTTTGGACTCGAAGTTTTGACTTGGGAAAAGTTTTTTAGAAGTTTGGGAGATTAGGGGTGGTACTTAGTGGGATTTGGGAGTAGAGGGATATTTGAGTTGTTAGCATTAGTTATAATGAATGATTTTCAGAACACAGTTCAGCCTTAATTACAGGTGAAACTAGCAGCTTCTCCTGTGCCAGTCACACAAAACCCTCTGTCCCACGATCATGTGTGGGAACCATGTGCGCATGTGCCTGTACCCATATATGTGTGGGTCATGTATGTAAGATCACAAATACACTCATCTAGGCTTTTTTTGTGAACACTTTTCATGCCTATTAGTCCTTTCATGCCTTGCATCCATCCTTGCTGTAAACAGAGTTATTTCCCTAGCTGATTATAAGGGACTCACCTTCCCAGACCAGGTTTGCTAGCAAGTCCCTGCAGAAACTGCCTGGTGGGCCTAAAGTCACCTCCCTTCCACACTCAGCCCTGTGACTGGCCAGTGACACACTCTCATTTCCTGCTGAGCAGCCTTAGGGGTTGTGTGAGTGTTTTCCAAGGGGGGGTCAAGGTGAGGAAGAGCTGCAAGTATGGCCTTCATGGTGCGTTAGACATTTTCCTTCCTTCAGGCTCAGCCTTAGCTATGATCAGGCCTTTGACAACACAGCCAAATGCTGTCCTAAAATCTCTCTGTTGATATAGTGACACTTCAACAGGGGATCTCAGTGGTAGTGGATGCTGGGACAGCAGTCAGCTGGAGGGCAGGGGCAGGGGAGTCCCAGGCACGAGCAGTCATAGTCACCTTCAGAGATGGCTCTGTTACATGAGAGCACCAGAGTATTAGACCAGCTGTACAGGGTTAGGCCAGCAGTCCCTCTAGCCTGGTGCTTTGCGTCTGACAGTGGCAGCAGGAGATGCTATTTAGAGAGCATGTGAGCCCAGCCCCTTTCTGCAGTTGGATCTTCTGAAACAGCCCTGGCATACAAAACTTATATTCAGGATGCTAAAGGGTATAACCCTGCTTATTCCCTTCAGTATCACTTTATAGACCACAAACTTGTCTAATTTCTTTTTGAACCACTGATACCATCTGCCTTTACAACCTCTCATGGCAGCAAGGTACTTGGATAGTCATTAGCCATTGTATGAAGAAGAGCTTTCTTTCACCTGTTTTGCATTGGTCTCCTAAAAGTTTCATCTTGTGCCCTGCTTCTAGTACTGCAGGGTTTGGTGATAGGCTTCATTCAGCTTATCCATCACCTTCATGAGTCTGCAAGTTGTGATCTTACCCACCTCAGCCTTCTCATCTCCAGAGTCCCAGCCTGGGTAGCCTCTCCTTGCAAGTATCTCCTCATAAAGCAGTTGCTTCATCCCCTCTTCACTTCGGCTGCCATTCTCCAGACTTTCTCTAATTCCATTAGCTCCTTCTTGAGATGCGAAGACAAAATTTTATATAGCAGGAAAATATCACCTTCTGTCTTGTTCTCAGTACTGTTTAAAGCATATTTAAGTCATGCCTAGGCTGGGACATGTGCTCTAGAGGTCCCTGAAACATACTAGCCTGTGAGTAGTATGTGAGACCTGGGGTGGGATATTTCCTCTGAGCTCTGAATGCTTCCCACACCAGCCCCAAAGCTAATGCACCAGCTGCCCTGACATGCCACCAAGCTGCTGCCATTCTGTGTAACCTAAGTGGCAGGTAGCTCTTGCAAGCAGTGACTGACAAAGGTGTATCCTAGTGATCGTGTAGCCCTGGCTTTCTCCCAGCACCTGCTGGAACTGTGCTAGATGCTACAGTAATCTGTGTTTATTAGCTTTCCTGCTGCATGGAGGCAGCAGGAAGGACAGGCCTGCCAGGTGGATTTCTGTGTGTAGTAGCACAATTGTTTTGTTGTGGACTATTCTATTCTAGCAAGGACTGAGAGATACACCCAGAGTAGTCATCCCTAAGTCCCCCTCTTCCTGTGCCTCCTTGGTATGCTGGGTAGGGGTAGAGTGTAGGGTGAGTATGAGACAGCTGGCTCGCGGGCTGCCCTTGGAGCGCAGCCCCTGACTGAGGCACATACGTAGCAGTCCTGGCAGAGGGCACGCTGCATGTGAACACAGCGCATGCTTCTCCCCAGAGCAGAGCCCCGAATTCTTGGCAGGGCTGGCTTACACCTCCTGCATGATTATAGCCTGCACTGCAAAACTGGAGCTGAAATTTCCACACATGGTACTTGTCGACTCATTCTCCAACAGCTTTGGGGAGCCGTTTCTGCCGCTTGTCACGTAACTGTTTGCCTGGAGGAATGTGCTGGTGTTTCTTTCGGGGATTACTTGGTCTTTCCTGTCTGTTTTTCCCTGGAAAAGCCCTTTCTGTCTGCAGGACCCAGGCAGGATCTCTGGGCTGTGTAAAGCTTTGCACCACACTGCATACATAGGGCTTTTGCCTTCTCCCTATATATCTGTGTCAGCAGAGACCAGGGCATGGGGTTGAACAGCTCTGCTCTGGATATGAGTAACCAGCACAGTGTCATGGGCAAAGCCACCTGCTAATCATGCAGAAGCTGCCTGCTTTATGTAACCTACTCAAGGACAGCAGCTCAGCTAGATTTACCACCCTCCTCTTGGGCTGTAGCAGAGCAGCACGTGGCATTTAGCACTGGTGCAAGTACCTGGAAAAGCACAGATGGGTTGTTACTCATGGCCTGAGATCCTCCCAAGGTCTGTGAGATGGGGCACTTGGCCTCTGCAGGCCCATACAGGCAGAAAGCCCAGCTGGACTGCTCTGTCTACGCCCCCTTGGGAGACAAAGCCTGACCTCAGCTTTTATTTGTAATAAGGAGGAATCTTTCCTTCTGAAAGAAAGCGAATGGTTGAGCTAGACACCCTCCATTGCAGGAAGTCCTTGCATTGTGGTATATTGAGATCCCCAGTGACTCAGTACGTGTACCTGATACATACCAGAGGAATAACCTGGAAATTCAGAGTTTGACCATCATATGTCAGCATTAGGCTTAGTGCCTAAGCTCATCTTCTAGAAATTTTCTTTTCTGATGTAAATAATTGGAAGCGTGTGGCCCACCTCCTTTGCTAGAACTACTGCATGCTTTCCATGGCCTGTGTGATCAGACTGTCATTTCTGTGGGGATACCACTGGGCTCAGCTGTGCTTTATTGCTGTACTTAATTTGTCCTGGGGGAGCTGATGTGGACCTGGGTGGCAGTGGCATCAGGACAGGCAATAAGACTGCCATTAGAGCAAGGCAGAACAGCGTGGCAATGAGGAGTCAGGAGTGAAACTGCTCCGTGTTCCTCGGGATAGTTTAGGCTCTGCCTCTGCTTGTGTCCTCTGCAAATTTTGGTGGGTTTCGAGACTGGAGGCATTTCAGAGAGCAGCAGAGTCATGAGTTACAAAACCACCAGGGCCACCTGCTACTATCCAGCCACAGGCTGGAGACCCTCACCAAGGCAACCTGGAGAAGATGCCTGCCAGTATGCTGAGGTGTGACAGACCCTGTAGGAAGACCTGCAGGGTCATGAGGTGTGGCTGTGCTGCCTGGCTCTGCACACTGCCCTGCACAGTGCAGCATAGCTGGAGGTGTTTCCTCTCACCCATCTGGAAGCTGCAACTGCTCTCGTACAGTCGTACACTTAAGGCCTTCAGACGAAGCCAAACTACCTCCTATTATCTCATTAGCATTTATATCATACTCAGCCTCCTACAAGCTGAGTGCTGAAAGACCCTTCCATTCATTCTCTCAAAGGATCCCAAAGGAAAATCTTTTCTGCAAGATAGTTGTAAGTTAGGGTCAAGAAATGTCTTGTGCCTTGAGTTTGTCTTTATGAGTGCAAAGATGAAGTCAGCACTAGTTTAACAGGTACCTCTTCTAGATCACAGTAGGTTTCAGCAGAGCAGTAACTCTATATTTGCAGCTCCAGAGATGGAGAGGAAATGCTTTAATTGTGACACCATTTTGCAGAAGACTGAATCATAACTTTCCTAGGGGAAACTGCCACCCCCCTGAGTCCATTTTGAACTGTCTATTGCCTATTTAGGAGCCTGTACTCTCCCTGATCCTCCAGTCAATACATGAAATGCTCCTGCAGTGATTTGAAGATATTTCTAAGACTGGCCTGTGGGCAGGACAGAGGCCAGTCTCACTACTTTGCTTTTTCGGGCATATGCCCACTGCAGCTGATGTGCCCTTGTGTTGCATACTTCTGGGTGTGCCAGAGACATGGGAGGGTACAAGTCTGTGTGCTGCATGTACACTTTTGGAGTGAATGAGAGCGTGCACAGGAAACAGGGTCTGCCTGGGACACTGCAAGGTGCTGCTGCAACCCAGAAGGATTAGGAGACACAAGGATTTTCTGAAATAGTATTTCCTATCGTTGATTTCCTTGAGTCTCAGAGGATGGCTCTTCCCAGAAACAATCCATTCATCTAATCTATTGCCATATGAGAGACTCTCAAGGGACAGCTGCTATCACTCTGTCTATCCAGGCTGCTCACTACCAGCACACTCATAAGTGGATCTGATTTCTCATAGCAGTGCAGAGCTCCTCTCCTCTCACTGAAAAGCTTCTACATGTGGCTGTGGTCAGACAGAGTGCAGGACAGCACAGCCTTGGCAGGAGTGAAGACTTTCACTGAAGAGGTTAAAGAGTTACCTTGAGCTGAGATCTGTATTTTGTTAAATTATTTGAAAGAATAGCATTTCTGCTGTTTCCTTCTCCAACATGTAAAAGAAAAATGACTGTATTATGGTTGTGTCTAGCGTAGTCTTTGGCACAAGGCCAGCGGGATTTACAATGGCAGGGTGAAAAGTCTAGAGGGAAGGCAGTTCATTTTACTGTGGACAATACTTACAGGGTCTGCAAGGACCAATCTCATGGCAGAGAAGGGGCCCATTGAGCTCTAGAAAGGAAACCTGCCAGCAGAAAGCTGCTGGAGAAGCTATTTGTTCTGTCCATGAAACATGAGGTCAGCAGGACCCACCACCTCCTGCCAGCAGTGATAAGAAAGGAAAGGCAACAGAGTAAGATGGGCTTTGTCTACTCTGGATAAAAGATCAATTTTATAATGACTTTTTAGCATACAGATTTTTCATGCTCCACTTTTTTGGCTGGAAAAATAATCCTCTGATTAAGAAATGTTTTCGGAAAGAGGCACCTGGCCTCACTGGCTAGAGGGGGAGAAGCAGCTGAATACTGATTTCTAATACTCCGTATTTAATTCATACACACTCCAGAGTTAGATTTTACTATAGATGCAAGGGAGGCTGTTGGGACTGGACAGGTCTCCGTTCTGCTCTCGTTCTCATCACTGTGGGTTCTGAGCATTTTCCTTCTCTGCTTGAAAGTTTGGACTAGACTCTCTCTGCTCCTGTTTGCAGTCCTCTCCTCTCTAAAAAAAAAAAAAAAAAAAAAAAAAAAAAGAGTCTTGTCCTGGGCAGAGTCTCATTTTAGAGCACGGAAGGGAGCTATGACGCTTTAAGGACTTGCTTTTTTAGTTGGGTGCAGGACATTGCCTAGCACTGGAGGGACAGGTAGAAAGGTGGGGGATAGTCCAATGACTCACTTTGCAGACTCTGTATTCTATAGAGATAAGACATATTGCTACCATACAGAGGGGATGCACATGTCTGGAGGATGCAGTCATGTGCCATCCAGAGCTATAGACAGTTCTTTAGCTTGGCTGCACCAAGGGGTGAACATAGAGGAAGATGGCTGAAAGCTTGAACTTGATTGACAAGGTTAGGATGGGTAATGAGTGGAGGATGGGGCTGATGTTCCTGCAGGACCTTATGTTGCTCGAGGGTCATGCAGCATCTTTCAGCATAGATTGGTGATTCCCACATGCTGAAGTCTCTGTGGCCAGCTACATTGAATAGCTGAAATCTAGCAAGAGACAGGGAGATGCTGCTGTGTGCGGATACTGCTATAAAAGCTCAGCAAGGAATGCAGCAACACTTCTAAATCGCAATATGGTATGTGAACTTTCACCAAAGGCTCCTTAGCCCTTCCTGTAAAATCTAGAAGTGGAACAGTTTTTCTTTGTTACTTCATTGTATTTATCCTCCCAGAAAAGACCAAAACTTCCTTGGCTTGTTACTCTGGATTCTGGCTCTGAGATGAGGCAGCCATCTCGCAGGCTCAGCAGGGCTGTTGTCAAGTGGCTGGGCAGACATGCTATACCATCAAACTATGGCCCTGTCCTAGTTTAGGCCCTGGCCTTAGCCCAGCTTGTGACCTAGTGTCTCAGCTCCTGTTAGATCAATTTGCAAGTAGGTTTGGTTGGCATCTTTGCTCTGGCAGCGGGTGGAGCTGGAGGGAACCACTGTGTCCAGGTGGGTTTCAGACAGTTGCGGCGGGACAGGCAAATGCCTTCTTTGACGAAAGCACTGGCTTTTGGATTAGGATTGACATTGAGTGTTCATAGCCCTAGTTTGGCAGCCAGTAACCATAGGTGAGACACTGTGGACATTGATATGGTTGTTCTCTAGCTAAGTAGTAGGGCAAACTTTACTGGCATGTCTCAGTGCAGCAAGGTGTCCCGTACTCTTGGTGATCAGTTGTGCTGGACCTCTTTAGGTGGGTAGGATCCTGCCTTAGGCTGACTGCATCAGCTTTTGGACAAAGTGAGATATGGCTGCCCATACCTCCAGCAAAACTGGCTAATCAATCCCAGACCCTCTCTGAGGCCTTTGGCATGGCATTACAGCCAGCTCTGGGAAATCAAGGGCAGACTATCTTATGGGACTCAAGGACTACCCAATGATCAAACCCTTGTTTTCTCAGTGAGCACAAAGTGTGCTGTGGTGCCCATAGCAAAGCAAGTGGGGCAGGGAAGGTAAGTGATAATACAATCAAAGAGCTGCACAGACAGGGAGGAGAGAGAGAGAAAGCAGCCTTCATGCCTTGGAAAAGCCGCAACAGCCAAACTCTCCTATCCTTGCTCAGGATCCAAAGTGAGTCTGCTGCATCCAGCATCCATTCCATAGCACAAGCCACCTCCACACTGGCAGTGGACCCCTCATCCTCTGCTGGGCTACTGATTTGGGCTCAGGATCCCAATTTGACCCTACTGGGATACTGGATGCTGATCTTGTCTTGAATCTTACAACAAACTCTCCATGCTCTCTGGTTGCCACGAGTTCTTGTTCATTCACAATATTAAGATCAAACATCATCCTTTTACGAAGAAACAAAGAGTATTTACTAAGGTTCCTTCAGAAGAAAGTGGGAGTCTGGAAGTCAGATTGCAGAAGCTGAAGAAGGGGTAGTGTGCACAGAGCCCCAAATGGAGGGTGGGAGTAGTAGTGACAGCCCTCCAGATGTGGACTGTTGATCGTCCAACGTTTAAACACCAGGGCAGTGGCACCACAGATTACTGCTCTTGTAGGAGGCATGACATACCTTCATGCTGTTAGGTGTCAAACCAGCCTCACCATCAAAGAGAGAATACACCCTGGAAATGCTTCCCCACATGGGATGGGTCATGTACCCATTCAGCAGTCCTGCTGCACCTGAGGACTCCAGGGCCCAGACTGGGTAGCACCATGTGCTGAGCTAGGTGGCTGCAGTGGTTGTGACTGCTCCGTGATCAAGTATGGGATCTCTGTACTATGAGTCACACTAGAGAGCCTTGGGATACATATAGGCAGAAGAACATGAGAGATCAGCAGGACTGTAGGGAGAAAAGTGTGATCCAGGTAAAGTCCTTGGGCTGTCTTCCATTGCCATCTCTTGCTGCTACCTGCCAGAGCTCTCTGTCACATCTCACAGGATTTGTAGTGGAGTGCTAAGACAGTCCTTGGAGTTTTTTTTGATTTGTCATTCACCTGACAGCTTGTGATGGAAACAGTGTTTGAGAAAACTTGAAAGGTCCATTAAACTTGTGGCCAAAATCTTTCCCTGTGGTAGGGTATGACCTCCAGCTGGACACAAGGGTAACTGGGAGAAACTGGCCATATGTCTTGGCCACTAGGTTTCATATCTTGGAGGAGCATTGGCCTCACCTCATAACCCGAGGCAGATGTCCGTTCAGGAGGCACTGTGGGCTCTCTTCTTCAAAATAGGCTGTTGCAGAACCAGCCAAGACTGTGGCAGCAGACCCTTGGTTTCCTGTGATAAGAATGGCTTAGCATGCTGTGATGAGCATGGGCAGGCTCTGGTTTATACAGCCATATCCTGAGAAAAGTTTTTAGTAGGAGACAGGTGCCTTTTAAATTCTATTTTACCGGTTAGAAATAAAATATTTTTAAAGATTGAAAATGAGAATTATGCTATGTGTTTACTTTGGAATAACTGTAGTAAAGAGGATTCTCCATGGACTGAGGAACACTGGAGACATAATATCTTCCTGCAGTGTAGACATGGCAGGGATTGCTGGAACATAGTCCCAGTCACTCATTCTTGGGGGCCTTGCAGACTGTACTATACTTTTTCCAAAGAAACACCGGCCAGACCAAGCCAGCAGTTTCTGCCCTGCATTCATCTTCATCTGGGCCCTTCAGTGCTAAAACACAACTGATAGCACATTCAGTGAAGTGAAGAACATAGAAAACTGGTGCATGTAGCAAGTATCTGGGAACCCTCATCTAGAAAACAGCAATTTATTCAGCAAATGCAGGAGCTGAAATTTGCTCCACTTTGTAGCCTGGTCCTTGTGCTCTCCCTTGCAGGTCAATGGTAAAAGAGTTGTTCTAAATCCACGAGACAGCAACTAGCTTGCAGGTAGGCTCTTTGTCCCCTTCCAACCTGGAAAAAAACAGGCTTTGTGTCAAGTCTTGGCAAGCAAGCTGAAATTGTCTCATTTTTTTCTTGCATCAGTTTGGATTCAGATTACATCCTGGCTGGTGTGTGTCAACCTACACTTACTATAAAAATCAAACATTTCTGATACCAGCTCTCCAGGACAACCTGCTGCTAGAACCAAGTGAGCCTCAAAACCTCAGTGAGCTGGAAAGGATGTTTCTCTGCTGGTCACCATGGCACCATGGGCTTTTCGAGACAGCTGGTGAACTTTGCTGGTCAGTGGAGTCAGGGGCACAGGTCCCAGTGCTGTGTGAATGGAGATGCCCCCTGGCCTGTCTGACCTTGGCAGTTGTGCACATGTACCACTCTCCTGCCTCTCACCTGGGGAAGACAGGATCTTCCAGCATCCTGGGACTTTCCTTCATTGATGCTCCCCATCACTGCATGCAGGTGGAGGGAAGGGTTCGCAGCCAGCTCTCCTAAGGCTTAGCAGAGAGAAAGAGGAGCAGTGTTGGTGAGTGTCTGCTTGAGCATGCAGCTGCCTAAATCCCAGAGATTACTCACAGCAACCTCAGCACAAGAGTTACTGCTCGAGGAAAAACTTCAATGTCAAGAGCATGAGTAATAACCAAGCTGGCACTTAACGGTTCAAACAGAAGATAAGAGCTAAGACTGGATTCTTAGAGGGCTTGTTTTATCTCTTTTATATATGTCACAACTGAAGAAATGAAGAATATAAAAGTTATTTATTAGCATTTTGTTCCTGCAGTACTTTAATCATGTAGAGTGTGCACTGACCACACGATACCACGGCACTGGAGAAGGGATTAACGGATTAAGGGAATCCTCTATCTCAGTAAAACCAGATTTGGGGGTGATCTTTATTCACCCTCTGACCCCTTCACAGCTCTTTCTTGCTGGCTTGTGAAACTGCTATGCTGCTCCTGCACAGCTCTGAGCCTTCACCCTCACGGTGAAGAAGACATTTTTATCCTTTTTGATCTTCTGGGCAGAAGACTGGTAGTGGTCTGGCTGCTGGCACTTCCACTGACCCATGGTTCAGCTCCGCTGGTTGTCAGAGAGGCCACCATCCCCAGGTTCTGCCAGGCTGAGTTCTCCCCGCTCCCACAGGGATGTACGTATCAGAGTGCTCTGGTGTTGTACCACGTAGGTATACAGTGATCACCAGCTGCAGCAGTCTGTTATTAACAGTGCAGGCACCGAAAGGTGATGGAAGTGGACGGGAGTCATAAAAATGAAATTCAGACAAGAAAAATGTAAGATACAACCTGTGTGAAAGTGCCCTATAGGAAACAAAGGTAGGAAGAAAATAGGGAGAAAGTAAGAGGGAAGGGACGAGCTCAAATTCAGTAAGCACAAAATATGTCATCCATTTCTTTGATTCTATAATACAGATCTTGACAATGCAGTATGTAATATCCTTTGCTGAAAAAAAATGATCTTTCCTACAGTAACTTTGTCCTAGCTGTGAACCGGGCAGTTCTGAAGTGGGCAGTCTGTGTAGCCATTGAAAGTGAGGGAGTTGAATAACATAGTGGCTGGAGAGAGCAGTTCTTTGGCCAGATGCTCTGCGGCTTCCTGGTGCTGAAGGGTGGAGGGCACTGTGGCATCCAGAACACAGCCTGAAAAGCTGAATTGTATTCAAACAAGTTTATATTGGTGCAGAAATGCAAACCATTTAGCTGTGATTTAAAACATTGCACGTCTAGCTGAACTAAACAGCAATGAAAGGTGTGGTGTTCTCAATCTACACAGACGATCAGGGTGTTTATGTGGTGCAGGCAGAGGGATTGCTCCAGAGGTTCAGAAGTAGAAAAGGTCAATAATTAATTATTGAACAGATGTGACAGTTTTGCCTGCATCTTCCTACAATTTGACTGTGAGCAGGTGGTGACTGTCTTGAATCTATCTGTGATCTGCAATTAATCTCTGTCACTGAACAATTCTTGACCCTCAAAACATTTTGCATGGTGTATATGTATCAGAAATTCAAGCCTGTGCCCTTTGACAGTAGTCCAGGTAGGTCCATGCACTCAGGTCCTGTCTCAGAGTCTGGTCTCACAGACTGGGAGGGAAAAAGTGCACTTCTGGTCCCAGACGGCATACCCAGACGGTATGCAAAATACCCTTGCAGTGTGATTTTTGAATATTATAATTCAGTCCACCAGCTGCAGTGTGGGCTATTTAAATCACAGATCATCTTTCTTAATTCTTCTTGGTAGCAGTGTCCATATGTTATTTGTGGCAGGCAAGTACAGAAAAGGTAGGAGCACAGTAGAAGTGGATCTGTGTGAACATCGCAGTCAGGGGAGTACTTAGGAGAATCCCCATGTGCCAAGAAGAATCAGAGCATCATGATGCTCCTGGGCAAGTTAATCTGATTACCAGGACAAATGTTAGCTGGAAGATGGAAGAGTCTTCCTGGAAAGAAGCATCATTGCTGAATAAGCAAAGGGCTGGCAAATGCAATTCTGGGTTCAGTATTTTATGTCTGATCTCGGCAGACCAAGTGCTCTCTTAGTAACAATCTACAGAACTAGTATTTTGGATACTTTAACTCCTCTGATCACAAAAAATGTCCTAGATTTTGGCATGATTGTCACCCTTTCCATCCTTTCCAAAACCAGATCTTAGCTTAGGGCAATCAAAACTTAAATTTTAAATTTAAACTTAAAATATGGCTTGTTGTTAATAACAAGGAGGGTGAGTAACAATCTTTGTAGTTCAGGTCACTCAATGTTTCCCATCTCAAGGATCTGTCTTCATCTGTTTATAACCTTGCTGAATGCTCAAAACAAGGATTCTCCACTCCATGTGTCTGCCCTGTGCTACAGAACAGGACATGACACTTGGCAGAGATGGTGGCGTGTATGTCAAGATGTGCCTTTTTCTCTCCTGGAGAAAAGATGCCCAAATCTGGGCACATTATAAACCTTTGCATCAGGTTAGAGATCATTTGTCCAAACTGGACATCCATAAATCCATGGGCCCCGATGGGATGCATCCGCGAGTGCTGAGGGAGCTGGCGGATGTTATCGCTAGGCCACTCTCCATCATCTTGGAAAGGGCCTGGAGATCAGGAGAGGTGCCTGAGGCCTGGAAGAAAGCCAATGTCACCCCAGTCTTCAAAAAGGGTAAGAAGGAGGAGCCAGGAAACTACAGGCCTGTCAGCCTCACCTCCATCCCGGGAAAGGTGATGGAACGGCTCCTCCTGGAGGTCTTCACTAAGCATGTGGAGGACAAGAAGGTGACCAGGAGTAGTCAGCATGGATTCACCAAAGGGAAATCATGCTGGACCAATCTGATAGCCTTCTAGGATGGAATGACTGGCTGGGTAGGTGAGGGGAGAGCAGTGGATGTTGTCTTCCTGGACTTCAGCAAGGCTTTGGACACTGTCTCCCATCACATCCTCCTAGGGAAGCTCAGGAAGTGTGGGCTAGATGAGTGGACGGTGAGGTGGCTTGAGAACTGGCTGGATGGCCGAGCTCAGAGGGTTGTGGTGAATGGTGCAGAGTCAAGTTGGAGGCCTGTGGCTAGTGGTGTCCCCCAGGGGTCAGTCCTGGGTCCAGTCTTGTTCAATATATTCCTCAGTGACCTGGAGGAAGGGAGAGAGTGCACTCTCAGCAAGTTTGCGGATGATACTGAACTGGGGGGAGAGGCTGACACACCAGAAGACTGTGCTGCCCTTCAGAGGGACCTGGACAGGCTGGAGAGCTGGGCGGAGAGGAACCTCCTGAAGTTCAACAAAGGCAAGTGCAAGGTCCTGCACCTAGGGAGAAATAATCCCCAGCACCAGTACAGGCTGGGGGTTGACCTGCTGGAAAGTAGCTCTGCAGAGAAGGACCTGGGAGTGCTGGTGGACAACAAGTTAAGCATGAGGCAGCAGTGTGCCCTTGTGGCCAAGAAGGCCAATGGTATGCTGGGGTGCATTAGGCAGAGTGTTGCCAGCAGGTGGAGGGAGGTGATCCTGCCCCTCTCCTCAGCCCTGGGGAGGCCTCACCTGGAGTCCTGTGTCCAATTCTGGGCTCCCCAGGACAGGACAAGAGAGACATGGCACTCCTGGAGAGAGTCCAGCGGAGGGCTACAAGGATGATGAGGGGATTGGGGCATCTCTCCTCTGAAGAAAGGCTGCGAGAGCTGGGCCTGTTCAGCCTGGAGAAGAGAAGACTGAGAGGGGATCTGATCAACGTGTACAAGTATGCGAAGGGAGAGTGTCAAGAGGATGGGGCCAGACTCTTCTCCGTGGTGCCCAGCGAGAGGACAAGAGGCAAAGGGCACAAACTGAAGCACAGGAAGTTCCATCTAAACCTGAGAAAAAACTTCTTGTCTGTGAGGGTGCCTGAGCACTGGAAGAGGTTGTCCAGAGAGGTAGTGGAGTCTCCTTCGCTGGAGATAGATAGTCAAAACCCGCCTGGATGTGATCCTGTGCAGTGTGCTCTAGAGGACCCTGCTTGAGCAGGGGGGTTGGACTAGATGATCTCCAGAGGTCCCTTCCAACCTCAACCATTCTGTGATTCTGTGATTCTTTGAAAAGTCCCAGTCCACATAGCCTCAGTGGAAACCAGCTAGAGTTTAGCAGCTAAAATCTCACAAGGGTTTGTTTGCACTGTCCATGCTCCATCCCAAATCAGAGAGTTGTTCTCCATGATTACTGTTGAGGACATGGCCTATGAGAGGAGCAGGATCTGGATGTGAGGAACCTGTAAAGCAGCAGAGATCCTGGAAGCCAGAGGAATAAGCCAAGACAAGGATCCTGGAGGTGGAGACTGGCTCAGGGACCTATGAGGGAGCAACAGAGAAGGATCAGTGAGATCCAGGCAGGGCATGGGTAGGATAGGTACTAGGATGAGAGATGAGTGGTCTGGGAACAAGTGAAGCTAACACAGGGGTAGAAAAGGGAGCCAGGTGGCATGAGGGCAGCTGGGACCTAAGAGCTGGAGGATCTGGAGGATAAGTGAAGAGGTGCACAGCAAAAGGGCTGTCCCAGCAGCTCAGGGCAAGGAGCTGGGCCAGAGAAAAGCCAGCAAGCTGAATGATGGAATAAGCTGGAGACCAGGTACAAAATGGAGAAGAGAGACTGACGTGCCCAGGAATTTGAGGGAGGAGATGCTTGAGATTTAGATCATTTTGAAGCTTCCATCATGACCCGTATTTCCTTTTAATAGACATTGCATGAAAGGAAATGGAGACACTTTCTTCCTGAAGGCTGACAACCTGAACAGGGCACACAGAGAGGTTAGATAACATATCCAAAGGCATGCAGCAGACCAGTGGTGGACTTAAGGGCTCCTGACTTCCACGTTTCCTCCTTCAAGCACAGAGATCAACATCACTGGGGAAGCAATGAACTAGAAGGGATGGTTTCCAGCCAGATCATCTCTGGGCTGTTGAATCTATGAGCCTTCTTCCCTGTCTTGGGGAGCGATTGCTCTGCTGCCAGCCCCAGGGAGAGAGGGTGACTGGGTTGATCTACAAGATGTGAATCCACATCTTAAAGAGAGATAAGTAATCACTGGGCCTTTGCACTGACTCTCTTGGGATCAGTTTACTTGCCTCCCAAAGCAGCAGGAAAGAACCACTATCTCAGGGTTATCAGAACTGTTATAGCATTTGATGTAACTCGGAAAGAGTAGAAAAACACAATATTCATAGTCATATGAATGTGACATCCAGATACCTGAAGTCCTGATTGTAAGGCCTCTTCTATTTCAAGAGCCTTGGATAGTAAGTGGTACCTCTGGGAGCAGGGAGATCTTCCCAGGAAAGTTACTAACTCTCAGAAGACTAGTTTAATCAAAGAGTAGAATAAAAGCTAAATGTGGAACCTTTTCCTCTTCAGTGGAAAATTTTAAGTGGCATTTGTTTGTACTAGGCACAGATCAGATGTGATGGGAGTGCAGTCTCTACTAACTATCCTAAAGACACCCAAGGCCGCCTGTGTTCTCTGATGCTTAGTAATGGAGCCTGTGATGAAGCAGAGGGAGGGAGTTGCTACCTACTCTGCACAGATCCTCTCCAAGAGCACCAGGGCAAGACAAAGAGAAAGCCAGGACTAGACACCATGCAAAGAAGCAGCTCATATGGAAGCAATGGGTCTGCCCTGCTCCTTTCTACATGTTCAACTCTCACAGACCCCCCAACACACTGGGCAGGGATGGGATTACCAGCACCATAAGTTGTGGCAGTGCAGGAAGTTAAGGCTTGGATGTAAAAGGTCTCGGGGGGTGTTCAGCCTGCCTAGTGCAAGGCTACTTGCCTTGCACTGGTGGCTAAGACAAGAGCTTGGCCAGGCAATGCAGGCTGAAGAGTGCTGCTCAGTTTGGACTAAGCTTTGGGTCTAAAGCTAGGCTATGTGAATAACCCCATCAGTGACCAAGGCCCTGTCTGTGATCTGCACTGGCGTTACCAAAGTATGTTCAGACATACCGTGGCAGAAGCATTGCTCTCCCAAGGCAAGGTCCCTACTAAGACATTCCCACCTGTGCTCAGGGTGTCCAGCTCTGGCAGCACCTCTTTTGTGGCTGCTGGCCATGCAGAGAGCAGCTAGCATGCAGAAAGTCATCCCAAAGACACTTGCTGCTAGAAGATACCAGATACCAGATCACCCAGCAGTCACACTCCCACAGGACTGCTCCCCTGCATGCAGGTGATGGATGCACTTTCCCATAGAAGGAGGTAGCTGCTGACTCTGGCTTAGCTGTTGCTCCCTCTTCCCTCCCTTTGCTCCTATCTCACTCCAGCAATCTGCTCAGCACCTTTCCTTGGGTCCCTTCCCTAAGTGACCCCACCTTCCCCCACAGCACAGGGCAGCTCTGTGCTGGTACCCACATGGGTCCCCCTCAGAACCCCAGCAACTCACCCTGACCAGCCATTTTTGTCAGCTAACAGTTCCATGTACTCTTGTTCCACTGCAGGCTTATTTAGAGTAAGCTCAGTCCCACTGCACTGCGCTGCTTTGCACCATACCTACTCAGCATCTCCCTGTGCAGAGTCCACTTAGCCCAGGTTGCTCCTGTGGGCTGAGACCCCACCAGGGCAGAGATGCCCTGCTACATCCCACCTGTGATAACTTGGGAACTCTGAGGTTCACTTCCTGTCAGGTGGCCAGAATATCCCTCAGCAGGGTCTATCTATTGCCCTTCACTAGAAAGACTGCCCAGGGTGGCAGCATTCCAAACTTTAAACACTAATTGACATGCCCAGTTTAAGTGGGGTGAATCTAGGCCTGTACAGTAAGAAAATGCAGTATACAAAAGAGCAACAGCAGCTATCCTGCCAGCTTCTATCAACACAAGGCATCTAATCCCACATTTAATCATACAAGTGAGTGATTAGACATAGAGGTACTGAAAGAGTTTTTGTCCCATCCTGTACTCCAGGGAACCCTGTTCCCTAAATGTCCATACCAGTGACAGTGGATTTCCAACATTGTTACCTGGAGAAAAATAATTGAGGATACTTTGTACCTTTCCTCGTAGACTGGAGCCCTGATGTGATCCAGGGAGATGGTCCGACACACGGGCATGGTCTTTACTTTTTGAGCAGAGGAAGGCCCACAGTTGGGTCTATAACTCAGGTTTTATCTATAGTTTTATTAAATAGACATTTGTTAGACCAATAACTAACATAATACTGAAGATGATAGTGGATGGAGCGTAGCCAGTGCCAGGGATGACATCTAGTCTATTTAGTCTAGCTCCCGTGCTGTGGCCCTGCCTGATACTCTGGCTCTATGCTGAAGTTACACTGCACTACTGGTCAGTTCTCATGTCACTGGGGATATTTCCTGATGAGTCTTTTGGATGTAGCTGGTGGATGAAGCAGAGCTTTGGCTGCTCTTACTAGTGCTTGGATAACCGCAGAATTGTCCCTAGCATTAGGGAGGTGTATTAGCAGACTTAAGGGTGGTTTACTCTCCCCATCAACTGAGTGGTCTTCCCTGTGCCCTACAAAGTGCAAGTGGCCCTAACAGCTGGAAGCTCACAGTAAAAACAACTTTTAGCCAGCAGTGTCTGGGACTTTCAGACTGTGTGTTTCACCAGCAGTCCAGGATGTAGCAGGAAGAAAAAGGTCAAAAGGCCGCAGAGAAGTAGTGGGGCTCAGTTTCTCTGGGCTAGCAGCCAGACCTCTTGCATTTCTGAGCTGCCAGTGCCACATGGAAGCAGGTTGCTCTGGAAGCCTGGGCCCTCCTTCCCCACTGCTCCCCAAGACCTCATCCATCTTCAAGAGGAGTCCAGACAGCAGCTAGAAAGAAATAAGGCCTGCAATCTGTACATGCACAGAGAAGAGGAAACAGTCATCTGTGCACAAACAGCAGATTTCCACTAGTGAGACTGCACATCATCAGGATTACTTTTCCTGTCTTTGAGAAACAAAAGACCCACTTGCCCATGCTCTCTTCCCTAAAAAGCCACTAGTCCTTTAGTAGCAGCACAACCAGTCTCACTCCCACCATCACCATCAGGAAGGCTTTGTGCAGTGGCATTAGTGATAGCAATCTCATTCACTGGAGACATTCAAGTCAAAGGGCTATTGCTTCTGAGACACTGCATCACCTGTGAAAGTCAGGAACCCTGTCAAGCTGGTGTTCTCTAAACACAGGCAGGCAACAAGTGTTCTGTGCTTACAGCTCTGGGTCTCTACTCTGCCAGCAAAAGAGGGAGTGCAAAAGGCCAGCCGACAGTAGTTGAGAGAGCGCTCTAATGGCATATTGACCAGTAAAGTCAGAGAAAGGAAAGGGATCGCACTTTGCAACACCCGCTCTATCCCAGATCCTCGAGTCTGGGGCAGTCTCAGTGTGGCTGATGGGTAAATGCACCACAAGTTGCACTGTGCTCAGAACAGGGAGTATATTCCCAGGTCTTACCAGCAGATCCTTAGCACAAAGATCTTTAGACCTTTGTCAATTTCAGCTTGTAACTCACTCAAATGTGTGTGTGGGGGGGGGGGGGGGGTTATGTGACCAGCAAGAGGCTTTTCTCTAATCTTCAGACTCACAGCTAAATACTAATTTTCTGGTTCAACTTGTAAAGGTGCTGGTTTTCCTCCAACTTCCACTCTAAACGTGGCTGAGCTTGTTTTGCTGAAATTTTAGCAAGTATGAGAAAATTCAGCCCTAATGATTAATTTCCATATAAGTTGATAAAGACTATAATAAACAAACAAAAAAAAAATTGAAAAAAAATTGAAAATCCTATCTTCTTTTAAACATAGAAACTGCATTATTAGCTGATTGTTGGGTTTTGTTTAAGGTTTTTAGCTTCATAAAAATAATATTACAGAAAATCTGGTTAAGATTTAAAAAAAAAAAAAAAGATAAATATTCCACTGCTCACAAGCAAGGACTCTCACAGCAAGCATAGAGCAGCCCTAATTCGGGATTCAATATGTATCTTTGCCTAAAACAGTCACATTTAATTATTCCTTATATGTCAGTCTTTTCAGAGTCCTAACCTTTCCTGCCCCCAAGCTCTCTGTAGTCCTTGCCTCAATGCCATGGCACTTTAGCATGGATAGCCCTTCTCCATGATTTCCTCTTTCAACACAGAACAGCTCTACTGTTGTGATGCAAATACCATGATTCTGTATCAAACCATTATCCAGTTTCTTCCTGTTTCCTACCTACCTGACACTCATCTGATATATGTGCCTGAGAGTCTGCAGTCCCCAGTTTCAGGGTCTCTGTTTATCTGGTGACTTTGGATCCAAGCAAGCCCTAGATGCTTTAGGTCTCCATTATACGTGAGGAATGGGGCAACCCACTGCACATCAGGCAGTCACAGGCTTCCTGGAGTCAGAGCCCAGGTATATTAGTCCAGGCATCAATGAGGGAAGGAGAGCATAAGAAAATCTTGCCCTCATAACAAATGCACCAGCTGCAGGACCCAAGAGCAGTTGCTGTGCTTGGAGGCATGCAGGGAATGCTCCTGCCCTGATGCTTTGGGTGAGAAGAGATATTGGGAAAAGGCAGAACAGGTGGGATTCGTGAGGAGTTGTCTGAACACTCCAAGAAAAGTAGCGTTCACACCCACCTTGGATGTAGGGAAGCTCCCTGAGAAATGTAAACGCCTGCATCGCTCCTGACACCATGACTCCTGAACCCTAGCAGTGGGAGTCATAAGTGTGGTCACTGCATGCCATCTCTGCCCCATTCTACACTGGGCTCAGCTCACTCTGCCGGGGTTGCACGGCCATACGCTTGCGTGAACAGCTGTAGCAGCCACAGGAAGCAGATTCTTGTGAGTGACAAAATTTGTGCCCAAGGATTTACTGCTCTACTGCAGTGTGCAGGGGGCTGAGCTACACCATCCTTCTTGCACAAAAGTTCAGCTGGTATCTCATCAATTCACAGCCCCAGTACAAGGCAAGGTTGCTGTCATCTCTGCCTCCTGACCCTATGTGTGATGGTGTTATTCAACAGAAAGGGTACTAGACTAAACTATCCTACTCGTAAAGATAGTGCATCGCACAGCATGAGTGTGCAGCCACTGTGCCAGCACTCTATAGGCAGGTTTGCTCTGCTAAGTCTTGTCTGACAGGATATGGGAGTTGAATTGTATTTATACTACCCGGGTTGTTATATAATTGCAACCTAGTAGACAGGGAAAAGGAAGAGTTGGGGGGGGGGGGGGGTGGGGAGACTAAGGAAGGGAAACACAAACCTGGAAGAGCTGCAGGCTCAGATTCTGAGAGTCTTTTACAACTTTCCGCACTCTGCAATCCAGTGAGGGTGAACAGAGCTATGGGAGCAGCACTTGGACTTTAGGGAGATATGTACCGTGCAGGTGTGGGACCGCTTTGGGGAGCAGGGGGTGGAAAGGAGCATGTCGAACACTGTGGTCACTCCCTCATCAGGTACACACAGCGCACGCTGCCGTGGCTTTCCCCATGGGAAAGTATCAGCTCTCTTCAGGTGGGATATAAGCTTGCCCAGTTACAGTTTCCTCCTAGTTAAGAAATGGGCTAGACTACTAATCCAAGGAAGGTCAAAGAAAGTGAGTCCACTGTTCAGTGCAGTTGACAACACATGAAATTGTAGGGATGAAGAGTTCAGTGCTTTCTTTGCTCCAGTTGTTACTAGAGTGATTAACTTCAATGAAGTGATTAATGCAATTAACTAGGTACAAAGGGGGGAGAAATGTGGATAAAACAAGAAAAGAATCAGTTTGAGAGTGCTTAAATAACTGGAATCTGCTTATTTTCACCTCAGCTGGGCTTTCTAGAACCCACTCTGAGCAATTTAGGGAAGTGGGGATATCACATAACCACTGGCAGTTCTCACTGGAGGGGCCAGGAACAAGGTAGTGCCTGTCCTCAGGAAGGGAGAAAGGAGCAGCCAGATGTAAGGGACAATCCACAAAATGCCAATTATACTGGGGAACACTGGAACAAATAATCAAAATGCTCCTTGCAGGCAACTAGACTAAGACGTGATGAAGTATAGCAGCCAGCTGACATGGACTTGTCAAGAATCATCATGTTGAAACACCTACTTTCATTTGTGCTGATGCAGAAAGTATTACAAGCAGGGAGAAGCAATAGGTGTCAAATAAATTAATGCAGGGATTTTTCACATTGTCAGATGACATTGTGCACCAGCAGAGGAGAGATGGCCTAAGTAGACCGCTAAGGGTTGGGTGCAAAATGAGGTAGAAAGTATGCTCAGTGGTTGCTGTAGTTTGGTGTCTGTTTGGAAGCCTGCATTGAATGGGACAGCTGGGGTCTGTCCCAGGTGGTGTACTTTTGAAGACTTCCATGATTTAGCAGGGTAGTGGATCAGAGGGTAATTACTGCATCAGTAACTGATCACGGGGTGGGAAGAACAAGGAGTTCACAGATTTAGTATTCAAACTGTTTTAGAACAATTGGAGAAACAGTCTGAAAGTAATGAAATCCCATTCTGTAAGATACACATGAGAGTGGGTCACTGAGCATGGATCCAGCCTTGGGTTGGTGGTGAACTAACCCAGCAGGTGGCAAGATTATAGGTGTTTTCCAGGGGCTGTCTAGGTATTTACCTCAGGGAAACTTCAGGATTTCTAGCAGCCACTGCTAGTAGCATGCTTAGCCCTCAGGCAATGGATTCCTCTCCTCAGCCAGCTGCTGCCTTCTGCAGGACTGGTCTTGGGAGTGGGGCTCTGGTGGATTGTCCCAGTGGAGAGTTCCCAGCCTGAAGTCTGACTGTGGCCTCCAGGGCACATGGAGCTCTGTGGAGAGTCATAAATTTTCCTTCAGAATCATTTTCCAATGGAAAAATAGCCTTTCTTTACTAAGCAAGTAGATTTTATTTTGCAATCTGAAATGCCGGCTGTCTGGCAGCCTCATGTCTCCTGCAGGAAGAAGGCCCAGCTGGCAAGAGCATTTGAAACCAGTAGCCAGGGGGATACTGAGCACCCCATCTGGTCATGTATCCCAGGCAGGAGTGCTGAGGCAAGGGCATGTGGAGAACTGAAGAACCTAGTGTTTTGGAACCAACAGGCTTCTGGAGGAAGTAATTAAACTGGCAAAGGGCAGGCATCAGACCCCAAATGACCTTTTGATTTCTCTTCCTCCTGCCTGCACTCAGGATTCGAAGATCTTCCAAGGGGATCAAAAGGGAGAGCCTTAATCAGAATTCCTTCTGATATCTATCCTTCATGATATCTATCATTGGTGGTATTCAAGACTTGACCAGTCATGACCTGATATCATATTGGGATTAGTCCTACTTTGAACAGAAGTTTGGCATAGAGGTCTTCAAAGGTGCCTTCCGCCAAAACACCTCTGACTCCACGATAGTGAGTGGAAACCTTCACGGTTATAGCCTTTGCCATGCATAATCCTCCCAGGCATGTGTGCCCGCTGACTGGAAGAACACCTCTGTGCAGTGCCTAATGACCTACTCAGCACCAGTCCTCTCCTCCCCTCCTTTTCAGTCTCCCAACAGTGTTTAAACCTCATGGAGCCAAACTGGAGACACAGTAGATTCAGCACTGACAGTCATAGGCACAGACGTTAAGAGAATCAGCAGTTCAGGTGTTTTTCTTCTTTCTTCTGCCCTGGCCCATGTTGTGAGGGGAATATCAGGCCCATTCATAGCCCCCTCATTCAAGTGTGGTAATTCAGGACAGGGAGTTACAGAATCACAGAATCACAGAATGGCCAAGGTTGGAAGGGACCTCTGGAGATCATCTAGTTCAACTCCTCTGCTCAAGCAGGGTCATCTAGATCACATTGTACAGGATCACGTCCAGGCGGGTTCATTTCCTTCTCCCAGAATGCCCCCACATCTGCTCTACACTATGTCCACTTTTTGAAAAAAAAAATGTTATTTGATTATAGGATGGCCATGTGAAATGATAAAGGCATATCTGTGAAAAACAAAGATACTGTTCTTGGCTCCATCAAGGATGATATTTTTGATGCTATTGTGGCAGGCTCTGAAAATGTCTTGCCTGGAAGGCCAACATAATTCCATTTATTTACTTTGAGAAAGCTGAACTCAAGTTGGATTAGGTGCAAATAATATTTTATAGGATGAGTGGGCATCTGGATTCGCCTGTGTGCATGTGTTGAGCAGAGTGGGAAGGACAGGAATTAATCCATGGATAAGGGTGGTGCTTGCCTGAGGAAAGTGCCCTGTGCAAGGAGGGGAGCTGGAAGAGACAGGAACTGTGAGTGAATACCTCTCCCTTCCAGGTCGTGGAGGTCTATGCAGGATTCCTGAGTCTCATCATTCCTTGCCTGCCATCAAGGAGCTATGGAAACTCCTTGCAAAGTGTCCCCTCATCCCTGCTTCCACCTCAGGAAATTGGCAATGTGCTATAGACATACGGCTGGCCCAGAGTTGGGCCATTGTGGCTCCGCTGGCTGAAACTTCTGTTTTTTCTAATTATAGTTGTAAAAATGTAAGTAACTGCATCTGAGGACATCTGTTAAGGGAGGCTGTCAAGCCTTCAGAAGGCAGAACTTGGAGCACACAGTACCACAGGCACAGACCACCTTTTCCAAGGACTAGCCTCATTCAGACCATTTTCAGTGTTCGACTTGCAAGCTGCATTGCTTGTTCATGACCTTTTGTGAGTGAAATGGTGTCACTGGTGCCCAACTAGCTAGACAATGAGAAGTGAGTGCTGGAGGTTCCCTGCTTGGGTTTCACTAGGAAGCTCCTCCTGCTTTTCCATCCCTTAATACTTCTTGTGTGGATAGTGATAAATGGACAAAGGCTGATCTAGTCCAAGACCTGTATATCCAGGACTGGTTTAACTGAAGGCTGCTCTGCCCATGGGATCTCCACGTTCTGGGACGCCTGGTGATCAGCAGTGTGGGATAAGGCAGCAGGAAGCCCTTGTGCTTTGCTCAGCCCCAAATACTTCTTCCATGGGGCACATACAACTAGATAGACACACAGATGGGCAGAAGGTGCTGAACATTTCACAGCAGTCAGATGGATAGAGCAGGGGACCTGACCTCCTGTCTCCTCACAAAGTGACACTGCCACCACTGTATTTCAACAGGTTTTGGGAGTGTTCGAGTTTTTCTGCATGTGCCCAGGCATCCTGATGTCTCTTGTCTACCAGGGCTGGGAGAGGGGGTAGGTGGAGCCTTTTGCTTCTGGTCCACAGGATGCTGTAAATCTTGGGGAGCTGTTGCTGTGAAGCCCTTCACAGCACCAAGCCTGCTGTCTATTGAGAAAAGCCAATACCCTTCTGTCTGTCAGATGGCACTTAACCGCTGCTGTTATTCTAGATGAGTGAACACTTGTGTTATATTTTCCAATAGCAAAAACTGGGGTCAGCAGGGTGTCTGCTGTTTTAGCCAAATCCAGATGGGGTTTTCCTATAAACAAGTGCACACAGAATATTTATACAGGCGATGGCACCTGACGCCTTAACACTTAGGCCATCCTATTGAGTAGCCACTCATACTATAAGTCACTTCAGTGCATTAAGTAAATATTTTAATATAGCCATGTCACTGTTTATTATATAATGGCGGGGGCCCAAATCTTGCCTAATGCTTGGTTAAAAAGTCAGTTTACACCATCCTTTACAGTGAATCAAAGAATGCATAAACGGGGCTCTTTTGTTACTCAGAGTTCTGTTTACTTTACTTTTCTGTAAACCTTTCGAAACACTTGCTTATAAGAGCTGATAGAACCCAGATTTTCCCCCGGGGCTGAGGTGTTCATGATGTCGGGAAGGTACCGCACCAAGTAATCAATGGAATTTCCACTGAGCAGCCCAAGACTCTTCCCATATTATCTCTCCCCAGCTCTGCTTTGAAATCAGCTCAAGGTGTCGTAAAGGTGAGGTGCTGCTTGTGATGGAGAGGGAAGCCTTGCGGCTCCTGCCTCCAAGCAGGTATCACTCTGCATTGCTGAGACAGATCAGGCAGTGTGAGTAGATGGCAGGAGTTACAGGGGAGCATCCTTGGTAACAGAGGTGCAGTCTGGATCAGGAGGAAGTGTCTTCTCCCAGTGATCCCAGCCGAAGGGCTATGTGATGTAGTGACCAGAGCAAGACATTCTTTCCTTTTTTTCTCATATTCCTCTTTTCTTCATTCTATTCTTCACTCCCCTAAGGCAGCATCAGGCATTGCAGCTTCTCCGAAAGTACAAGATTCCTCTGCTTTGCCCTGTGGCATCTTGCTGAGATTCTTTAGCTAGAGGCATGTGCATATCTTTGTTACGTTCTTCAGACTTAGAGAGATCCATGGTAAACAGGACTTGAGCCTGGGGACTTCAAAGGTCGATCTGAGGTTCTGGATCAGAGGGATTTGGGATACTGCAGAGGAGTGCATGCTGCTCTCAGCTCTGCACGCAGGCCTTACAATTACCCCTCTGCACTCGACACTTCAATTTTCTGTGTTGTTTGTCTGTTGTTCCTCTTCCTGCAGGGCAGAAACTGGTCTGGAGCAGAACATGCATAATTCTTGCAACACATCTAACAGGTATTTTGCAAGAGAGGCCCCCAGAGCAGCATCAGCTAGCCCCACCTTGACCTCAGCTCTTCCTCAGATTTCTGCTACATGCCATGGCTCTCAGTACAGCAGCCAAAGTCTCTGCAGGCGTAAGGTGGGATGAGGCTAGAACAGAGGAAAACCCCCATCTATAACTAGCCTTTCTTTGTCCCATGGGAAAGAAAAAGTTGGGCATGGAGGTGCCACAACCTTTCGGGAAGGAGTTCTGCCTTCTTGTGCCTAATCAGGTGCCCGAGAGCCTGTCAGGGTTGGCTGAATGCATTGCCTGGGGGCTCTGAGCTAGTGCACAGCAGGCACTGGGTGGTTTGGGATGATGGATTTTTCTGTAGCTGTTTTGAGCTGATTAAGGGGGTTCAGCTGCACTGGGCACAGGGTGAGCCACGTGCGTGCACCTGGTACAGATGGCAGCAAACAAGCACATGGCGCTGTGTTGCAGGTTTTCCCTTCGCAGTCAGACAGGGCATGGTTTGCAAAATGATCATGCACCCATCCTGCATGCGGTGCAGCGTTGGGGCTCAGCTTATATGTGAAAAGCAGATAACTGCTGCCAGGGAGGAGCTTAAATGGCCTAGGAGGAAATGGGGGCTAACGAGTGCTGGCCCAGGAGGAACTTTCATCAGATGTATGCTCAAGCCCTTCACAGTTTGCTTCAAGAGTTTCACCTCATGGGCCATATCCTGCTGCCTCCTGTGTTCCCCTCTGAGCTTATCCCTGGGAGCTCACTTGCTGAGGAGCACCATTTCTCCCTGCATAGCTTCTTCCACCTTCTGCAGGTGAACTCACAGGAGAGAGGCAAAGCTGCTATTTGTGAGCTACCACACACACAGACAGTGTAAGATGACCTGCTTTCTTTTTCAGGGAGAGGAAGGGGTCCTGTCTTCATCTGGGAATTGGTACGTAAGAGCAGCAAACCCACCTGAGCCAGAGAAGGAAAGGCCTGCAGAGCATCATGCTATTCTGAACCAGGATGCTGTGAGATATACTCTGTGACAGGGTCAGTCTGTAGGGTCAGAGGAACTCTGAAACAGGGGAGAGAGCAGGGCTATAGTGTATAAGGCAGCAGGGCTCACAATGGCACAAGCTGGCTGAGTCTGAATGTGGCAGAAAGTACTTTAGGTAGCAAGACAATTCTGCCTTGGGCTACTTGTTTCTGTGTGTTGGGCTGTGTGTACCCACAGGGAGTTCTTATACTTCTCACTGGCTGCTCCATCCAGCATCTGCTTCTGGTTTCTCTGCCAAAACAACGTGCCTGTATGTAATTTTAAAGCATCGGTTCTGGATCTGATATAAAGCAGAAAATTACCCCTCTGTGGGTTTCTAAGGTAACTGACATCCACAGCCTCCCTTGTGCTCTTATATTAATGGTTATACCACCTAGCACCTCAGCCCCATGGAAAGCACGATAAGAGCCTTGGGCACTCAGCCTGACCCAGAGCTCTAGACTGCAGATAGATCCTTGAGGTCTTTTGGATGGCAAGGTCTTTTTGGATTGCAGGCAAGGGAAGGGGAATACTTAAGGACTCACTGCTAAGAGGTTGGTAGGAACTCAGTACCAAGGGCACATTATGGGGGAATGAGCTACTTCCTCAGGTCTGTGCAATAGGCCTTTGTTCCTCCCTCTATGGCTCTCTCAGAGACTGGCTCTGTTCCCTGCAGCCAGACCCTGCAGGTTTCTAAACTAGATGAGAGGATCTGTAGTATCAGACATAGCTGTCTGGTGGGAGAAATACAGCTCTTGGAAACTCCCAGGGCTCCCAAGCTTTTCTGCAGGAGACAGCATGACTTAGGTGTCTAGAGAGGGAAGTTTTGCCCTCCTGCCCATCATCTGAGATTTATGGCAGTTGTGGTACATTATGCTCATTCTAAGGCAGCAATGTCAAGCATAATGGCAGCTCCTGACAGTCTCCTCCCTTGCCATCCCTGGTCCAGCTCCCTGAGCAGGCCAAGTGAGCTGGGCTGCAGTGCCCTATGGGCCTGGTTTGTCTGTTTCAGGCTCCAAAGCAAGCGGGTCACAGCAGCCACACGGTCCTGCCCTGTGCCACTTCCCATGGCATAGATATATCTTCATGCACTCAAGTCCTTCTGCCCACCCCAGAGCAAGCTTTGGGGGCAGCAAGGGGGTGAAGAACAATGTCTTTGTCTTCATACAAAATTTTCAAAACTTGTATGCTCATTGTGATAGAAAAAAAGAGACATTTCTGAGATTGTGAGGACTTTTGTGGGTAGGAATAAAGCTTCAGTTCCCATGATGAGCAGAGCTCTGTAGCTGAGATCCAGGGTTAGGAGCACTCACAGTATTCTCCGTGGCGAACCCTCATCTATCCCTCTGCTGAGATGATCAGGCTGAGGAAGAGGAAGGCCTCTGCGCAGACTGTGTCACTGCTCTGCACAGAAGTGCAGAGCATGAAGATATGACTCCTGATGGCCAAGCAGTGCAGAACTGAGCCAGTCCAGAGAAGGGGCTATTAGCTCAAGCACAAAGCTGTGCTCCTTGCAGCCACACCGCTTCCAGACCTGAGCTGGGATCTCTGTGGGGCAGTGAGCTGGGCCACATGGCCATACCAGCTTGCATGAAGGAGATATGTTGGGTGGGATCTCACAATCCCTGTGACCAGAGCAATAAGAGGGAGGGATGTCTGTGGCCCTAGATGCTGTCCCAGGGCTCTGTGCGGGATTCTCCACAAATATAACATGAGGAACAGCCCCTGCCCTAAGCACCTTACCATCCCATCACAACCCCAGGGTCCCTGCCAAGACTGGTAAAGCAGTAGCATATTTTTGTCTGAAAAAAATGTCTCGTGCTGAGACTTTGGGGATTTTGTGCAGAACAGGAGCAGTCTTCTACCTTTTTTTAAAGGTCTTTAGTGACTTTTTCCAGTAAAAGCTGTGCCACTGGCAGTCATGCTCTGGAAAAGCTGTGCTCTGGTAAAGCTGTGCTCTGGCAGTCATGCTCCCTGATGTGCCCATTTGCCTACAGCACACTGTCCATCACATTACCACTCCTCTCCTGTCCCAGTCAGGTAAGTTTTCTGGGTGCTGTGCAGGGGTGGCTATGCTCCTCCCGGCTTATAAGATATAAGGAAGCAATACTTGACAAAGGGTGCTGCGTGCCAGGGAAGGGCTGCAGGTTGGCCTCTACTGCAGTTCCCCCAGCCATGTGATCAGGAACAGCAGACATTGCCCTGTCTGGTGCTTTGTTTTCTCATAGTTCCCATGTTGTCTGGCACTGTCTCCAGACCTTGGATTCTAGGGTCAAGAGATTAAGAGAGAGTCTCTACACATGTGGAAATAAATGTGTATAGCTCTCCTGGGTGCAGAGGAAAGCTGAATAATGCTGGCCCAAGGGAACCCTGTGGTTCTGGACATCACTAGGTCCATCAAGGGGAAGCCACAGGTTTTTTTTGCTTAAATCATCTGTTTTTGCAACGAGGCTTCTAGGAGGCCTAGAAAGGTATCTAATGCATGAGTTTGTGAAAACCCAGCATTCCCAGGCATACCTGCCCTTTAGAGATGTGTCTCAGTCTCCGGGCTTCTCGTCTGTAACAGATCAAGTTTTCCTGTCTGGATTGCACATGTATGAGAGCTCTCCTGGGAAAATGAAACCACATTATCCACATATGAATGGCCTTTGGCATCACTGTGAGAGCAGAGGTTGCTGATAAGGCCAAAAAGTACCAATGGACAAAGAAGTCAGAGAACAGAGTCACCAGGGACATAGGTATTTAATGACAGAGATCCCAAAAGGCTATTGCAGCATGCACACTGTTTCCCAGGGAAAAGTTCAGCTCTGTGCTCTTAGAGGAGGCCTGCAGGGTGTAAAAAGCAGCTCCATTGTATCTGAGGTTCTCTTGCAAACTTCCTCAGATTTTAGAATTAGACCAGCAGCCTTGGCTAGTGGAAGACTGTGATCTTCAAAGAGAAGATGCTGCAAGAGAGATCTTGCTGCATTAGTGAAGAACAAAACATAGGCAAACATACATCACAGTGAGCCATCCAAACACGTGGCTCAACACACAGAGCAGAGTCTGGGCACGAGTGCCACCACTTCTCCTTCTCCTGCTCTGAAGATGCTTCCTCTAGAATTCAAGCCCACGCTTCCCCATCACGTGATTTCTGTGTGCAGCAGTAAGAGCATGGGACCACGGAGCACCCCAGAGCATGTTCAGGTTGTGTTTGCAATGCTATCAGCATTTGCCACAGTGCCAGGTAGCTTACTCTGCTACCTCTGTGCATCAGGACAGAGAACACACTGCACTCACAGCCATGCTGGAGAACCTGATTGTGTTAGGCACAGCCAGTAAGCCTAGCACTTGGCTGTCGCCACTGGGGTAGTGTTCCCACCTGTAGGACCAGGGGGTGGGTGAGATTGTCCTCTCTCGGCTGCATTCTTTCCCTGCCATGTGTGGATTAGATCAGGATTAGTGGAGTGTAAATCCTTAATCTCCTGAGTCTCTTGTCTCCATAATATACTGTTCTCCATTTCCCCCAGGGCAGCCATGTTCCATTGGGTAATTGGAAAGTATTTATCTGTGTCATATTAAGAGTCATTTGAGATAATTTTGAAATTGGCAGACCCAGACCTCCTTTGTTTAGACCAATGTATAATTTGGTTAATTTTTTTTTCTTTGCCACAAAAAGGCGGAAATTTAGATTCCAATATTTAGCAAGTAGCTCTGAGGAATGTCCTCTGGCAGCAGGGTGATGTGGTGAGGCCACAGGACTCCTCACAGCTTTGGAGCATTAGCTCTGCCCTGTGTGTTCAGTCTCAGCCCGCTCTGCCAGGCCCTGAGGCCTTGCCCACACCTCTGTCCTTCCCCTTCTGATTCGTATGTGTTTCTCCTTGCTGCCTGCACTCCACCCTGTCATAAACTACATTTGATAGATAATCACTGCACACATTCACCTGTGGAAAAAAGTTGCTTGACAGTATAAGAATGGCTTTACTGGGTTCAAAAGACAGGTCTGTTCAGTGTCCAGTCTCTGAACATGGGCATGTGCCTAAGGAGCATATTGAATGCTCAGGGACTTATCGTCTCTGTGTTTAATATTCCATGATGGATTTCTCTTTCAAGAGTATATCTGAGTGCCTTTTGAACACATCCAACCCTTTGGCATCTACAGTATCCTGTAGCAAAGAGTTCCACAGTTTGACTACATACTGGGTGAGAAAATACTTGTTTTTTCTGTCTTTTGTTTAAATCCAGTGCTGGAGCACTTCAGTGATTCTCCTTAGCTCCTGCAGCATGAGAAACACTGAATGACCATTTCATTTTGATGCATTTTGGGCTAGTCCTGACTTGATAATCCTCTATCCTGAGGTCTCCCACCTCAGTCATCTTTCCAAGCTAAGAGTGACAACCAATTTCATTCCACTTTTGACCATCCTTGTTGATCTCCTCTGTGGATTGTTTTTCCCCATGGATATTATTTTGCATTTAACAACATTGAATGTCATCTGCGTTTTTAATACTCAGATACTCGTTATCTGAAAATCCTGGAAATTTCCACAGTCAGGTTTCTTTTTCAGTGTTCTGAATAATTTGGCATTATTAGGAAAATTCCTCTTCCTCTTCTGACCATTATATTGATCTGCACAAGCCAAGATAATTTCTTGTCTTCTGTCTTCATGAAGACAAACCTACCCTTTGCTTTCTGTCTCTATCTCTACTCATACTCTGCGAAACATCTGTTTATTTAACAGCTTTTGACGAGGAAACATGTTAGAACTATTCTGAAAATTCAAGATCACTTTTATTCAGGTGTCTTCAAAGAGATCTAGTAGATGTAAGGCAAAACTTCCCTCTCCAAAAGCCGTTTGAATGCCTCCCCACTGTACGACATATCTTCTAACTCTTCATTACTATTTCATCAGTATGTCTAGTAGTGATGCGAGCTTTTGAGGTTTGAGCCATCCAGTCTGGCACTCCTCTGCCTTGCTGAAGCTGGCTGCACCTATCAGTGTTGAAAGTCAGTTTGTTTATGTTTAAGGAGGGCAGCCAACCTGCTAATGTAATCTGTGGCTTGGATATAGGGAGTGCATCAGTATAGCACCATTGCCTCAAGGGGAGCCATAGTGTGTGATCTTTCTAGGGTATTTGATAAGACTGGAAAGTTTTCCTCTCCCAGCTCTAAACATCTCTTCCCAACAGATCTTATTGCCAGGATATAGCCAAAACTGTTGATAGATAGCCAGGAGACAGCTCACTGCATCTAGGCTTGTAGCTATCCATGTGTCCTTTCCAAGACTGACTCATATCCTCAAGAAAACACATTCCATTAGGGACTCTGGATTCACCATGGAAACACTGGGCATTTGTCTTCGTACAGTTGTAGGATAATCATATTTTTCAGATATCAGCGTTATCCATGATGAAAGAGGTCTATACTTCCCCCATAGCTTTGCTGTGTTTTCCATTCCTTTCCCACATAGGCAGAAAACTGATTTATTAGGTCTTTCAGGTGGGTCTGGGACATGGCCACAGAAACAAGAGGGAACAGTGAATGGGAACAGCAACTCAATCTGAAGTTTCAATTAATGCCCAACCTGACATCTTTCAATAGCCCTATCTGGTACTTCCCTAAAGATGGCCCTTTTTGGTCACAGGCTTGGTGCTTTGAGTCTGGGTGACTTTGTGGATAAATTTAGACTGGAAGATAGATGAAACTTTCTAACCAGCAGAAGAATGACATTCTTGAATAGCCTTCCAAACTCAAAAATAGGGGCAAGGAGCCTACATTGTTTCTAGATGAAGTCTGATAAGTTTATGGAAGGGATTTTATGACATGACAGGAATTATCCTAGAGTGAAAAATTGAATTATAGGATAATGGGCCTTGAATGTTTCATTTACTAGTATCTCTAGAAGAGTGTTAAAAAGAAAGGAGATCATTAGTTCTTGATTCTTCTTATTGCATTATCACAGAATCACAGAATCACAGAATGGCCAGGGTTGGAAGGGACCTCTGGAGATCATCTAGTCCAACCCCCCTGCTCAAGCAGGGTCCTCTAGAGCACACTGCACAGGATCACATCCAGACGGGTTTTGACTATCTCCAGCGGAGGAGACTCCACTACCTCTCTGGGCAACCTCTTCCAGTGCTCAGGCACCCTGACAGGAAAGTTTTTTCTCAGGTTTAGATGGAACTTCCTGGGTTTCAGTTTCTGCCCGTTGCCTCTTGTCCTCTCGCTGGGCACCATGGAGAAGAGACTGGCCCCATCCTCTTGACACCCTCCCTTCAGATACTTGTACACGTTGATGACATCGCCTCTCAGTCTTCTCTTCTCCAGGCTCAACGGGCCCAGCTCTCGCAGCCTTTCTTCAGAGGAGAGATGCTCCAGTCCCCTCATCGTCTTTGTAGCCCTCCGCTGGACTCTTTCCAGTAGTGCCATGTCTCTCCATGCTAGAGAACTTTAGTTAGCTGTCTAAAGCAACGGACAAATTTTCTTTTCACTCTGATGCAAACCTGGGCTTTTGGGATGGAGAAAAGAGTTCACTTTCCCCTGTAGCATTTTGTTTTGGCTAGATACAGGATCTGAATTGGATGCACTGCTTTTCTATGGACAGAGCACCCTTGTGGGCCTGTATCTTGCTTATGTGTTCACAGCAAAATGTTCACTGCGCTTGGGACCACACAGTATTTTGCCCTTAGCTGGATTGTCAGGGCCCTGTGCACTTTTTGTCTTCTTTTATGGGGTAAAGTGTGTGGTCACCTGGGCTCACCTAGGAATGTTACTTTTAAAAGCTCTGTAGATATGGGGAGAACAGGTGAATGTTTAGCTACTTTGGTCACTACCTGAGATTGCAGATAATCAGACCCAAAGATTGATATTGATCCCGTAGGCCCACATTCCTATGTATAGAGAGTGATCATGAATGTCATATCCATGATCTCTGTACTGTAGATACTGGGGCTTCCTACACAGCTAGGGTGTGAGCTCTTTCTTCAGCCTGTGAATGGTTCAGTAGTCCACCCTAAAGGACACAGCTGCCATAGGACAGTCAGTTAGTGACCCACTTCAGGGTGATCTCAAGCCCAGTGAAGAGATCAAAAACTTGGGTTCATCATGCCATCCTCCCTCATTCAAAGTGGGAACCTACATCTCCTGCAGTGTGGGACACCACTTTGCTGTGAAACCATGGGATATGTCTTTTGCCTCGAGATGGCTTCCATTGTAAAAATTATTTAAATATGCGCCGAGTTAGAGGGGGACTGAGAAGGGCTCCCTCCTTGCCAGTCCTGGGCTGGTTGTGACCACATAATTTGGTCTCCAGGTCCATACAACACTGAGCAATTCAGCAGGAGACTGAAGAACATCCTAAGCTTGCCTACACTAGGTCTGGCATCTCCATGCCAGCAAGGAGATCAAGGGTGCTTGAGACCTAGAGAGGGAAGAGCTGAGCCAGAGTCTTTCACACGAGTCCTACAGTCACTTCATATTTATGGCAGCCCTATCCGTGTCCCACCCTTGGTTTCCAGTTGCAGTGTATGTGATCTAAATTTGCAACGCTGCACTTTTCGGAAAATCAAATTGCTCTGGAGACCTTTGCAGGGTTCAGCACTGACCACAGCTGTGACCGAGGAATATAACACACAGGAAAGAGAGAATCCCCTCACAGTACAATCCTAGAGCCACTGTCCATCAAGACAGTGGATTGGTGTCCACTGTCCACCCCGTGCTCTGCAGCAAGAGTCCTACTGCAAGCACTGCCTGACATCATGGGCACCCAATGTCTGTAAAATATCCTAGTCAGGGACTCAGAGAGCTGCTTTGTCCCACCCGTGAGCACAAATGACGTCCACATGCTGGCAAAGGGCCAACTGTTCTGTTTCTGAGACCTCTCATGCCTGTGGTGGAATATGTGGTGACTCTGAAGTGGGACTATGGTGTGCTGTGGAGCAGCCCTGAAGGCTGGCCAGCACTTTATCCTTGTATGCAAGATCTCATTTCTATTCCTTCTAACATTCCTTGTACCAGTCATGTGCTTGTAGGCACTTTCTGTTGTCTTTTCTCTATATTAAAGTGCATTTTGAAGTCATCAATGAGCACAAGAAGACAGGCTGTGCACCCCAATTTCCTATAGGGCTGGATTATTAACAGCTGTTATTACTGGGCAGCTTTGTTAATTTGTGTAGTGTGACTGGCAAGATGTATACCAAAGCCCAGAGGCTTTCTAGCTGTCAGAGTGATACCAGGGCACAGCTGTCCTCCATGCAAAAGAAGTACAACTGGAGCAGCTGTTGCCTTTGCTGACAGCAGTGGGCTGCAGAGTCTGGTCCAGCCAAACTCGCTTAGTAGTCTCACTGTGCCTTGATTGAGGGGATCCTGGGTTAAGAGTGATTAGCATCAAACCCTGCATTTCCTGACTTCTTCCCTTAGAAGAAGCAGAGAGGCTCCATGTTGCAAAGTTTAAATGCAAAGTTGGATGCGACCCCTTTGCCAGATATATTCTAATTCAGTGTTCAGTCCCATGACCACAGGGTTAGAGAAGCAACATTTAGAGCCTTTCTGGGCCTGAGCACTCAACATGCAGGTCCACTCCGCAGTCGGGCTCAGTTTAGTCCCTGCTACAGTAGAAATCACATCCCCTGGGCATGAGTCTTCTGCCAGCAGGCTTGGATCTTTCCCAAAAGCCTGCTAGGTCAGTTTGTGGCCTTTCCCACTCACTGAATGCTGAGTGTGCCAGCTTAAGCTGGCGAGGCCCCCACACTGGACAGAGGGACTGTCCAAGACCAGCAAACTGGTTTTGCCTCCAGATGCACTCCTGTTTCAGAATTGCCTTTATCACTTTATTAGCAGTGTTTGTCATTGTGGCTTTTGTTTCTTCCCCTCCTTCTGGCATCTAATAAAGAGGCATGGGTCCAGTTTGCACTCATTTTCCATTTCAAATTTCTGCCATGTTTTCTTTCTTTTAGAAAGATTTTGTTTATTACATTTCTAAAATGTAACAAAATAAGAGAGACAAAGATCAGACATAACCACAAATGCAGCAAAATCAGGACACGGTTAAACGATGCAGCAATAACCAAAGACATTCAAATGACCTTCTGCAAGAGAAGCCAATGCTTGCTTACAGAAATAAGTGAGGAGGTAGCTGCTGGTAGAGGTGAAAGTGTGAGCAGGAGAGTCTTTTGGGGGTAACCCATTACAGTGAGATCAGCCCAGCGTCAGCGATGCCGCACTGCAGGCATGGGAAGAACTTCATTTTGAGTTGGATTCCACTAGCATTTAGCAGATATTCTGGGGAGGGAGCAACACCGGGATGTGGACATATCACATGAAACCAGGGCAAAGGGTACATCTATGCTCTATAATGCCACACAGGCAGGGAAAACAGAGATAGGTGAGGAAAGTGTCCGAGCCAGAAGCTGCCCCACTCAGTGCTGAGCTATGGGACTATGTGGGCCCAGTGACCTGAGATAATATCTTTGTTTGGCACTGCATGGCCCCTCACAGACAAACCAGCCTCAGGAGAAATATGTCTACACTTCTGGTAGAGGATATCATTTTTTTGAGTCCAGGACAATTTTTCATTTCAGTGATTGTTTTCCAGAATCCAAGGCAGTGCTATGAGCAAACCCAGCATGGATTTGGACACTTACGTCCACGAACTCAGGAAGCTCAGCATCAGGATGGATAAACCTGCAACATGGCCTGGCCACACGAATCCTCTGCACTTCTGAAATGAGCAGTCTGACCATTTTGTAACCATCGGACCCGTGTCATGGCTGTAGGAATGTTAGCAGTGTCAATGTTAATGGTAACAGTGATATCGGTATTATCAGGTACCAAGAGGCTGTTCCAGAGACCAGGGCTTTCTATTTCAGTACAAAAGCTGAAAAATATGAGCTTTAATCTGGGCTCGATTCAAACTAAATTCTGAAAACAGTACTGTTTCCTTCAAATTAGGAGTGTGGTTTGTCCTGTGTAAACAGTCCAGGTTACAGTGTCACTAATAGAAATAGCTAATTGCTAAAGAATTAAAAATAGAAGAAAATCAAATTAAATAATAATTTAGAAAAAAAGTGCTAATTCTATCACAGGTCTCATCCTGTCTGTGTCCTTAGCCCATCGAGACTGCACAACACTGCTACTGGCAATGGAGCTCTCTCCAGGTATGTCAGACCTTGCGTCCAGTGTCTCAGCAGTATCCACTTTGATCCAGGCCCCATCAGCCCCAGCTCACAGGGCTCATGAGTCAGACCGGGACAATTCATGAGATTAGCCTAAAAGCAGTTTTACAAACAAAACAAACAGCAATAATAAATTTGAGGTTGATAGCTGCTTTTTGAGCCTTTTCAGCATACTTAGAACATTGCTGCTTATTTTAAGGTTTTAAAGTTTATTTTAAGATTAATTTAAAAACTACAAGCATGGCCTAAATTCATATAGAAGGGTTTAATCTAATATAGAGCTATTTGTATGTGTTGTCCAGTCAAGCTATAGTAGTATTTCTATGGACTGCTTTGACAGGCAACGGCCTGGTAGACATGAGCAGCGCTAAGAACTAGAGCATATATGCCAGGTAGTATATGAACTGCAACCCTTAAGTATTTTTAATCTCAAACCAAATGCAGGAACCACAACCTCAGCTGACCAAACTCAAAATATTGCAACAGAAGGCAGTAGTACAACATCCCATGCAACAAGGGCCTGTAGCCCTTTTGCCCTGCAAAGCCCGTGGTCAGGGCAGGGGCTATGGCTGACTGTGTATATTGTGGCTCAACTTCCAATTCAACTTCTCCATCCACTATATACCGTGTCTCTGGGAACTGCCAGAGGAGGGTTGTAGGTTTGGCCTGCTGGATATCTGCATCTTTCTCCATTCCAAGGTTAATTTACCGAAAATTCAGTTCAAATATTGTGTGTGACATTCAATCACACCTTCAGCCCTGGAACTAAAGGTCCTGTTTCCTTCAGACTGGCTGAGACTGTCTCAGCTCATTGCTTTACATTCCTGGGGCCACGCGTCCCAAAGATGGCAGGGTACGGTTCAGTGTGGAAATAGGTTGTGAAGGGAGAGTGAGATACTGAATGAGGTTGGCTGCAGTGGCAGGGAACTTGCTCATAGGAGTGAGGGAACTCCCGTTTGGGAGCCCAGATCACTATGGAAAAGTGATGGAGTCTCAATACATCTCAGCAGTTGCGACATAGCATTAGGCAGCGTGCTATCTGCAGGAAGGCCAAAGTAGCAGCCATCAGAGAAAGCTGCCCAGGGTCTGCTATCTATACCTGTCTATGTAGTTGGCACGACCAGATTGAGTGAGGTCAATGCTAGAACAGGAGTCGGGACAGCTGGAGTGTTCAAGGTCCCACCACATTAACATGAAGACTTGTCCTCTGTCCTTGCCATCCAGAAGTGAAAGTTTACTTCTATGATTCCTGTAGTCTCACTACTCAAGCACACTTGCTCCTTTTTTTAAAAAAGCTTTCATTCTTTTACCTTCTGTGGATGACTCTGTTTTTCCCCATTTTTCTTTGGAGGGTTTTCCGCATTTATCTGGAGCACAGCAGTGTCCCAGCATTATCACCACTATCCATCCTTTACACTGCTATCGGTCACTCAGACTGCTCATGTGGATGGTTTCTGTTAGCAGCGTGCTGGCTGCAGGAACATCTTTCTCCAGACAGTGCCGGGAGCTAGGGCTGTCTCCATGCCAGTGGAGACAAAGCCTGTACGGAGGAGAAGTGGTGCTCTAGGAGGAGGTGTCAAAGAACCCCACGAGCATAAATGCAGTATCCTCATCACCCCGTCACAGCACCTAACTTATCCACATTTGCATGACCCCCTCTGAAGAGTCTGTCTCTTCCCACTGATGACACAGGGAGCACTGGAGACCAGCTCTGGATTAGACATCTATATATGGTGCCTAAAGGTCACAGAGTGAAGGCCCACCATGCAGAGAGGTTTTCAAATATTCCCAGTTCTCTCAGGTAGCTTGAGGGGCAAGTGATGAGAAGGTACTCCTGACCACATCAGTGATGATGTCCCCCTTCTCGTGCCGTATGTGATGTGTGGAGGACTTGTGTGCTGGCTGCCAAGTGACCAAGGCTGTGACAAATGCCATTCAGAGCAAAGCAAGAATTTGTTCCAAACTGTTGTGAATGAAGATACTCCAAGCAAATCCTCTAGCTGAGCCAGTGGGGTGGACACCCTGGGATAAGCATTGGAAGCAATATAGAGTGGTCATTGTCTCAGCTAAGGTTGAATCTCTTCAACTGAGTTGTTCACTCAGGCTCTCCTTACAGCCTGTAGTGAGGAATGGGTGCCTTTAGGGAGCAGATCATCTACCTTGTTTTTCAGCCCACAGGCTGGCATGATGACCATGCCCTAAAAATGCTTATTTCTCTCTAGTGAATGTGAAGGGTGCTAAGAGCGTCTTGCTGCAATGTCTGTACTTACAAGTCCAGATGCGTACCTTCAGATGGAAGCGAACTCTAGAGACAGCTCTCAGAGCTTCACTGGGTCTCTGACCCAAGACACTCTGTTCTCAAGGCCCTGGATGTTTACTGGAGACTGTTGGTGTTTTGGGTCAGATCAGACAGCTGGCAGTGGGCACCACTTTGGATTCTGCACAGATGTCAGCTGAGGGACTTTGTATAGCACAGGCATCCTCCCAGTTCCTGAGAGAAGACTCGTTGTTTAACAAAAGTTTCAAACCATTACCTTGGGGAAGGTTAATACTGACCCTGCGTTTCTCTAAAAGTCACAAGATCTTGCAGAAGCAGCAGGCAGGCAGACATGGAACAACAACAGTCCTTTGCCATTGCCTTTTTCATACAGTTCATCAATCAGAAATGTCATTGTTACAGACCAACTAATGACCCATGGACTCACCCCAGATCCCACCTGTACTGCATGGACTGCCAGGCACGCCCACATATCCCATGTTCACAGGCACTCTGCTAGGCAGAGAAGGAGATATCAGTAGCTTCACTTTTGCAGGCACTGCAAGCAGAAGGAAAAAGAGACAGATCTTCGGGATGTCCTCGTGATAGTAAGAGTGCCTCAGTGGGCTGCCCTCCAGGAAGCCACACACTTCCTGCCAAACTGTCAAACTCCAGTAACATCACTGTGCCAACCCATCGTCCCGGCAGCCTCACTTTACTCTGCTGGTCCCCACCTGCTGTCACATCAAACCCAAGTCACTCAGCCTCATTTTTGAGGCTACTCTCAATTCTGATATTTTCTATTTGTCTTTCCTTGCTACCTTATTCTTTCCTGGGCAATACCTGCAATGCTGTGTATGATGTGTCCTCCTCAAGCTAATAGGTTAGCTCCTGGGTGCTACTACAATATAATAGAGTGTTATACTACCAGGGTCGCATCAACCTGCCTGTGCTGCCAAGGTGGCTTGAGTCTTGGTCCTGGGAAGGGCTTTGGGTGCCAAGGCATGTACTCTGCACATGGATGTGCAAGCATAGAGTGAGTTCTCTAGGAATTTGCACCAGTGAATCTGTTCCTTATGAGTCTAAATCAACTTTAAGATGAATCATTTAAGAAGTGTAGCACTTGCATCAGTCTGGTTTTATCCCAGATTTTCTTGGCCTATTTACAGGACTTACAGAGAGGCAGATTTGGGGAGGATCTGGTGTAATAACCCATTTCCTAATCAGCACTTCCTCTACTATTTTTCACCACATACATAAAGCTTCATTCTACAGGCAAACAAAGGAGGAATCACTCTTTTTCAAAACAGCTCAGGAGAATGGGACTGAGGCCAGAACTGCGATGGTTGCCTGAGAACAGCCACTATCTCTCATCATTCTCCACAGACTGAAGGCCAGGCACTGTCCTTGATGAGGACAGCTGACATTTTCCATCACAGGGATCTACACTGCCTTCTCAGGCCGCATAGCCTTTGGGCAGCTTGGAGCAGATATCAGCACTGGGAATTTGGAGGCTGGGAAGGAGATGCTATCCTAAAACCCCTGGGGGTACAAAGCGCTGGCAAACCTTGCTGAGACTGGGGAACATAGTGTGACCAAACACTAGAAAAGCTTGCCTTGAGTGAAGATTTTATGGCATCATATTTGCATAGCTCTGCTTATTGGTTCTTGGCGCTGGCTCCACAAAAGGCTTACTCAAAAAGGTACATGGAGTAGCTTCTCAGTGGAAGGGGGGTATCCAGGCTTGCAGCAAGCTTCTCTTGATTTGTTTTCCACTCACTGGGGAAGTTCTCTGGCTTCCTTTCCAGGCACTCCTCCTGCTCTGCAGCTCCTTGTGTGGAGGTTGCAGTGGTAAGTAGGTCACTTCTCTAGGCCATGAGAGGAATGTGCAACTCTGTGGGAAACAGCCTGTAGGCTCCATACAGTGCCATTACACTCCGCTCTGCTGCAGAACAGGGCTTTCTGCTTCCTTGAGAAGGGTTGAAGGAGCTCAGTAAAGGAAATCGTCCAAAGGGGACATCATCTGCAAAGGAAAACGGCACGATAATATCTGTGGTACATTCCCTGACAGTTCCAGGATGGTCTTAGCGTACCAAAAGTCATTTGTTGTTTTGGGTTCAGGGGCTGGCAGTCAGAGAGTTGTCTTCTGCCTTGCCAAACATGACATGGATCTGAGGAGGACCAGGTAGGGTTCCTGTTGGAGCTTGTATGAAGCAGGGATTGATCAACATCTGCAACAAGTAGTTGCAGTGCAGATGTCCATGGGACATTTGCCCATAGGAACTCAGAGCTCCCTCTCACTGTCTGAGCACAGTAAACATCAGCTAAAACACACTAAGTCCATGTTTAGTGAGACTGTTTTATCAGCAACATTCCTTTGAGCAGAAGCCCAGGAATACAAACACACCACAGCAAACACGTGAAGAATTTGATAAGGCTGAACTGCATCTCTGAACAGCTCTCTCCTGGTTTTTCTCTGTGGGTATTTAAAGTTTTATGGTGGGTCAGAGTTGCTTAACAGGCACTGCACATGCAATGTCACTAAATGTATTTGCTCCCACTTCAACCTCTGATAGAGCAAACAGGAAAGCAGAGGAGGATTTAGATGATCCAGTCTCTGAGGAAATATAAAGTACGCTTGTTTCCATCTTGTTGCATCCAGCAGGTGGCACAAGGGAAGAGGTGAGAAGGTGGAAAGTGAATATGACTAGACATATGGGTCCATGCTGGTCTGGGAGTAACTGTGCAGATCATTAAAGCCATCAATGCTACATCATGGTAACCTAAGTGGGAGCTGTCATTCATCAAGCCAGTTCTAATGGTGGTTAAGAAGCAAAGTGTGTCCCAGGCAGGGATATTTCACATACCCTGGGCCGTTTCAATTGGTGCTAGAGGCTTCTGCTCAGGCACTGGAATTGAGCCTGCAGCCCTGTGGGCTTAATGCAACAGACACCATTGTGGGACACTCCATCTCCTTTTTTTCCTCTTCTCCTTCTCCACAGCCTTTAACTCCTGCCCTGCCTTTGAGGCAAAAATGGCTTCTCTCCACAGTTAAAGGGACATTCCTTATCGAACATTAATTTTATTCATGTTTTAAGTCAATGTCAATGTCAATGAATAATATCTCAAGCTCACCTAGAATAGAAACACAGCATGGCTTGGATCTCCCATCATATCCTCCTGCTCCCCAAGCAGGCTCCTGTGCTCAGGGCCCACCGGACCGGAAAGCTCATGGGACACAGCTATGGTCTGCACTGCGAACACCAGCTGTCAGTGGCAAGTCACTTAACTCTTTCTAGGTTGCTGAGATGTATTTGCATGACTGCAACAGAAGCAAGTAGAGGGAGGAGGGGCTGTTCTTGTGTTAAATCCCAGATTAGGGCACAAGAAGGGTCTTGTTCCGTTCCCGTGGGTGGCAGATTATACTTCTGGTGTGCACCTTGGCACCAAGGTCTCTCTCTGGAAGCTGGAAAGAAGCTTGATCCAGGCATGTATTTGCCACGTGGAGACCTGAGATGTGGAAGGGAAGTGTCAAAACTCAGATATGGAACGGTGAGTTTTTTCATTAGGGAATTTTCCAGTCAAACAATTTTTTTTTTTTTTGGAAAATGAGCTGCTGAAGCTAAAACTTCTCCTCAGAGAGCAAAAAATTAAACTTTTCTCCATTTTCAAAATCATTTTTCATTTCGATGTTCTAGTTTATTTCTACTAAGAAGAGGTTAAAATGCTAAAGATTGAAATGAAATAATTTTAAAATTACACAAGGAAACCTTCTGAGTGACCTGATCCACATTTTTTTCTCATGCTTGTTTTGCAACAAGTTGGAAAATTCAGCTTCTTGCCCCAATTTGTGATAAGGGAAAATTATAAAAATCACAAAAACTTCTGTAGTGTGGGAAAACAGCTTCCTCCTAGCTCCGACAGACTCAGAGCTGCCTGCAGAGCCTGAGGTGACATGCATGTGGGAGGACTTTGTGCTTGAGCTCTTCCTCCAGTTAATGCTGGATGATTTCACAATAGCACTTCTGCAAAGCCCAAGTAGCACCAAGGGCCCACAGCCTTGACCTTCCCAGAATGACCAAGCCTTTGAGAGTAGACAGTGCAGACTTTCTAAAATACTGTATGCAAAAAACAGCTAGCCCAGGGCCTTATACCTTTTCTGAAGGAAAAAAGTTGCAACTGATCCTGGGAATCCATAATAGCAGTTTTGAGTCATGTTGAACATGCAACTGTCAGAGACCATGTTACAAGCTAGACTGGGCAATGCAGAATGGACATGGAGAATGTAACACTGGGCACTGATGGATGATGGAACTGAGCCCAGCCCCTAGAACAGTGTGTCCCCATCTCTGATTACTACAGTACAATCAACAGTGCACTGAAAGGTAGCCTTGCTTTAGCATAGCTAATTGTCATAGCCATGTCGGGGAATAGTACCAGATATCCAGCTTATGTCCATGATGGTTTTGCAAAGCCATGGAGAAGGTTATCTGACTGCTCCCAACTCCATCAGCTGGCCTGCAAGTAACAGGTAGTAGTCTGCGCTGCAAAGGGACAGCTAAGGCAGACTGGATGAATACAGTAACAGCTCATGGATTGACCCTGAAGTTCAGCAGTTTTCTACTATGATACTACTTGCAGGTTGCTGAAGGTGGACTGGGAGCTGCCAGGTGCCAGGGCAAGGGAGGTATAGCCAGAGCTCAGCAGAGATGGGCAGTGGCAGGCAAGCCTAGAAGGGGAGACTGGAGGGCACAGCAGAGACAGCCGTCTCACCACCCCTTGCCATGAGTGATGCCGTCATGCTAAATGCCATGATGGCGATAACGGGCATCATGTCCTCTTCCTGCTAGGCCAACTCCAAGGCAGAGCTAGCCTTACAGAGCTTCCCCCGGGCAGAAGCCAGGCTTCTTGATGAGGTTAGCGCAGCAGTGTGATGAGGCATGCTAAAGCCTGAAAGGAGATAAGAGAACACCATTGCACAGGCAGTCATGCCCATGCCTCTGGTCAGGGATGTGATCATGCTGCACTTGCCTCAGTTTCTGGTTTCAGAACCCAGTATCTCCAACCAAAAATATTCATTCCTGGAGAGCAGAATAACTTGCTTTCTGCATTTCTCTGTAGCGCTTGAAGAGAGTACAGGGCCTCAAGGGCTACAGGCTGGCACAATCCTCAGTCTATATCTCCCCCAGCGGGACAGATTCAAAAAAGTACACGCTTTCTATGGGCATTGGCTGCTTGGGAGATGGGAGAGCAGGGCAGTGGGAGAGAAGCTGCAAATGTATCCATTATCTCCTCTCTCAGTGAGAAGAGTTATGATGAAAATCAATTCAGAAAGATGTCCAGAGCAGTTAATCTCTAGGGGAAGCCCAGTGTAGATCATCTGCATCAGAGCCCCAAACTCAGCAGCGGCAGGTGAACTGGTGAGAGTCACTGGGGAATGAGAGAACCCCCTGAACTTCTTTGACTCAAAGTAAAACAGGAGGGCTGATGAAGATGCAAGTCCCTGGGGTGTGCAGGAGAAGGGACTGAGTCCCTGCAAGCTTTATCCTCTCCCCTCAGTAAAGCTCAAGGAATATGTGAGATGGTGCCATGGGTTGCATGACCTGGCCATATCGGTAAAGCAGACATGCACAGCAGGGAAATATGTGGAGCCTGGTTCAGCGCACTGACAAAGCCAAGGGGTCCAACAGACCTGTGAGCTTGAGGGCAAGTGCAACCTGGTAGGGCTGGTCAGATACTTCACAAGGCCCTGCAGGACCTCTTCTGGCCAGCTGCTGCCCCAGAAACAGTCAGGAGAAGAGTCTGCTCAGCCTGTCCAGGCTGTCCCCTCTGTCCCACAGACACAGGGCTGACACAGGACTGAGCAGCTGCCTACTCTATTCCAGACTCCCTAAGTACCAAGCTAAGCATCCATTTCCAGCCTTCAGGGACCAGGAGGCATCATGCCCCTTTGTGCTCTTTCCCTATTCTCCTCCTCATTTGAGCTGAAGATCTGTTTTCTCACACCTTCAGCTTTTACTTGAAGAGCACAGAGAAGCAGCAGTGGGATGCAAGCTTTGCATCTGTCAGGAAAACCATGCCTTTTCCTGTGAAGTCATTTAAGAGACAAAGTCACTGTTGATCTGCACTGATTTACACCAGGAAAAGATCTGGCCAGGAAATGTTTTGGTTGTGAGGCTCCTTCCCTGACCAGATCAACAGGGGTAACTCTCAGAAGACCCTGGATTTACATGCGACTCAAAGTGCTTGAGGAAGAGATGCAACCAGGCCCCACCATTCCCCACCTAAGACTTTATGGGTGGGCAAGTACATCTAGGGAGAAGCAAATACGATCCCCATCCATGCTACCTTGCTCTCTGCACCAAGGGAAAACAGAAACCAGGAACACAGCCTTTGCCCCAGTCAATCTCCTGTGTCTTACAGAGAAGCACCCATGAGCTACCATGGTAGTCCAGCTTTATGAACTTAATATTTATAGACAGCGAGAGATGAGACATGGCCTGTGCTGTGTATAGCCTTGCAATTTATGTGTTGGCAGCAGTGGCTGATGGGAGATGTGCTCTGAGGCTCAAAAGTGTGCTTAAGCTTTGTAAATACAATCAGTTCAGGCTGAAGTGAGTGAACAATGTGGAATGTTTTGAGGCCAAATTTGACTTCAGGAAAAAAAAAAACACCATTGAGCCAGTGGTACTTGAATGCGTTGTGAAAGCATGCGTCTCTGGGGTCATAGTGTGACCTCCTGGCTCAGACAGTAAGGACCCCAGTACGCTCACTGCAAATTAAAACGTTGCATATGCTCTGAGTGCAAAAAGATTGTACACAGTGCCTGTAAGTAGCCTTCCTGAAATGCTCTTGCCTCTGCTGGTGGTCTTGCAGCTTCAGCACTGAATGTCTGGCTCATGCTCTCTATTTTTCAAAAGCATTAATAATCATAATCCATATAAAACTGTCATATTGGTTCAACATGTACGTCACCAAAGCCCTGACTAATTTATCAAAGATTTAGTGTTCAGTTGAACAAAGTCTCATTTTTGTAAGCAGATGCAGTTTGCTGGATTGTCCTGTCATCACCCACAGTTTCCACTGGAAAGATGCATCATATCAGCAACTTCTAAAAGTTAAAAAATGTACATTTTAAAATAGTAAAGTAAACACTTATTGCATGTTCCATGTTAGTCATGAATTAAATAGAGAGCTTAGGAGATAATGCTGCTTGTGATGAAGTGGGACTCCAGTACTACAGCCACTGGTGGATGGATGTACAGCAGACTGGTTGCCCACCGCAGTGATGATGATGGTGCAGTGCACAGCAGTAACGTCCCTAGAAAACAGATCATGAGCTGCTCAAGGGAGCTAAAATTGCTCAACCAGACGTAGAAACTGAAAATGTCAATTCAAAGATGTGTCATGCAATGCAGCCCCGCCTTGTCTGGATGATTGCAGGGCTGTGCCCAGTGCATGGTGATGTGCAGGAGCAGAATGTCAGACTTTGATAGAAATAGTTGAGCACAGGAGACGGCTGTAGGAAAGTGGGAAGAAGACAATGGTACCACTGCCTCAGTGGTGGGAGGCACAGCGGAGAAACTTCTGCATGGGACATGACTTGACAGATACAGGGAACAGACTGGTGTAGGGGTTTTCCCCACATAAGGATCAAGAGTACAGATCAAACGTGGTTCTACACTATGGTTCAGAGCACAGACACCAGGGCTAGATATGGACACAGTCTGTCCCAGGGGCTGCACGTGGGGGCAGTTTGTGTCCCCTCTGGCGTATAATAAAGTGACAGAAACACCCTAGGAGCATCCTTCCTGGCCAAGGCACTCAAAATCTCTCCCAGCAATGAAAAGCAGCATAAGACAGAATGGGATGGCTACATTTTCTGACCTGCTGCCAGTGGAAGACAACTCTGTGTGAGCAGTGAGGACAGGTTGAAGCAGACAGTGAGATGGATGGGGATGAGAGAGCAGATGGCAAAGTCCGTGCTGGTACAGAGTAGGAATAGGGATGTGAAAAAGTGCTGGCATACGCAGTGTGGAAGAGATAGTATCGTATACAATGCACTATTCTTACTTCCTTATACAGTAAATTGGTAACTTTTTTTGTATTAAATCAGATTTTATCACTGAATCAATCTTGCACTTTTCTATTCTTGTTCTCTACAAATGACCTTTTTTAGCTCTCCTCCGCTCTTTCCTGATGGGACTCATTAGGGGCTGGTGCTGATTTTAACAGCATTCACTTTCACTTACCATCTCCAGATTTTTTTTAGACAATACTTTTTGTTGAAACGGACCTTGCAGCTTTCTGGTGCTGTGCTCAGTATCAGCAGCTCCTCCAGGGTTGTGTGCCTGCATCCCACAAAGATATTTGATGTAAGCACTATCATCTTTCCCCTCCCAATCGCCAGTGAGATATGAGTGTCATCAAGGGAAACACCACCTTGCAGATGTTTTGTAGATGAACAACTTGAACTTGCAGAATTTCTTGAGACTGTTCATGATACGTTTTCCCGAACACCACATAAACCACAGAGCAGAGCAATGTGGTAAACAATTAAATAAACAATTCCTCTCATCTCTCAAAAACTTTCAAAATTTTTACCTGATCTGATTGAATTCTTCATAAGGGCTTTAAATCTACCAGACGTGTTTCTTAATCATAACTTTCACGTCAAAGAATAGTCTCTGCATGGATTTTATTTCACAGACTATTTGTACACTGGCTGGCATAAAAACCAGAAGAGGGTTTGCACTCATTATTTGCTATCTGTACAATGCAATTAGCAGCCTATTCTGCATTGTATGGAATTATTTCCATCACTCATTTTGTTCAGCTAACCAGACCATTATGTTAAGGAAGACTGTTCACATTTGTAGATCTGTTCTGTGTTTCTAACAGTTCAAGAGCTTTCTCATGTGGGTACCCCATGACTGTTTTTTTTTCATTACACCCCTGGCTTTCTGCAAATATTCTGTGCTTATGGGTGGAAAATCTTCCAGAGAAGCATCCAAAGGTGCAGATCCAGCAGACAAGGTGGACAGCATCACATAGACAATAAGGAATACCGAAGTATTTCCCTGAAATGTTTTTAACGTGGGACAACAGATGGAATAATGGTCTGTAATTTAATTGTTTCACAAATGCCAGTCTTTGTTCTTTGTTCAAAGGGTTTATTGGGGACTTTGTCCTCACCTACTCCTCTTCTTTTCCAGAGGTAGCTTTGGTACTTGGTTCTCTACCTGATCACTCGAAGTGGAGCAGCCAGAATCTGAATCAGTCCCTTCAAACACGGTGATGAATGGTGTGATCAAGCAGGATCGCTCAGACCAGAAAAGTGCACCAAGTGGAAATGAAGAAGAAAAGACATCCAAAGAAAAGGCTGCCAGTGAAGTGAGGGATGGCACCAAGCTCCAGTCACCACCGTTCACAGAGAGGAAGAACGGTAAGTTCAACGTCCAGTGGTGTCAAAAAAGGGGAAGTGAGTCTACTCACAGAAGTCTACCCTACAAAAACTGGGTGCGTGCTGGTTTAGCATCTCTAGCACATGCTGGGCTTGGGGGATGGCTCATCATTATTTTTGCATGGTGCTTTTGGGGATGCTTCTTATGGAAACATGTTAAGATTTAATAGAAGTGACTCCTCAGTTCAGTATTCCTGTATTAACCTTAAAGGCTGTTGTTAGACTTGAGGCAGTTGCCATGTTCTTTGCAAACCAAGTCTTTGGTACAATTATGGCTGAAATGTAGCAATTCAGGGTCCTAGGCATAGACTGGTGTTCTGGTTGTAGAAGTGGGATTTTCTGAGGAATTAGGGTGACTCAAAGTTCATCACTGGAGAGGAAACAAAGGATATATTTTGTTTGCAAAGGCACTGATAGCCCTGTTGTGCTCTCATGGAGCACTGGCGGGTTATTGTCTTCGGCAAAATTACTTCGGGTCAATGTAACAGAGCAGAATTTGGTCTGGGCTTCTGCAAGGATGATTTGCGTTTCCATGACTATGGGTCCAGAAACTGGTCTTGTTGTCAGGTGTTCATCCAGATTTCAGGGGAGATCTGTTGGAGGAAAACTGATGGACAGTGAGAAAAAAAACACAATTCAGTCTGTGCAAAGCATGCTCGCACTCAAGAGTTGTTTGCCGTTTCTTTCAGGCAACTGTATAATGTATGAAATGAAGAAAATTCTGTTTGTGCACTCTAAGGCTTTAAGTCCTCCAAATATCATGTAACGTGAAAGTGCAGCTTGAAGGCACTATTTTTGCTTTGTGTCTTTGTTTGCATTATTGTACAGGACCCAATTTTTCTCAATCACTATAAATCAGAAATAATCCAAATGATGTCATCGTGGCAATGTACTGGTGTCAGACTGGAATAACACAGCAGAGAATCAGGCCCAGAGTCTGCCCGTAGTCAGATTAAGTCATATCAGCGAATGCATTTCTTTTTACAGTCCCAGGTATCAAAGGATACCTGAGATAACATGATACCAAAGGGGAAGATAATGTAGACTTGCAAAGGCATAGTGTTAAGACTGGTTTGTGAAGCATAATATTCACACTTTCCATTTTCTCTATGGCTTTTGCATTCTTCCTTTTTGCATTCATTTTCCCACTTGTTTTTTTGTTATGGAAAGGCAAAGAAATAAAAATCTCCAGGTGCCCATAGGCAAAAGCTGCCCTTGAGCATGACCGGCAGGCTCTGCACCACAAAAGTGTAGACAACAACTGCATTAAGTGCATATAGTACAGCAAGCATCTGCCTTGCAGCTGATCTCTGTGTCTGGGGGTTCATGTCCTGCTCACAACCATCAACTTGGCGGTCTAGGCAAGATATAGCTCCACCCTTGTAGCCCCTCTAAACTGGGTCGTTTGCAAAATCTGTAAGTGAGAAGAGCCTCCCACAGTCTGGGCATCCCTCCAGCCCTTTGCTCTCCTCCTTTTGGTGTTTTTCCTTTCCTTTTGCATATTTAGACAGTACAGAAGCTCAGCTCAGGGCTTGTGGGCCCACATGTCCCACTTGGGAACAGCCGGCTCCCTTCATCTCACATCATCCCAGGAGTTGGCAGGCCTGCCAAGTGTCACGCATCTCGTGTGGCACTCAGGCTTTCCTTTGAAGTCACATTCTCCTGTGTGACAGCTCCTGCAGGGCTGATGAAACAGCCTGATAAATGCTTGGCTTGGGAGACGAAGAGGAAGAATGGCTTCTCCCACTGCAATGCAGCCTGTCCTCCTTAAGGGAATACAGCAGCCACCTCCCTTTGCCCTGTGAAGGCCAAGAGCTGCAGAGAAGGGATCCCTGAGGAGGGTGTAGGTGAGAGCTCCTGGCTTGCCATACTGCCCCTTAACTGCTCCTGTTCCCTGGCCGCAAACCCTGCATTGCCCCCAGTGCTCCAGCCTACCCACTGCTCACTCCCACCTTCACCCTCAACCCCACCAATGTATGGGGGCAGAGCAGTAGTGGGGAGCAGGCAACCACTGGATAAGACACGGATACTGAGGTAGACAGAGTGCCTGCAGAATAAGGTGGGGCAAAGGGATACAGCTACCATCTTTAGTGACCTATCAGGGCATGTAAGGCTTCCTGAACCCATTGAGTAGCTTGTCATGCCAGAACTGCTGCTAACATTTTATTTCAAGGAGAAGCAAATGCAGTTGTTACTATCTCCTCCCAGCCTGTTGCATCCCATCTGCTGAGGAGATAGAGTGTACACACCTCAGATAGGCAGGCTTTATGCCCTACCACCCTCCAGTTCAAGGCTAGTGATCTCCAGAAGGTTGATAGGTATGAGACAGACACCCATCTGTCAAGGATATAGTTCCTCAGGGAAGACTAGCTCCTGCATGAGTCTGAACTTTCAAACTGCAGTCTTTATTTGACTTAACTTTGATTTAATAAAAACAGTCTAGCTAGAATATTTTTAAATAGGAAAATAGTCTTTTTAACTCTTGTATTATTCAAAAACAGCTGAGAGGATTTCATTTAAATTTGTAAAAATAAATCACCTTTGAGCAAGCACAAAGCCCATTCATCAGGACCTACAAAAAGCAAGGACTGGATGCATAGGTACAGGAAAATGGGGACTGTTGCCTCTACAGTGAGCTGTATTCCTAATGTCTGCTTGCCCAGCTCTACACCCTAGTCCTGGGCTGTTTCTTCCCCTTGGATGGTACACTCTCAGACTGCTTTTGCACCATGGTATACCAAGCGCAGCTCTGACCGTGCTGTCTCCCATAGCCCACAATGCTTATATGCTCAATGACATCTTCTCCTTGTAAGTCCCATTGGCTTTTGTGTACAGCTGGCGTTCAGAGTCAGGGACAGGCACTGTGAGCTCAGTACTGCAACGTCACCCCTCAACCAATGCTCTGCATAACCATTTCTTCTGTATGTGTAGTGAGTCTCAAAGTCAATGCATGGCGTGTCTCAGAGTGAGGACACCAGCTGTTCTGCTCACTTCCCTCTGAGTGCTGGTTTGCTTGCACACACCAGCCAAAGGTACAAAAAAGCCATAGGATAACACATGATGCAGCAGATACACAGGCTCCTGCAGGGCACTGGGGTGCCTAGGAGCTGCCTATCCAAGGTGCTGGACCCTTCAGCCTGAGGATAATGAGGGACAGTGGCTGCACTACAAAATGTGAACTGGAGCCCCATTGTGCAGATACTAAAGGTCATCACACCCTGATCCAGAGGTGATTGGTAGGTGCAGCCTTCACAGCCTCAGCCATCCACTCCTTAGTGCTAATTAATCAGTTTGGAGTTAGAGGTCCACAGGGCAACCCCAGCCATGGAAAAAGAATATACTCTCTTCAACACCTTTTTGTGAGTAAAAAACCTGAACGTCCTGCTGGTGGGATAGCAGTTCCTGACAGCCCCTTAAGCAACCTTAGGCTCCATAAGATGCTTTTCCTTCCTGGATCCATCTGAAACCCTCTCAGATGTTGTTCTTTCTGACACGAGGGCCCGTGGAAACCTTCTGAAGCATCAGTGCTCCCAGAATCATTTTCTTCATCTGGCAATGGCCTCCCTCTCACCCCATCCCATCTCACCCCATCCCATCTCATCATACCGCCCTCCTGTACTTTATCCTTTCAGCTGCCACGAGAACAGCCGTACACCACTTCTGTGCTCATCTTCTCTGGCTTGCATCAAGCCTACCCTTACCCTGCTCGTCCCCTATGTGACTGAAGATACTGACTTCTCTGTACACCTTCCCCACACTAGGGAAGGCTGTGCGGATGCAGGGTCTGTGGATAACTTTAACCAAGCATGTCTCCCAGTGTCAGTTTGGCCAGCTGGGTTTCAACAAGAATGCCATGCTATCACTTGTCACAAGAAAAAGGATCAGAGACCATGCAAGAGCTACTTCCTATCAAGCAGCTTCTCAAAAGCTGTCTCAGTCCATGTGCTCAGTGTGTGAGGAGACAGGCATCCAGTACCATCCAAGGATAGCAAAGAGTTGCAAACCCTCATTGTCTGTCCTATGACTCTGACAGTCAGATGTATTTCACTTAAGAAGATATCTAAATGGCAGCCATCCAGTCTGATCCGATGCGGTTTCGTGCCCAAGAAGCCCCTGCTCTGGGTGGGCTCAGTCCCCTCTGGAGTGACCCATTTCTCTCCGGTGACTTTTAGAGCTTAGATGACCAACTCTTACTGAGACACTCTTTAGGGAAGAGATTCATGTCACCCATTTGTCTCCATAGATCCGATTGGACCCAATCTGGGTGCCAGAGTTCTATTACGGGTTGCGGATCTAGTTCTTCGAGCCCAGAGAGCCATTTCTCTCACCTATATGTGGCCAGATGCCACTAATTGGTAAGTTGTATGGGATCCATCTCATACTAGCTAGCATCTCTGCTAGCTTTCAGGTAATTGCAGTTAGGAGAGCTGCAGTGTTCCCTTTGTGCCTACTCAGGTTCAGTAGCCTGCTTGCTAACTGCTCATAATTTTTCCACATAGTTTGCCCATCGCAGATTTTGGGAAATAATGTAGTTAAAGTCTTCTGTTTATTTGTGTAGTGAAATAGATCCTCTGACCACTGGCTCCTTTAGCTTTCTGCAACAAAAGGGAGGATTTTGAACTGCTCATCTGGTTTGCGTTTAATGTAATGTGCAGAAAGGTTGCACATTTTCAGTGCCCTTGTTCATAAGTAGTAGATTGTACAACAGTTTATTACACCAATGGAGCTTTTTATTGCTGGGCTTTGTTGAATTGCCAGTTAGGATTAAAAAAAAAAAAAAAGTAACATGCTTCATAGGCCCTACCCAAGAAAATTAGAAAGCATAGAAAGCATTAAATTCTGCTCAAACTATCAGCCATTGGTGAGCTGGTAATCAAATCCAGAAAGGCTGGTCAGAGGTCAGGACTTTCTTGCTCTTGGAGTTTTTGAATCAATAATTACGATGAAAGTCATATAAGTGAAATATATTTAAAAAAAAAAAAGGAGAGAGAGATAGAGAGAGAGAGAGAGAGATATGTCTGATGTAGAAGTCAGCACAACACCACAATGCATGGGCCAGAATAGGTAAGTTACCTACACATCTTCGGGAGTAAACCCAAATAGTCTCTGCTTGATCCTTATTGTGAGCATGTGTTTCAGTTTAAACGTATATTGGAATGGTTATTAAATTACTATCTAGTCTCAAACATAATCTAGCCCTTGTTCCACATAGCCAGGTAAGAGGTGTATCTGAAGGAAGATTTTCCAAATTACCTTTGAATCCACATTAAATAAATATCGCAAACATTGTATTGAACCCAGGTGACAACTAATCCACAATGAAGTATCAGCCTGCAGCCTTGAACCACACAGCCCAGTTTTAATGCCACTTAAATCAGAATGTAAGAACTAAAAGAATTCCAGGAATCCAATGATATAAACTGTATTTTTAGAGCTGTGAGTGACTTGCAAGAGTGAAACATTGCAGTGACTAAAGATAGCACAAGCAAGGTTTTCCATGATTTATCGCAAGAACATTCACAGTAAGTAAAAGTCATCGAACGATGTGATAGCAGCACCTACATGTTGGCGTGTTTACAAGACAAGTTGTTCATAACGTGTTTGTCACAGAGTAAAATTTCCATAACAGAGCTCTGAGCTACTTCTTCCTTGCATGAGAACCACACATCACTTTTCTGTTAAGCCACTGAGAGGTTCATTTGTTTTCTAGGATCTATTTTTTTCTTTAATGCAGCCAGGGAGGAATCCACCTGCCTGCATGTTCCAGACGTCTCACAAACTCTCAGTCTGGGTGAGTGATCAAAGCAACAGTGGCAGAAGAGGAAGATCCTGCTTTGGCCCTGACTGGTTGTGGTCTCACTCTGTTTGCTGCTGGCCATTTGGAGTTTAGTTATCACTCTAATAGGAGTTTGTTAAACCCTGAAGCGCGACCCATATTCCTCCCTGGGGAACTGAGTTGCTCTGTGCACCCAGAAGCCATGTAGGACCTTTCTTTACAGAGCAAAATGTCTATAGGGTTATTTTAAGGATAAAGTCATGGCAAACATTTCCTGACACCTCACGATCAGTGTTGCTTTTGGCTCCTGGCCCTTGCTAGCTGCAGCTTGTAGAGGTAAAAGAGTTGGCTTGTGGGGAAGCAGCTACACAGCAGAAAAGTGTTCTCCCAGTTTCTAACATATTTGAATGCATTTAGACAGCAAAGGCCTGGCATGTGCAATCACCACACCACAGGCAGAAGTGACCCACCCTGGAAAGCATTCAGCTCATAGGCAGGTGGGCCTTTGCCTCCTGCAGCCTCATACTTGGTATGCTAAAAGTCACCCTGAGTCCTTTTTTCTCCCGTGTCAATATCCTGAGTTCCTTTTCCAGCACAAACCCACACTGAATGCACAGGAGGATCTAGCCATTCTTCCCAGGTTGAGTTCCCTTCTCTGCTGGATGAGGACATCACATTCAGAGTTAAGCAGGTGGGTAGGGACACTAGAGTCAGTTTCCTTCTCCCCCCATTCCTTCGCTAGCCCTGCTCTCCGTCTCATGCCATCCCTGCCCAGTCTCTACTCAAGAACACAGCTGCGCTCAGCTTTGTGTAACCATACTCCCGCCCTCTCGTGGTGGAGTATGTGTGAGTCATTGTCATTTCTGGGTTCCTTTTTCAGGTATTTTTTGAGATGATTCTAAGAACAATTTTCATCTCGTTGTGACTCAAAGCTGCTGCTTTGTTTCTTCTTTAAGAAATCAAAATGAACCGGACACAGCCATTTGACGTGATTCTTTTTATTGTTACATCCGCCCTGAGCTGCTCACAAGGGTGTGCATCAAATCAGCTCCTGATATGCTTCCATGACAGACCTGATGCTGCTGGTTATCTCAGCACTGGCTCTGCAAAGCACAATCCAGAAAAACATGGTGCTGAGGCCTAATACTTGCACCATTATCTTCAGTGGATCCACTCTTATGGGTAGGGTTACCCACAAAGGCTTGCCTGAGTGCCACACTGGTCAGGACTGATGCTCAGCACCGAGCAGGACTGACTCCCCAAGGGACTGAGTCTTTTCACACCACTGCCAGCCCAGCATTAGCACTCATTATCCAGGCTCTGCCTGGTATCTTTTCCTTATAACCATGCCACGCAGTGATTATAAGCTGTCATTTCCCTGATGCATTGGCGGAAGAAGAACACTGATGTCTCCATGCAGAGCTTGCATCTGTGTTTCCTCTCATTTAAGTCTGTGGTTCTTTCCATATTGCTTTCATAATTTGTTGTCTTGAGGCCTTTTCTCAGCAAACCTGCAGGCAGGTTGCATTTAGCATCTCTCTCCTTTGTTGAGCTGATTTTGGGAGCCAGTGAGCCCAGGATAAAGTTCAATTCAGGTCACATTTCTTACTGCATAATCAAGCCTGATGGATAGTAGGTGAATGACATCTGAACAGATAAACTTCTTTTTGAAACTGTGATCTGTGTTATAAAAACTGATAACCCTGGAATAATAGAAAGGAAACATCCGGCTCCAAGGATAACAGTGTGTTTCCTTCATGCATAGTTAACCTGTGAGACTCAGTGGCACATGAGCTTGGCGAGATCAATAATTCAGCAGGATTCTGGAAAGGCTTAGGCATGTCTAGAGCAAATGAGAACATCTACAACATCATAATGAGCAAGCATACACATACCCAAATGTGGAATCTAACAGGCAATGATAAGTAAAGACTGGCTGGTTTTTGGTTGTTTATTCCTTCAATTTTCTCTCCAGGACCGTTCCGTTTTTGTCAAATATTTGGGACTATCTGCATTCAGATTGCATATGTGAAATTGATCCTTTGTGTTCTTGCACACATTGAGCTCCACATGGAAAAGACAACCTTTGAAAGCAATTATGTACAGATATTATCTGTGGCTCAGGAACTCCTTGACCACGGGTAGTTTATTCCGATATTACAGTCTTCCCTTGGCCACTGTCAAGACATTGAGTCTGACTGCTCTAGCTATTTTTGGATTCTCACCTGGAAATTATCTTTGATGGTAAGCCTGTCTGTCAAGATCTATTGGCTGAAAGCAGAACTTGGGGAAATTTGGACTAAGAAATGAGGCTCAAACAGTCTTGAGGATCATTTATCTATTAAACTAGGTTATCTGGGGATTCATTGCAACCTCCAGCCCCTGAAGTCTTTCAGACAGGAGTGGTTGGTTCCTTCCGAAAGATCTGTTCTAATAAAAAAAGAAATTATAGATTTATGCAGAAATCTCTGAGAAACATTCTCTGGGCCATGCTACACACTTGGTTGGCTTAGTGCTCTTAGCTGGTGAGCAGCAAGTTCAAAGGAGTCACAGAAGGCTGCCACAGGAGACCTAGGGTACCATACACTTCACTGTAGTGAAAAGCAAAGACAGCCCTGCTCCACATCAGGAAGTTATAATCAGTGCATCACTGCTGACACTGATAACCTTTAAAGCTGTGCTTTTGTAGTAGTGGGAAGAGGTGACGAGTTTTTACAACTTTTCATAGGAGAGCACCAACTTGTAAAGATCAGGAATGTTGAAGAGATGATCATAAATGGTGCCTCTGTCTTTGAAAAGAATGAATATATGAACATACTGGAACAAAAGATGTTTCCAGTTAATGCACCATCTGTGTTAGATTTGTCCATTCACAAAGAGGAAACAGATATTTTCACTCTGAACGACTTTTTAAATTAAGAGACAACAAGGAAAGAAAGTACGTAAGTTATATCTGCGTGTCTGTGTGCGCAAGTGTTTGTGAGTGTGGACATGCACGTGTGCATGTGTGAATGCCTCAGGCAATTTGCTCTGAGCTGTCTGACCTCTGTATAATTTACAGATGAACAACATAGAAACCACATGGCACTACATAATCCTCATAACATTCTCCATAGTGCAGCCTAAGCTGTTTTTTAACCAACTTCATGGAAATTGTCCTCAGAAGAGGCAGCCCAGGGTGAAATGTCATTTGGCCTTCAAACTAGAAAGGCCAGATCCCATGGGAAGGTCAGGCAGGCTCAGGGAGGATAAGCTAGCCCAGCAGGCTGACTGTGTGGATGCATGGTAGGGTCCTGCATGCCAGGCTTCCGAGGGAACCTGGAAAGGAATTGTAGGAGAGTGCCAGGCTCATTAAGGAGTGAGGTCCAGCCTCAGTGATGGTGCAGCATCTGAGATGGACTGGGGCTGGCCTTGAGACAGAACAAAGGCCTCTAGCCTCCTGCAGAAGGGATGGCCCAGGGCTTTATATACATGTGCACTGCAGTGTTTCACTGTGCTTGTAAAGCCTAAGGAGAGGCTGAACAGTTGTGACCTGGAAGTTGACTTCTTTGGGGCTTGCAGGAGAAAGTGCAACCACCCATGCCCGGAAAGCATGATCTACACTGCTGCTTGTACACTGACAGCATAGCCAGAGCCACAGACCTCATGGAGAGAGAGGGAGGCACCAGACAGACCAGCGTTTCGGACACAGAGCCTGCTCCCATGGCTAATCAGCAGCCAGGAACATCTCTGTGGGAGACCAGCTCTGAGCTGGTTATGTGCTGGCTGGCTAGGGCTAGCTCCTCCCGGTTTGACATTCCTGTCCCAATAGCTCTATCTGCCCTAGCACTCCCTTGTGTTCCCAGTTGCTCTAGTTTGTGCGACAAGCAAAAGCTCCCAGGGGACTAGACGGGCTACTATCATAGCTGTTGTGCTCGGTTCTCACGTTTGTTGTGGATCCTGCTTTCTCAAGGCTGGTTCTGGGCGGGCTTGAAGTGGTAGTACTTCCAGGAATCCATCTCCAGACCCAGTGCTGCATCATCTTCTGGTAACGTCTGGCACAATACATATGTGCAGATGTTTAGCACTGTGGCTGCTTCCCAGTAGTTAGCTCAGGGTGGTGTTCGGAGAGCAGCTGCATAGATGGGAAAGGCTGCTTTGTGCTGGAGCTCAGCAAACCAGCTCATACATTTTAAAATGAGAAGAGAGGAAGTTCACAGCTGTGCCTTTGTTATATGTTCATTTAGGGCCAAATCAGGCCTCAGTTTCTGGCTTGGACATAGCGAACACTGCAGGGAGAGGGCTGTTCTGAAGCTGCTGAGCAGCAGCAAAATCTTTTCGTAGCTACTGCTGCAACCCTGGGGCTGCACAGCTGTTGTTTCTCCTGCGCTAGAGCTCCCAGGAGATACATTTAAAGCATGCTGCCTGATTCTTATTCTTCTATCCTCCTAAACCCTGCTGCTCAGGTGTCCTGCAGGCCTGGAGGCTATGATGTGTGGACATAATAGAACAAAATGCACATTGTTTCAGCTAGGCTTTTCTGGACCCATTGGGCTGGGGTAGAACCTGTACTTTCTTTCTGTACATTCCACAGAGCTACAGAGTTTCTGCCTTACAACACAGCCTCTCACACTGTCTTGCTGAGCTCTCCAGCAGAAGGGAGAAAGTTTCACTAATTGGGGTCTGGGAAGCTTTTTGGCTCCGCCATGGATTTCCTCATGCCCAGTTGTGTTCCTGGAAAGTTGCTGGACGGTATTTTTGGTTTTCACTGTAATGGGAGGAAGTAAATCATTCCAGTGAATTCTGTCCTCAGGCTTTTTAAGCAGAATGCTGTCACACTTGTCACAGATGAAGGATCAGAAATCAGATGAAGAATCTAGAGATTCTGCAGATAAATCAGCATCAGTATTCAAGTAGCTGTTTAACACACTGTGCTCTGTTTGCACTTACGACAGTCGCTGTCCTGACATCCAGAACTTCAGCTCTTGCATGGCCACAGCGTGATGTGCTTCACAAGCATGAGGACTATAGTGCTGCTGGATTTCACACCTCCTGTATCAGGGCTCATGAACTTCTTTCCGAGCTGGGTAAGGCAGCAGCAGGTTTTCTGACCACAGTGCTGTTTCGTGCTTGCTTTGTCTCGATAAAGGATAAGGTGGTTACTTCCACTGCTCTGGAAAATGGCCTGTCCAGCCTGTTAGCTGCACAAAGGTGCTCAGCTCTGCATGCTTATTGCCCATTGCACTCTGGCTGGAGGGCTGCTGTGCTTCCTGGGTAGGCACATGTCTGGAAAGACATCCTAAAGGGACAGAGAGGGAGGGAAACTAATAAAAAGCCACTAGCACAAAAGCTGCTTCCATTGCCTGGACTAACCAAACACTCATAGACTGGGCAGGGTGCAGCAGCCTGGCTAGGTCTTTCACAGGCTGACAATTCCTGTCTTGTATTAAAACTAGTCAAAAAATGTAGCTAACCACTGTCACAGCCACAGCTACAACTTCACACCGACAAAGTTGCAAGGCTGGTCAGAGTACAGACATAGCTTCTGTGAGAATGGAGGCCAGCTCTCCAACCACTTCTCTGTTCACCACTCCCCTTCTTCCTGACGCTACAAGACTTGTTATGACAAATCCAAGAGCACGTTAAAATTTCCAGAAGTAGGAGACACCTACAGAGCGGCAGGGGCTGCTATTGACATTATAGATGGTGTTTAGGGGTACAACACACACTGCTCTATCAGTGGACTAATCAGCTCATGGTCATAAACTTCATTTTGTTTCTTTTATGGGTGCTTCTTCCAAAACCACAGCCCTACGATGCTCATACCAGACATGAAGCTCTCCTCTAGCCAGCTAGCAGCATGCAGGACAATAGACATTGTCCACAGTGGTGGACAATGTAGCCAAGGATGGCTAAACTGGTCAGAGTGGAAAAGACTATTTGGAAATATGAAAGTAAACACTGAGCAGCAGTATTTACACTGAAGAGTAGCTTCCAGCTAGCAGAGAATTTTAAAGAGGAGCAGAAAATATGTCAGAATGTGTAAGTGCTACTAATTATGAGATGGCATCATGAGACTGGCCAAGCAGAGGTTTAGCACACCCATTAACACCAGGCCATGAACCTATATGTTTGCAATGGGATTAGGAGCAAGAAGACCTGTAGGACCATAAAGTAACCCTGGAACAGCCTCTAGGTTGTTCGCGGCTGGAGCAGTGCTGCCCAAGCAGCAGGAGCACTGGACTGCCAGAGCTGCCTTCGCCTGAAGCTGTGAGCAGCCATGGTTTGCTGCATAGTGACAGACATGGAGACCAAGGTGGCTGTGGATTTGTTACAGTATTATTGCCCAAATTCACTACAGGAGGGACTAATATGAAGCCAGCAGGAGAAGCACTGTATATTCTGTACTCCGGGCTGTTTGCAAAAGCAGTGCTCGCAAGGAACATGGTTATTAGCAAAGATGTTGATAAAACAAGAAGAATCATAACATTAATGTAAACATGACAGATCCCTTCCTGATGGATGCATGTAGTCCATAAACATTGTCACTTCTGAGATCTTGCCAGAGATTTCTGAAGGTGCTTTCAAGCATGCTGCAGTCTTGTCCTGTGGATCTCGGGATTTCAAAATTATGTTCATCTGTTTGTAATTAAGGCCCATGTGGAAGCAGAAAAGAGTGCTGCCTAGAGACTCCTTTTGAACTAAGAGTGTCTTCAATCCTGCTGAGAAGTTCCCCCAGGAGGGTAAAGCTCAGAAAGGCTCTGCATCATCCCAAGATGTGGCAGTCAAACCCACCTTATATGGGTGTGATGCAGGGCAGGCACAAGGGTATGTGAATGTTGTGATCACTGCAAGTTTTCCAGATACAAGACCCACCCTGCAAACATCTCCTGTCTACTGTACTGGCATAGTCATTGCTCAAAATAAGCACTTCTATCAGTGAGCATTAAGTTGGCTTCCAAATTTTTGCAACTAGAACCTTGATACCTGATGTAAGCCTCAGTAGTCAATTTGGCAACATTTTGGGGGTTGCTGAAGTGAAAGCATTCTTGCTTTGCAATATCTATCAGATATTCAAAAGATTTGTGGGCATGACTCCAGAGAGCTGGAAGTTCATCACCTCGGACTCCTATGAAGCCTGGGGAGAGAGAGTGCCTCTGTTTGTTGTATAAGGATAATGGTTGGATATTGGCCTGCGCTGACATCACTGTAGAAGTTCTCTGCCACCCTGGTGGGTTCTGCCAAGGCAGTGAGGAACAGAGAAGGACACAGCTACTTTCCAGAAGGGAACAGGATCAAAAGAATATACTGTCCTGAGAAGGCAGAAGATTTCTCCAGCACACAGATGGTTTTGTTGAAACCATGGACGGGATGACATGGAATCTGTCGTCTGCATTTTGTGTTTTGTCCAAGTATGGACTGCTGTCTTTCAAACATGTACATGGTAACTCTGAGACATCCCACTTACCTCCCCGATAGATGCCTGCTCCCCATAACTGTGTGTGCAGCAGCAGTCTGCAAATGGTATTGATTCCCAGCTTTGTTTTAGGCCCAAAGGTCTCCTGAAAGAGGCTCCTTTTATTAGTGCTGCACCATAGTTTGAAATGCCTTGAAAGCATCAGGCAGTCCCTGACACGTGTGTTGTGATCCTGCTCAGTCAGTAGAGAGATTTAGTCCACTGAAAATTAACCTGAAATACATTATAAGAACCCCTCGCTAGGCCTGAAATAGCCCTTGGCAATCTGGGGCTGTCTAAAGTAGGTATCTCATGAAGAGGAATGGTCACAGCAAAGGAGAGAACAAACTGAGATCCCACCTCTACTTTCAACAGGCCAGTAAGTAGCTTGAGACACAGGTGCACAGGCTGCTTGGAACTGTTGCTTTGCTAGTACAGTACACAACCCAGGACAGTGATTTTTTTGGTGTGCCTCCTTCCTGAGAGGAGCTTGTGGTATCATAAAGATATAGGAAGAGTAGGGAGACATTGCAGAGAGAAGAAAATCGCACTGGAAAAGGTTCAGTGAGTGCAATCTAGAAACTAGGTAAGGGATTCTAGTCTATGGGAGCTGCAGAAAAAGGGTAGAGTTTTTTTTTCAGATTCCTGTGGCTGGATGAAATGAAAGCACTCCTGATATGAAAGTGGAGCAGCAGGGATTCATTCTACTACCATGAAAGAGGGTGGAGTGAACATTTTTTCTTCTCACCTCCCCAGGTATCATGCGTCAAGAGCAGGTTTCTGACCTCAGTGAAATTTATGGAAAACTTCCTGTTGACACTGTGGTGGCTGGGATTTCAGTCTAGCAGGGTTTTACCCTGTGATGTGAGTTATAAGACTCCTCTCTCCTTGGTCACACTGTATGGATGGATCACATGCTTCTGCATTCAAGTGAATTTTAAAGTCAATGAAAACTGTCTGAAAGTATATTTCTCTGCTATACTATATAAAAATATTATCCTTCTGGCATGTCTCCATGAGAATATTAAAATAGTTTACTAAGTTGCACTGTGAAAATCACTAATATTAATAATAAGACTTTTGTGTCTTATTTCATTAATGAAGGAACTCTAGTGCTATGCTTTAATGTGATACTGCTGTAAATCAATAAAGAACATTTTTCAAAAAATGCAATCCTATTATTCAAAGATATTTTTGTAGGGTGAAGTTAGTAAAGAACATTTATTGCCATGACTGCTGTCCAACTCAAGGAGTTATTTGCATCTGAAAACTTTACTGTTGGTTAAATCAAAGCATGCTTCTGAGCATGGGCTAGCATTTCCTTTGCTACTTTGTTCTGCTGCTGCTTGTCCAGCCCAGGAGAGAATAGATGTGGCAGAGAAAGGCTTGGAGCTAATTCTTGCCCTGACCCCCATGCAGCAGAAACCTATAGCTTACCTAGGGAGCAGTCAGAGCAGGCTATGGCTCCTAGCTTTTACTGAACAGCAGCCAGAAAGCAGTAAGTCTGGGACGTGGCCTGACTCCGAGACGTAGAATTCCTGTCCTTTTTCCAAACTCCAATTGTTTGTTAATAAACCCCACATTCTGTGATCATCCCAGATGAATGCACTGAAAACATAGCATAAGAACATAAAAACGGCCCTGGTAGGTCAGGCCAGAGGTTATTCTAGCTCACCATCCTGCCTACAGTGCTAGTAACTGAGGAAATGTGGAAAAACAAGGCAAGCTCACCGTATCAGTTCTCCTGCAATTTCCACATCCAGTATTTAGCAACTCAGGTTTTTCTTCAGCAAGGAGAGAGTCTTTATATTTAATGGCCTCAGCAGATATTTCATCCACAAATTTGTCTAATTGCCTTTTGAACCCATGTAAAAGAAGTGAATTGCTACTTCCTCTGAAGCCTACTGAGAGATGTAAATTATTGTGCTGCTGCAATAACAAGAGAAACAGACAGCATTCCTTTGTAGTTGCTTCCCTGGATGCTGCATCAGCACTAGCATTGCCTCCGCTCCTTCCAGAGAACCAGAGATAGCTCAAATTTATTTTTGTTTAAAAAGAAAGACTTCCATGATGGTCTCTGCTTTGAGGTTAGAAACAGTGTTCTTAACAACGCCTAAGTCCCCAAGGTGCCTCTTGGTTGGCTCTACCAATGATTCACAATTGTAGTCCTTTAAGCATCTCTCCAGAGTGAAGAATAATTATGCAGCAGGAGCACAGATGAGTTGAGGGAAAGGGGTCCTCCTGGACAAGAAATAGTGTTCAGCTGTTAAAGCTGGGAGCAAATGACATAAAACACCACAGTACGATCATGAGCCGGGAACTAAGCATTACACACCTTCTCTAAATCCACATATCCGTATGGTCATACTGGGTACGTCTGGAGGAAACCTCAAAAAATTTTCCTGCACAAATCCAACATCAGCTTTACCTTGGTAATTTCTGACAGAAGTTTGTCCATCATGTTGTTAAAAACCTTCTTTGACGGAGATTCCAACTCTTGCCTAGACAATCCTCACTCCAGCTAGAACCTCTCTTCCTGAAATGGAAGCCCATAATTCTTGTCCCACCCAACATGGATACAGAGAATAAAATATTCCATGTCTTTCCATGGTAGCCTTTTCTAGATTTAAAAACTTATTACCGTTGCCCTTAGTCCAGTTTTCTCCAGACTATCCCCCAGTTCTTTGGGTCTTCCCTCGAAGGTCTTGTTTTCTAGGCTTCTGGTCATTCTTTCTGTCCACTGGACTCTCTCCAGTTGGTTTACATCTTTCTTAATGTGAAGCACACAGCAGAACCTACTGCTCTAGCTGAGAACATGCCCATGTTGAGTAGAGCAGGAGGTTTAAGCGATGTGGTTTGCAGCCTTCACTGTATATACCAATCAAGCGTTCACCCTTTTCATGCCTGCACAGCACAGACGATGGTCTTGACCCAGCTAATGTCCAGGTCTGTTTCTGCAGAGCTATGGCATAAGATTTTGCTTTACACATTGTATATGTACAGCAGGTCATTCCAGCATAATTCTCATAGGATTTATTTCTGTAAGTGTCCTCACTAAAACACATCCCAAGTTCTTTTTCAAAATCATTTCAAACTGTAATCGTGCTCTCCAACATGCCTACATCCCCTTCCAGCTTGATCTTTCCTTAGCATTAAATGAAACAATTTTTTACTCCAGTTTGTAGATGTAAACACAGAGTAACAGGGAACTCCGTGGGATCTAGTGACCCACCGATAACTTCTTTCCAAGTATGTCTTTCTAACTGTTTTGCACCCACCTTAAGCAGTTTTATATAGACCATGTTTTCCCAATAAGCTTTTGCGACTGTCATGTCAGACAGTGTAAACAGTCTTGATAAACAGAAGATGAATGACAAGTACTGCTTCTTCCCTATCCACAAGTGTCTCAGAAGGATTAGATCTGATACATCCACACTGAATGCTATTTATTTCTTTCTCATGATTTGTTTCAGTATGTGTTTGTTGGCTTGATTAGTTGTCCCAGTACTTTTCTGGAAATGGAAATTAAGCTCACTGATCTTTAATTTCCCTTTTTCAAAAATAAATTGTCTGTTTACCATTTCCCTAAGCAATTAGGAATGTTATATCTCTATTCCAGCCTTGTCTCTTTAAAAATCTATTTAGATTGTCAGTACTTAGAACATTACAGTGGATATGTATCTTCCAGCTATTGCATAGAAAGCAGAATTAAAGTCATTTGTACCTTCACTGACTATTTCCAAGACGTGTTCTTTCCCAGGTGTTTGATCCAGTAGGCATGTGATAGCTATTTAGGGAGGTGTCTTACATGAAGGGGTATTCTGCTGGACGTGATATAGAGGTCAGCTCCGGGTAAAGCCTCTTGGAGGATGACAATTTCATAATCATCTTTTAATAAAATAATTTAAAAGTCAGTGGAAGTGCAACCCAAGAGTTAGCACAGGGTAGGGGAGTTTACAGAGACTAACCCCGTCCAGTACAAATTCTGCTGTCACTGTGTATACATGTGAGTTGCTCTCAAAGAAATAAAATCATGACTTATGAAAAAGTCTATCTTAAATGATCTGTAAGTGTATTTAGCTTGTCTGGTGCACAAAGCCACAAATGTACTAATTAAAGACAACATTAGATATGTAAATCGAGACACTTTAGGTAGAAGGAAGGAGAGATACGATTTAAATTCCCCTAGCTCTCCAAGGTCCCACTGCCCCCTCACAGGAAGCAAAGAGGTAAAGTTTTTTCCAAGGCATAAGAGCAAAGCTGGGTGATGCTATCAGCAGAGAAGCAGCAGCAGGTACCCAAAACACCTCTAAGAGGAGTGCAAGTATCACTGACTCCCCAGGGAAATCGTAGAGTCTGGAAACAGCATCTCTTTCCATTTGACCTAGAAACACAGAGCTATTTTCCCCTTCTTCCCAAATAAGTGTAATTTTACATTCTCATTGATGCTGAGTTACACCTTGGGAAGCATCAAAAATGTCTTGGATATACTAAAGTCTTTCAGAAAGATCAAAGCAGAGGAAGATGTGGGCTAGCATGGCTCCTTTCTAACTGCCAAGACAATGCCAGAACCAGTCTGGACTCTTTTCAGTCTGTGAGCAGAAACACTGCAGGCTCTAGAGTGCCCTTCCACAGCGCATGGTTTCCTTCACTTTCAGCCTCCAGAAGCCTGCTGTCCCAAGAGCAAAAGTCTTGCCATGAGGAATAGGCAAAAGCCAGAAGATGACACAAGTGGTATCAGATGGAAAGTTTCCACCTGCACAGACTCACAACACCCAGCACAATGCATAATCCCCTTTTGATTGCATCAGCAAGCCAGCCCTGTTAAAGTAATAGAGCATTATGGAATCTGCGGACTCAGGTCAGTTTGTTAACCATATATAGCATAACCGATTACAGCTGACTGAGAGCATTTTAATAACTTTGAATTCATTTCTGTAAAAATAGATGAAATCTAATGTTTAATCTATAATTCATGCAAAAAATATATATATATACATTTGCTTCATTGTGCCTCTCCAGCTCTTCGCAGTTCATTGTGTACAATGTCTGACATGCAAAACAAATGGGAATGTGGCCTTGCTCAAACCAAATCTTGTTTTCAGGTCTTAATTTTTTTTGTTTGTTCATTTAGTTTCAATAAGCCTCCATCTTCCATATATTCAGGAATGCTGTCTTAGCAACAATCTCCCTTGCATCTCCTTCTTGCAGATGCTGTTTATTCCCTTTGATCCCCACATTCACTACATGTGAGGAGCTCACAACTTTAGAAGCACTTGCCCCTTATTCTTCTGAGGGATTGTCCACAATGAAACACACACTCCATCCCTGGTAGACTTGTGGTCAGCTTTACTTTTCCTGTCATGTGAGCTAAAAATTGTTGTACTTTCCCAAATCTATGCAAAAGATTTGTTTCTGTGGTTTTGAGAATAAATCTATCTCACCCAACCACTCTGGAAAGCAGGGAGTCCAAAGCACAGAGATCACTTTGCTGAAAGGCAGTGGGGCCACAGAAAAGGGAAGAATGATTCTGAGTGTGATAGCATGAACACAGTGTGGAAAATATGTATCTCGAGCCTCGGAAAAGGATTGTCTTTAAGATGGAGTCGCAAGGAAAATTTGGCCCTGAATTAGTCCATGGCCATACTACTGAATTTCACTGTAGGTGAATTCTTTGTACTGTGTGTTTCAGTGTAGGTCCTGGCTGACCGTATCTCAGTTTTTGTGCAGATAGGAAAGGAGGACAGAACGAGTGAAACTCTCTCTAGCTCTGAAATCTGGCAGTGAGGCAAACAACCTTTATCTTAATGAGCTTGGAGATCTATTCATCTTTCCTTGTCGTCAGAGAATCCTTTTCTTGCACTTTTCAACTGTTCCAGACACTTTGACTTTCACTTGATCTGGGCTGCTGTGACTTTCTGTGCTGTATTTTATTTCTTGAATAAAGTTGTCTGTTTCTGCTTTGCAAGAAAGCAGCAGCTTTAGATGATCATCAGAGAAATGCAGCTGTACTTGTGATGACTCATACTAGAGCCTCTCCCCTCCAGGTCCTTCAGCAGGAGAGGGACGGGATAGGAGGCCATTCATCCTCAGCTGTTGGCATAGTGTTGGCTGGAAGAACAGAGCTCAAAAATTGAAATTTTTCATTTTTCCTCTGTGGCACATGGAATTTCACAGGCACTCAATTGCTCCCCCAACTGTAGCCAGCACTGGCCCAGCCATGACTGTGGAGGAGGATACAGAAACCAGAAATGCTGTGAATAAGCACCCAGCTGAGGTCCTGAGCACACATGCAGCCCCCAGAGAGTGCATGCTGGCCCCGGCTCTGCCACTTCTGTTCTGCCTGCTCTGGCCTTACCACTTACAGGTTTGGTTCACAGCTCACTTCTGTTTAACACTCAAGGGACTGCTCTCTTTCTCCATCTCAGGAATGCCCATCCAATAATCATCCTTGGGGCAGCCTAACGCCAAGCTATGGGGTAAAGCAGCTGCAGTGCAGTGCTAAATAGCTGTATCAGCTGCTCTGCCCCCTGCCAGCACTCCCCTTCCACAGAAAGGTCTGCTCACATGTTTTGTTACGTGTGAAGGAAATGTGGTCATGACAGAAGTATTTCTATCAGCTTCCCAGAATGACAGTGGCATCTTCTCATGCATCTCCTTAGCATAATACTGCTTATTTTGACTGACAAGCAGCATGTAGTACCAAAAGCTCACACTGTTCTTTGGGGATAAGGATCTGTCCTACTCAGAGCAGGGGTGAGAAGGGGATTTCTGGGTGCAAAGGTGAGGGATGCTTCCATGGCACCTCTCCAGGAAAGCACAGGAGGCCTCAACTAGCTTCCAGCAGAGGTCAAAGTGTTGTGCTCTACAGCAGGGCCTTCGTACTCCAAGCCAGTGAAGATTTTGTTAAATTTCCAGTCATTCTCTGCCTCTCATTGCTTGAGCCTGAGAGGAGTTAGGAGGAGCCCCTGGGAAAGAGACAGGACACAGCCGGATGCTGGAGCAGAGATGGGAAATTCCTGAAAGGAGCAGAGAGTAGACCAAGCCTTAGAGGTGACAGAAAGAAAGAGATTTTTCTAGGGACTCAGAGGAGACTTTGAAGAGCTTGCTGCCACCAAGGGAGGCACTGAAGGTTGTGACCTGAAGATAAGAGGACGCAGTGTCTGCAACCCACAGTGTTGGAGCAGGGCATGAATATTTTTAGCACTTTAAAAAATTGTCTCCTTTGGAGAATCTAAGATTTTTTCTTTTCATAATCCTACATTTTCTTCTTTGTACTGTAAGAAAGCCTAGCATTGGGGATCTCCTTTAAGGAGATGCAGGCTCACAGCTCTGTCCACCTCAGGTCCTGTCCTGGTCATTTCCTTTTTGTGGTGGAAAAGGAAGATGGGGGTGATACAGTGGGCAGGCCTTGGCAAACAGGAAACCTATGGCATACTCAGGAGAGGACTCTAGGTCTGATTTCTCAACTCAAGTCCTGACCCTCAGCCAGCTGTCCTTCCTTGACTGGCTGAGTGATGTGGGTTGTCCTGGCTGCTCTGAGATTAAAGAGACTCAGGCCAGACGCACCGGTCTCAGCTTTTCCCCGTGCCTGAGCACTTCTGGCACTGAGGCTGCCTGGGGGCATTGCTGCATGGGAAACTGAAGCAGAAGGGTCAGCAATGTGCAATTCTTGGCAAAAATGCCTGCTTCTGTGGAAGGTGCTTCCCCCATCTCACTCAACACAAGAAAGTGCAGCTGGGCACCCCTCCCCTGGGTGCAGGTCCATATCAAACACTTCTCAGCTGATGTCATGAAACTCTCTTAGATGAGGGAGCATGATTCATCTGTCCTTACTGGACAGCAACCAGGAGGATCTGAGGGGCAGGGACAAGACAGTAAGCACACTGCTGCCATGCTGTGCAGAGCAGGGCCTTCACAGGCTGTCCTGCATGGCCACAGCCACCTGGAAAGACCAGCCAGAAGATCCTCATGGCTACCAGCAGCAGCAACACTCCCACATGCAAGGACTCTCCAGAGTGCATGGGCAAAGCCTAAAAACTCAGAGAGGAGCTGTACCAGTAAGGGGCAAAGCCCTGGCATGGAACTCTGCTTGGGCCAGATGGTTGTGTCAGTGACTCACTAGTGTCATGAATTCACAGTGTATGGGAGCAACCCAGGAAGCATGGACGCAGGCTGCGGATGCGGCTGCTGGCCCAGATTGCAGGGTGTGGCAGAGCTTCTGCTCCAGGAAATCTCTGAGATTTTGTAGATGGTTTGCCCGGAGTGGGAAGACTGTGCAAGGAAATTCCGATAAACTGCCATTTTGAAGAAGTGATTTTTTTTTTTCATATCTCGAGAAAGAAACCAGACAGTTGTTTGTCCTGCTTTCCAAAGAGTGATCCCCAGACATGCAGGGGCAGCCTACAGTCTCCAAGCCACCAGGGTCCTGGGGATTTTGTGCATGGAGCCTGAAACTTGCAGAGTCCATCTCAGCCTGGGGTTTTCAAGGGTGTCAGGAGCTAGGCTACATCAGAGACTTTTGCAGAGTTTGGGTTCCTGTGTTTGAAGCAGTCCAGAAGACACAGCTGTCCCACAAGGAAAGACACTGGAAGTCATGGGAGACCCTGGCAGCCTACCAGTCAACAGTTCATCAAAATAATGTCTGGGTTTCCTTTTAAATTAATAAAACTGGTGCATTTCCATGAAACATGTTGTTGTCTATGAATCAGCATTTTCCAATAAAATTGTTTCATCAAAAAATTCCCAGTGAGATCAAGTACTGACAAGGCTTGGTTCATTGGCTGCAGGCCAAATAACAAGCTTCAGTTGGGGTATGGTTGTGGACAGCGATGTCTTTAGGCAATGACGATTGTCCCTGACCTTTCCTGCAGTGCAACTGTGTGGCCTGGGCATCTGAAATGTTATTTATAGACAGGAGTAGCAAGTGCTGTGGAGACAGTCTCTAGCAGGCCCTCCAGGCAGCAAGTTGCAGCTGTATATGCAAGAGTTACTGGCAAGAAGTCTGTCCAGTGGAAAAGTCACTTTAAAGAAACATGAATAGACACAAAATCTCTTTTGGTGATAAATCATTCCTCCAGGGGCTTGATTCTGTACATGTACTTCTATACGGCATGAGAACAGTGCTAGCTGTGTGAAATTACTAATATCAATAATACATGGTTTGATCTCCCTCTCTCATTCCTTTCCCCAGTCTGTTGCCAGAGGAAGATTCATTACAGTATGCTTAGACTCTACTTTCATTAAGTTATCTGCAGCTCTGTGTAAACGTATCTTCATGTATCTCAAACTACAGGAATTGCTGGAGAAAGTTTGCTAGTATCACAGAATCACAGAATGGTTGAGGTTGGAAGGGACTTCCGCAGATAAAAGGCAACTGCCTGCATCGGCCCAACTTGCAAGAGCTGCTAGAAGGGTCCTGCAGGACTGTGGACAGAATGGACAGTGTAAGGACAATCAGTTTCTCCAGTTTGCTTCAGAAAAAAATTAACCAAAACAGTTTCTCCTAAACAAAACTTTATTCAAATTTGCTTTCCATTTGACTAGTATTCTCAGATCCTCCATTAGTTACTGTAGCATATTAGAGAAGCCATCTCCGCCTCTGTTACTGCTCCTTTTCTATAAAGTGAGGTCATTCCAATGCCTCTGATGATCCAGGTTCTTGATTCTTGATGAGGAATTTCTCCTCTTGAATGTAATACCACCGAAAAAATGAAACCAAGGTATAGTTTCTGCTCAGACATCTGTACAGAAACCTCAGTAGATTAATGGGGCAACAGACTGATTTTATCGCAAGCTAGTAGCTCTGTTCCAGCATAAGCCATAACCCAGTTGGTATGTTGCTGCTGTAAGATGATGAGGTGCTAATGAGCCACTGAATAATCAAAGAAGAAGGAAATCTCTTCCAGAAGTTCTTGTTCTGTTTCATCTAAGACAGCAGTCTGAATGACTGAAAATACCTCTCTGAAAAAGACCTCAGCAGTACTCCTCTCCCCATCCTTGCTAGATTCACCATAATATCTGGCAGGACCTACATTAAGGGACCATTAAGATGCCTGAAGGAACGTCCTGTGTAATTCAAAGCATGTACAGAAGCATCTCTCTGCTGTAGTGCACATGCTTTTGGACCTGGTGCATCAACTGTTCCTAAGAAGCCAAGGACAAAAGTTCACAGGGCATCTTTTTATTAAGTTATCACCTGAAACCAAAGAAGAAAGGAACAGAGAAGGGAGTCAGAGGCTGCTGTGGGATCTTCTCTGGGACACAGAAAGTGTAACAAAGGCTTGGGAAAGGGTGTTTAAGATAACACTTAGGAAATGCCAGATTACACCCTTAGGCTGAGAAAAGGGCTCAACAGTCTGAAAATCTCCTACTTCTGGCTGAATTACCTGTTTAGTTTTATGGCTTTTGACAGATACAGCAGATCATAGCAGCATAGCTACGGTTGCCTTAAAGATTTCAGTTCAACAGTGAGAGGATCCAGTAGTGAGCTACTATTTGAAAACAATTCAGAAATCCATATGGCAAAGGGGATGAATTGCTGATTTTTGAAATAAGAACTTCCTGGTGCTTTTAGTGCAGATTCAAAAGCTTCCCAATATCTTCACTTTCTTTTGGCCTTGACCGGCATACACTCTTTAAAGGAGGAATAGGGAATTCCCTGATATAGGTATGCAATGTAAAAGCATGTGTTTTGGGGTCCACAAATTATCATACTCTTATGCAAAGTCACATTTCAATTTTCACCAGAACATAGAAGCCTAACACTGCAATTTAAAAACTATTGTGCATAATTGCAACTCAGAAAATAATCGGATGGGATTATGTGCCCTTAAAAGAAAATTCTGCTTATTAATGAACACAATACGAATTCTTCATTACATTTTTTAATGTCAGAGACAGTTCAGAGAAATATCTATATCGCTCTGGTTTGATGCAATGCTACAACATTATGCATATTAAGGGATTTACTTCAGAACAACATTTGTTTGCCTATGTGCACTCTGAGTGTCCTTTAGTAAAGAGAATTATTTATTCTGACAGCATATATTGTATTTCCAAGATGGACTGATTCAAGTCTTCATTCAAAAAGGGAGTTGTGTCAGATTATAAAGGTAAAGAACAAAAATAGACTTTTCATTATGTAATCTGTACTTCTGCTTGTGTAATTCAACAGTAAGAGGTCTAAACTAAATCAGCATTTTGATTTTTCAAATTAAAAATATTTTTGTCTGATATCTGTAAACCACGTTGAAATACACTGCCATTACAACAGCGCCTTCTGATAGCCATCTTTGAAAAACGACAAAAAAAATTGTGGAAGTAGGTTAAAAAGCATGTCAGACTCCTAAGATACATTCTTCAAGCATTGTGCAAACCCTTCCAAGTGAGGAAATGTACACTTGAGAGGAATAGCTTCTTCCCTCACCTACTTTCCCCTTTCTTTGCCAACCACTAACTATCCATGACCATTGGGAATCTGCCAAATCTCACCTGGAATAGGCATTTGATTTGGAGGGAATATCAGCCCCCTGTGAAGCAGTTCTTCCTTGCTAATGTTAGCTGTAACAGAGCAGGAGTGATGAGGGTCCAGGCTGCTGGAGGAGTTCCAGGGCCTCTAACTGATGTAACAGGCTCAGCATTAGCATTCAGACAGCCCTGCTCTTGCATGCTCTGAGAAACACAGCATAAAGAAAACCTCATTTATTCTCTCCCCTGTTACATGTACATTGGCAACTCTGTTCCTTAATTTTGCCATGACGCCTTTGAAAGGTGCCATTAGTCACTATAATGGTACAAGTTGATTGAGATCATCCTGTAGAGTGAGCAGCAGATCCAAAGCGTACTCTGTGTGTAGGTGAGTGGAGAAGACCAGGTGGCTGCCTGCAACAAAAGGCTTGCAACAAGCTTTTGAGTGGAGCTGGGGCACTATTGGGAGGAGCTGGCTGATGTGGGTGCAGAGAGATGTATGTGAGTCACTCTCCTATTTCTGACCCAGCCTTGCCAACCATTCTCTGTTGAATGGACATTCTCCTCCATGGCTAATACCTCAGGTAACTGCTCTTCAGTCATTTCTCATGCCTATTCTCAAGGATAACAGAGCTCATAACATCTCACAGAGATCAGAAGGGTAAGCATTTTTTTGAATTTTTCTCCATGTCCTTTAGGCTCGAGAAAGACCTTTGGCAGAAGGCAGCTGCCACCAAACAAAAACAGAGGGACCCAAGAGGATTGAGCAGGAGATAAGAGCTGCTGATGCTCCAGAGTGCAGGTTACCCCAGAGCAAGCCCTGTGGTTCCTCCTGCCACCCAACCCCTGCTGACATCCCATCATCTCCTTCACACAGCTTGCATCCCCATCAGTCCTGTAGAATGAATGTCAAGCACTTTCATGACTGCTTTTTTTCTGCATGAATAAATCAGCTTCTTAAGTTTCCCCTTAATGACAATGATGCAGCTGAACTGCAAATTATTCTTGATGTAACTTATAATAATTTACGCTATGGTTCATAGCACCTAGCACTTGTGAAAGGGAGGAGACCAAACTAGTACAACTAAGCTGACCTGGCCAATGTATATTAACTCTCTATGCGCAAGAAGACTTCCTTTCTTGACTGAGAGCCAAAAGCTCCTGTAGCCAATGATGCATGGAAAGGAGACTGTTGGAAATATTTTCTTATCAATACTGGAATAGGCAACTTTCACTAATTCCTTTTCATCTTTCAGGGCTTTCTTTAAGAGCCCTGCAACTCTTCGTGTATTTGTGTGTGTGCGTGTGTGTGTGTGTGTGTGTGTGTGTGTGTGTGTGTGTGCGTGTGTGTGTGTGTGTGGTTTTTTTTTAGATGTCTCTGATCTTCTGCTGCTGTTTCCTACTCTTCTCCTTCTTCCCAGAATTTGATCTTTAAGAAGGATAAATAATTTTCTCTTATTTGAGCCCACAATTTCAGAAAAAAAACCCTTTTGCAGAATATTCTCTCTCCAACTCACTGGAATTAGTGATGGGCCCTAGATATCTGATTCTTGCAAAACAAAATAAATGTACTGGCCTGCTGATCTTCTGACCATATATAGGCTTAAATAGCCTTTTGGAAGATATGGTTGATATCTGTGATAAGCACAGAGCAATTAGAAACCATAGCCACTATGAAACAACTATCTTACCAAGAATTTATTGGGCACGGTCAAACAATTTTCATGATGGAGATGTCAGCATCTAGAGCACCTCCTGCTCAGGAGGTGCAGCGGTTAATTTTTATGGAGGGTCTGACAGGGAGGATACAGAACTCAGAGCAGTAATTTCATGAACCTGAGTACACAGTTAAATCTCAGAAGTGAACGTCTCAAAGCAAAGCAGAAGAAGGGGGAGACTTAGGGTTGATTTAGCTCTCACTGAGACTGCTATCCGAGAGCACTTAGACAGAGTAAGCAATCTTTACTTTTCAACTGCCTAAAGGAATTATTTTTCTATTACATAATAAACAAAAAGGCAACGCTACTAAATGTAGATACCCAGTTTTCAAATAGTGGGATCAGTTTGTAGCTGTTTGGGATGACAGAAATGTTACACCATATTGCCCAATGTGGCTGCTCAGAACTCAGCTACCCTTGTCAAGAATAAGTCATGCAAGATCCAGTTCAGGCAAGAGTTCAGATCAAGACCTCCAGATGTCCCTTCCACCTAGCACTTCTGTGATTTGCAGCTTCTCTGAACCACAGAGCAATGCAGCTCAGATTCTCCAGGCTCCTGCTGCTTTTGTTGATCGAGAAGCTATATCCATTTTAGCAGCCTTTAGGGTCAATGTAGGGCCGATGAAAGGGTATTGAGCAGATCTAACATGCCTCGGCAGCAGGCATGGGGACATGTACTATTGCACAACACTCCATGCATCCACAAGTTCTGTTCTTCTGGATTTGTCAGAACACACATGATTTTGTTAACTTTCAAGGCCATGGGTATAGTGGACAGAGGCAGAAAGGGAATTTACAGGCCCACACAAGTTGGGTTTGTAGATTTCACTGCCATTTTGCAATAATTTATGTAAAGCACAGAGTAAAGTGGGCAGCTGGCAATGGTTGCTGGGAAGGGGAAGGGGCTGGAGAAGAGGCTGGAAGTCAGGCATGACAGGAGCAGTGCAGGCAATAAAACTAAAGTCTGAACTGCAGACCTACCTTTTCTTTGAAAATTCTTTTGTTGCTAAGAATAACCTGCCTGGACAATGTCCTACAGCATGCTCCAAATTAAAGGGCATTTTGGTCTGACAAATGAAAACTAATAGAGTGAAGTTATTAGCATATGACCATATGGATTGGAAACATGTGTTGAGTGATTAAAGGCAAAGGCTTGATGACAGGCCCATAACAAAGATGGTGCATCTTGGGGAGGAGACTTGCTCTTTGGGAAATGCCATATTTTACCATTGAGTTCATTAGTATTTGCCATAAGGAAAACAACAAAGGTTGACTCCAGCAAAAACTTCAGTTCAGATCCTATCACCGCATACAAGATGTTTGCTTTGGAAACACCTCACTGGGGTTTCTGTAAGTCTGTTGCTGTGTGTACGCTGTCTCATGGACAGTTTAGGATTTCATTCTGTCTGTATTTGGACTGCGTCCCAGGAGTGTGCTTGATATCAGGAATCCAAGCTGGAAAAAGCGTGCATTCTGGAAGATTAGCCACTGAATGATGTTCCTCCAATGCCTGCCTGGGCAGGTCAGTGCACAGTGGGAGGCTGGTGCAGACAGTTTACAAGCCTTGCACTAGGAAGTGACCAAAGGGAGTAGATATTTCAAAATCTATCAGCAACTATGCAGATAGAGACAGCAGAGAGAGCTGTGTGGAAGTTTTGGTTCAATGCATATTTATTATAAATGACTTTCTGCTTGTCTGTTTACAATAGTCTGTCTTTCCCCAATGTTTTTAAGCGAATAACAGACCCAGTATTTTAACTTGACAACAATTATTTTATGTGATAAAATATTTACACATCTTGTTATTCATATTTTTGGATGAGATGTTAACCAGAACCAGAACTATAGGTCCAAACTCCTCACCCAAACATCACAAAGTTAAGAACAAGAACAAATCAGTCACAGTGCAGAAAGTCTGCTAATTTTTATGACAATAACCAGTGTGTCTGTTACTTAGTATGATGTACCTGCATCAGATTAACATTTGAACAGTCACAGTCATTGTCAGTTTTCCATTAGTGTATCACACCAAGGGCTGGTACTGAAAGGCCAAATCAGTTAAATATTTAGGTCTCCAAAAACATATCTGTATATAGGCAGCACCCTTATGGCTATGGGCAGGGACTCAACAGCAGAGTTACAGCTAGGATAAGGAAGGTCTCAGTGCCACTGTATCTATAACACAGCCCTAAGCAACAGAGATAAAATCAGAAGAGGCTATAGAAGCACTCGTACTATTCATCTCTCAGAAGGTTTTACTGAGATGGAGAAATGTGCAGGAAAGAAAAGTAACATTTTAGACAGTAAAAATTATTGCTCTAAAATAGATTTCACCAGATGCAGCATTGTGCCACTGTTGTGTTGCTGACTGTTTATGTCAGATTTATTCTCATCATATTGATATAAAAAAGATTGCAAATGCCGGTTAAAGAAGGGCTTGTTCAGATCCATGCTTGGGTCTATTAACCGCTTCTGTGCTAAGACTCAGAAGAGGAATAGAAGGAAACTGTCCCTCTAGTCTGTTTAGCATTATCCCAGCCCACTGGAAAACATTTCATTTGAGTGAAATTTAACTTCTCAAAGTTTTGTAAGTGTAAAGAGTACTGAATGATGATGGAGGGAATTTTCAGGCTTGAAGGAGACAATGTTACAATATCTATCTGGCTTATATTTTTACACAGATTTAGAGATTGGAGCCCCAAATAAAACTTTTTTTTTTCTTGATGAGGTATTTTTAACCTTCACCATTTCCCCAATATCTGTTTTGCCCCCTAAATGGTTGTGCTGGCACGAGAAGAGGCAGGCACAAGGACTGAGAAACCCACATAATCAATGAACCTTTTTACTTGTATTCTCAGCTTGGTCTTACAAGTCTGTTTCTGATAACACAGCCTACTTAACTTGATATTTTCATGAAGTCCTTTGGTTTTCTTTTCTCTTTACTTGAGAATACTGAGAATGATGTGCACATTTCAAATGGTTTCTGGTGAGTATCAGCTTTTTCACAGCCCCAATAAATCTTTCAATTTTCAAGTGTATTTCTAGCTGTTTCCCACTAAGAGACTCCAGAGTGCATTGGTGTGCCTTGGGCAGGCACAGGTGCCCCAGAGCTTCACTGTCTGGGGACGATGGTGCGCTGTAACCAGCAGAACCACAGGAATTATTGCTCCAGGAGGAGCAGAACTGCAGCTGTGTGCAACAAGGTTCCTCAAGTGTACAGCTGCAGGCAGAAGTGCTATAATGCCAATTAGAGATTGATTCTCCTAGTTTCGGAATGCAGGGCTTCAGTCACATGTCAAGACATTTCATTTAGCATGTAGAAAATATACATGCCAGCTTGGGATTGTCCGTGATGTGTAGGAAGGTAGTGCTGGAAACAGAGAAACTTGGGACATTTCTTTAGCTTCTCAGTTTGATAAGTGCTCTGCAGGCTCTGTGCAGCACTCTACAATAGGCAAAATGAAAACTGGAAGTTATTTATTTTACATTCAGAATTGTTCATGTACCTCCTATGGTCTTCTCTATCCCAAGACCCGGATAAAATGTCTACAAAGAGAAGCTAATGGTTTATGATGGTAGTTGGAGCCTTTGTGGCACCAGGGAAGAGTGGGAATGGGGTCAGAGACAACAAAGTGTCAGCCGAAAAATAGTGAGGTCTGGGCTGCCAAACTTCCCCTACCCTTTGAGAAAGGGCATAAGGCATGGGGGAAGTTGCCTGGGGAGAAGCACAAAAGAGTCCTCAAGGGGGATGCAGGCATGCACCCTGGAGGAGGAGGACCCACTCTATGCCCTTAGGAGAAGGCATGCCTATGTGCAGAGCAGGCACCAGGAGCTGTGAGAGGGAAGGTGGTCAGAGAGGAAAAGAGCGTCTGCCAGGCAGACTGAGCTGCTCTTTGCAAAAGAAAGGGATATTGCTCACCAACACACTGTCCAAGGAGACATTCATTGCGGGGGGGACTCCAAACCAGACCTCAAGTCCGTGCTTGCTTCACCTTGAGCTGTTGCCCCTGCTGTGGTCTTCAGAGTCTGTAAGGACCGTTACCCAGTTCTGCAATGTAGCCATCTGATCCATCATGTTGTACTCTTCCTGCCCTTGCCTGAATGCAAACTCACACTGATGAGCTCTTTGGAAGAAGCTACCTGCTTGTTTCACTGTCCTGTCCCCCTTCCTTCTTTCATGGGCCTGCAGAAATGCACCCATGGACATGCACAGTCACTTGCAAGCCAGGATCCTTTTCCTGGACACAGGCAGAGCTGGCATTCAGGAAGGGCACAGCTGCCTGCAATGACTCCCTTCACATGCATCCTTCCATGGCTTAAACATGTAAAACTCTCTTTTCTGCCTATCTGTGTTGGAATATATGAAATTGCTTTCTGTCTCATGGTATTAATAATCCCTTGGATGTCTTTGTTTAAAGGATTGCAGTGGGAAGTGCTATTTTAAGGCTCCATTGAGTCAGGCGGAATGTGAAACCTCCTCCCGCTGGATACTTCACACTTGGTGCTTATCTGTATGCACACTGATATTTTGTCTAATACAATGTAGAGATTAGCTCTCGTTGCAATTTCACTTTCACAATTTACATTTAACGTATTTGTAGCAGCCACAACAGTCTGTATGAGATTGTGTCCATATGTTCCTAGTGCATTGTATATGCAGCAGCATAAATGTTTTGTGGTAGGGCTGTCCTCCGGGAGACATGGAGGGTCAGGTCTTGTGAGGTGTTTGCTGCTTCTTAACAGGGGCAGACCCTGGAGCTGGCAAACTGGTTCTGGAGTTATCAAGAAAGTTCAGCTTGCTAACAATTCATCAAGTAGCTATGAACAGTGTTTGGCTCTTTAGCTTGAGATAACGCTCAGCTGACTTGCTGCATATTCAGAAAGTATTTTTGTTTTTGAAGTGTCTCTAAGTTAAACTCCTTCCTCATGTTTGCTAAATTCTTGGGGAAAAGGTTATGGTGTAAGCACTTTCTGAACTGAACAGAATTCACTGTATGACAGCCAACACATGAGATCTAGACATTCAAGCTAGACTGGCACAAAGAGTGCTTTTCTTTACTTTTTTAAACCTATGCTACTTTATTGCGATAGTGGGCTGAATGAAATTCACATATGAAACTCAAAGAAGGGAATTCCTGTAGCTAAAAAATCAAAAGATTGGAAAACCATTGCTGAAAAGATATATTTCCATTAAGCTTGCAACAGAAGCCCAGAATAAAACTCCGGTCCAAAGAACGGTCCAGAGCGTAGTTTTTGTTGACTAAATCTTCATGTGATGTAACAAGGGAAGGAGAGGTGGACCATCAGAATAAGTGTTATTTTAACCATTAAAGTGTTTCCACAGTATGAATGTAAAGACAAAAATGAGCATTCTTTATAAAAAGGAAGGAAGAATAAAAATAAGTGCTGCACAAAAATAATCATATATATTCATGATTCTAGAAATATCAAAAACACTTTAACTCTTTTTTCTGGTTTTCCAGGGAATATAGCAGCAGAGCAGCATGGCTAATTTAGGTTTTTCATGAAAGGTAGGGTTTCAGACATGGCAAAGACTGTTTGATGAGGACAAAGGAAGTTTCAGCACTAGTGAATTTTTCTCTAATCTGGAAGTAAAAGTTGTCTTACCCCAGCTCTCTGCATTGGTTGCCTGCCCCATTTGCCCATCTCCTGGAGTACATCTAAGTCACTAAGTAGAACTGAATAGCTAATCAAGGCTACACAGGGGGGCAGGTAGGTTCCTCTTTCTTTCTGTCTATCTTAGCCACCTGAAACTGAGCCCACTTTAAAGGTGAGCATAAGAAAGGAGGGAGCTGTTTCCAGCTCCCACTTCTTCAGTGAAAAATCTTATAATCCCTCTCCTCACAGAACCACGGAATCACAGAATCACAGAATGGCCAGGGTTGGAAGGGACCTCTGGAGATCATCTAGTCCAACCCCCCTGCTCAAGCAGGGTCCTCTAGAGCACACTGCACAGGATCACATCCAGACGGGTTTTGACTATCTCCAGCGGAGGAGACTCCACTACCTCTCTGGGCAACCTCTTCCAGTGCTCAGGCACCCTGACAGGAAAGAAGTTTTTTCTCAGGTTTAGATGGAACTTCCTGGGTTTCAGTTTCTGCCCGTTGCCTCTTGTCCTCTCGCTGGGCACCATGGAGAAGAGACCGGCCTCATCCTCTCGACACCCTCCCTTCAGATACTTATACACGTTGATGACATCACCTCTCAGTCTTCTCTTCTCCAGGCTCAACGGGCCCAGCTCTCGCAGCCTTTCTTCAGAGGAGAGATGCTCCAGTCCCCTCATCGTCTTTGTAGCCCTCCGCTGGACTCTTTCCAGTAGTGCCATGTCTCTCTTGTCCTGGGGAACCCAGAACATCTGTTTGAAATGCTAGGTCTGGAAAGGAAATGAACACCTGAAGGATTTCTCCAGCAGTCTTCTCTTCTCCAGCACAGGAGAAGTAAAGGGAAACTATGGTGCATGCAGAAGCAAAGAACCTCTTTGAAGCAGATCTGATCTGCTCTTGTCCTTAAGACGGTGGGAGATGGCTTGGCGGGGGCCCAGATGGGAGGTTCTCACAAGCAATTCCAGACACCTGAGAATAGAGGCCTGAAGAGTCATGCTGAGAAGGCAGTGGCACCAGAATAAGTGACACATGACTGGGCCAAGCTAGTTGTGTAGCACTACTCTTTGTCTTTCCCAGTTTCAGGCATTATCTCATGTGCCTGATTCCTCACTTTGCGTTCATGTTGTGTTGCTCACAGATCCTTTTTGGAGTGGAACAGTTCGACCTGAGGCAGTTTAGTTGTTAGATCTGTTCAGGGACCACGCCAGCAGGCAATATGGGTGAGACCATGCCAGGCAATCACCCTACTCGGTCAGCCCTCCAGAAGGTTTGAGGAAAGGAGGGTTGGTCAAGGCAAGCTCAGGTATTCTGACTTTGCTGGAGTGCTCTCAAAAACATTCACACACATTTTCTAACTTATATTAATTCAGTAGTGGGGAGTTTCTACAAATGTTCCCTCCCACAGCAATTTGGATGAAGAGAGGCAGAATGCATGCCCAAGACAGAAGGGCTCCTGACTAGACCTTATGACTCCTGGATTTGAGAGGCAGACCTGGAAGACAGCCCGGTCCAGGTGAATGCAGCCTGCCAGCTCAGTTCTGCAGTCGCAACAGCAGAGCAATGCTTTGGGCAAGGGGGTTGGAGATGCGGAGCTGATCCCTGTTCCAAAGGGCACTCGACCTCAGTGAGCCCTTAAGGGCTAGGTAATGATTCACTGTGTACTTCTGCAAAGCCAGTGACAGCCTGACAGGAGCTTTCCTCTACAAAGAAAAATGAGTGAGTTTTGGAGAGGTGAAGTTTGCTGAGCCTATGCTTCCATGGCTGAGCAGGATATTAACAGTACATGTTATTGCTGGATATCAACAATGCATGTTACTGCTTTATCCTTTGTAACCTTGCTTATAAATATCACAGTCTGTTTTACCCTTAACTCTGAAAGAATGAAGTTGATTTATTATTATTCTTTCAGCTGTGGCTAATAATAAAGTGTGAACGACATACAAAGCTGATCTCTGTATGAGGGACTGTTGTTATGAGATCAGTGAATCTAAATACAGGGGAGACGGGAATACTTCGAAGGTGCTTTCGAGGCATTTTTTATACATGTTGCAAACATCAACTTAGGGCCTGGGGACAGTTTTGTTTAAGGAGACTAGTCTCCTTTGGCAGGTAGAAACTGATACCTCTTTTTTTAAATGGCACAGGGAACTTGAAATGATTTACAAGTCAGAAACAACTTGCCAGTAACACTTTTGAAACACATTTTTTTCCTCTAAATCATTTTCAAGTATTTTTCTGTAGAAGCTGGAGCCCTGCTGAGGAGCACTGGCTGAGGCCTGCATTTCTCCCGTTTATGGTACCCCACACACAGGCAGTAAATGCCTCGACTCATTGGCCCTGTAGTTCTTTTGCCATCACATGGCTGCCTTTGGAGAAGTCCAGTCACGGCTTCTGGCCTGGCAGGGTTTCATAAATCACAGGATTTCACATGCTGCCCCTCAGCCATCACACATTCACTGCAAACAAACACTTTCAGTGCTTGTTTGGAAATTCTTTAACTCTGACCCTGCTGGAAAATTCAGCAAGATGGGGAGGACTGTGTTTAAAAAAAAAAAAAAAAAAGGTAAAAGACAACTAAATCCTCCTAGGCACGACGTGGAAGAAAAAATAATATTTAAAATGCATGTATGATGTAATGGCACTTAAAATAGTCTGTATCCTGGAGGGAAAAAAAAAAAAAAGATTAACTGCTTAAGGCAAACTAATGAAAAGGTCACTTGGACAATACTTGCAAAGCACTCCCTGTACTGCATCACAGACTTATCAGTTCTGTTTGACAGGGACTCACACATGATCCCAAGCACTTATCTCTGTTTTATACTTTATGAAAAATTGATTGACTCCTTTTGCCCAAGAATTTGCATTAAATAAGAAATAAAACGTTGTTTATGGGCAACCTTGTCTTCCCATAATCAGCAGGGGCCAGTTTTATAAGAACAGGGCATCAGGTCTTAATACTGCAAAGTACCTGCATATTTGACATGGCAAAGTGAACTCTTCTGTTATTATCTCAGCTGGATCAGTTCCTAAAGTTAAACAGAAACAGCAGGGAACATTTTCCATTCTTTCTGCTTTTAACCAGCTTCCTGCACCATCTAGGGCAGACTTCATCCTGTATAGGTAGTGGATAATCCTCCCAATATGCAGAGTGAAGTGGGTGGGATGGAGTGGAGATCTCTATCCCTTGCCACCCCAGCACTCTGTGGGCAGTACTGAGATAGCTTACCTCCTGCACAAATGGAAAGCTGTACCAAACTGCCAGAGTACTGCAGGCCTCCTGTGCATGTGTTGCTACCTACTAATTCCCTTGGACAGCCACCCTCTCCCCATCCATTGTCAGAACCACCACCCCTCTGGGGCTAAGGGACATTAGTGCTGCCCAGTATGCTGAGATAAATAACTTCAGCGTGGTAAGTGCACAGCATTACCTCTGGATTTGGAAGCTAGTTTGGGATTACAGAGGTGAGCAAAAGTGGATATAAAATTTCAATCAGCATCAATCAGAGCACTCTTACGTAGTATATTAGACACTATTATTGTATAATAGCATGCAAGAGAGACTTACAGTTCTATTGTTAGTCTCTGATCTGCATTGCTGGAGATGATGACAGTGGTCTAGGAGAGTTCCCTTGCATATTGCCCTGTTCTCATCTTCTTCCATGGGCATCTGCTATTGACCATTGTCAGAGACTGTATCCTTAGCTAGATGGGCTGTGGTCACCCAGAATGGCTGTCCTTATGTTCCCTGTCCTCTGATCAAAGCCAGCATTAAAGGCACTGCCATTTCTCAGTATCATAGGTAAGGTGTAGAGATACTTCCTAGACTGACAATCTCTTACCTCTAGGAAGGCCATGGAAAGGGAGCTCTATCCTGAATTCTGCTTTCTCTGTTATGTTATCATTTACCCTCACTCTGCTGAGCCAAAAGCAGGCTATACAAAGAGCTTTACTGACATCCTTTCCCCTCTCCAGGCTGAGAACTGGTGAGATGAGCAGCAGTCCTCCTGAAAAGGACTTGGGAGTTGTGGTGGATACCAGGTCGAATTTGACCCAGTAATGCACTCCCATTGTGAACACAGCAAAGCAAATCTTGGGTTACATTAGGAAGAGCATGGCCAGCAGACTGAGGGAAGTTATTGTCTCTCTCTACTCAGCACTAATGAGACCACACAAGGAGAACTGAGTTCTGTTTTGGGTCCCCCAGCTGAAGATGGATGTGGAGAAACTAGGGACAGTACAGAGGAAAGTCAACAAGACAGTTGGGGGCTTGAACAGATGTCCTACAGAGAGAGGTGAAGGGAGCTATGCTTGTTTAGTCTGGCAAGAAGGAGACTCAGAGGGAATCTAATAGCAGCGTACAACTACTTGAAGAGTAGCTACAAAAAGACAGTGTCAAACTGTTCTCAATAGTAGGAGATGATATAACAAGTGCCAAAGGCCACACATGGTGGGAAGTTCAGACTGGATGTCACAAAAAACTATATCAGGAGGGTGGTGTAGCACTGGAACAGATCACCTAGAGAGGCTGTGGGATCTCCATCCCTAGAGATTTTGAAGACAGCTAAACGAAGGCATGGCTGACCTGGCCTGGTGCTGGTGATAGCCCTGCTATGAGGAAGAGTTTGAATGAGAGACTCTGAAGATTCCTTCTCAGCAACACGTCGTCTGATTCTGTGCTTCTTTTCTCCACTTCATTTCAAGGGTGCTGTTACATTAGCCATGTAGAAGGGGCTACAAGAGCTGCTGCACTGTAAAACATTTTTATTTTCACAAAGGGTGGGCTCTGCAGCCAATATCTCCTCCTGCCAGACTATACCCACTTCTCTCCATCGGAGTTGTGTATTCACAAGATTTCCTGGAGGATTTCTTTGTTTTCCAGCAATGCCTCACAGCTGCAGGGTGGGAATGCTTCTCGGCCTCCTCTGGTGCAGACCATGTGCTCTGCCTCGGGAAGATGGATACTGTTTGACTTATCTCAAAATAAGAAAGACACACATTCCTCTGTTACACTGTCTTTCAGCCTGAGCTGGAGAAACCAAGCACAGACTATACAAAGTTTTCTTGATTTTCTTTCATGTAATATATTTCAAGGTGTTGAGAATGCTGTCTCTGAAAGAGGTTACACAGCTGCTCTTCTTCAAAGTGCTTTTATTTTCCCAAATAAAGTGTGATAAAGCCTTCAAAAACTTTGCAATAAAATTCAAATTTTGTGTGGTGCTGCAGCCAGTGCCAGGCAGCAAGAAGTGTTAGATCTCACAGTCTCAGCAGTTGCAGCTTGCAAACTCAATGTTTTCAAAGATTCATGTTTTAAGCTGGGAGGTATGAGAGATGAAGTCATTGCTTAAAGGGCTTACATGGGAGTGACATCAAAACTCATCCAAGGCTTAGGGCTGTTCGGAGATAGGCTTTGTCCGATCTTTGAGGTTAATATTGCTGTTAAAATTTGTTCTAAAGTGTGTTGGGAACTGCCTTGGATCCGTGTCATGGATAGGTAGGTGGGCAACATCTCTCCTATTGGACAGGTGCTTTTGTAGTCACATGATATGGGACAGCCCACATAGCTGAAGACTATCTCTTTCCTCCCTCTGCTGGGTTTGCAGCTGGAACTGAGCTACCAGGTTGAGAAGCATGGGTTCTCATCCATTTCTACCCAGTGTCACTGGGATCTGGAAGGATGAGTGGATACTGCAGGCCACCTCTCCCAGGCTGTACACGCACCAAGCAGAGCTGCCTTTAAGCAGGAGGAAACAGCCAAAACCCCTGGGAAACTGTACCTTCCCCGGGGGATAATGGCAGGCCAAGAAAGCAGGGCATGAAGACCCAGTGGGACATGTCATAGCTGGGCTTTGAGTGATAACATGTGAATCGGTAAAGGGAGTGTGAGGGTAACATATCCTACCTGGAGCATTCTGGATATGAAATTTAATACTGCTAGAGCAGAAGATGGCCTTGCCTGCAGCCGTGCAAGACTGATTGAGTGGAACTTTGTTAGAAATGTTAACTAGGCCATAAAAACACACTCCATCCTGTGCTGAACTCACGTTTTGTTTGCTGGGCTGCTCAGGACTCTGCTGGAGAACAGCTCTGGAGCAAGAACAGTTGTTTCGGTTTCACCTGCTACCAGAGCTCCTGCCTTCTGCTTCTTGGGATAACCCATGTTGGGTTGCATTTGTCCCCGCTGCCTGGGCGGAGGCATGCTGTTCAGAGCAGCATGGAGGAGCTGAGCTGCTCTTTGCAATATCTGCCTTACAGCTGCCTACAGGATTTCATGCTATGGTGCCATTAGTGGAGCATCTTTCACCAATGATAAATTCCCCCAAGAATGGAGAGAAAACGATCCAGACACATTGTTACACATAAACCCCTCAATTATACAAAGTCCTGCAAACATCAGATAAGATCATAACAGAGAAAAGGTCACAGCAACACCAGCTATGTCATGAATAGCAGCAACAAGTAGCAGCCAGTGCCTTCAGTCTAAGGCTAGAAAGATGAAAAGATAGAAATGCTGTTGGCTTTAATCCTTTTGTAGTGTGTTCCAGGCAGCTGTCAACTGCTGAACATTCGAACAACCAGGGCCTCCCAAAGGGAAATAACATCTTCGGAATGACCAGGCTCAAGAAAACACCACATATTAGATGATGCACTGATGGGGGAAAATAAATTCAGAAGAGAAGTTGGTGCTTTGCCGAGCAATGTCCTGCAGATAAGCTTGTACCAGTTCTTCAGTCACGCACTAATGATCTTTGGTCCGTTACATGTTATAAATCACCCCAATGAATACAGAGAAGGAATATAAATGAATAAATAAATAACAAACACTCTATGGATAGTGCTGGTCAAAGAAAGATGAATTAATCATAAACACTGTTTTCAAAGACTATGACACGAATGAACATTCCTTTAATATCAGCCATGCTCTTCTTCCCACCAGCTTATTCTCAAATAAACATCTCGGTAAATATTTGTCTTCTTGCTCTGGACTTGCAAGTGAAATGGAAAAGGTTACATCTTTTCCTGGCCTGCAGGCAGCTATGCGCTTAGGGTGCTGCTGGATTTCAGGTAGGTATTCACCTTAATTCACTTCAGATAGCTACTGATCAGCTATCTCAGCCTAGGCTGGTCTCTCTGGGCTCCCTATGGAGTCGATGGAGAAAAAGAAACGCTTGCAGAAGGCAAATGTGTGGATTACCTTTGACAACTGCCCAAGGAGAGATGACTTGCTTTCCTCATCTGTAAGGAAAATCTCAGGTGACTGACTCAGATCAAAAGTACTCAGTAATGGCAGCCTAATCTCACCCTCTTGCTTCCCTTATCCCCTCCTCAGGCAGCATTTTTTACCTTCTACTGATCTCAACCCATATTTTTCTTTTCTTAGTTTCCTCCAGTCTCTCCCAGCTGTACCTACCAGGTTGACCTTATACAACCACCTGCTTTCCTGGGGGATTTGCTACCTTCCAATGCTTATAATCTATTTTATCATTACCTCACTGTCCAATGTCACACCCTGGTATTCTTTTCCTTAGAAGTTGCCCTGGGAAGTTTCAGTGCTATGCTGCAATACAGCCTGTACGGAGGTCCTTTCTGATAAAGTGCTTTCTATCTACATGCACCCAGCTCATGGCATCACAGTTCCTCTCCAGCCTGGATCTTTGCTCTGCTTGGTGCCCTCCTGCATAGCATAGGTATTCATAGCACACCAGAACTGAAGTTGCAGAAGTGGCGGTTCTAAGCTGCTCCTCTGTAATTGACACTCTGAGGATGATACTGTAAGGTCTGCGTGTGCTACTGGCATTGGAAACAGTTGCTTTCCTGTGCTGGAACATGGTAAATCTGCTGCACCTCCTTCTTGCCCTGCCTCTGTGCAGCTACTCCCCTGCCCACTAACAATACAGTCACCCAGGACTAGAGTGAGTCAGAGATGAACCACACAGGGATGCAGAGATTACTCTGTTGGCCTCAGTGCTGTCCTTCCTGACAGACTCAGAACTGATGCCAAAACCCCACTTCCTCTTTCTGATGCCATGTGACTGCAAATTCCTATTTCATTCTCTGCCTACTCTCCTTCCTAGGTGAAATCCATTCATTATTTTTAACTGTATGCATAAGTCTTCTTTATCTCTAAACCTTACTGCTCCTCCTGCACAGACTGATTACATGACTTCATGCACACTGTCTCCTAGCAGCTTGTCTGAGCACAAGCCATCTTGCTGCTCTCCTTCTAAATTTCCATATGCAGTGGCCAGAAACTCTGAGGAGGCATTTCTGATGCATGGCTCTGCAACTGGTATCTCATTCCTCAGGCTGCCGAGAGGCCCACCACTGGGGCATCTGACTGCTCTAAAAACAACCATATCAAAACATCCTACTTCCTGCAGCACAGTCTGACCTTGTCCATCCCTCACCCGCATTTATCCTCTTTGACCTTGAGGATCCCTTGGAGACTCCATCCTGCTAGTGACTGCTCTGCTGGGGTAGGACCATTTCACCCTCTGCAGGGTGCTGAATGCTTCACTGAGACCACAGTAATCCTGCATTTGGACTGGTGCCACACCTCAGCCTCCTTTTCAAGCTGTTATTCCTAGCATTACCTTCATCTTTACTAGATTTTAATCCTAAACTCCCATATGTCAAAGCCAAATGATGTCTCCAAGTTTTTCTAGCTCCTAGCCAGGTTTTTTTTTTTTTTTTTTTTTTTGAAAGCAACTGGATTTCAGGCAACTGGGAATGCCTCTGCTGCTGTAGATAAATTGCGCTCACAGGATTTGGGACTCTCAACTAGATCAGGGGAGTAAAAGCCTGGATGAGCAGTGTCTTTTAGCAGCAACACAGCAAATGTGATGCTCTCTTGGATAAATAGATTTGGTTGCCTCTATATCATCTGCAGCATTCCCTCTGCTTGTCTTCCATGTTAGCACTGCCTTGAGACCACAGAGATGGAGGATAGCTAATGACAGATTTTACTGAGTAATCATCTGAGGCAATCAGCAACTTCTTAGCTTCCCCTGCTGCTCATTTGTCTTATATTGGAAAAGAAAAGGGTGTCAAAAGAACTGGAAGATGTTTTAAAATGTGGTTCTGGCCCGTGCAAATGAGTCTATAATGTAGATATTACTGGGTATTGTTTCCTAATAGGCCCCTCAATTAGTTCTGCTGAGTACAGCACAGTGGGAGAACTGGTTTTATCTCCCTGCCTCCAGCTTTGATTTTAGCTCAGCCAAAGAGGCTATCCAATGCTATTTCCCAGCACCAGGCTTGAGGAAGCAATGATAAAGACAGACCACAAAGGTTAATGCAGCTGCAAGAAGAAAAGATGGAGGAGTAGATTCCATACACAATGATCTCAGCTGACAAAAACAGCAATGTCTTCTCTAGCTGGCACTACAGCACTCCGGGCTGTAGGAAACATGCTGGGCTCCTTCCAGATGAGATGCCACCATCAGTAACAACAGACGTGCAAGACTTTGTGATGCTTGGTTTAAATCCCAGCCTCAGAGACGCCTGTGCAATCCCCTTGCCTTCTCTATGACTTATGAGATGCCTGGGCAGGAATACTCTGTGTAACTGAGTGGCACATGGGCGAATGTGGAATAAATTGGTTTCTGTTGAAGTTCTGCTGGGTGAACAACGAACCTCCCAGCTGTAGGCACAGTTCTGAGAGTTGTACACTCAGGCCTGGAGCACTACTGGGTGAGGTGAATGCACTCATTTGCGCTGAGGACAAAACTCTAAGAAACCACCGCGCCTGGGATAATGTGCACACTCTCCCACTTGACTGTCCACCTTGAAACAGAGCGGTCCAGGAAGTCTTTCACTCTTCCAGTTCAGAAGAGAGTTTCTACGACACTATGTGTTATGTCTGGATTCCAGAATGGACTTCTTATATTTTCAGGTCTGGGAGTCCTTGTTATCTTTCCTTAGCCCGTCTCCTCTGCATGATCTACAGTGATTCAAGTGGGCAGGCAGACAGTTCATGGCTCTCAGCTTATGCATCTTTGCTCCGTATTATAGCTCCCTGGAAATATACTGCCAAACTAATAATAAAGTCATAATTTCTTTCACTATTTTCTTTCCATCTGCAAAAACAAAGGGACATCCATAATAGAGAATCAGCTTTACTGGAATTAATATTAGATAATAGACTGATGGCATAATAGGTTGTGAATAGTGAAGTGACAAGTATTGCAGGTGTTGGAAAATTATATAACTCAGTCAAGGCTGGAAGGAACCCAGCTAAACTTAGGTCAGTCTGACAAGGGAGTTTTAGTGCTGGTAGTGTAAAATACTGCACACTCACAGGAACTGCGTGAGTGGAATTTAATCAGGAGATCTGTACAAAAATGTGGTCAAAGGCATTCAAAAATGAACTTACTTGTAGTGCTACAGAGGATAACACACCTTATCTCTCAGCACTCTTACGTAAAATGGTTAGCATGCATTCCCTTGGAATGTAACAGTCACCTTGCCTCAGAAAAGGGTGCCATGAAGACAGAAAAGGTACAGAAAAGGTCAGGAAAATGGAGTGACAGAAAGTGTCCTCCCTGAGGAAAAGGTATATAATTGTCATATAATTGTCATGATGTAATATAGAGAGGAGACATAAAACCTACAGGACAGCAGAGAAACATCAAAGATTGCTGAGGTTCCCATTTCCTTTTTTGTTGTCATTATTCAAATGGAAAGAAGGATTCAATGAGTTTAGAAAATAACACTTTGAAGCTGAAAGAGAAACTAGATGCTGTAAAAAGAGAAACTTCAGGGATTCCGAACATATTATGCATTTATAAGGATAAAAGCATCTCCTGTGATAAAGCTTCAGAGGAGACATTTAAAGCTTCGAGGCATTATCCAACCTTACTTTCTGGTACGAGGTAGGCAGTTGAAATATTTGCCTGATCTGCCCTTGGAAGTTTCATGCTGCTCTGCAAAATATCTAGTACTGTCTATATGAGAGACAGGTACAGACTGTACATCCTGCTCCAGGCAGATACCAAGTGGCTGAGTTTCTAAGGAACTTTCTGTAGATCATATGCTAACGAGAACTTGGAAGAGCTGATATATAACAATACGTCTCCAATTTGCGGGGGAGATGATAGCAAGTGGGGAGGAGGGGGACCAGGCAGGAAAGAACTAGGACATTGGGAGATTTGGGAGATAGCTTAAAACAGCACTGCTCAGGAGTGCACTGGGCGTATGGGTAAGCGGGCACATGGCTGTGTGCAAGGAGTTTGACTCTACACGGAATTTGCCTGCGCAGCTGTGAGCTGCCATGGCTAGACCATTACTTGTGGCATTCAGTGGCCTTACTTCCCTTCTCCAGGATGTGCAGAGGGTCTATCTGCTGGGCCTGTTGGTACATATTGATGGATCTTGGTAGAAGCTGGATTGTTTCTGGTATGTTCTGTAGCTGGAGTGTTGCTGTTCTCACAGCTTGGCAAGTCAGCAAAAAGCATCGCCTGTCTTCACAACTCTGCAGTTGCTCCATAAAGTGGGCCTTTCTAATAAAACAACCCCAGATGAAACTCACACTTGCAAAGAGCCCTTGGCTTGTGACAGAGGCCAGAATCACAGGTTTGGAATCCACCATTCAAAATAGATCAGTATCAGCAGAAGGTTTCTGATGTCCTCATCCAGAATCAGGATGGAACAAGAGAGAGGGTGCATTTTCTTCTTGCTTTTGCATTTATCTCAGGTGACAATGGTTTTGTCCAACCTCCATCATGCCTCCTGGGTGCCCTCTTGTGTCAGGTGGATTTGGACCCCTTGGCCCCATCTTCTGAGGATGAGAGTTGGCACCTGGGAGAGTACCTGTCCTGGGTAGAGTTCCAGCCCTGTTCCTCCACTGGACTCTAACCACATTGGGCCCTTGACTGGAGCACAGCAGAGCGTGAAGGTACAAAAAAGAAAAATTGTACCAGCAAATGTGAATCCAATTCCAAATCAGAAATTAAGGAGGGCATCCATCCTGCCACGTGAGAGGTAGTTCCACAGTACAGGAGGTCCTGCCAAGAGCTTTTTTTGACTATACAGTCAAAACTTCCCTTTGCCTAATTTTCCATTGCTCCTGGGCACAGTGTGTGCCTTCTTGGAGCACCCCAGATAACCCTCCCTTGCTACCATTGAGTTATTGTTTCATTTAATTGATATTGGAAGCTCCTTCAGCCCCGGCCAGGGAGAAAGGCTTTCCCTCCTTGCCAAGGGACTATGTAATACAACAGTTTCTGCCAGTACTGCTCTGCCAGGGCCAAGAGAGAAGCAGGAGGGACATAATGTGCTTTCCACAAGGGAAGCCCATCCTATCAAGGTCTGCTGGGGCTTGTTCTGCTGCTGGCATAGTTGCCTCTCCTAAGTTTTACAGGAATTGATAAAGTCAGACAGCTGGATGAAAGAGCATAAATACCCTAAACTTAAACATGCTATTGAGAAGCTGAAGTCAGGACATAAATAACTGCACTCTCGCTTTCATGTTTATCATACAATTGCAACAGGACCATATTTGGAATAAATATTCCAATATTTGAATGCAACATGTGATTGGAGTTTATCTGTTGTTATGTTTTGAATAAATATTCAGGAAATTCATTATTTCAGTTATCTCCCTCTTCTCACTTTTCCCAAAATGAGGTGGAGCTAGGAAGTTTGGACACTGTTGGAGCTGTCTTTTATGTTTTTCAAAGCCCAAAGTCTTTCCCTGGAACTGAGCTCAGCACAGTTATTTCCTGAATCATCCAGGAGGCAGGATCTATGCAGGGGCTGCAATGAGCCTGCCACAGCCAGCGGCTAGTCCCTGACCGGCACACCAGCCCAAGCGCGTTCCTGGAGGGGTAGTCAGTCTGCTGAGCTACGGCTCCTCCTCTGCGGAGGCCCTCACTAGGTAGGTGGCTGCAGCTGCTCAAACTGTGGGAGGGGATAGCATGGCTTTTTTGAGACAATGATAAGGGACCAAACTAAGGCAATGCTAGGATAGGATCATTACATCTACTCCATCCAAAATAGGAGGGAGGAAGAGCAACCGGTCTTGTTCTCTTTGCCATTGACAGATACTCACTTCTGCATGGCTCTGATACCCAGACAGGAAACCCCATACAGGATCAGTCATACAGGATCAACTCTGGAGCCACCTCCCCCTGGTGGTGCAAAGGAAGCACTGGGGTCATCTCTCAGGGCATCTGGAAGTGTTTATTTCCTGTCAGCACTGTAGTAGGACACAGGAGTCTGGGTGCTGGATGAGAGTACCCCAGCATTAAGAGTTGCCTACACCCAGGCTGAAATAATCCCTGCTCACTTAGGATCACAGCCCATGTTGGCTCTGGCCTACCAGGTAGGCCTGGCCATATTCAGCAATGTGGCTCTGGGGTCAGCAGGTGGCTCCTACCACTCATTCAAGAAACCAGTGAGATGGACTTTTTGGCAGGTCGCACTGAGGGCTCAGCAGGCCTAGAGTCTGCTCAGTTCACTTCTATGTCAGGATGACAAGCTGCGTGCTAGGGCACACCCCAGCTGCCTGGATTTTGCAGGTGCCACCTCCCCTGAGTGTCTGGAAGATGTCAACTGCCATCATTGCCCTATTTTCCAAACAATTACACCCACAAAGGGAACAGGATCTCACTGCTTCTCTGGCCTTTCCATGATGGTAGCTGCTCTCTCACAATCCAGGCTGCAGCCACCTCAGGGTTCAGCCTGTGCTACACTCCATGAGGACTGACTTGAGCAGTGGTGGTACAACTGCTGAGCTACATTGCAAGGTAAAATGATTAGTACAGATCATACCAATGTCCCACGTCCTGTTCTGGATCCTCCAGATCCCCTCAAAGTCTCAGTCTTCATTTGCAAAGCATCCTGTATGCTTAGGTGCAGCTCCCTTGGTAGCTGCCTGCTGGTATGTGTGAATTCTGCTACACCCCCCCAAGGGATTGCAGGACTGGAGCCATGGCTCTACAGGAGCTTTGAACTGAAAGAGACTGTCCTTACTCCCGGACACCTTGAAATTGAACTAAGCCACAATTCCTTCCGGCCTCTGGAACACACTGACTGAACCTCACTAAATGAAAATACTTTCAAATAGTATCCCCAGAAAAGCCTTAAAAGAGCACCATGGCCCAGGACAGACACAAAAAGTTCAGTCAGGGCTACTAAGATGCATCTGCTACTCTTCTGCAAGACATGGGAGTTATACTTATTGACAGACCAGGAGCAACCAGAGCTGGCAACCACAGCTGGCAACCAGAGCAAACTTGACCTGAGTCATAGACAGGCAGGTATTTCAATGGGCCCTAGGCTGTCTTCAGTCAAGTTATTCCTCTGGAGTTAGCCAGATTTGAATGAGAGCAGCCATGGTGCAAAGTAACCACCTGCTGCATGGTGGTGGTGTCAGGCAGCTGGTGAGCTGCAGAAGTCCAAGTGGGGGTCAGCAGCTCCTGTGGGATGACAGCTCAAGGTCAGAGTACTGTGGCATTCACGCTAGTGGTTTGTGTGTTGGAGATGGGCCCAATTGGGATGGCAGCCCTCGCTTTAGATCCTGTGCTACTGCTGTAGCGTTGATCTTAGCCACTGATCCCTTTCAAACAGTGAGTGGCTCACTGAGTGCACACAGGGACAGGCCACAGCCCAGTGGCTACACAGACTCAGGACAAAACAATCCTTGTTCACAGGGATCCTGGTGCAGAAAATGATTTTCACTTTGACTTTTAAAAATGCCAGCTACAGGGAGGCCCTGGGGCTTCTGACCACAGTCAAGTGCAGCATAAAAGCTTGTTCCAAAGCTTTGAAAAGAAATTAAAAAAAAACCCCAAGAGGATCAAGTCCACTGCAAAGATATCTTTATCCCCAAATCCGCATTTTTAGCCAGGATGATGATTACACTATAAGAAATTCCAGTCTTTTAATGTGTGAAAGATGCACAGGCTGGCTTATACCAACAGTATGGACCCATTCAGGGCGGGAACTGGCTTGTCATCATGCAGACTGCTTAAAGAAAGATGCTCTCTGATTAATGCAGGTTACATTTTGGTAAGCATCACTGACAGCCAACCGAAGTGCTAATGAAAAGCTTGGCAAATGCTGTCAGCCAGCAAAAATGGGTTCAGGGCTCTGCAGACTTCATGTGAGCCACTTACAACGTCCTATGCGACAGTGCTGCTCCTGGGGTACTTTTACTCAGTTCTATGGGATAAGTTTTGTTCCAGGCTTTACAAAAGCAGTTGATTAATCCAGTGGTACCTTTGTTAAAACAATGTGGATTTGATCAGAGGCTGTATCCAGGTTATCAGGTTATCTGCGCTGGGGAAATGCAGTGTTACAAAGTAGCATTTCCCATGACATTCAGTCTTTTCACCCTTTCACTCCTACTCTCACTAAATCAGATGCTGGCAGAGAGCATTTTGCTTAATTCCATTTACTTCTAAAAACATGAGTTCTGCAATTAATTTTCTTCTTTTTATTGTCTCAAAATGTTGGTCAACGGGGAGAACAATTAGCCTTCTGGACTAGATTTCTAGTACATTGGGGTTCTGCATTGCACTGTGGTGCCAATTGACTCGCAGGCATGGGTTGTATTAGAAAAGAAATGTAATGTAATGGCATGACATTTGGAAACTCACATTGTCTCACTTACATATTTACACAATTACAAATATACATATGCTTTCTCCACTGCCAATGCACTAACACATACATTCACACTCGCGTATGGACGCTATCACTTGCAGTCACAGATGCACTCTCAGAAAATCATACTTGCATTCTTAGCACTGCTAGTACTGACTGCATGCCCTACCCTCACCACCCACACACCAATCCAAGCTCACTGCCACACACTATTTTTTTCCCAAGCGTCTTGAGCTTCATATTGATGGGCCGCAAGGTGCTCTGCATTCTTGGAATTGATGGGAACGCCATTTCCTCAGAGCCTGCAGCATAAATCTTCATAAAATCTCACACTTGCCAAACCATCCATGCTATAGGCAACACAAACCAGAAATGAACAAACAGTTCAAAATATTTTCTTGTGTCCTCCTCTCTACCATCTCCATAGCTACATCCCCATTCATTTGGTGAAGGGGAATTCTGGGCTACAGAAATCTGTTTCTCCCTTCTCCCAAGTGCCACTGTCCCTTTGCCAGGTGGCCACCTGCTTCCTTACAGAAGACTGCAGGCATGACTCCAGCCCCCTCTCGTGACTGCCTGGCTGCTCTTGAGTCTGAGTACAGTCCATAATGGGTCTTATCTATGCTTTGCCTGCAGGTTGGGGTGCATTTGAAGCATTCCTCTTCCCTGGTTTCATACTAGGGTTCAAATGCTCCATTCATAACAATCCGTAATATTTAGCTGCCCATTTTTGCATTTTCACCTCTCAAAAGAAGTAACAAGAAGAGGAGAGTGCTCAGGGTGGATAGGAGGGATTGTTCTCCCAGTCTGTTTCAGTACGATCGTCACTATTCTAGGAGAAGGTCCTCCGGTATAGCTTCTCCCTTAGCTAGGTCCTGCACTGAGTGTGACTCAGACCCTGCAGGTTTGAGCTGATTCTAAACACAGTGCTCTAACTCAGAACAGCGGGTTGAATTTGTTGACACATCTCAGAAAGATGTCACTGATTAATGTGCTGAATCTCAAACACAGGCTAAGAGCATGAAATCTCTAACAGGGGTTTAGATCAGCGATAACGTAATAATACACAGAACTCTTGGAAACATTTTCAAACCATGTAATGTCTATATTCTTAGTGTTCCTGACAGTGTTAATGGAACCAGCTAGTTGACAAGATCTCTTCTGTATTCAATTCCCTGATTGCTTTTAAACCCCTTTTCATGTGTTCATGATTCTTTCAGTGCCATTTAAATCTTCCACACCTTCAGGACCAACGGTCTCAGGCTTAAAGAGTCACTGGCACTTCTAAGTGCTATGTGACCAAGGAGGTACAGCACAGTTTGAAAGGCAATGTAAAGGATAAACTCTTTCAATCGGCAGGGAGGGCTCTCTTTACTGGTGGGAGGGAAGATGATACAGGCAAGGAGGAGGATGAGAACATTGTTTCTCAGCTTTTGTGTATCTGTTCTGTTTTTCACTAGTGTGAGGAGGAGAAAGATGAAATGCTGTTTGGTTGTTCAAAGCAGGTTAGAGAATTCTTACACTTTGCCTTATCCTGCAGGGAAAGGCATACTAGAGAGCAGCCTGTGTAGTGATTCATTAAATAGCTCTGTTTTGCCCTGTCAGAGCCTTACATGGTGTATCGCTTACGCTTGTTGCCTTAATCCTTTGAAAATGCTGGGTCAGTTTTTCCTGTTCATATGGCTTTAGCTGCACATGGTCTCAGTGCATGTTGCTGCTGAAGAGTTTCCTGAGCTCCTCAAAGAGAGAGAGAGGACAGGTTTTAACTTGTGCTACTTGTCTGGTCTGTGTTTCATGCTACATTTATAAAGAGAACAGAGAAAGAGGAGGTGGTGCCCCTGCCTTTTCCCACCAAGCCCCATATGTGTCCATGCCATCCCGTTTACTCTCTCAAGGATTCCTGGGAGGCAGCCCTGGGATTTCATGCTGAAGCAGTCAGGAATATTTTCTCTGGGTTGTGAAGCAGCAAGCGGGAAGGTTCCCGAACCCCCCCCTCTGAGTTCTGGCACTGACGCAACTAAATGTGCTGGAAAAGGGCCCTTCCCAGCAAGGGCCGTGCATGTACTCACAACGGCATGTGCTCTCAGGAGGGGATCGGTCCCCATCCAAACCCCACCCACAGCTGGCTCCAGAGCCCACTCCACCTTCACCTGACTCATTTGTGGGTCTCAGCTCACCCTCTCTCATGCTCTGATTTTATCTGCTTCCCATTTGCTTATTTCTTGTCTTTGACCTGTGATCCCCTTTCCTGATATGGGACAGAGACCTGTCTGCAGTGAACTACATGGAACCAAAGCAAGATTGCTCTCGGAGTGCAGACCCTTAGGAGCAGCCTCCAGATGGAGATCCCAGCCTGGCTCTGGCAGAAATGGCCTTCTTAACTTGAGCTGTACCCGCCAAATGTGGATGGGGCTGTGGCTTGCTGGTGAAAACTGCAGAGCCCATGTGTCTGTGTTGAGGCATCGATCACCACCAGATTTACGCAGGGAACTCAAGGCAAATGTGCCATGACCAAGTCAGTGAAGGAGTGAGTGCCAGGGCTAGAATTAGCATCTCCCTGAGTTGCGCCCAGCACTTGATCCACGAGAGGAGAGCACCCAGTGCGACCGTCACCTCGTTAAATGGTATGGAGTGATACTATTGAGGGGCTATAGCCCTGTCAATGGGGCCAGTACGAGCACGGGCCCAGCCTGCAGGTTGCCTTCCACAGTCCTGCTGCACTCTGCTTATGGCAGATCCTGGAGGGCCCATCGTGGTACAGAGTGGCATCCTCCTTCTCTCCCCTTTCAGCAGCCAGAGCATCCTGGCCCCAGACCCTCACCCTTAGGGCAGCAAAATTAAGTTGTGCCCATACCACTGTGAAGCCATGAACTGGCTTTGCCTATCAACTCCTTCTGCTCCAGTCCATACAGGGTTGCCTGTAATGAGGGCAGAGACCTACACATGTGTGCCATGGTCAGCATGTAGCACAGATGAGGAAGGCTGCCTGCCTTCACTTCAGTTTAAGCTTCCCCTCCTCATCTTTTCAAACAGCAGCTTCCTCCCCAACCCCTCACCAATCTGCTGTGCTGGCCCCACTGCTATAGCTGTCAGGAAGGCATCTCTTGTGAGATGGTGCCACAAACTCTGCCAGTTTCACAGAATACTTCAACCTGCCAACAGCATCCTCTGTGTTATGTCCTGATCAAGTAGCTGAATTCATTGCAGGCCTGATACTGCCTTACCCATCAGACAGGACAAGATCAGCCCCAAGCATGCCACCAAGAGTCCTCCAGGTCATGGTAACTCAGCCTCCATCCCAGAAGCACCCAAATGCAAGGAGAAAGGAAACAACAGCATAAGGGTTTTGAGGATTTTCAGGGGCACCTTAGGAACAGTTTGGCTATACCTGAGGCAGAGGTATAACATCACAGCTATTTTGGGACTGAGAGAAGAAAATCAGTTTATAAAATCTGAGGCTGCATGATCTGATCATGGACTTCCTAATTAGCATTTTATGGCCTCTCAGCTGTATTTCCCTTTCCTGCAAGCTCTTTTCTGCCTTCCATGGTATAACCTCTGGTTTATGCCAGAACACAAGGTGAGCTGCAGTTTATTTCACAGACAGTGATATTCAGTTTGACTTCTCAGATAATGATTTTTCTGTGTTATTGCGAAACAACACAGAGGTTTAATTTTTTTCAAGTTTTCCGAAATTTTGGTGACTGCAGAGAATGGAAACTAGATTTTTAAGAATCAGTAATCCCTGAGTTTTTTATTTGTTTGTTTGTTTCCCCCCAATAGACTAATAAATAAATAAATAAATGAACCACTGACAGTCTTGCACCTCCTCACTACATGGGTTCAGTGGCACATCAAAATGGTAGGTAAGAATCCCACAGCAGGATCTGATCCTCTTAGTTTCTTTCTGGAGCTCTGAATGCCTTTTAAAACATTGCCCCACTCAGTCTTAGCTGCACTGTACCTCTTGATCGCTCCTTGTCAGCTAGGTATGGTTACAAAAGCAGATGCTGTTGCTAAATTATTTTAGCTAGAGCGGAAACATCTCAGTAGTCACTGTACTGCAATACTACGGCTATTAGGCCGAGTCCAGGCAATATTGAAAGCTGAATCTGAGACAACCATGCACGAGTTGGCCAAATGTAAGCACTGCTCCCCAGCTGCAACTCTCAGGACAGAAGGACAGTTGCTGTATTTCTGACTATAACCTAGACTGCTCTTTGCAGTTCTGCTAAAGGGTGTTGCCAACCAGTTCCTGCCAAAGGCAGAGTCCCATCGTGCTAAGAGCCCAGCAAACAAGTAAAGAGCAGCAGCCCAAGTCACAAAGAGCTATCAGACAATAGCAGGAGAATGGGGCAGACATTAGCTTCAACAGTAGCAAGGAAGTGAAACAGAGTGAGACCTACATCAGTCTGTACCTGGAGCCTGTGCCAGAGAAAGGACATTAAGTAGAGCAAATCAGAATGGCATGGTGGAAATACAAGGCTTCCTTTTCATAGAGGTGTGCCTGATTGTTTTCAGCAGAAGCTTGTTACTCATGGTTCTCCTGATTAAAAATTCAGGAAAGTCAACAACAATAATTAATACGATTTACCAAGCACAGAGTATTGGAAGCACTGCTGTTGCTACCATGGTGATGGTCTCAGCTGTAACAGGAGAGAGTTTTGTAGAAATAATACCTCGGTTAGACCAATGACCTCTGCAAACTCAGAGGAAAAAAAGTTAGAAGGTTTTAGCTGATCTTGGAGTACTAGAAATTGGCTGAACTGTGTTAATATGTATCACATCCTCAGGAAGCGTGCTTCTGCTCCAGACTGGGAGTTCACCAGCTGGAAATCATGAGGAAGATTGAGATGCACAAGTTCATCACAGGATGAGTATAACCCGCCTGTGTAATGTCACCATGAAAGAGGCAAATGTATGCCACGATGCCATAGGATGGCTCCTGGCAGCAACCACAGGGAGGATTTGGGGCCAGAAAGCCCTGGAGAGACCATGTCTGGAAAGGTGCATGCAGTTTCAGTTGCCTGTTTCAAGAGAGACATGTTCATGGCTCTCTATGCACACATCTTGAGTAAATATCAGGGATGAAGAGCTTCCCTTTGGCTGCTTAAGCTAAAGATCTTTGCTGGAAAAAGAAAAAATGGGTATAAACTGGTCACTATGAATTTTATTCTAAAAATGAGGAAATAACAGCCTGAAGGTCAGGAGTGAGATACTGGGACAGCCTTCCCTAGAAACAGTGGAGACCAAAACAAATTGCTTTAAAATGGAGACCATTCCAATGCAAAGAAGATAAAGGCACGTTGTTGCCTGCCACGTCAGGTCTTGCACACTGCAGCTTCATGGTTCCTCATTTGCACAGGCTGACCGGTGTAAGGGACAACATGCCTTGCACACAGGCTGTAAGGGAACTGCCAAGGACAAAAGACCTAAGGAGAGAGCTGAAAGAGAGGCTCTGATGATTGTTCTCAACTGTTCAAAATGGCCTTTTTCCTCCCCTCTTTATTTTGCTCAGTTTGTTGTCTCCTAAGATACACTGCAAGGCCCAGGTTTCCCAGGCTGAGAGTTTCTGGGTGCTGGGAGTGCAGAGGGACTCTTCCAGTGTGTGCATGCAGATGGAGAGGTCTTTATTCAATGCTCGTTCAGCAGCCTTCTGTGCATTGAAAACAGCAAATGGTCTCTCAGAAATTATCCCATACCAGAGGTCTGTACCACACAGCCCTGCACTGCTTCTTGTAGGGAAGAGTGAGTAAGTCTGCCATGTACAGCTCCCTCAGCTGGTCATCCTAGCTCCTCCCTGGGGAGCCAGGCTGAGTACAGACTCTTTGCACACAGCTCCAATGACTCCTAATTCCAATTCCAGGTAGGGAAAGCAGATGTGCAGATGGCACAGTAATGGGGAGTGACAGAGCAAAGCACAACCCACAGGGGAACTCAGCAACTCCTTCGTATCACGTACCCAGAGCAAAGAACAGTCAAAAGCCTCCTGAGATATGAGCTGAGGGAAACAAGGATGTGTTTGTTACACATTAGTGTAGGGTAGTGACAGCTTCTCTCATACTGAGGCGTGTTTAATAAGCCCCCTTTCCTGGTGAGACCCAGCAAGCCTCCTCACACAAGCGCTTGGCAAGGGGAAGCATGGAGACCTCACAGCCAGAAATCAGGCTGTTCTCCCAGGATTCTGCCAATGTACCCTTATTCATGAGTAAAGAGTATGAACAAATATCTTTTGACTTGGCTATTTGTTAGCGTTCACATTGTGTGACTGATAGTTTAAATTATCTACTATTGTTTCTGTTCCCTAATTGGATAGCTTTTAAACAGGACACCCAAAAATACACTCTGGTAAGAAATATCAGATGAAAATTCACTTGGGATGAAGTTCACATGCTTCTGCCTTGCAAACATTTGCCCCAGCGTGGAGCTGCTGTGCACATGCCCATCAGTAACACCAGCACTCCTAGAAATCCCAGCAAGCTGGATGTCAAGCAATGCTGTGTACAGATCTTGGCAAAGTTCCTGTCCTTTACAATTTGAGTGGCTCCAGAGTGTACTGAACAACTGCTTTGAGCACTGGAAAGGTTTAGGGAGTGTTGTGGGGTGAGGTATTCTCCAAAGCTTGACCTTTTTATTTGTGAGCTTTCTGATCTCTCCTGCATGCCTCGTGAAGGATAAAACACCATTTCAGGTCCTTGCTGTGAGCTCTTGTCCCAGACAACTGGTTGTCCCAGACAACTCCTACTGTGACAATGCACATCCCTGCCCTGATTACAAACTGTCCGGATCCTTTGACACTGACCCCATCCCAGCCCCTTCACCTCCTTCCTGCAGACTACCAAAAAGAGATGAAAACCATAAATGCAGTATAGCGTTCTTGCTCCTTGCTGTTGTTGTTTGGGCAAGTAAGAGCTGTGGTTAACAGCCCTGAGCAACCTAAGGTTGGTGTGCGCCATAGGCCTTGCTCTCTCAGCTCGCGCATGTTCTGCCCCTCCTGAAAACCACTGCTCAGCTAGGCAGCAGGCATGCACATCAGGCAGGCAGAACGCACTGCCTTTGTAAGGACTGGCTACAATAGCATCCCCAGTTGAAAAGTGACTTTGTGCACGTGTCCCTTTCCACTCTGCTCATAGTCTGGAGGGAGAAAAAAGGGCGGGGAAGGAAGATGAAACTACAGGGCAGAGGCCTGCACAACAAAGTATGTGCCGAGCATCCTGCTCTTCCCACTACCTCAACATCCCCACTTGAAAATGTCTGTTTGTGTCACCACAGAGGCCTTTTGGCAACAGGAGCTGATACCCGTTGCAGTTCTCTGAGTCCTTTCAGGGAAAACAGGGAGACAGACACTGCTGTATAATCTCAAATGGATGATAGATCCTGCTATTTGTGTAGGAAGGGCAGTTTGCCTGGCAGGTAGATACTGGTGCGTGATTGGACCAGACACGATGCAGAGCTACTCTGCAATGACAGGCTCTCTGTGTGCACGGCTAGAAAGCAGTGCAGTGCAGGGTTCAGACATGCTGGCTTTCCAAGGAAATATTGTGCGAGTTCCTGGGAAGTGCTGTATAAACCCCTTTCAAGGCACAGGCCAGGCCCTACTTCAGTGGGGGAGCTGTGGCTGCCAGGAAATGCAAAGATGGGAACACACACTGGCTGGAAAAGAAAACCTCATGCAGCTGAGCCGGGACATCTAAGCAGAGGAAACATTTCAGGAGCTTGATAGATGAGGATGGGAGTCCTGACCATAGGCAGTTGACACTGGTGGGGAAGATCTCCTAATTCAGAAACATTTTGATTTTGATATGTGTTCAGGCCAAAGAAGCAGGCTCTGTGTGAGAAGTTGCCAGGGAGGAGGTCAGGTAAGCACAGCGAGATCAGCTCGGAGCCTGTGACTCAGATGGCTGAACAGCTGAGCTTTGCATCTCTCACCTGCTGCCTAGGAATTAATAATATTTCTAAGAGAAGGGTTTCAGATCCCCCTGCTTCCCACTAAGGATCCCAAACATTTCAGTGTCAACAGCTCAGTTCTTAGGGGCTAGATAGTTTAGGGGCATCAGGCTTGGATGTCACCCCCTCTGCCCTGCCTGAGCATCACTGCGGGTGTATTTGTGCAGGCTTACTGCTCTCCCCTAGCCTGCCGTTTATCCTCCAGCACCTGTATCACGTGACAGGAGCCTGGCTTTCTTTGACAAGGTCACTTTCCAGAGACAAGAAATGCCTGGGAACTGTAATACCTTCTCATCCTCTCCAGTGGCCATACTGAAGCCAGCTTCCTTCTGATGGCCTGGCACCAGCTGGCAGTCAAATGTTTGGGAGTAGGGGCTTTTAGCTCAAAGAGTCAGCTGCCATGGTTTACTCTCCAGTCTTGCCAAAGGGCTTGGTTTGGCTCATATTTAGCCCAATCCAGTAACCTCCACTGTCCACAGGGCTGCCTGAATTACAAATGAAGGGAGAGCACATGCAAATCACTGCCTTCCCTGTGGAGGTACAGGTCTAGTCATCTAGTCTAGCATCTCTCAGGGCTGTTGAGATGCTGCTGAGGAAAATTTCCCTTTCGCTAGAGCAGCAGGAGCAGGCAGGTCTGGGCTGTCTCTCTTTCAGTGTGGGACGTCCCAAGCAGCTGTGCTGTGCAGACAGTGCAAATGGGAAAACAAATTAGCAAGGTAGACTGGAAAAGCAGCTCTCTGTAACAAGCTGAGTCACCATTCTGCTTTCACTTTGAGCTGTGGCCATTAGGATTCCCATTGCCAGTTCCCATACCCTAAGCACTCACTGCTCAGGGGATCCTTGCCTTGCAAGTTATCTGCCTGGATAGTGGCACCTTTTTATTCTGCATATCTGTCCTCAGTGCCTGCAGTCCAATCCAATGCAGTGCCCCATCCAATGGTTTTGTGAGGGGTAGAGGACTCTACAAACAACATTGTAGGGCCTACAGGAAAAGACCATGTTGGGGAACAAGCACACAGCATCTCTGCATCAGCGTGCCCACAAGTCAAGGCATTTCTGCCTTCCTTCTTTGAAGAGGGGGTCTCACTTCAAATGTTACTGACTGCACCAAAACCCACATCTCAAGGAAAACGTTTAGTGCTAAATCACCAATGATAAGATTGGTTCTGGGGTGGCAGATGGATTAATCCCTGAATCGCTTGTATTATCTGCTGGTAATAGAGGTTTATATTCTGCTAACACAATGCTGGCATTAATAAAACCGACAAAGAGAAGGCTGGCCTGTGTCAATGCAGGATAGGGCTCAGAGCCCACAGCCCTGAGCCCAAATATGTTTGAAGGACAGGGCCAAGACCTGCCCTTTGCCCCAGTGTTTCCTGTTGCAAGTGTAGGTTGCTCCCCAGGTTAAATGCCCAGCTCTCCCTGGGTCTAGGCTTGGGAAATATTTCCACCGTCTGCTCTCTCCAATGCTCCTGACCCCTAAAGACTGCCCAACCCAGCACTCCATGCAAAGGGTGCTGGGAGCTCCCCAGACTGTGAGCTGTTCTCCTCTTTCCTCACTAAAGAGGAAAATGCCCAGTGTGGCAGACTGAGCCCTTTCCATACCAATCCCCGAGCCCAGACGAGCCTCTGCACAAAGGGTTGAAGGTGGGTCTTACCTCACCAGACTACCCCTGCTGTGTCTGGTATAGGTGCTCCAGAGGGTTGGAGGCTTGCTCTGCGTGGTTCCCTACTCAGCTGGGTGCCCACATCTCTGAGATGACATTGTGAGTAGATGGCATTTGACAGCTTGACGTGGATCTAAGAAAATCAAGGAAAAGCAAATATTTGTGATATTAGAAATAGTTACAAAAATATAGACCAATAAAAGCCATGATTAAGGATTATAACAAGAAATGCATTCCATAGCTGCCACTGTGTCTTAGCTTGCTTGGGAAGCTGGCATCTTGGCCTCCCTCTTCCAGGGTTGGTTTTCCCTGGAGTGGTGCTTCAACTGCATCTTTCCTGTGTCTATTGTCTGAGATGTCCAATGCTATCCCCAGAGAGAAAGACCCAGGGTGGGGGACGGGGGGACATGAAGCAGAGAGTTCTGGGTAACTCTGTCCATCCTCATCCAGGCTTTAATGCATCCTCCTGTTTTCTCCCCTTATATAAAGACTCCCACTACACCGTGGTCTGGGAATGAGGTTAGTCCCTCTCTGCTTCCTGCATAGCTGGTGGAACTTTATTTATTTTACACTCCTGGCCATGACAGGCAGCAGCTGATCTATCTGCAGTGTATTATGTGTGGGCACAACATAACCTGTTACGTTCCCTTAAAAAGCCTGTGTCAGGCAGCAGGAAGGAAGGGTACTTGTTTGCCATGTCTTGGCTGGTTGGATTCATACAGAGGGAAGGCAGAGTGCCTTCCTGAGAGAGCCAGAGAAATTAATGTAAGGCTGGCTTAGTAAACTGCTGAGAGGAGCAGAAATGCATATGCAGACAGCAGAGAGATTCTTCTTGGAGATTCAGAGCATTGCATAGAAAGGGTGCTTCAATCCTGACAGTCAGTGATTTGTCATTTTGAGAGCAAATTTGAAGAAGATCCCTCCCATACAGGGCACAGTGGGTCAAGGGAATCTTGCTTGCAAAGCCTTCTTATTTCCAGTATCTTTCACACTGAGCTTTATTTGAGGTGTTTTTGCATTCAAGTGTTTTTGGATTTAAAAGCCCCTTTGTCTTCTTGGGGTACTCATGTAAAAGAAGGCAGCTTGGTAGCTCTATTTCAAAGCTTTGGAGGACTCCTAGACCCATCACACTGGTTGTAGACTTAAACTTGCTTTGCTTGTTACTGTCGCCAGAAAATATAGTGGGAGCTATATGTAGAGACCAAAAATGGCATAACTAGTGGTGAAACTGGGAATAGAGATCTTAAACTCACCAAGTCAGGCTATCATCATGTACCTATTTATCAGAACCAGGGAACAGCGTGCTCCAGAAATCTGAATGAATTGTCACTGCATTCCCATTGCTAACAGCAGAAGTTGTTAGCAGCACTGGTAAGAAGCCATTCTGCAGATAGCTAGATCCTGCTGGCTGTAAAGACATATTACTAACACTTTTATAGCAGCACACACAGCTAGCAGAACAAGTTGCAGATACAGTGGCATGGTTGCAATAGGAGATATTACTCCCATGGGCCTACCCGGATTCCAGTGCAAAAAAACACGGATTTGTCTGCTGGGAGCAGCAAGCTGCCGCATCCTCACCTTAGACTGATACAGCGCTTCTGTGCACCTTACAACATTTTCTGTAGCTGGTGCATAGTCACATAAGAGGTACTACAGATGCAGATTTATTGTAAGGATATATCGTAAGGATTGCCTAGCACTTTTCTAGGAACCAGACAGTGTAGGAAATGTTCTTATGTCATATGTTGGGGAAATGTCTGTGCAGTGCCCTATCTAGATCAGGCTATGTCCATCTTTGTGTCATATTTCTGCTGAAAAGCACTAAGCTCTGAAGAACTGCAGTTAGAACATGGGTCAATGGTGGTTTTTTTAAGGGTCTGTCTACAACAGTCTGAGAACACTGATGCAAGTGATTGATACAAGATATATGAGTACCCAGTTCAGCACAGCCCCAACTCAGTGCCAGCTGCATAGCACTGTGCTGGAGCTGATGAGCCACCAACCCAGCAGCCTACTCATGTATCACTGCCATGATATGGTGCTTGGAGACCTGGGTGGTTCACCTGAAGCATGGTTCAGGGGAAATGGTATTGTATAAAACAGCTATACTGTGCTGATTTCTCTCTCTTGCTGGAGTGAGTGTTAGGAAGCTTATTCCACTCTATTTTGAGGAGGGGCAGGGGTTGAAAGATATAAGCACCTACAAGAGCTGTTGGGTCTCACTTTGTACTTGTTTGATTATTGCTGGGACAAAAGCGAACAGGGCAACAGTGCAATAACTGCACAGATGAATTGCCCTTTCTGGAAAGTGGCTCAGTTCTCTTTTTTTTTTTTTTTTTTTTTTAGTGTAGGAGGTGAGAACTGTGTGAGACTCAAGGCCAAGGTCATGCTGGGCCTACATTTGACATTGTTTCTAAAGAATACTGATGTCCTTAGTGTGACTGTTCTCTTCGACCAAGAGCAGTCCCAGCTACCAAGGACTGGCTATTTGCAAACATCTGCTGCTGTGCCAAAGACCTTGGAGATACCACCACTGCATCTCTTCTGTGGACCTCTAAACAATATGAGGTGGCATCTGCCATGGACCATGTTCTTTCTGTGCTAAAATCTTTATGACACTGAGCAAACCCATAGCTCTATGCCAAAAAACATTAAGGAATAATGCTAATGATTCTCATAGACCCTTCCCTAGACCTTGAGAAGTTTAATAATGTCACAAAGCTTTATGTTTTACAAATGTTATGCTTTTTTAGAATAAGTTAGGCCAGTAAGAAATGTCAAGGGGAGAAGGATGAAAGGAAATGGCCAAAGGTAAGAAGCTGTATCAACTTCTCTTCATGGATATTTAGAGCTAACCACAGGCACCAGGCAGATGGTTCAGATAACCAGGATTAGCAAAGCCAGGCTAAAGTTGGGTATAGTATACGTGGAATCAAGATGACAACACTTTGCTTGCCATATGTGTAGTACAGTGGCTTCCCATTAATTACTGAAAGGTATGAGAGATGCCCTAATCCAGGCGAGACCCTCAAAAGCAGCTTCTCCTCCATGCTGAAGTTCCACATTGCAGGTGCAGCTCACAAGGGTTTTTGCATCTCACAAGGGCAAGGTTTGTCACGTGTAGGCTGCCGGTGCGCGCTTGATTCATAAGAACTAAAAAAATGCATCACGGGAAGACTCTTTTCCTTCTGTTAAGCTTCTAAATAATGTTTTAGACATCTCTCTCTTTTCTGCACTATTTGCATTGCATTATTCTTTATTTAGTTGTGCCATACTCAATCTGCAGTGAAAATACTTCTAAGTAGTACTTGGAATTAATTGTTTGTTGTTTCTCTTTTTCCTGGGGAGGGGCAAGTACTTTGAATTCCTCTCAATCCTAGTTCATGTCAAGATGCAGACACTTTCATGAGCAGACAAAACCCTTTATTTTCTCCCAGGCTGTGACACAGAATTTTTCCTGGTTCTGGTCATTTGGTCTGGAGCCAAGAAGGGAGGGGAACTGTCTACCACAGTAACCTACTAGCAGTCCTGCAGTTCTTTTCTGGAAGACAACCTCTATCTGCAGAAGTTTGAGAGTATGTTCCAGCCCTACCATGCAGGACAGGAATCTGTAAGCACTGGGAGGTAGAGAGACACAAATGTATTCAGGATCCAGAGGAAGGAAAATCAGTGGAATAGGCCTTGGAAGACAAGAGGGTGGGACTGAGGCAGGGCTGTCAGGGAGAGGATGGGAAATGTCTGCCATCTTGTGTTTCCAGAATCTGCTGCTGCCAGGAATGCACATCCAATTGTTCTCACCATCTCTACTGGCTGTCCCCTGTGTAACGGTGAAAACCGTCCAAAAGGCTTGTTGAGAGACACTGGTCTTTTGAAGGTAGAACAGTTTGTCTCTCCAGCCAACTTATCCTCCCATGAGAATTCAGAGGGGTTTGCTTTTCAGAGATATTGCTGAGTCTAATTAAGGGCAATTTTATATAATTCTCTTAGCCAATATTTTTCCTCTGGAAAAAAACAATTCCTTTCTAGAAAACATTGGAATTAAGCACATACTGCTCTAATGAGCTATGAGCAGCCTGCACAGTGAAAGTAAGGTTTCACTTGTGAAAAGGGGTTTGTTTGCTTACAGCACAAACCAATGCAATGCAATGATGAGACTCTGCCAGTTCCATTGGCAGCGGCTGCCCCTTTTCCTTGGCGCTGTGCACCAGCCAGAGCAGGAAGAGCATGTTTGCTTGTATGAAGTTTTTAGCATCCAGTTTAAGGATTGTCTCATTTTTCCTCATCCTTCCTCGAAGAAATTCACTTACCATATTATTTAGGTGACTTATTTTTTGTCACTTACTTGCACCTTTGAACATACAGATGCTCAGATCAGAGCTAGTAATAAGTAAAACTATTCCTTCCAAAACAGAAACTCATTCTTGTCAAAATTCCCATCTATAAATATCTCTGAAAAGGACAAGAAAGTTTAGCTTGGCATGAAAATGTGGGTACCTTAAGGAATGCCAATTTTCAGTGTTACCAGAATGGACCTTGCTATAGATGCATACCGTGGATACATACAACTTGCCCAAAATACATGCCTCTCTTGTGCCTGACTGTGCACCATGACCTATAGATTGGGCATGGCTGGTAAGAAAAAGCCTGTGGAAAGCTGCAGGTTCCTCCAGCCTATCTGGGTGCCTCAGCCACAATGCACAAATTCCAGAAAAAAAATTCCATCTACAATGAGGTAAGAAGAATACTAAGTATTTGGATGTGAGGTGTACAGATCCATGACAGGGACACTCCCCACCCAGCGGAATTTAGTGTCTGAGTAAACCCTGGGTGGTAGGGGAAGTGGGCCAAAAAGTTACCTCTTGGAGAGGGACTTCTCTGAGCTGGTGGGTCATAAAGGCAGGTTCCCTGAACCTTGCTGCCAACCAGCACTCTGTCTCCTAACCAACCATATTTTACATCCTTTGAACTCCTTTGCTCATAGGTCATGCTCCTATGCTCTGTAGTCAGTGTTTCAGGACAGGGCTAACTTTCATGGCTGTTTTTCTGTAACGGAAATGTCCATCTTTTCGGTGATATAACTTCCATATACACACAGATATTCCCCAAGTCAGGCATCCTATCAGTGACACATGTTCAGGCGTTCACTCACACAACGGTGATTCTACTTCTCCAAATAAGCTGCCACTTTGCCCAAGCCACTACTTTAATGGGCTTATGTTTTAAGCACGCCTTGGGGATCAGAAAAGAGAATGCAAAGGACTCTCTCGGCCCCTGCACACCAGGCATTAGATTGGGGGCTGTGATGGGAGAAGAGTCCCTCCTTCCCATTATCACTAGACCTTTCTCTGAAAGGACCACATCTGTGATGGCTGCTGGGCCTGGTGATAGTGAGGTCCTTAGGTCAGACCATTTCTGAATAAAGCTCCCTATCTCAGTTCAAAATCCTTTCCCATTCTGTGTTTTAAAACAATGCCTAAAAAGCCTGAACAGTCTGGGCAGGAGACACATTTGGCTAATCTCTGTCTGTGGCTGGCTGCTAAAAGCACAGCTGACACCTGTCAAAATGATAGCAGAGATAGGTTTCCAAAGAGGCCTCCCCTTGAAACCCTCCGAGGTTCATGGCAAATAAAAGCCAGTGTCCCTTAGCCCTTATCTCCCAGCTACTCTGAGAGGAACTTGAGGTGTGTGAAGGCAGGTTTATCTCAGCAAGTGACAAAATGCCTTGAATAAATAAGCTACTGAGTTGGGGTAGGTCCCAGACACATTTCTGGGGCATTGAAGGCCAAGCACTTTGAAACATCACATCTCACTGCTAAGCAGGGAGGAGTACGCAGAAGAATGGCACCCTGCGATGTATACTTCCAGCACAAACTGAGCCTTCATCACATCCCACAGAGCATAGCAGGACTGGCTCTACACACACCAATGTACGCCAGGCTCTCCAAAACACACACTCCAGGGCACAGAGTGACCTGAATGGTCAATAAAAATCAGTATGTCTGACATGCACAGTGATGAGAGCAGCAAGAGGAGGTGTCTCTCTCAGCTGGACCTAGATGAGGACAGGGTGACAGTCTCACCTGGAAGCAGGTCCCTTGGGACTGTGATGCAAGCTGTCATAAAGACGTTGGTCACCCAGGATGATATGACCATCTGGAACATCAGTCACGGGCAGCTTGTGAAAGTTATGCCTTTCTAGTCTTCCACTCCACAATGTCCACCCTGGGTGGAGACCTTCGATGCAACATAGCTCTGGATGCGACCAGGATGCTCCCATCTTTCCATTCAGGCCAAAACCATTGTTTACCCCCTTTCCCAAGCACTAAAATCAACCAGATGTGCCCTCTAGAGAGTAGCACCTCTACCTCTACCTACACTGTAGGGCAGGGAATTGCAGATTTGCCAACCTCCTTGCCAGATTATGCATTCTAAGAGTGACTAACATCAGCCCACAGAGCAGTGCAACCTCAGAGGAATAGTAGTGCTTACCAGAGTAGTAATCTTCCTCTTTTAGCTCTCTCCCCAGCTGCTTTCCTCTTTCTCCTAGTACTAGGGAAACTTGTGACCAGAGCCCCAGGGTCAGGGCGGCACTCTGAGGAGCAGGCAGTCCTAACATGTCCCGATTATGTCACTGGAAGTCAGAAAGAAAACCAGGTTTTTTACATTTTTTCCCCAAATGTCATTTCCATTAGATCGTCTGTTTCAGCCAATTTAAGCTCTCAATAGAATTCCCACCAAATTTTATATCAACTATTTTAGGGAAGGGTTTAAAAAAGTGAAAAGAGTTTGACTAATTTTAAACTCAGTTTCCCAAGGGACACTTAACAAAATATACAATGTCTAAAAACCTTTGCCGTTTTGAAGAGTTCAAAATAACATTCCAAAAGGGATCTTTAGAAAAATGTTCCTGCACCGGTCCTGTTCCCTCTGCTGGGCTGGGTCGCCTCCCTTTAATATAACACATTTGTTTTTCATTTAGTTATCAAACCTACATTAAAATAAAATCTCAGAGTAAATGAAATCAAACTAACCTGCATCCTTTCATTTTCAGAATATTTTAAGCATATTAAAGGAGCAGAGCCTGGCTATTTTCATTTTCGCTAAGGCCAGGTATTGCAGCTCACAAGCTCACCCTTTTGAGCCCACACACCAGGAATGCTGGGCCAGGAACAGTGACGATCACACCTTTGATTTTCCTCTGCTGGCAGAGGTCCCATGCCACTGTGCTCTGCATGACAGTCATTCAAGGAACACTCCAGGGAGCATGCTTTGGGGCTGTCCCTGTTGTCCCCCCTTGAATATGAATGCACCCCTACTGCCACTTTCAGGGAATAAAGTCTCATCTTTACACTAATCCAAGGATTCTGTGAAGCTCCCTCAATAGATTTTTGTCTGAAGAAACTGGACCTACTCAGAGATAGTTTCATTAAAAGGGACTACGAAGGAGGTATTTAAATTACTGCTCAGCAGCCAAATGAAATTGCCTGCGCTCAGCCCAAGGAAAAGTCACCAAATTACTTTCAGAATCCTCTTCCTTATATAAATACTAAAACCCTTTCCTCACCTGACCAAGACAGAGATTTGTTTTTTTTTTTTTTTAATTTGTAGTTTTTAACAGGCTCCCTTCAAAACTGCCTCTCTGTCATTGCTTCTGATAGATTATTTAGGAGTAAACATGCAGCAGATCAATTATTAGATTTAGGGTTCACATTCAACCTCACTGGCAGGTTCCTTGTCCCAGGGTTTAATGCCTGAAACTCAGAGTCAAAAGTGCATGAATTATCTCAGCAGTTAGACAACACAATCCTGTCTCCTGATCACTTTAGTGTACTCTAGAAGTGAGTTTCTGATGTGCATTTTCTCATAAGCAAATATAAAATATTATCTCTAGAAAAACTCATCACTCAGTAGTACTCAAGCACTTCTGTTTGGGAACTGTTTGTTCACATATTCAACGGTGAAAAAGAAAATTAATCCAGAGGTTTTGGGCATGCCCTATTATATATTCTTCAGATGAGACTATCACCAGCACAGGTAACACTGGTGATAGCAGGCTTTTAAAAATCATTTTAGATTTGTATTGATTTGTGTGGGACTGGGTGTTACTGACAATACTAAATCTTTTGGGAGGAAGATCTAACATTTGTTTATTTTATTCCTAGTCCTCATAGTGTGGATATCCTTCACACTAAAACATTTAATTCTTAAATTTGTAAATAAATAAATACATAATGCATGTGACTTAGCATTAGTCCAGAGAACATTTACTAAAATATTAACTATGTAAGTAAATATACTTACTACCTTTTTTTTCATTAACAGCAAACTACCTTTCTCTTTGTTAATATCAATATTTCAGATTTATTGAAGCATACTGGGATATGTCTAGGTCTCAAACGCACAAACCAAACTATAAATAAACTATAAATACTTAGAAAAGATAAAAAAAGTAACTCACGTAAATGCTCAGCCTAAAATGAGTACAGAACCCAGGAATTCTTCCTTGGTCCCCAGTATATTTAACATTTCCAGATGTGCCTGCATGATTAGTCTGAGATTAGAGGTCTGAAGCTGAGGAATGTTAGACCTTCGCTTAAAACAGAATGAATCAGAATACTACTGACTCTTAAGTCCTAACTGTGACATTTCCCTGTAAGAGCTCTCTGACTGTAGCGATGTACAAAGGCTCATCACATCTTCGGTGTGAACAGAACCAATGTGCATTATTAGGATTAACTCAGGCAAAGCACCACAGGGATTGCTTTCCAAAGCATTTGACAAGGAAACCCAGATTCATTAGACAGAGTGACAGCATGTTACTCAGTACAAGACATTCGGGATGAACTACGAAGTCGACACATGCTCCAGCAGAACCTCACCTTCCCCCTGACATCTGACATACATGGTAGACTCTGGCAGAGATGTGGTAGGTCCACAGTACTGCACAGGACAAGAAAAATGTTCCAAACAGAGTTATCCATCTTGGGGGAAGCCACATCAGTCCTATGTGGCTTACCATGCCCTGCTATTTATTAGTCAAGCTCATCCACTTAAGGCATCCCATTGCCACATGCCACCAAGACCGCTAATTTTGTCTTCTCTGTGCCAGGCACACCAAGGGACGCTGCCATTAGGAGCTAACACTGTACACAGGTTAGGTTGCAACCGTATCATAAACCTTAAATGCTTCCTTCTACCCATGATAAAATCAAGCTGAAGACAAATAATCAGTCTATCCCTGATATGGCTGCAAAATAATGGAGTTTGCTATCTTTTCCCAGCTAACATAGTTGGTAATAGCTCCACTTTTGAAGGTCTTGTTAAGTCATGTCCTAAGGTTGGCAGATTTCATGCTTCTATCATAAACCCCACATTCCTTAATATATCTACACATATTTAGTTGGTCAGCTAGGGAGACACAGGAGGGAGAATATTAGAAGAGGACTGAAGAAAAGGTAAGCAAAGTTGTTGCAGAACAAGGGTTGCTCCAGTGCTCAGCCCAAGAGTTTGTTAAATTGCTTTGTATCACCACTTTTTCCTGGCCCATTTTGCATGCATGCAGATCCGCTCTTTTCCTGCCCATACCTCTGCCCTGTCCTTCACTGTAGCAGGAATCTCTTGTGCCCTTATGAGTCTATACTTGTCTTTCCATGCTGCCCAGCAATGAACCTTCCTCTCTGGTCTCTGTCACTTCCGGTGGAATTCATCTTACCTCACTTCAACTATCTGAAAGTTAGGATCTAGTCTTAGCTGTCATCTAGGCCTCCCCTCTGGTCGATGGAAAGAAAGTGTTTCCTCCAAAGGCCAGTTCATCCTAGTCTGAGCTCAGGGTGCAAGATAAGTAGAACAGATAGCCCTCTGCCAGCAGCTGCTTCGGTCCTTTGCCTGTATAGGAGACCTAACAGCTTAACTCAATGTCTAATTTTTAGACAGCCAAATTGGGAAGGATGAGTTTGTATCTCACAGAATAGCAGACTTGATATTTGAAATGCAGCAGGAGGTTAAAGGCAGTTCCTGAATATGGAGATGCCAAGAGCCCTTGCTTGCTGCAGGGCTGTTGCCTCCCAGCAGCATAAGGAAACTTCCCTCAGCAATCAGTACAGGTCTCCTGTGGAGTTCTCACAAACTCTCCTTCTCCTCATCCAGAGATGTGAGGTTCTGAAAAATTCTTTAAAATTTTCAAGGAAAAAGAAAAGATTCATTTCTAAAAATGTGTTTATAAAACTTAGGATATTGTAAAAAGGAAGAAAAGATACTTCCTTCTGATTCACCTTCCCTCAGAATGAACAGAGAAAGACTTTTTAGAGTAATGTTTAAAATGCTATTATTTCCAAGGGGTTATTCTGCATCAGCATTATAGCACTAGATCTGCATTAACACACTATTCCAGAGCCATTTCCTTTTTGTTTACAAGTCAACAATAGGAAGTTCCCTATTATCATCATTTTAATGTTTTCTTATCATAGAGATCTGTCAATAAGCAACTTCAGCTAAGCCTTTTACAGTTTAAAGTGCTGCTCTCTCTCTAGCAGTGGGTATAGTTCTTGTTATTCAGAAGAAACAAACACATAAATGTTTCAAAGAATATACCTAGCACTGCTTTCTGTTCTCACAATCTTTAAAATAGTAGATAATAAATAGATAAATAATAGATAACGCCCACAGCTATTTCAGACTTTTTGTTTATTTGGTTTTTACTCTCTTGGAATAAATTTTCTGGAAATTTTGCACCTCTTGGTTCTGCAGGGAAGCAGTGTTGTAACAAAGTCTTTCCTCAGGTTATTCATCTCCAAATCTCTGTGCTTTGCAAACCTTGGCACCTCCATACTCCTCTCCAGCTGGGAGAATTTTAAAGACTCTGTTTTATCTCCTGCTTAAGTAGCCTGAATTGATTGAAGACGACGACTTTTGGAGGCTGCTGTAAGCAGGATTAACCACTAGCTCCCCCAGCTTTATGGAAATATAGTAACTGATTAAACAGTAACTGATTAAACAGTAACTGATGAAGAAAAACTTTTCAGATGTCCCAGGTGAAAGGCCAATGAGAGGGTGATTTTGACAGTAGAGAGACAGCTGCCATGTGAAGGGCTCCAGGGGGGCAACTCATATCCTCAGGAAACTCATAGCTCACACATTGCAAAAAGCACACTCACTCTCTGCTGCAGATGATAAACAGATACATACGTGGAAGGAGTCCCTAAAGACCTGGTGGTTATAACAGACTCTGTGGAGCAGTGAGCCAAGGTGCAAGACAGTAGCAGCCTGAGATCTTATAAATAAACAACACAGGCAGATTGTAATGAGCAGATTCCTGCTCTTGCCTCCTGTCTGTTCTGCAGTCCAGGACTAGCTGTTCCCTGATAGCTGCAGTGTCTGAGAGAGAGGCCCTGAGGTGAAGAGAGATCGCAGCACTGCTGGACTCTCCCAGAGCATGAGGAGATGGTGTGTACAGATGGGCAGCTGCTCCAAAGGAGCCTGACAGTGGCCAGCTCTCCCATGGCTCTGCTGGGTGCAGACTATGCCCTCACTGTGTTTCACAGAGTTTTAAAGGAGGTAAAGCTCCACTGAAGTAGCAGCTTCTCTGTTTTCAAGCATTTTCTGAGCTTGGGAGCAGAAAGAGGGAGGATTAGGCTGGGAAAGCTTCATGTATGAGGGAGATGGGGTGAATGGAGCCAGGGAGCTGGAGGCCACTCAGGATGCTTTGAGGTGGTAAGGGAACTCAGAGGGCTCCGCAGCTGGATGTTGGATGCAGAGCCTGGAGACAAATGCAGTCATCCATGGGCTCCTGTTCTGCCCTGAACCACCATATCTGTGGTTATGTGTTCCTCCTAGATACTCTCAGCTGGGGGGACATTGAGAAACCTCTCCTACTACAGTGAAAAGTCAAGGCTCAAGTGTAACAGCAGGACAGGGAACCTCAAGCATCTGTGACGGGCCAGGCAGCTCAGGAAAAGCAAGAGCTGTTGGTCCAAGGAGACCCAGGGAGGAATCAGGCCTCGGGAAAGGCCTAAGAGGCTCATGTGAGAACAGTGTCTGTCCTTATGTCTAAGGAACTCATCTGAGCCCAGAGATCACCTGGGTGGGGACAACTGGCAATGCTACAGCCATGGTCCTCCAGGGATCTGACAATCTGGGTGAAATTTGGGATCCATCTGCACTCTCTTCCATGGCCAAGGCAGGCAAGCAATGGCACAGTCTTCACTGAAATAATGCATCTAATCCGCCTGAGTAATGCTAATGCAAGCCTCTTGATTAGTGTTTAGAAACCAGGCAAACAATTGATTTAAAATAATTGGTAAATTATGATTAAATAAAAACATTTATACAAAAGAGTTTGTCATTGATATGGTTAAATAAATATTTGTAGAAGTAACTTATACTTGGCCCTGTGCCTGGGCGATGAGCTCTCTTGGGCTGGCTGTGGTTTCATTTTAATAAAGACCAGAAGGCATTCCAGAAATACATAATGCTCCCAACCCATCCAATGTATATCTGGGGCTTTAGCTCTGCTTGCCACTAACCGAGGCCCAGCTTCACTTCATATCGCTAACTAGTACTTGTCACACCCCTCCTCCCCAAAAACATATTCCCTATTTAGGTCTGAACCACAAAACAAGTGGCTGGGACAGGATAGTTTAGTGGGCCGGAGGAAGGGATATGGATGGAAACATTCAATTCATTCCCACTCTGCTGCCTCATCGGAGCAGAGGTAAGGCGGGATAAGCTGCTTTGTAGTGAAACTTCAAGCTTTGGAGCTGCTGCAGGACTTACAACAATACAGCCCTTATCTGGCCCTGCTTGGTGGGAGATTTCCAAGAGCTTTATGAAGGCCTCATTATCTGCCATTTAGAGATAAGGAAAATGAAAGGAGACGTGACTTGCCCAAAGTCCCACTGCAGAAGGAACAGAAGACAGGCCACTATGTCGGCCAGTGCCCTGGAGCCGTGTTTGGGCAAGCACCAGAGCCTCCGCATCTCCCCAGTACACATGGCACCACTCAGAAACATCTCCCTTCAGTCTATTCGCCAAACGGTTTCTGTTCTGTCTGGCCTACAGAGCCGCTCTTGTGGACTAATGGGGTTTGCATAGCCACTTGCAGACACCTGTATACTGCTGACTTCTCTAAATAGTCAGAGAACAGAGGGTGAGGGAGGGACACAGCTCAGCAAAGGGAGATGATGCCTATCCCCAGAGACAGCAACATCAGGAGGAGGTGGCTGGTGATGATGGTGCTAGGTGAAGAAAAGTCATGTACAGTCTTGGGGGCAAAGGGTCTGATGCTTGCACTGTCATTGCTTAGCTCCCTCACACAGGATAGACCCATTTCCACCTGGTCACCAAGCCACCAGAACTTGGGCTAGCCAGGCCAGGCACAAAAAGCCCTTCCTGCTTGTGCTGATCACACAGCAGGCAGCCAAAAGCCTGTCAGTGTCACAAAATATGTGCTAGCCCAGGCTGGAGGCTCACTCACTACTTATTGCTCTAAAAATTGGTCCTGTGGCTTCTTGTAAAAGGCTAGCCAGCTGAGAATCCCTGCTTGTAGAAATGTCACCTAAGCCCAAGCACTATCCTCTTCCTCCTGCTCTGATAGAAACAATGGCTCCTGAGGATCTGATGCTGATGTGCTATGTGTTGTCCAAGCTGGGGTAGAACAAAGGTTGCTTGGAGGGGGTGTATGTTTGACTGACATTAAAAAGCAAGAGAGCCGAGCAAATGCTGCATGCAGCAGGGCCTGTCTGCTCTCCAGCCAGCCCTCCCTGACTTCCTCATTGCGTGCATCCCTTCAGGAACACATAGTCAGCCCACAGCCTAGACTGCACATAGACCATATCCAACTGCAAGGTCCAGGGGATATGAAGCACCACTTGGGCTATTGCCTGAGGTGACCTGTGTGACTATCTCTTCTGTCAGCTTGAGGGAGATGGCTGATGGGCCAAATGCAGGAGAAAGGACACAGGTGGCTGGGGGTGTAGCGCAGACTACATGCACTGGTCACCCATGGGATGGAGTGATGGAGTACCCATTTTCCTGGGGGCATAGCATTCAAGGTTTATCTCAGGCATCACTGTGAAGAGAACTCAATGCCTGCTAGTGCCCTGCTTGTGGCTCAAGCTATCCAGAGCAGCTGTGGCTGCTAGAGATGTCACCCTAAGGGGATCAAATCCCTGGACTCAACAACTTCTGCCCAGCAGCCATTAGGAAACTATCCCCACAGCGTCATCTCCAGTGGATTAAAATGGAAATTTGCCTGCCAGGGCTATGAGACACAGGCATATACATTCCTCCTTGGCATATACATCCCTCAGTTATTTCCAGAGAGAAGCAAGAAAGCTTGAACCCAGTTCTGCTCCTCTCCACGTCTGGACAGTGTTCACCCCAGAGACACCTGGGGACATGCGGTACCTTCAGCCTCTTGTAGAATTTGTGCCAGGGACGTGGCTATGGCTCCAGGGTGTTGTCAGTACAATGCCGTCACAGTACAGTGCTGTTGTGCTTGCCCTCCTATCAAGAGGTAGCTGGCAGGCCCTTTGTGTACTGCATATGCTCAAATTCACAAGTCAGGAGAGAGCTCTTGACTTCTTCCACCCCACGGATTGGACCACTTTTGCCTGGGGAAAACAGGGCCATGTATAGCCTTTCCCCCTGCTCTGCATGGACAAAGGAGGTCTCCTGAGTGTCTTGAACTCCTGCCAGTACAGCTCCTTTGACCTGAGAGCCATGCTCAGGCCAGAGTCTCCATCAGTAAGCTTCACTCCTCCCATTGACCTCTGCAAACTCAAACCAGGCTGAGACTTTGGGCCTTTAACTCCTCCTTTGTCCTTACTGCTTCATCCCAATCTTGGGACTTGTGGAGATGATGGATTGGCTGCAACTATTGCTGCCCTATGGACGATCTTGTGACGGGTGAGCCCCGGTGTCAGCCCACAGGCACTATGGCCTCCTGCACTGCCTGGAGCTAGAATAGCACAAGAGAGTGAGACAGCAGGAAGGCTGTCAACATGTCTGCCTTCTCCCACAGCTCAGAGCTGCGTTGGAAGGGTCTGAGCAGGGATGCTGGGCATGCCTCTGCCACAACAGCAGGCCAGGGCTACTCTCTGTAGTCATTGTGCATCCTTGCTCAGTAAACACAACAGGCAGAGTTTTACAATCAAATATTTATGTTAGTAGAAAACATTTTACATAATCTTTATACAGCTATGTCATCTTCTTACTTCCATTCTCTGATCTCCCTGTTTTGAATCAGGATTGGAGAATTTAGCATATTTACAAAGAAGTAAATATTATGATGAAAACATCAGGCAGCTTAATAGTAGCTTTAGTAAAGTGCAGAAGTATTTTGCATTAGTGTTGTCAATTGCATAACATCTTGTGGACCTCCATAAATTAAGGGACCTTCCTTGGATACTTGTAGCATTGTGATAAATAGTTCACAGCTCGAATTCAAGCAAGGCCTGTCTGCTGTCAGAACTAGGAAGAGCTTATGACATTTGCACCATAAATTCCTACCCTCAAGCTCTAAAAGTAGATAGCGAAGTGATAGACTAGCTACAATTTCTGGCAGGCAATGGCAAATTCAAGGCAGGCAAATGCCACTCTGATGGTCCTTACCAGGGCCCTATGCAATCGGAAGGCAAGGACTGAGTTCTGCTGGACCACCCATGCTCACAGCTCCCCTACCCAGAAATACCATGCTCTGGGCTGAGCAGTGGGCTAGCATCATTCTGAATTACTCCCTAGAGATCACCTCCATTTCACAGTTATGGAGACATTGCTGCTTTCCTGAATTGAGCTCAGAAAATCTCTGACTATCCAAGGGCATGGGGAAAAACATGCTGAATATTTGGCATGCGAGCCCCAGAGGACACCTTTTTTGTGTAATTCAGCCTCAAACTGAGTCTCAGGCATGCAAAGGGAAGCTCATTTCTTTTCAGGTTCCTGAAGATCATGGCCAAGAGCATAGCTGAGGTTCTGCTAGGGCATTCTCTGAGCAGGATATTCATATCTCACCCAAGTTTTGATGACTGCAGTGAGCAAAGTCTCCATCACTGGGACCCATTAACAGGCAGTTCATCTGGCCCATTGTAAATGTCTCCCTCAGAGTAAGATAAGTCACTTGCTTTTTCCACTGTCTATCAATGTGGTGACATCCATGTGGCTGGTATTTTCAAAGGATATTCCGAGCTCATCCTCTCCTGGACCAGAGGTTTCTGTGAGCCTTGGCTACAGGTTTCCCTATAATGCCCCGCCCTTAGTTTTATCAGCATAGCTATATTGGTTATGAATGGAAGAACTCACTCTTCCTAAGCAATGTATTTATAGAGGTAAATCACTCTCCAACCTTCCTCCTCCTCCAGGAGACACTGCTATACCAGCTTGGGGACATCTAGCACAGAGCTAGCTCTGTGCCAGTACAGCTGTATCTTCTCACAGAGCCTTTGCCAGGACAGCTAAACAAGCATGCAGCAAATTATCACTAGCTGACACATGGGGATAGTCAGGGTCATGACTTCATCCCATTAGATTTGTCCACCCAGAATATGCTGTGGAGATTCAAGAAACAAAGCCATCACAGAAGGGCTCTTCTCTAAAGGGAGTTGCCAGGCTTTAGGGAAAAGAAGCCCAAGGCAGTCTGGGCTCATTCACTTAGGAGAGGATGAACTAAGTGGGCATGACCAACAGGGTGCTCAGCAGACCAACTCTGGAGAAAAACTGTTTGCTTGGACAGTTGCAGTGGTTCAGAAAGGTGACTGTTTGCAAGAACTTTTACTTGACATTATATCCAAATGTAAGTCTGGTGACCAGTTTGGTTTCCTGAATCCAGGGGTTTGCTACTGACAACACCAACAAAAACACTCTGTGCTGGCATCAACACTATTGGATTAGCTGGCAGTACACAGGTAAAATGACATGTCTTCTGCAGTGCCGAGCTTGCTGTCCTGTGCAAAGAGAAAAGCAAATACCAAAGCAGCGGGACAAGCACGATGAGTCCTTAGCACAAGGCTGAGACGGAAGGACACAGACCTCGGGCTTTCACCTGGCAGCAGAGCCCAGGCTGCAGTGTCAGAGACATCTCTCCCTAGTGCTGTGCCTCCACAGCCCTGAGACCTGCTGTAGATCAACCTTTTGAGGCACAGATGCTGTGACACACACTGACCCCTCCAAGTCCCCAGAGGGATCTCACAGAAACATCATCTTATTTGGGTCTTTTTCCCACAGATGCAAATGTACAGAGAAACAAACAATCTTCTTCAAAATAAATCAGTATCATAAACAATAGAGTGTGCTGGAAGATTGGAAGGGACCATTTCCCAGTATCTGGTGAGAAACACAAAACTGATATCCTTATGGCTTTGGGGTGTGACTTCTTAGTTCAAAGGAATTCCCTACCATGACTAATTTATTCTGGCATTTGAGGCTCACTCCTTCACTTACTGAAGTCAGTAAGATCCCCATTACAGAAGAGATGCCTACAGCAGTACTGGAAACAGGAGAATGGGAAGCAATGCTTCCATTCAGGCTTTGGTACTTAAATGCCTGTTTTGCCTTCCACAGAAAGATGGTAACTAATGGTGAAGTGTGCCTTTATTGGAGCAGAACAGTGCTCTGTGGTGCAGCACAGCTCCTGGTGACAGATATGTCCAATAAGCATCAGGAGCCTGGGCAGTGCATATGCTGGAAGTGCACGAAGACCCTGTGGAGGGTTTTACTATTTCTGTGCTATCTAAGGCAGACAGCCTCAAGGAAAAGGCTCAGTATCTGTGGTCTGATCTCACTGTCTGTCCTCCCCTCTCCAGTGTGAGGTTTATTGGGGACTGCATACCTCTGTTTCCTGAGGACATCGAGAGTACATGTGGAAAGGGCTGACTCTCATGTAATGACCAATGCTGAGGAGGACCAGCTTTATACTGTGAATTCAGTAGCCAAGCAATCTGTGGAGATCACTTCTCTTAGCAGCTGTATCATCTCCTAAGGGTCAAGTATGGATGGTGATGGGACAGTTATCAAGGTTTGGAGACTGGCATTATTGAGCCATTCCCTGGAGAGGAGAGGAGAAGAGAATGTCTTTCACCTGTTTTGAACTCTCAGCCTTTGTCAGTGGGATGGTTTTACAGAGTAGTTTGTGGCTGTTCAGTTTTGGAAATGAGAGAAAAGATTTATAAGAGCAGGTCCTGGAATCAGCATCATGGGACTTTGAATCTTCACCATCTCAGAAAACGAGAGTCAAAGCATAACATAGCCTCCCTGATCTCTTCTCTGCACCTGCCCTTTCAGGGAAAAGTAGTGGCTAGCAAGACCCGGGCGAGACCTGTGGGATTTCTCCCATTGAGCTCTCTTTGTGGACACGGTGTATGTTCAGTGCTCACAAGGTGGTAGGAGAAGTTTCTCCTGCCCAAAGGTTCAGGCACTGTGTAACAGTCTAGTTAGCTAGCTTTCTTCTTTATCACCTAATTCTGCCAGGGACACATCTCCCCATTGAACTAAGTGGTAAATAGCACACTGAGTTTTAGTTAATACTCTGAGATTATATCAGGCGGGTAGGTGGCAGCTGGCTGTAGGCTTCTAAGCTGGGTGTCTAATGGAGCATATAAAGAGCATATAAAGCATATGTCTGGTCACTGCCAAAGTGGTCAGTGCAGTATTTATGGCCTGCTTAGAAAAACACAGGAGTTTATCTCAGAGTTGTCATAGTGGCAGCTCCAAAACCACCTGGAAGGAGAGTTGTAGGGAGAGAAGCAAGATCAACCAGAGATGCTATGTGTGCTGACACAGACTTTCTCCTCACCCTCTGCCTAAGAAGCTTCTTCTAATTTAACCAGAAGGTGTAATTTTTAGCTGAAATTGTATGCACCTGTTCAAGTGCCATGGTTGACACTTCAGCCTTCCTGCTCTTTTTGCTTGCATTTTTGGTGTCAATCAGCAGAGTCCCTGCATTAGTTGCTGCAGATCATTTTCTGGCTCAGATGAGAATAAAAGCCTTGATGGGCCTCCTCAGAGCTGGGCAGCTGTCGCCTTTCCAAGGTTCCCTCAGTAATCCCTTCCCTGGTCATTCTGGTCACTGTGGCAGAACTACACCTCCTAAGTTTTCACTTTTCCTCCAGTATCTCAGGACACTGTAAAAGAGATTGGTGGTACATCTTACAATAGGGCAACTGAGGAAGAACCAGATTCTCTCGAAGGCCACCAAGTCTTTGGCTGATGGCAAAAGTGATCTTTTTGCGATGATCTAAAAAATGTGATCCTTATCTCTTGAGGCTTTTTCTTTACCCATTAGGCCATGTTCTCATCCTTATGAGCTATGCAGTCAGGGTCCTCTGTGTTGTGCTCACCTTGGCAGCTCACCTGGGTACACGGCCAGTAGAACTTCACATATGTAGCTCTGGTCTAACACTTACCCTTCTGGAGTATTGCTCAAAAAACGGTCTGAAAACTTACAAAAAAGCCCTGAGAAAAGAGATGGGAGGAATAAAAGCATCTGAGCGAATCTTCAAATGGAAACAATTCATGTTTGGGAAAGAAATCTAAGTACAAAGAACAGCAGGCTGCTACGGATTTATCCACCTTTCTCTGCTGAGCTCAGCAAAGCCCTCCCAGTGTGTTCTTGTGGACCCCACCACCCAGGTGGCTTCACTGGCACAGGACAAGGGGAAATCCCATTAAAATGGACAGCTGGCCAGCCTGGTGAGACACTGCACATACCCCTAGGAAGCAACCCACTGAGATGTGCCTACTTGATCAGACCGTGATCACACACGGTCTGCGTTAACCTGTGTGACCAATCTCTACTCATATTAGTAGAAAGCTTTATTTTGAAGTCCATATAGTACTTAAAGTACTTAGCCACTGTACTCAAGCTCCAGAAGCTTGTGCTTTAAAAGAACCTGCAGTTTTTGCATGACTCCATCTGTCAGCACTTGAGGAGTTTGGAGGGTTCATCCTCCATTCTGACAGGAACGCAAGGAACTTCTCCACATAGAATGGACTCCATCTGCCATTGTTTGGCAATTGTGTCCAGCTGGGCCAGGTCACACTAAAATTTCTTGATCCTTCTGGGATTTGACTAACTAACCTGTTTAGTTTGTCAGCTGCATGTTTTGTAGACCCTGCCCAACAAAAACATTAATAAATATAGGACTTGTCCTTTTTTCCTGTTGATCGTTACCCCGTCCCTATTATCTCCTTTTCTTGTGTATTCCTGATATTGACTCATTACCATACTCTGCTTCCTGTCTTGGAATAATTCTGAGTTTTCACTACACTCACGGGCAGGACCATGTCAAAAGTTTTCTAAAAGTCAAAAACTGACTTTGTTAATTGATTCTGTTTTATCCACTGCTTTATAGGCACCTTCTGACTGCTCTGAAAAATTAGGAGATCACAGCTTGTATCCTTTTCACCCATTAATCATTTTAGCAGCCTATGTTAGAAAACAAAGGTCCTTTGTCTTCATTTATAGTTTAGGAGGGCAATGCATCCCCATGAAAGAAAGAAGACTATGATAGTCAAGAGACTTATAGCCTCAGATTGCTTCTGCACTGAATCCTTGGTGTGGGGTCTTTTGGCAGGTTCTCGTCTGTGCCTGAATCTCAACAGGGACAAGGTGACCATTGTGGAAGTGATGGAAAAAGCCTGCCTTGCAGGGTGTTTGCAGCAAGAACTAGGCCTGTTCTGCATACCTCCTTCAAGCATCTTACCTTTGGCCTAGAGCCAATGTGCTTAGATAGTGCACTTTGGGTAGCTCACCTTTCCTCACTAGTCCTAGGGCATCCCCACTAACAGCCTTTAACAGCCACAGAGAAACTTATTCTGAAGAGCACCATGGAGTGCAGCGTCTCCCTTGCGCTCCACTCCTCTTCCATAGAACTCAAGAGAATTGTATGGTAAACTGCCGGCAGATAAGGACACAAACAAGAACCATCCCAGCAGGAGCAAAAAGGGACCCAGGAAGCAGGGCTCACCCTTGCAGGAAGAAATAGCATTAGATTGAAAAGGCCCTGGAGACTATTCCCCTGAGCTGTCAAGTGACATATGTATTGTCATGACATCCTCTCTGCTGATGTGGAATGACAGCCACACCCATCACACCTGCAGCTAGTCCTGAAGGGGCAGAGAGCAGATTCAGAGGGAATCAGGAGAACTGCACATGAGGCACTGTATGGAAGGAGACTCCTAAGGCAGGTCCAGCTAGTCCATTGTGGAGAAGTCACTAGGAACCTGTAGGCTGCAAGGGGAGCAGGGACACTTCAGTGCGACTTTGACTGGCAGAGACAGTAGGTCAGAGAGAATTAGTACAAGAAGACACACTTCTAGGCTGTGCATATAGAGGAGTCCTCTCCTGTCCTTGCACTGTCATAGTGTGGTTCTGCTAGATTTACCTCTGGAGACTACCAAAGAGTGACTGTTTATGAGGCTTATGAGAAATAGTCCATTAGACAGGACATTTCAAAAACAAGTGGGCAAAGCAATATCAGTAAGGAGTAAGACTCCTGGCCACTCTGCCCGATGCTGCAGTGGGACTCTGTTTTCGATTCAGGTCTGTGCTTGGAGACATATTTATTTCAATTATCTCTTTCCTATTGGACATTAAGAAATATCCATCTCACCGGCTGTAGAATGAGCAGGAAACCATACATTCAGTCCATGATCAATATAGCTCAGGACAGCCTCATTGCACAGATTGCATGAGGACCAGGGACCCCAGCACTTCCCAGCTGCCAGTGGGCTGCCTGCTGGGTAGGTCTTTCGGTTGCCAAGGGAAAATGGGACCATAGCATGCCTGACTCCAAACTGTCAGGTGGTGTGGATCCTGGAGCTATGCCCAAAGCAGTGTGCAGCACCTCTGCAAGCTGTCTCAGGGTTGATGGGCAGAGCACCCGAGTGTCCTAAGCCGCTGGCTGAAATCAGAGCTTCTGGAGCTACCAGGTTTCTAAGCTCTCCAGCAACACAGGCCTAGGAGTTTGGAAGCCCTGAAGTCTCCATTACTAAGCCAGAGTATATATGTGTTCATAAATACGTGCACATATATACATATGCACATGCACGCACACATACTCACACATCCACACACATAAATATATCTGGGAAGCCCTGTTTTTCATTTTTTATATATATAAATATATATATATATATTATATACATATATATATCTTTTATGTATATGTATACACACACATATAACTTTAAAAAAATAGAAAAAATAGGACTTCCCAGAAATCATAGAATCAAGAAAACCCAGCTCTGAGTTAGTTCTCAGGTAGGTGTTTGTGATCTAGCAGGAATCTAGGCTTCCCAGGTGAGACCTGTGGGTCAGTGAAGTTGATATAGGTACTTGACTTAGCTTGATTTATAATCCTTATGATATTAGGGAAAAGATGCCATTGGTTCATTGTCATACAGCTTCCGCTTATCAGAAGTGAACCAGTCACAGGCATAGGGATGGAGACCCTCAAAGGATCTGCATGTCTCTTTACCCAGCATCTTGGCAAAAGGGTTACCACGTCTGAGAAAAAGGTTAGTAGGTAGAGAAGCACCCTCCATTGCAGCTGTGTCTAGCTGATGGCTGTGTCCACCCTCCTTGGGATTACTGTACTCTATGTACAGTACTCATGTACTGCACATGAAAGAGTGACTCTAAGTCAAGATTTAACCCTGTCTTATTTGTTTGGCATTATTCTCCGTGTAATATAACAAGAGGACATGCTCTGAGTGCATATAGCATGTCCTACCCATATCACACACTCTGTGAGCATCTCAAGATATCCATAATTGTACGGATGTAGCCATATGCTGATAAAGGTGTGCACCATGCAGGGGAGCTTTGAATATGCCTATACTGGAAGAAGGTGCTGCTGAAACATGTGAGCATCCCTGTGCTCACTTTCAGCTTCCTAGCTCAGATGTAGGATCCCCAGAGGATTTGTGCAGCCCAAGCCGCAGCCTGCTCTGTGCTCTCAGCACCCAAATAAGCCAGACAAAGGGCACCGGGGCTGGAGTCACATCTCTGCCAAGTAGCCAAGTCCTCTGACTCCTTGAAGTAAAGGGCATACATTACACTACTCATGGGGAAGGACTATGCCCAGCTGTCTCCTAGCCTGAGACACACGCCCTAATTATAACCCTTCCTTTTGGCTTAGGGGCATAAACTCTCTGAAACTGCACTAACAATCTTGTCTTGGCAGCTGTGTCATGTAGCGTATCACTGGAAGTCCCGGGGGCCTGCCTCGTACCACACTGCAAAGAGTTAAGCTCTTGCTCTGTTGATATTTCCAAGCAGCTCCAAAAGTCAGCCGGGACAGGGAGCGCCCTGATTGGCTGCGTACTGGTCGGTAGTAATTAGTATCAGATATCAAACTTCTGTCTTTGCTAAGACCCTTTCCGATAGTTGCTGCTCCCTGCTAGACTATGACATCAGCCAGGACACCCAGCTGCTGATAGTAAACTCTGCACGGGAGGAGGCTCCTGTTAGCTAAAAGTTAATTAGTTCAACACAGCACAGGGAGAGCAGTTGGTTTCTGTGGAGGGTCAGTGCTGGATGGGACCAAATCTTTCAAAGCCACTTGCAGCATTTTGCCAGCCAGCCGTAAAAGCACCCAGAGACTCCCACAGAGTTGGATGAATCCTGAGCACTGGCCGTGGTCAGCTTTTCTCTTTGGAGGAACTTAATGGTTTAAGTGAGGGGCGTCTGGAACTGGTCCCCGAGTCACCATGACACTCCTGGGGTCTGAGCATTCCTTGCTGATTCGGAGCAAGTTCAGATCAGGTAGGGGAAACCTTGAGATTTTTCTTAAAACTTCTCTCTCCGGCAAGCCTTAGCCACAGACTGTTTTGCATTAAATGTTTGGAAGCAGCATGCGAGTAAAATATTCAGAGGGTTGTAGAGCTGTCACAGCTTTGGTCTTATAGAGGCTATTCTGCGAATGAAGAAATGAATCTTCCTTCCTCTCTGTTGCTCTTTTTCTGATTTTTCATTGTCTTCAGTTTATGTCTGTGGTTTATTTTGGTAAAACTGAAGTTCCTGGGTCTCCTGCCCTGGCCCTATTGTAAAGGATTTGGGCAACAATCCAAAAGGGCATCTTTGAAAAACAACATACCTAATTCCGTCCATATATTCCAGGTGCTCTTGTGGGTCTCTGTGTGATAATCGCAGCGAAGACAGGCCTGACATTCACTTTGACATACAGGCAGCTGACTTTATTCCATTAAGTTGTGACTAATTGGAGAAAAATGAATTTGAAGAAATGCGTCATTTTTAGAAGTAAAAATAACAAATGGAACATGAAAAGTATTTAAAGTGACATCATCAGAGAAATAAAACCAGAGCTACACAATTGATTGCCAGTCTCGGAGGGTTTGCAAGTAAAACATGTCTCAGTCTTGTAAGTTAAGGGGAAGCACCAGTAAGGGGCTTCTCAGAGGACATTCAGCGTGAGTGAAGGTGAGTGAAGGTGAACTATGGGACAGTCACTTCTAAATCAGACCCTCTGCTGGATATTCATGCCTTTATTCCCAGGCTATATTTATAGTAAGTATGCTGTGTTTGTGAGTGGATATTTTTACTTTTAATTTTTTTAATGAATATAACATTCTGTAATATTAACAATAACGGCAGTGTTCTTGAGGAGCTTTTTCTGATCTTCCCAGAGGTGAAGTCCTCCTTGTGAATATTATCTGTCAGATGTTCAGACAAACCAGCTGCATGTGTCATATGGGATGCTGTAAAACCTGACAGGGTAGTCACGTTGGAACATGCACCCATTCTGGCATGTCACCCACTCCGTGTGTGTTTTTGCCTCCTTGTGCACTGCAGATAATGAGATTAGAGATTTACGATACTGATGGTAGACATGAGTGGTGTTATCAGGATCTCTTAGATAGCTGGGTGGTCAACTTAAACTTTGTTTTCTTAGCAAATACAAAGTTGGCAGTTGGTTGAAAGCCCAAGAGTGTGTGTGCAAACACGAGTGGTCCTAGTCTGGCTGAATTATACAAAACTTGGGTCCAGGGCTTTGGTGTGGTTTCCATATCGCTCTGATCTTACATTTCATTAGATTAAGTCATTCCTTAGATTTTGTTGGTATATTATCGTACATTGCTGTTCATTTGAAGAAAATCTCAGTCTGTAACAATTCCTCCAGAAACTACAAAGCAACACTGCCACCTCTCTGAAGAGAGGAGGATGGGCTGTGTTATATGTCCCTGCACTTTTTAAGACTCATTTCTGGTTTATTTGCAAGCTGGCTTTATTATGGAACCAACAGTGGGATCGCTGAACATATTTTTCAAATGATTCTTCACAAAAAGTAAACTTTGTGGGTCTTTTCGTCCACAAATTCTTGTGCCTTTCAGCATTTCTGGGGCAGTTAATTTGTAGGGCATTCTTTGGTTCATGACTTATTCCCAGAGCTGCAACCCTTCACTATTGGCTGGTGAAAGACAGGATTCCCATTTGACAAGATTTCTCTGCCTATTCATTATGTTCAAGTCAGGCCTGCCAAAATCCCAAATGCATAGCTGTACCCTGCTCTGCCCATGACTGTAACCATTGCAGGTAATGAGGGACGCGGCCACAGCACAGTCCTGGTCATTCCCGTCTGGGAGGCAGTGGAGGAAAGTAGCATACAAATAAATGAATAATGCTGCCTTCAGTTTGTTCTGGATTTTAGCAACATGGAGAATAAAGAAGATAAGCTAGTATAAAAGGGTTGAAGTGGTCAAATCTCTTATATGAAAAGTTTCTAAGGGACAAATACTCCTCTCCTTTCCCTTCTACATGTACAGACCTCAGTAGCTATAAAGCCCCAGCAATGGTGCCAGGAAGTGCAGTGCTCTGATTTACCGTCCTCCTCCATTCACTTGGCAGAGGGATAAAAGGCTCATTGCCCTGCATCTCTCACTCTTCCTGCATTGCTGCATTGTGCAGCTTGCACAGAGCATGCATAGGACAAGCCAGTAGGGATCATGCCATGGAATGCAAAGTCCTGGAGAACTGTGCTTCACGATGCACCGTTGCTTTGGAAATGATCCTGTGCAGGCAGGTGTGAGGCTTTGATTGCTCTCCCAGGTTCGGGAAGGATTAGCTGTACTCTGTGACTTATGGTGAGTTTGAATCCCTTTTGAAGGATTCCAGGTCAATGTTACTAAGGGCTGAGGCAGATCTTACTAACTAAACTTCTGCTGCCTCTCCATGGTCTGTACATACTTAGCAGTGGAAATATCTATTCAGGTGTTAATGGATGCTAGAAATACATTACATGTTAGAGGTTTCCCCATCCCAGAATCCCTTTAACCTCTGTGGCACAGCACCCAGAAAGTGTGGCAAGACGGTAACAATTAGAAGATGGTGGCATGTAAGTGTCCCTCCTAGAGTGGTTCAAAGTTCAGCTTTCTAGCCCCTTGCTTCCATCAGGTAGCATCAGTAGCAAGGGAAAGAAAAAGTTTGCACAGGTAAGGCTGATTTGGTGGAGTTAGCGGCTTTTTCACATAGTGCCCAATAATCCTTCCTTGAGTCCCACAGTATTTTCTCCCGCTCTTCTCTTTCTAGTGGCCTGCAGCGAAGGATCCACCATAGCTGTGCAGTGTGTAGAGACAGCAGCTACCCCAGTGCTGGGTATCAGGAGCCACTCCAGCATGTTGCAGGCCTTCAGGTTTCCCCTCCCCTTCCTCGAGGATTTGTGTGTGTGTTTATTTTGTCTGTTTTGCCAAAGATAAATATGCTGATCTGAGGTCATCCTGACAAATTTTTGCAGGAATGATGCTTCTTCAAGTGTGCCATGCTACCCCATGTGCTCCAACTATCAATGGGACTGCACTAAATCAAATAGGACACCTAAGGCCTGTTCCAGAAACATATTTAACTCTTCCCAGAGATGACCATTTACGTGAAGTGATCTGCTTTGAATATAAACCAATTGCACTCAAGCAGTAGAGAATCGTTGTCATCAGACAGCGGAAACAAAGCTGGCAAATGCAGACTTAACCTTAACTCTGACCTTTTCTGCCCAGACAATATGGAGAGAGAGATGCAAGACCTAAATCTGTACTACATCAGTGATAGTTCAGAAGTGAGAGGTGAAAGTTTGACACTCTAAATATGGCTCTGCATCGTTTGGCATGGGGTAATATCCAGGCCTAATGGTGCACACATGCATGTGAACTTGCAGAGAAGACTTATCTGGCTCAGTGGAGGAAAGGATCCAAGCCTGTGTATAGGGCCTGAATGAAGCTGGCTGAGTTGGGAGAGAAATTTATTCTGTCTGCCTCTAGTGAAAAGATGCCACCCTTGAAAGTACTTTGGAGAGTGATTTAGACCAAAGTCAGCAAGTCATTAAAAGCCAAAGAGAGCAGGTCTTCGTGAAGCGTTAGACTGGACATGCAGGCATATTGCTGAAACCTTTTTTTTTCATTTTCCTGGTGTCTAAAGAAAACGTGTGTGCATTTTTTTCCTTTCAGATCATGAACTTATACAGTTTGCAATCAGTGTGTGCATTTCCAGGCATGGCCTATACTTAATTGATGACATTGTTTCCTGGTTTTCATGAAGTTTTTTCAAAACATCGACTTGAAGGACATCAGTTTGTGTTTGGCTTTATTTTTCCAGCATCATGAACCTAGGTGTTTCTCTGTCAGTGGGTAAGCATTATAGCATAGAGTGATATATATCTCACTGTGCATAAGGAAAAGGATGTTTGGCCAACTCACAGTCCAGTGCTGAAGGGATTACTCCAAAGAAGGTCGGTGACAGCATGTTCTGAGGAATATGAAGACTTTGGGGCTGCAGGTTAAGACAGACTGAACCTTCAGAAGGATTTTACCAGCTGATTGATCTTTAGACATCTGTGTCCATTCAGAGGTCTGGACTCCTTGCCAGCCAGCGTGGTCCTATGAACCCTCCAAGGGGCCTGCAGGCCCAGACATGCATTTAGAGACCTCACTTTCACCAGCATAGATGAGTTTTTCAGAGCTGTGATTTTTGGCCTCCTGGGTAGTGCACAAACTCACAGTACATCTGTTTGGGAGAAGGTAAAATTCTTCTTCCCCCAAAGCGCTGAGCATCATGTGCAGAGGTAAAGCTGTTGTGGTTCAGCCAATGCTCCGAGGCAGCACCTCGCCAGGAGAGGATTGATCACAGCTTTCTGTGACTGTCCAGGCTGCGTGGCTGCTGCCCCACATTTGCACCAGGGCTGTGACTGGCTGAGTCGCATCTCTGCTTACATGGGTTCCACACAGGCCAAGTGTCACTGACGCCTGGCTATTGGCAGAGCAGATGGGTCTGTAACTGTGGAGGGAATCAGGGCAGAGCATGGCCAAGGTGCTTTAGGCTCCAGAAAAGCAGGCTCCAAGCTGCTCAGCTGAACTTGTGCTTTACACTGCTAGTTGTGTCACCCAAGAGATTAGCTGGCTGGTTACCTAGCTCGAGGATTCCTGTGACCACATCCATCCAAGCTTATATGTCAGGGAGCTTGATGCCAGCCTGTTGCTTGGTCAGGAGGGAGCACCTCGCAATCAGAGCTGCCCTGTCCATTTGAAAGTCCTGCTCCTGATGCAGCCGTGAGAAACAGTCCTGAGAAGGCCACAAGCAACATCACTACACCCTGCAGCTGAGTCAGCCCTGCTCCTGCCTTGCCTGGACCTTGGGGCAGTCAAGGGCTCCCAAGTGCATTCCACCTTGGGCAGCTTCTCTCCTGCTGGTATGCCCACCTAGGAAAGCCTCAGACACCATTTGTAAGGAGAGTCTCAAAGCAGGTGGCATTTCTGTCTTTCAAGGGAGTCTGTAATCAAAATGCTGCCATTTTCGGCCAGGTAGTGTTCGAACAGGGGCGAGTCACCACATTGCTCTGAAATACCCTGTGACCATAGACAAACACGTGTTTCATGTTTGCTCAGCTGTTGTTCGACAAGCAACAAAGCTGATCCTGCTGCTGAAAACAGGAGTCCCTCCTCCTCATCACCCCATTCCCAACTTGCTACCATCCCCCCTCAGCCCAGGGGCTCTGCTGAACTTGCAGAGCAGTTCCCATCCTGTTCACTATTTAGTTGCATTTATGGTCTTAATAACCCAGCTCTGGAGCCACTGAGGGGCAGGAACAAAATCCTGGGGTGGTAGGTAGACGGGACTGTGACCTGATGCTGATTTTTTCCTTGGCAGTGCCAGCTTCATCTGTTGGTCAAAGCACTGATTCACATCATGGTCACATAGTTGGGTCAAACTGGTATAACTTGATGCTTCTGCTAGTCCCCTTCCCCGCTCAGCCGAGAAGCACTAGACTGAGGCAGGGAGCCATACAAACAACCAGTGAACAGCAGGCAAGTGTCTGACTGACACTTCTGCTACCAGCAGTGACTTATTTCGGACAAAGATGAGTGCACAGCAATTGCATTGGTTGTGCGTGCAGTTCCAAACCAGAGCAATGGTGTTCCATCCTCATCTGGAAGGTAGAGAAGACAGTTTGTGAGAGGTAGGGACTGAGGCTGGGAAAGAAGTCAAGAAGAAACAATGGACCTGCTGCTCTACCTGGGCAGCTCCTTTTAGCTGTGAGGCTACGCTGAGTGCTGAGGAAGCCTCGCACAGCCTCAAAGTTTCAAGGGAACCTGGTTTGGCTGTTACAGACGTATTGGTGGGAAGAGACTTCTGGAGGGCTCTGATCCAGTGTCCTTCTTAGAGAAGGACCCTTGCCAACACCAGATCAGGTCAGCTGGACTTTGTCTGCCTGAGTCCTGAGACCTTCCCCCACCTCTCTGGGCAATGTGCCACACTGCTGTAACATCTCCTGTGTTGTTAAAGTCAGATCCCAGAGATGAGGCGGGTGCTATGAGAGCAGAGGGCGCTTTGGTACTGTCCCAGAGCAGAGGATGCTCTGATGCAGGCTATAACGGTCCCAATCTCGATCGGCTGCTGAGCATAGGATTCAAAGTGCCCATCTCTGAGTGAGTCATGGGCACAATTCATCTCCCTCTAAAGCAGACATCTAAAATAGGTCAGATGAACAGCACCCTAAAAGCACCTACTTCTCCTTATAATATGGGGAGGGGCTAGCTCAGAAAGAGATGTTAACTCCAACAGCTATGCAGTCAGATGAATCCCTCACTAAGGCATACGCAGGACTCAGTCAGCTAAGAGCAGCAAGGCTCAAGCGTCTGCTGACTCAGGCCACAGAGATTAGCTGCCACTTCAGACTGAAGTAGAAGTACAGGTCTCCCTGGTGCTGGGCTAGGGGAATAACTTGAACATGTCTTTTCCAGTGCCTCAAAAAGCTAGGCAAGGCCCAAGCTGTCCTTTTAGCTTCCTACCACTCTGAGGTCAAATCCTAGGGAGAAGGATGACTCATGACTGCAGTTCTCAGAGCATGGGCCACCAAAGCTAGCTATGACTGAAGCCAGGAGGACTTCTCTGTATAGCAGACAGTCCCTCTGCAGAGTTTGCTTCCAGAAGCTCAGTCACTAAATGGGGTTTGGGGCTAGCATAGAAGAGAGGGATACTTCTAATAGAAAAAGATCCTGAGCAGAGTCAACTGGAACAACTCTGACATGCCTCACATCATCTAGGAAGGGATTTCTCAGGGGGAAGAGGGGTATAGGACTGAGTAGAGTCTTTGAGAGCGTAGCTGTCTCTCAGCTGTGAGCAGCAGAGCCAGCACAGCTCTGTACCAAAAGGTCACCCACTTGCATGACTGCTCCTTTGAGTTGGGGTGTTTCTGGCAGGGGGCTTGGACTAGATGATCTCCAGAGGTCCCTTCCAACCTCAACCATTCTGTGATTCTGAGCAGCCAAGCTGGTGCAGACAGTAGCAGGGATGCTGTGGGCTGTGGGACCAAGATTGTCTCACCATCAGCACTCCATCAGCACTCTAACATAAATGTTACTCTGAAGTTTGAGTAGTAAGTAGTAGTAAAGGAGTTTCCAGGAAAAAAAAAAAAATCATTCCTTTACATGAGGATGACACCATCCTTGAAGTGATTCACAGACAGCACTCAGAGCTCTGGCCTCCAGATATGTAGCATGAGAGAGAGGACAGGAATGCAGCTGGGGTCAGAGATAGCTTGAACAGATTTCAATTACTCTTCACTAAACAGCTAAATGGTAGTTGTTTGGATGGTGCCAGGGGCTCTTCAAGACCTGTTTTTAAGGATTGCTGGTTGTGAGGGAAAAATGCAAGCCTTGAGTGGTGTCTGCCAAGCTATGAGCTGCAGAACTGGCTTGAAGGCTGTTGATAGTAGTGACTGCTTTACTTCCTGCAGGGATGATCACTGTTGTTAGCTTCTCTGACACTGTCCGTGGCTATGCTTCTTCAGATGGTTTACAACAGGATTTGGGAGTTCATAGAGTTGACATTTGTGAACTGAGAGGCATATCCTGCTGCATGATTTGGTGTAGGTTTGGCTGAAGTGACTGAAATCACTGCTCCCATCAAGTTTGGGTTGCTGCTAGAAATGGCCAGCATTTGTGTGTGTCTGTCCTGGCACTTTCCATCAGGTTGCCCTGAACAGATAAGGCTAGATGGACTTTTCTTCCTTGCTCTGGAAAAACCTCCTGTGGCTCCAGAATGGGCCAGGAAGGTTAAGTCTATAAGGTCAGCACTGCTGAAGATAAACATGTGTCTGGGGAAGTTGCATGGCCTGGACAGAACAGCCAGGCCACAGCCATTCACCCATAGAAGAGCCTGGCCCCCACCTGCAAAAATATTTTCTCACTGCTGGGTCACAGGCTTTATGCCTGTGAACATAAAAAACAATTTGGAGGCATTTTCTCACGACATAAAATTATCACTGAATAAAATCTGGAAGGTGCCTCTTCTGCAATGGATTTATCAGCAGTGCTCAGCACAGGAGATGAAGCACAGGCCAGCTGCAAGAGGATAGGCCCCTCTGGATTGTGCACGATTTGCTAGAAAGCAGTGAGATGTGACATCTGGGTTCCTGAGTGCTGCTCCTGGCTCTAGGCAAGAAGAGAGATCTGGCAGAGGAATCTACATGTTTTTCAACACTCTTCACATCAAGCCAATAGCTGAATCTTACAGCCATCACACTGGCATTCTGGATCTCCTTCCAAGCTGTGCTTCAAGGGAATTGGTAACATCTCCTTTGTATGGTGTTCTATGTGACACTAGAAGACTTTGCTACCTCTGTCTCTTGTTTGATGATGGAATGTTGTGTGCAAACTGCCTCAGTTTACAGTAGATACCGTAATGCCTGGGACACTGGACCAGGACCTAGGAGAGTTGATACCATTCTTGGATGAACTACAGGGCTTCTTACATTTTTGGAGAATCTCCAGTTCCTTTTGCCCACCTGTTCAATGAAGATAAATCTCCTCCTCGGAGGAAGTGCAAAGCCATACATGGTTATTCAGATGCTGTGACTGATGACTGAGAAGAACCTACAGAGAGAACCTGGGGTCTACCTCACCCTGCATAAGACTTCTAAAATGAGCTGATTTTTGTAAACTCCGTCTATAGTGAAGGAGGAAAACCAGGCATTGCTAAAGCATGGGTTTTCTAGTTTGGATTTGAAGTCCCAGAACGGGGGAAGATTCTTGGGAAAGGAATGCAGATAATTGGATCTGATGTAGACACCTACAGCACAGGAGTCTAAATCTCTGTCTGTAGGCAAAACCAGCACTGACTGGGGATGGTGCCATAGGGCAACGGATGAGTACAGACTTCCCTGGAGGCAAGGTCTGCAAATGACTTCTAGCCATCAGCTTCGCTCTGGCATATCGGGGGAACAGCATGCATGCAGAATTCACCAGGTACTAGAGGCTGCATTTTCCCTTGCAGTAAGAATCTATTTTAGCTGTGCTAAGAAGGGCTAGAATTTGGCAGATCATTGTTCCATGTGAAGCTTTCACTAAATATTTGCTTTGAATGTGAAGCATGGTAGCTGTTGGCAGAGATGAGTTACTGCAAGTTACTCATGACAAAAGAGCTGCCCTTCATTGTCTTCCCCCTACAATACCAGCTCATTCAAAGCAGCCAGGGTCTCTCTCCAGGGCTGTGTTGGTAGGCAGGAGATGTGTGTGCAGTTATAACGTGACCACTGAAAGATATGTGCTCCTGTTGCAAGGTCTACTCAGTTTCCAGCAGAAAAAACATGGAAGTGATTTTTATATTTTAGTTTGTGGGAGAAGAGATTGACATACATGCACACACAAAAAGAAGATGAATATGCAAAGAAAAGGGGTAGAATATGCAGAATATGCTACGACCTCAAAGTATAGGCAGTGTTATCAGAGCACTGCAAAGATCTAGCTTTTGCAGTCCTGGGCTACACATGGCTGTATCATTGCACAAGGCAAGCTGCAGGTTACGGTGGGCTGTCTTTCAATGATGTAGGTAATGAGAGGTGCTTCAGTGAGTCCCTTCTTTGTTGGTTGCCTAGTAGATGTTCTGTAGTGGAGGCTATGCCAATAAGCTATTTGGTAACTCTGATCAATGGTCCTTTCCTATCTGTCAGAGCTTTGTTTCCAAAAGGAAGTTATACTGAAGATTGCTAGATCCTTGGAGCAGTTGGTTCACAAAGGGATGGCACTAATCTCTCCTTACCACATTATCTACATCTCTCTAATACAGTAAGCATGTTTGCTGCCAAAGCAGAGCCTTGCCGCACTGGAAATGTGTTCATTTCCATGCCCTCAAGAGCGTAAGGGATCTAGGAAGCTCTACTTACCCCACAGTGCTGGTGCAGGGGGATGAATGCGCTCAGCTAGGTAATGTCTCAGACCTCCCACTTTCAGAGATATCAGAAGATGGCCTCAGGCTTTCAGAACTTCTTCATCCCACTCTGGGTTCCTCCATGCAGCATCCCACAGTACCTTATGCCTCAAGAGAAGGGTACAAGCATTGGCCCTAGCACAGCAGAGCCAGTGGCATGGCACAGGCACTTGCATAAAAGCTCCTAGTAGCAAGGGCTCGGTAAAAGGGCAGTCATCGCACCTTAGCTGCCCAAAACCCATGGAGAAGTGGCTTCTTCTAGTGCTCAAAAATATGCAGTCTCTACAGGCCTAAAAACCCAACCCCTTGGAAGCCATAATCTCATGTTGGCTTACAGGGTCACATGATGTACCTATAGCTGGTAGCTTTAGTGCAATATCAGTGGCAGACAGTTTTTGCTCTATTTTCAGCTTCATCCTTTCTATTCTTAAGCACACATTGAACATTTCTTTTGCATTCATGGCAGTCCTGGGTCACCAAGGACAACGATGGCACCTACCACTTCTAAGAAGGATCTCAGAAATTTCTACTTTAGGCAGAGGCGTAAAGACTTCTGGAATATGGGAGCTCATCTGCCTTCCACTTTGAAGCCCATGCACACAGTTACATGTACACATACTCAAGTACAGAATTGTGTACAAATTTAGGTCAGAACGGGGCCTTTGGCACTCTTTACTCCAACCTCTCATTCAAAGCAGACCCAGCTTCAAAGCTAGATTAGCTCATGGATGGATATCCCTCAGCCTTTCCTGGCTCCTCTTCTAAGCCAGCATCACTCTCATGGTGATTTTTTTTTTCCCTTACATCCAGTCAGAATTTCTCTTGCTGCAACTCGCGACCATTGTCTCTTCTTCTATTGCTGTGCACCTTTCAGGAGAGTTGACCTGTATTGCCTGGTGTGACAATGCAGGAGGCAGTGACAGAAGCTCAAACCTAGCCTCATTCCCATGTCAGTGCCCTCTGCCCACACACAGACTGAGTAAATTTTTGAGGGGAATCATTGTTCACCTAAGGCAGCTATTACAGGCACCAGGAAGGGATCCGAGTCTGACCCAGCCACTAGTGTACCACCTGCACAAGAACCAGCCCTGCCTTGCTTGTCTGTATGCAAGAGTTGAGGTCTGGGCTGGTGTAGACTAACAAACTTCCCCCTAGCAGTCCTCCTTGGCTTAGAGTACTCTGCTTCACCAAGGCTGGTCCAGCAGCAACATGGAGCTGTAGCAGGTCTCTGCGCCATACACAAAGTCCCCAGTAATTCATCGCTAATGGATGTGCTAGTGTCTCGAATCAAGACTGCATCTCTTCCTGACACTCTTTCTCTCACAGTTTTACAGCTACGGCTTCAGCAGAGAAGGACCCGTGAACAGCTGGCAGACCAGGGAATTATGCCACGTGAGTATCTTTTTCTGCTTTTTTTTTCAACCAGTCCTGGCTCAGAGGGGCTGCATTCATCTTGGGCACTGTTAGGGCACTGTGTTTGGCACTATCTGCCTGCTCAGACTTTCCCTCAGCTCTGAGCAGATTGTTACCGGGGTAGACTTTGCTTCCCGCCCTGCAGCCATACTGTGATTCCTGGTGCTGTAAAACGGAGCCCAGCATCTGCCACACAAGTTAAAATGCTGCTGCTTAAACTGAAGTCAGGAGAGCTGCTGAACTACACCATCTGAAAATCCAGCTGCACAAATCTCTGTCCCTGAGGTCACTGTAACAGGACAGGCATATCCAACTCTAAGCAGGATACTCAGAAAGCACTTCATGCAGGCAAGCTTCTCACATAAAAGCCAGTTGAAGGGTTTCCAGGATGTGGCAGGATTAGGCCCACAAAAAGAGGAAGAAGTAGAGGGAGCCCATGCTAGAAGGCTGTTAGAAGAAGGAAGCAGTGGATTAACTGCTTTGGACCCATAGCTGAGGGGCCGCCCCCAGATCAGTGAGACTGACGACCAGAGCCGTGCCTGTGCCTAGCCAGGATCCCACAGGGGCAGAACTGGAAGTGTATGCTTGAGGCTAGTGCAGCCCCATCTAAGCTGGCCTGCCAGAGACTGCCGAATGCCTGGAGATGTCTGTGCTTTCACTTCTCTGACCCTATTCATCAACCTTGCATCCAAGTCAGAAGGACAAGCTCCAGCCCAGCATTGTTATGTAACCATTAAGCATCAGAAAGCTGAACCCACTGGTATGGTGCTAGAGCCCAAAAAGTAAGCAAATGAAAATGATCTCCTTCTGAACCTGCATTGCACATCATCATTAAACCAGTACCACCACTGGAGAAGAGACATTGGGGTCTCAGCCTTGCTCAGTAGATAACCCCTTCCTGACATAGTTCATCCTCCACGTGCATGAGTCTGTGGTTAGCTAGGACCCAGGTAGCGGATTATCCTGGTACCTTTCTGTATCATCATGGGTTCCTTTGGGGTCACTGCTAAGATCACAGTTTTCCAAAGGCTGTGCTACTTTCATCTCTTATGGCTACTAGCTAATCTCAAGGACTGTGATGCATCTTTTGTTTAACTAGCAGCACAGCAACTCACTAACAGCATGGCTCAGGCGCTGCATGCTACACCTTGCATGTCCCTTTGCCACCCCTTTCTTATGTAGCTGCCTTTCTAAAGGGTTGGATCATGGTAGCCAGCAACAGAAGCCTTCTTTGTACAGTATTGGCAGCATCAAGCATTAAGAAATCTTGAGTGAGGTGACAAAAATCATGACTGTCAACATGATCACAAGGTTTTAAAACTGATCAGTGCTGGTTCTTTCCTTTATTTTCTTTTCATTTCTTTAAGCACTCAGATTTTATGTTGCCTGCCACAAAAAGGCAAGCAATTTAATCACAGGACTCCAGGAGCTAGAGGTTTGAGTAAAGTATTGTGACATTTGTGATAGCATGGCAAACACTGGCAATACAGTCAGCGGGCAGAAGTATGTTTAATGTCTCCTGAACTGATAAGCTTACTCAATAAAAGTGGGCACAGCTGGCATGCAAGATACCCCATTGTATGCATACAGAGTGGTAGGGCCAGTGGAAAGCTTTGCATAGCCAGTGTTGCCCTGCTGGGCTGAATGTATGGGACTGTGCTTTTGCAAGTGATGTCTAACACTTTAAAATTGCTCACATCGCAAACCACATATTAGACCCAATTTATTTGATGACAGCTGAAGGGTCTTTTCCTGTTACTTATAGTTTCATTACACTCCCAACTTCTATGATGACATTTTGCAGTCTGGTTTCTGTCCAAGGGGGCCATTTTGGGAAGCTTAAGCACAAGCAGTTCAATCATGGAAAGTAATAAAAGAAAAGGCACTTTTGCCATTATAAAAACAAATGTGCAGAATGTAACTGCTCTCTCACCTCAAGAGGAAGGGTCAAATGTTAGCACTTAATACACGGGAGTCCCATCCAACTTCCTCATGGTTTGGGCATGTGCAGGCATTCTTTGTGAAAAACAAGGCTTTGTTTAATCACCTCTTCCCATGGCCTGTTGGATCTGAGCACCAGCAGGTGAGGTGGGCCCTAGGAGGTGCACGGTAAGATATGAATCCTGAGGGTTGTAACCCACAGTGGTTGCAGTGCTTTGAGAACAGCCATTCTGGAAAGAGAAGAGAGGGGCATTGCCAGATTGAGAGCTAGGTGCGGCACCAGACTTGAAGTTTGCACTTGATCCCATGATGCACATCAGATTTTGCATGAGTATTGTTTTCAGCTGATACAAACCCAGGACATATAAACTTTCTTTTTGTAACTAACTGATTCATTTTATACAGAGAGCAGAAAGGGAGATGGAGGATCAGAATAATAGAATAGCATTGGATAAAAGTTTTGAAGGCTTGTAGAAACTCTTGTAGAAACTGGGACTGATGAATAAACACAGAGCCTGCTGAGCCGTTAAGCACTGCGGCTGTAGCACAGTAGGCATGAAAAACTGGAGTAATTCCTAGGAAGCTGATTGCATTTGATGTCCAAGAGAATAACCCAGAGAAGTATCGGTGGTACCTGGGCATAGCCCAGTGAGATGACTGCCCTTATGTAAGCAAAACCGAGTCTGTTTGGTGTGACAGGGAAAGAGACAATGCCATTACATACCTTAGCTCTGTATACATTCCCTTGGATATTGTGTAAGAGATTTGGAGAGCTTCAGATGGCCCTGTCATTGGAGAAGGCAGGAAACTGCCTAAAGGAGGACTCTGAGGAGCAAAGGATAGTAGCATTGCACAAGCCTTCAGGCTCAAAGCTGGACTCTTATCGTCAGATGTTTTCAGGTAGTAAATTGGGCAACTAGCTGGCAAAGCTACTGAATAATAATACTACTGAAAAAGATTCCACAAATAGAGACAGGTGCAGACTGCTAAGCAAGGGCAGCCTTTGGGTCCCTTCAGCCCAGTGACTCTTACGTATGCAGGAGCTTTTGAATGGAAGGGGAGACCCAGGTTCACTGACACATGGCCACATTCCTGATCCACGAGAGCGCAGATGAGAGCAGAACCTGCTCCCTTCTTCAGGCTTAGTGAGTAGGAAGTATCTGGCTCATGCAACACTACGTTATTGAACATGCACAGTTTTAATGTCATAGTGAAACTGGTACAGACTTGGCAAACACATTTTAAATTAGGAGTATCCCTGTGGGGTCACTTGCAGGAAGGCAGGTTGCAGGGCCAAGTGGGCAAGAAGCCTCCCATAGCTCTGTGTAGGGGCCAGCTCTGGACCCCAGCCAGATCCTGCTCACCTACAAAAACAGGGGGGGGGGGGGGGGGGGAGAAAGCCAGCTTGCAGGATCAAGGATTTCTCAAGGCAAGAGTCCCCTTATTGTGATGGGCTGCAGAAATAGCTGTGCTTGACGTGGAGACACTCTTGCTGTACGCAGCCACCATCTCATCCTCTGAGAGGCAAAAAAAGTATAGTCCTGAGATTATTCACATCAAGCACAGCAGCTCCATTCTGTTGCCTCCAGACCCTCAGCCATTTCAAGCTGACATGTGCCATCCCCTGGCAAATTGTCTCAAAAACTGGTGCTAGTCATGCCTTTATTTGTTTTGCAGACTAATACAAGCTGCAGCATCCATTTATTTCCTCCAAAAATCTTGGTAAATGATTAAATTCTGCAACACTTTCCTCATGAATAGCATGATGTTTGACTTGGTGAATGCCCACAGCAAACTCTTAATGTTAGGACTTCACAGTGAATGGGACTGTAAAAGTAATCTCTCTTGCTTACTTCATTTTCTCTTGTGCACCATTTTATTTTGCTTCTGATTAAACTAGATGTCACAAGTCCTCATGGCTGCTCACCGGAGCATGGCATAATAACACTAGCTTGTCTGCAAGTCCGCTCTTCAAATGTTAGACGCAGGAATGCGCCATGTGTATTTTACCATGATTCACTGGAGGTTATGGGTGTTGCCTACCAGAAGTCAATTAGACGGCTCCCAAAAATCTCCAGGCTGTCCCCTCTCTTCTCTTCTTACTCTTCTAGACTGATGCAGGATTTCATGTCCTCTGTGAAAAGAATTTCTGTCCTCATTGGATCCCATTCACAAGATGGAAAGAAAATTAAACACTACCAAAGAGTTGTAGTAAACCATTTTTGTGGGTCAGGACACTTTCCGCTTCCCCCAGTCCCGAGGGGAATGGTTAATTCTGCTTGCTTACATAGCTAGAAAAGGATTTCTGCAGGAACTGAGAAATATTCACCAAGCAAATTTTGCTCCAATTTCTACAGAATCAGCATAAACAAGGAAATGTGCAACATTTCAGAGATTCCAGCACAGATTGCTCCGTGGGACTGGTGCTCACTGGTCCAAGAGCCAGGGATCACTGGCCTTCCCTCAGGAGCCCCTGTGGCTGTCAGGAGATGCTGAGAGTGTGGCCTGCTGCCCAGTACATCTCTGGACAGCTGCCCAGGGAGACACCACATCACACAGAAGCTGCTGGGGAGGGACTGGATGAGTGTCCAGTGAGAGAAAACCTGAAGGAGGCAGAGAGGTAGACAGTGATGGGAGAGGGGCAAAAGACTACACCTCCAGAGTCCTACTTTGAAATACCCTTGCTAGAGGCTGTTCCCGCATGGCCCCAAGAGGCAAGACAGGTCTTTGGGTTTTCCTTGCAGGTGAGGTCCCCTCTCAGCTTGTTGTTTCTCCCAGACCTTTGTCTTCTGGGGCTGTGATGCCTCCCACCACCACAGCCTGCAGAAAGCACTCCAGGCAAGAGTTGCATCTGTTCTCTGACATGTTCCACTGAGCACTACATTTCAAAGCCTGCACCATCTCCCTGCCCATGTGCCTTCTGCGCTCCCTGTGCTGTCCATCCCCGCTGCTCTCTTACCATAGTCTGACTGAGAGTGTGGGATTTCCCAGAGCTTTCCTGAGTTATTTTTAGTAAATGCAATAAAGAGAGCGGCTAGTTTGTGTTGCTATTTTTATGGCACTCATTAAAATGCTGTTGCTGAATATCCTGGTGGCTGCTTGCTTCTGCTTTTGTGCTGACTGCTCCTCTTTCTTTCCTGTTGCAGCACTGAAAAGCCCATCTGCATTCCATGATCAACGAAAAAGTCTGGAGCGAGCCAAGGTAAATCCTGCAACCGTTCTGATAAGGGAAGATGCAGGCTCTCTTTGCACAAGTTGTGGTGTTCGAAAGCACCTCCCAGCATTGTGTCCTCATCTGGCATCCTCCATCGAGGCCCTGTGGCCAAGGATGAGAGTCAGGGCCTCTCACTTGCTTCCAGACATGGTGGAGACAAATGAGGGTTTATAGCTGCCCAGGTGCACCCTTCTCCAAGCAGCAGACATTTAAAGGGACAGAGCGGCCATCTGCTCCCCCAGCTATGGGGTGGGGAGTGTACCTGCACCTGGTATGGCTGAGAGGGATGAGCTTTCCTTCTGGAAGGGCTGCAGAGAAGGACAGAAGTGCCACCAACATGAACTTCGGGGCTTGGTGACAAGGCAGAGAAGCCACAAAAGCCCACAGGGTAGAGGAGGTTGCAAAAGTACCTTGGGCATCATCCCCCAGATTTTACAAGAGCCTGCAGGCAGGGCATAGCAACGTGGCATTGACAAGTCTTCCAGTAAATGCACAGCTAGCTGACACCACTGTTTTGCTCTCCAGGCTAGGCCAACAGCCTGTTCCTCCCTGTCCTGGCTGCTCTCTGCTCCCGCTCAAGTCTGTGAGGTTAGAGGACCAGCAGCAAATAGCATGGGAGCCTAAGTATTTAGCAAGCGTCTAGGAGGAATGTGGATGCTCTTTGTCACCTGAGGCAAGTCCCCAGGGAACTCATATTTGTCATCTACTTAGACCCTGCTTTTAGCTCTGTAACACAACTCGGCCATTATGACAGAGAGTGTCTCAGGGGCTAAGTGGGCCAGGCTCCCACTGGCCCCATTATCTAACTGTGCTCAGGCTTCCCTAAATATTGCTGAAGGCAGAGATAAGATAAGCAGTCATATCCAGAACACATTGAAATTGCTTGTGATGTGATTACTTTAGGGAAAATCCTGCTGGTTTTCCAAGCCCTTTCTAGCACCCCCCCATCCAGCCCTGACCATGCTGGAGGTACGTCCACACGCAGCATGGCAAAGGGAACAGTCACACAGGTTCTATTTGAACACAAGATTTTGTTCCATTAATCTGCAGGACGTGCTTGCAGACACAGAGAAAAGGTTTTTTACAAGAAGGAATGACTGTGAAATATGGAGAAGTGCTCTTCTGAACTTAAACACACTCCAAATCACTTGCCCTGAGTCTCCTGCAGTAATAAATGGCTAGCCTAAGAAACACAATACAAGTCTGAAAAATTAGCATGCTTAGAAAATTTCAAGCAGTCCAGAGCATCCTTGAAGTGTCATATATTTTACAGTTTAAGTATACATTTGTGTCTCTTGGTCTTTCCTTCAAAGGCTTTCACTGGCTGGTTGCCTGGGGAAAAGGGAAGGATGGTCTAGAGTATCTGAAAATGCCTGAATTTTCAGAGCATGCTAGACAAACACACTAATGAGCACAGTGCTTAACAAAAATATATTCCTTTGCAAGGATGCCCTGGTTAGAACTGTGACAGGGAAGGAGCAGCAGCTGTTTCCAGATAATTACTTGCCAGCATTTGTTCTTTAGCTGATACTCCTCCAACTTGATGTTCTGCAAACAAAAAACAGATAACAATAACTGCTTTCATATACCTCGAAAGCTTGCTGCTTCAGCTGATGCTAAAAAGCCACACATCTAAGGTCTTTCTCCACCATTTGCTCCCCAATGACACAAACCCAGTTTATAAACAGGAAAAATCAAAAGGAACTAACATCACAGCAGAAAGTTAGCCTAACACAGTGTGAATACTGGGTTCAACATGCTAATGCCACATCTATAGGACAGTAATTCAAACCTATGTAAGGATCTGACCTGAGGGTTAGCCAGAAATGCATTAGGTGAATTTAACTGATGATTTGAGTGCAGACACCAGCTAGCTCTGACCTGGCTTGGAAACCAGTCAAACCTATACATGGTGCAAGCAAGGGACTGTGTTGGTGAAAATAAACTGGGGGAAAATGGGGGAAGGGTAGGAATTGCAAAGACTTCAGTAAATAAAATGTCTATTATTTGTTTAAACATGTCACTGGCTATTTAGGAGGTTGGCATCAGGCCAGTGCAGCAGACTTTGAAGTCAATGTCCTATAATAGATTGCTGGATTGGAGGACAGAGAACAGGCTGGCTTTCTTGAGGCCATCTGGCTCAGCAGAACTTTGGCACTTCCTCCTAGTACCCCAGCAAGCATGGCAGGGAGGGACTGCAGGGGGCAGTTATTGTGCCTCTGCACCAAAGCAGAACAGTCCCAACTAGGTCATTCCTGACAGATGTGTGACTACGGATGGAATTCCCACCCCCTCAGCAACCTGCTCCAGTGCTCTCTAACTTGTATTGTTAGCAAGTTTTTCTACATTCCCAGCACAAGCTTTATTGTTGCAGTTTAAGGTCATTACGTATTCTCCTATGCACATGGACATACAGAACTGTTTATCTTCCTTCTTGTAGCACTTTTAAAAAGTATTTTGCATCCTGTTTCTCTACAGATTTCTCATCTGTGGACTGATCAATGTTCCCTTACTTCAGTCTAGCCTCATTGATCCCACTTCTTTACTCATAGCATTTCTGTTGTTTTCTTCCAGACTCTTCCCATGGGTCCTTTCAGATGCAGGATCCAGAACAGGGCCTTGCTATTTCTAGGACCCATCTGACATTCTTCTTTGTATCTCCTACAAAGCTGCTCACTGGTTTGGGGATATGGTTCAGCTCCTGACCACTAGATTCTCCAGAGCATTTTATATTTTAGTCTATATTTACACAGTAACAAATTCTTGCCTAAAGGCACTGTTGAAAGACCGGTGCAGAAATGTCTCTAGTGGATTAAGATTCACTCTTCATCTGCTTCAGCACTTAATCAGCGGGCTTAGCTGTGGCTAAGTGTGACCTGAATGTAGTCCTTTCTGATTGTTCTTCCTGAACTGTATCCAATGTATTTCAGATCATTTCTTCACTTCAAGTCATTTTGCATTCTAATATGTTATCCTTAAATGCTTCAGAGTTAATAAGTATGTCTTTTATTATCCAAGATGTTAATGAATATATTGAATAGTAGGGGAAATTGCTGTGGAATACAATTTGATATATTCTTCTGTTTAGACTGTGAACCATTCCTAACTCCTTCGGTGACTCCTTCACCTGTAGTTCTGTTCCTTCTTTATGTTAGTCTCATCCAGACCAAATTTCTCTGGCTTGCATATGGGAAAGACATGTGAGATAATGTCAAAACATGCTTAAAGTCAAGCTTCATGACATTCTTTATTCTTATAATAGAAATCTGTCATCTCTCCATAAAAGGAAATTAAGTTGGTGTGACTTCATCTGTTTTTGATGAATCCATTCTGGCTGTTATTCACCTCCTTGTTATCTTCAAAATCTATTTATATAGATTGTTTGATTACTTGTTCCAGTATCATCCTGACTGGTTTATAATTTCCTGGTTTCTTTTTTCCCTCTCTTTTAAAGTTAGAAATTATGCTCTCCCTTGTCCTGTTTCCTGGAGACTTACAGATAGCTGCTATTACTCTAGCATTGTATATCTCAAACTGTTTGGGAATATTGAACTTATCTAAGTATTCTCCAACCTGTTCTCCAACCTAGTAATTGGAGTTTCTATCCTCTTGTTGCTGAAGTTTCTTGGCTTAGTCATCTGATTGATAAATAGCCATTCATCTTTTCAGTGAAGATGATTTAAAAAGGCATTAAATACTGTGGCATCTCAGCAGCATCCATAATTATTTCTCCTGTTTATGGAACACAGAGAGCACTTTCCATTGCCTTCTCCTGGCTACAGAAGTTCTTATAAAATCTTTTTTCATAATCCTGTTAATCCTGTACATGTTGTACTGTGGACTTTCCAGTTTTGCTCTAGCTGCTTGTGCTATTCTTTTACATCTATCCTTAAAAGGTTAACCTTTTTCAACTATGCCCATTTTTTGTATTATTTCTTCTTGCATCTCAGGCTAGCAAACATCTAATAATTTGTCTAAGTTGTTCTCTAGCTTTACTTCACCAGGGACTAAGCTTGTATTTGTATCCTTGAGTTCAGCTGCCCCCAATGCTGACTTCCTTGGCTCTAATGAAAAGTGTCCTTGTAGCTCTGTGTGCCTTTCCGTTCCTAAAGCCATGAGCAAGTTGGCACAAGGCTTTAGGAAGCCTTTCCTCACAAGCCCAGCTGCAGTGATCTGTAAAGTGGAATTTCCCAACCGCACACCACAGGTGGGGTGACAAACTGCAGAGCACCGGGGCTGCAGGGACTGTAGGAAATCTAAGCCTCCTGGTAGGCCTGAGTAGAGTGTGTCTGGGAATCCTGAAAACTTTCTCAGCCTTATATCTCATCCCAGAGAGCCAGACTTTCAACAGGAAGCACTTGCTAATGCTACAATGAGGAGCTGCCTCAGTGCAGATCTCAAAGGCAACATGGCATGCTAAGCTAGGATCAGATCCACTACTCCCATTAAATAGGTCTCACCCTTCCCATGAGCTTTCACAATACCTCAGGTATCAAAAGCTCAAGAGAAATTGAGAAGGACACAGCTTATCAGTGGTGATACTGAACTGTCAGCAGCTCCATGCACATTGGTCCCTTTCTGAAGAAATTTTGTCCAAGAACCACCACATCTCTGGGTGAAAAAAATGCCATTTAGGAGCTCACTCATCCCAGATGGTAATAAATCCTTTAAAAACATGAGATCCCACAGGGGCTGCTGCTCGTCGTACCTTACTGCTGCTCTAGTCAGGTAATATTCTCTGCATTTGTGTTTTGCAGACTGAAGATTATCTCAAGCACAAGATCAGAAGCAGGCCTGAGCGATCAGACCTGATCAATATGCACATTTTACAAGGTAAGACTGCCCGAGCTTCTCCCACATACTCATGTCTCCTACCTTGTGTTTCAAGTCTCTCAGGCTCCAGCTGGGTGCTCTTCAGGACTCTCATCATGATTAACTTTGCCCCAGCTGCTCATGAGAGGTAGAGTCCGAGAGGTACCCCATCCAGGCCTGGTCTTCAAGGATGCAGACACACAGAGATCCCTTGACAGGTGCAGACCTGAGGCCATGTAATCTTTGTCCCATCTCTGGCCAGGACCAGTGTAAGATGCTCTAGGGGAGAGTGGGATAGAGAATAGCTATGAAAGAGGACTGTGTTAGACAGATGTGCAAAGGCCTGATCCTCCAATCCTAGGCATTTATTGTCAAGGATGGTTAGACCATCCTTGGTTAGACTTGGTTAGTCCATTTCTACCACCTTTGCAGGTGGTAGCAAAACCCTTCCAAAATTGGGCATTTTTACTTTTGCCCTAATTCTTGATATTCTATGTGCCATTCTGTGGGGATGCATTCAATGACCCAAGCATGGCCACGTGGAAATGGTCAGCTCTGCTATCAGTCTGTAAGCCACAGCAGCTCTGCTCTCCTAGCCTAGCGTTCCCTCCCTGCCAGAGAATCAGTACTGTTCTGCTGCATCCTGTCACAGACAGCAGAACACTGCTGGTGTCCCTTGTTATCACCAGAGATAATGAGTTCCTGAGAGATGGGGGAGGAAGTTCTGGCTCACTCCTGGAGTCCTCCGAGTCCCCTGTAAGAAGCAGATTTCTCTCTGGTGACTGTAAATTCTGGCTCCTGCTCTCAATATGGATGAAGTCCACATTTCCTTTTCCTCTGGAGTGCAGGAGGGCTGAGCCAGGGGTCTGTTGCCTGCCTTCTCACTTGGCTCACTATCAATAAAATAAGCCAGCATCATTTTCCATTTAACAGATGGAAAGTGTTTTTCCCTAAGATTAAATAATAGAAGCAATATAGATTGGATATGAGGCCCAGGGACTGTACAACAGATGTGGAGGCAGCTTTGACAAGGCCAGTGAGACACAATTGAAGAAGAAGTGGTGCACAGACTACCCAGATGCACATTGCTGCAGAGCCCTTAGCAGGCTGTCTGTGCTGCCTCACACACTCTTCTTTGCCTGGCCTCTGCTCATACATCTCTGTACTGTGCTCCATCACACATGGAGGCGTGCCCTGGAGTAGCATAGACTTCAGTGCCCATCCGGTTCATAACGGGACCCGGACGTAACTAGAACCAGCCAGCTGAGACACTTTCTATCATCTAAATGTCTTCCAGGTACACCTTCTGTCACTGTTCACGTCGAGAAGCTCATGTGGGTTCACTGTTCCATAGAGTCTGAGGCCAGGAGGGACTCTAGATCAGTCAACCTGACCTCCTGCAGAGCACTTGTCTCTGGTTATCAGTCCCCGTATCTTGTGTCTGCCTACAGCATCTCTTCCAGAGGGGTGTCTAGTCTTTGAAGACAGCACAGCCTAGATGCAGCCCTCCTTACTTTAGATCCCCAAGAGTATGGATCTGGTCTAGCTTAGGATCCCATTCAGGACTACATTCAGCACTACACAGGGAGGAGCCACCAGAGGAGTCACGCACCTCTGATTGGGAAATCATCACTTTCTGTAGTAACTGGACACCCTTCTGTCACTAGTGAATAACTGTGGCATTTCTCATTTGGGTTTGTCTGGCTGTAGCTTCCAGATCTAGCTGCATTTGTTATACTTTCCTTCACCAGCTCATTTTTCTCCCCAAAGCCCTGGAACACTGTAATCACTCTGCTTCCCAAACGTTCCACTCCTGAAAAGTCTGAGCTTTTTGTCTTTCACTGAATTTACTCAAGATGTCAAACACTATTAATGGTTCTTTTCTCCAACTGTTTGGTTCCCCAGAAGTAGGGATCCATTTGCATTAGCCCACTAGGCCAACGGTCTCCTGGCAGGCAGAGCTGAAGCCCCTTTCAGCTCTCTGCAGGCTGAGTTTGCAAGGCGAGGCTAGAAAACAGTAGCTCTTACTTGGGAATGGAGAACCTTGACCTAAGACTCAGAGGAGTGCTCACATCCCAAACCCCACCTGCCCCATCCTGTCCAGTGTTCTGCCTCCCAGACTCAGAACACCTCTTGCTGCACACTGAGCTATGCTTGGGTTTTGGGTGTAATCCAAAAGGCTGTTCTAAAGGGGAAGCACACTCTCTCCAAGCACTGTGTTTACAGATGCCTCAGGTCCTGAACTGATGCTTTCCATTTGGCCTTCTAGACTCAGCTGCAGAAGGGTCCATTCAGTCTACTCAAATGAAGCTGAAAAGAGCTCGACTGGCAGATGATCTCAATGAAAAGATTGCCCTTAGGCCAGGTCCTTTGGAGCTGGTGGAGAAGAATATTATTCCTGTCGACTCAGCTGTGAAAGAGGCCATAAAAGGTAGTGGAAGTAAACATGTGGTTTGTGTTGTGAGAGTGTACAGCATGGGGCACAGGCTGGCAAGGTTATGAGAACATATAGCAGAGACTGCAGGATGTGGCAACATAGAGTTAAGAGCCGTCACTGCATGTTTCTTAGATAGCATTATTTTCACAGTGAGCAGCCCACTCCAGCAAAGCCTGTGTTATCTTAGCCTGGCCTATGAAAAGAGAACTCTCATCTTCTCAGAGCAATGATCAGGGAAACATGTATGATTTTTCAGCCACATCTCAGAGGGAATGCCTCTTTTCTTACACCTCTTCCATCCCCAAGGTTTTGAGCACATAAAACAGTATTGCTGGAGAAAAGACATTCCCTTCAGGATCTCGCATGGGAGAAGGCTTGGGTGCCCATGTGTAGTTGTAAGGCAGGCCTGGATTCACCCACTTGTGCCCTGCCAGTCATTTAGTTTGTTTAGCTTAGTTTTCTCCATCAACTATCTGACAGCTTATGGAGAGAGGCAGAATCTCCTGCAGTTATTTCCTCCATGCTGCTTTAGGGAGGCCAGTGAAGGAGCTGACATAAAGCAAAAAGGTGTCTCAGATCCCCCCAAGGCCCACTGCTGAGACAGGGAGATTCAAAAGCAAAGAGAGAAGTGAAAAAGCCAGCAGGATCCTGCAGTGTCAGCTCAGCAGCCTACATTTTTGAAGCCTGGGCCCACCTTAGCGTGTACAAATTGGCTCTCAGGACTCAAGTGAGGCACTGAGAACTGCTCTGCTCCCTGGGACTTGCTCCTCAGTTCTTAACTTTCAGTTGGTCCTGGTTCCTAACTTCACTGAATTATTTCCACTGGCATAATTAGGCACTAAGTCTCTATTCTGTGACTCAGAGCAAGCCGCGGACAGTGGCAGGACTCTTGGATCAGGAGGTGGTCTTTGAAATATTAGAGTGAGGCAGAAAATAGGAAATGAAACAGGAAGCACTTAGACTTGCATTTCATCTCAGAAATGAGTGTATATGACATGAAATATTCCAGGCTCAGATACCCCTCTTTCTTGTCCTGCAATTGTTCCTGCTCTTTGTTTTCCTGCTGCGAAGTGCACGCAGAGTACATATAGCGGTTTCTTTAGTCTGGTTCTTGAGCCACTCTGTGCTCACTGTTTCTCAGCTCTTGCCTTTGAAGGTGAAATGTTCCAGGACTCTGCCTGAAGAGGAATTTTTAAGGAGAGTTCAAGCAAAATCTCCTCAGCCACTTATTGAAGGAGAGAAGTGAAAATACATTTAAAAATCCCCTCTTTATAAACATTCAAGGCAGTCTGAGCAAGACTTTATCCACTGCAGCTGAGGCTTGGAGGCTAGGCAAGTATGTTTGAAGTTTGAACAGAGTTTCTGTCCAGCTGCCTTGTCAGGAGCTTGTGATAAATAGAGATTTACAGGACAAAATTGTTAAAAACAAAAAGTCTAGCTTAAAGGATTTGTTCAATTTTGAAATTTCTCTCTTTCAAAATGGCTTTCTAATGCATTGCAAGGGAAAATGTGTCCTTCAACTCCGTTTTATCCCATTTGGGGTAAAACTACAGGGGTGCAGCTATTGTGTGCAGGAGGAGTGCACCTGCACCAGGAACACAATCTCAGACCTCAGGTTTCTACAGTAGAAAGTCTCAAGCTGAAGGACTTGAGACTTGAGTTGATTTTCTGAGTAAGAGGCGCTTTGTGACACTCACGGTTTGGGGCGGCAGGTTGAACGCAGAGCAGAGATGAGCACTGGCACTTCTGAACTTTAAGCCTTTTGTTTTTGCAATACCAGAAAGATGACACGGTTTAAAATCATTTTACTTTAACTTTGGAATCTCAACTGTTTATACAGTGGAAAGTTCAGTTGACGTGTTCCTCTAATCACCTCCGGCAGGGTGAGCAGAAAGTGCCAGACCCCAACTGAAAGCCCTAACGTCCCAGTGACAAGAGGCCGCCAGTGCCCTGCATAGCTGAGCAGTGATATAAGAACCTTTTTTTACCAGGTCCTTGTCATCACTTTGTCCAATATGCTTGAGAGGACAATACCCAGTGCATTAGACATAGCCCTGAGCAAACACCATTCTGCCTAAGATTACAGCAGAGACATAGGATCATGAAACAATACGGTCAGCCCCAGGCTGGACAAGAGCAGGACAGATAAGGCCAGCATTCCCCATTGCACACAGGCCCTTGGTATCAAGAAGCAGGATACAACACATTCCTGACGTGCTCTGGGCTGCCACTGTGTCCTGAAGGTCCCTTGGGCTCCCTGCTTTGGTATGTCTTCTCTCTCATCATATTCCTCTTAAATGCCAGTTCACCAGGCCTGGAATGTCATGGTGGCAGAGTTAGGACTCAACACAGCTCCTCCAGAGATGAGGCACACAGAGCTGAAGTCCCAGAGGCTGGAAATCGGCACCGTGCTTCCTTTTCTCTCCTCTGTGCTGGACAACACCCTCTTTCACCCTTGGGAGCTTCACAAACCCACAAGTCTTCCTTGCTTGGTGTGATTATACCTCAGAGAGGATGCCCACACTTTTCTTCACACATGGGAGAAGTCAGTGTCTATCCAGATCAGGTGGGAGACCACTCCCAGCAAGGACCACACAGCTTTGCATTTCTTCAGGGAAAGCCCAACTCGGGTATTATGTCTGACGGCAACTACAGGGGAGAGGAAGCAGGCCCTATAGCCAGGCACTTCTGAGAAACCTCAGGACCTGGCAACCAGGAGGAGAGAGGATCTCCATAGGACGCAGTTGCTCTCATATCCTCCTGCTTGCATGCCCCAAAGCTGCCATGGGGAAGCTTTTATTGAGCCATTTGGGCTTCCTTACCAAGCAGACAGAACAGGTACTCCTGAACACTAGGGTCCCTGAGGAGGCTGGTGCTGGCCTGCCACTGGTGACACCTGCAGAGCTCAGGATGGGGATAGGCATGGCCAAGAGGGATGCAAAGCCACATTGTGCTAGGATACCAGTAACTGTTGACTCTCCAGGATCTCTTTACAACACAACCCTGTGACAGGTGAGCTTGCCATCCATAGGGTCTAGCTGAAGGTGGCTGGGTAGCAGCTCACAGAGTGAGCAAGTGGAGAGGAGCTAGGGCTCCCTGCTTCCTCATGATGCCACCCTGGCACCACAAGCCAGAGCAAACAGAGATAACCCTTATCTCTCAGACAGGGGCAGAGGTCAGAGCCCGAGCGTGCGTGTCAGTGAGAAGGTGCACATTGCTAGGCCAGCAGTACAGACGGGTAGAAGCTTGTCCCCAGGCCCTTCCTTATTTCCCCATTTGTCACCTCACTATCAGAGTGACAAGTTGCCTGACAAACACCAGATGTGAGCATGAGGAGATTAGGAGCACAGCCATGCTACTCCTTCCTCCACCCCTACCTGTGGCCCTCCCAAAGCTCCCATGAGCTTTTCTTTTTCAGCACTTTATTTATCAGTACAAGTCTGGGGTCAAGAGCTCTTGCCATTTGACTAGCAGATACTGCGCTGGGAGCCTTGCAGAGGGGAGAAGCAATGGCTGAGGCAGTTAGGAAGTGATAGTAGTGACTCGAAACATTTCATGGGGGTGAAGTTTATTGACAGATGCAGGACCTGGAAGCCTTTGTTTAGCTGCAGTCAGGTCCACCCAGGCGTTGTCTCCTCTGCCATGAAAGGATGGGTCACTCTCCAGATGGATTTCAACCTCAGTTCTGCTAAGGAGCAGGGTCCTGTGAGTGGTGGGGTTTGTGACTGGAATGCTCAGCTGAACGGGAGGATCCATTCTACTGCTCCCTCCCCACTTCTGTCCTGCAGGACAGGACAGCAGAGTTTTTTCTTTACCACCCTGATGTATCTGAGACCTCAGACCCTTCTTTTCTCCATTTCCTGACTTAAATGGTTCAGAGCAAGGGCCAGAAGGTGATGCCTCCTCCTCTCTCCCACTGGCTTTGCTCATTCAGCCATGGAGGCATACCATTTGATGTTCTTCCCTCATCACACCCTGCTGATGCCATCCCCTATGCATGGTCCGGCTTGGGCTGAGGCATTTGAACCTTCTGAGTATCAAGCCTTCATACCGCAGTAAGAGATAGAAAAGCTGGACATGTGAGAAACAGAACTGGTCCTCAAGGCCTAGCCTGCAGGCTGGACTGTGGTTCCTCTGTGATTTGAGCACTCTCCATGCTGCTTTCTGACCACCTCATCCCTCTTGCTGGGGACAGACCAACTCCCAATGGGCTTGTTCCTGACAGCGAGCCCCATTGCCCCTTAAGCTGGGGTAGCTGAGCCCTGAAGCCAGGAGGAAGGGACAGGCAGACACTGCTGTGCCCCTGGGGAATGCTGGCAGACTGGTACAACTGGGGATGTGTCTGACGGGTCTCCATCACCTTTGTCTTGCCTGTTAGGTACCCAGGTGAACTTCTCCAAGTCATCTGATGCATTTGCATTCGAGGAGGATAGCAGCAATGATGGCCTGTCCCCGGAGCAGGCCAGGAGCGAGGACTCCCAGGGCTCCACAGAATCATCAGCAGGCACCAAACCCTCAGAGCCAGCCTCCTCTGCCACCTCGGGAACACCCCAGGTAAGTGAAGCAACTCTGCTAAGGCATGGCAGGTCTCAGGTGGCTTGAGGAGGCCCCGTTCCTCCTGTTCTGTGGAGCAACGACATGCAAGGACACAGAGGCAGGAGCCCCCAGCCAAAGGAAACTCACCTCAGTGCCCTATTGGGGCCTCAGTACCCCCCACTTCCAGGAGTGCCCAGTACCCAACCTCCCTGGGACATGTGCTTCACTTGGGGGGTTTGGAGGGGCTCTCCACGTCCTGGAGGCTCTGGGGAGATGCGTTTTCTCCCCCTTGGTGACCACCCAGACAGGTTTGTATCCTCAGAGAGGGAGAGCAGGGTCTGAGAGGCATGGAGATGAACAGAGACTGAATGGTGTGGTAGGCACCCTTGGTATCAGGGCCGCACTGCAGCGCACCCATAACCAGCGGCCCCTCTGCTGACTCCTCTGTCCAGCTGGCAGATGTCTACCTGAGTTTTCATTTTGACCTACTTCCTGAGCGGCTGCCCCTGGATGCACCTGCAGGGCCTCACCCTGCCTTCAGCCCAGGGCCTTGGGCAGGGTCTGGCTGGAAGCGGCTTTGGCCATGGGGTTCTCCGTTAGTAACTGCTTCCACTGTCCCCTGCTGTAAAAGTCCCCAGTGCTCCAGGATGCAAATACTTTTAAAACCCTCCACGTTTAGCAGCAGTTACTCGGCCATCTGTGAACACTTATTCTCACAAGCCTCAGCACCCACTCTAGCCCAGGAAGTGTTCATCGCTTCAAAATATCAGCTTGCTGCTTTTGAGAACACAGTGGAGCATGCAGCTCCCAAGAGGCGTGAGAAGACCCGGCCCGGTGGGCCCCTACAGGGCAGGCGGGCAAGGGCGAGCCAGGCCAAGGGCACGGCACCCGGCAGCCCTTGGCGGGGCTGCGGCAGCCGCGCCTGGCGGCGGACAGGCGCAGGGCAGCACCCCCCCCGCGGCTGTCCCGGGCCGCGCTTCCCTACGGTCCTCCGGCAGGGCCCGGGCGGCGGGCGGCGGAGCGCCAGCGCTGCCCGCCGCAGGGCCCAGCGCCCGCCCGGCCCCGGCCGCGCTCCCAGCCCCCTGGAGGGCCCCGCGGCGCCCCCTGCCGGCCGGCGCGGGCGCTGCGGGCGCTGCGGGCGCGGGCTGGCGGAGGGGGCAGCGGGGCGGGGGCTTGGAGGGACCTGCGATGAACTGGGGGATACTGGGCGGGGGCAGGGGAGTGCTGGGATGACCAGGGGAAACTGGGGTAGACTGGAGGCGCTGCGATAGATTTAAGGGATTGGGATGGACTGGGGGAATGGGGATACGGGATTAGGGACACTGCGGTGGACTGGGATGGACTGGGGGCAACTGGAGTAGACTTGGGAGGGGGAATGGGGTGCCAGGTGGACCATTCCGGAAAATAGACACTTCCAGTAAGTTACAAATTGCAATGAACCGGGGTGCCTGGACAGTCCTTTCCCCCAAATGCAGGACTGCACACCATTTCTGAGCTTGCTGACTCTTGTTCAGCAAGGGGAGGTTGGGGGGGGGGGTGGGGAGGGAATGGAGCACCAGGTGGGGTGCACCGGGTCTGGAAGAGCTGCAGTTGTGAGGGCACAGCTGCCCACAAGTGCAAGATAAGCACAGTGCGCCCTGGGCTAATGATGGCCATGCCCCCACCTCAGATCGCCTCTTGGAGAGAGCAGCTTGTTCACAGTGCCTATCCGCTGTCGGCTCCCACCAGATGTGCAGCTCTACATACTTGCCCTTTACGCTGCCAGCCAGCACCAGAGCTGTTGCTGCTCAGCCCCCTGTGGCTACCAGAATGGAGGCAGAGGCCAGAGAGATCTTGCCTCTGCAGAGACCACATGCAAGGCTGGGAGGGGAGCATGGCCATGGGAGGGGGCTAGCCTGCCCCCCATGCCTGTCCACATCCCCTCTCACATAGCACAACTCACCTCTCCATTCCAGGATCACCCCCACGGCACTGACAGCAACGCAACTGACCTGGCCTCTGGGCAGAGCAGCCAGTGTGACAGCCCCAAGCAGGCGCAGGGGCAGGACAGCCCACCGCTCCCTGTGCCCTCTGTGGTGAAGGTAATGTCTGTAGGTCCAGGATCCTTGAGAGGGGGAACAAGCCCACATGGCTGGGTCCAAGCCTGAACTACCAGCATGCCACACCTCACATGACTAGGAGGTTTGGAAGTTGGGCCTTTAAGGCCTGAAATAAAGTAGGGAGACAAACAACACTGTGAAGTGCTGCACATTGACCTCATTTTGCACTTGTATAAAAGGTATAGCATTGCACCCTCTGAGAGATGATTGCTCAGGTCCTGCATTGAAAACATCCCTTGGGGCTAGGAGCGGAAGGAGACACAAGGTAACGGGGAAATATCCTTAAAGCAAGGCATGTCATTCTTCATCTCTTGTGGTTTCCAGCACAGCTGGAATGAGATACTACCCTGGGGGAGTCTCCCCAAGTGCCAGCTCAGCTGTGTTTGGACCTGGACTGTCAGGGTGCCTGCAGGGACCTACCCTCACCCTGGTCCAGGCCTCTGAGTTTCCAAGGGAGTGATGAGAGCTCTTCTCCTAGCTAATTCCTTTTCTTCTTGGACCAACAGTCCAAATCATCCAGTGATAGCAAGAACCGTCACAAAAAGCCCAAGGACACCAAGCCCAAGGTGAAGAAGCTGAAATATCACCAGTATATCCCTCCAGACCAGAAGGCAGAGAAGTCCCCTCCACCCATGGACTCTGCATATGCCAGACTCCTCCAGCAGCAGCAGCTATTTCTGCAGCTCCAGATCCTCAGCCAGCAGCAACAGCAGCAGCAGCAGCAGCAGCAGCAGCAGCAGCAGCAGCAGCACTTCAGCTACCCAGGGATGCACCAAGCCCAACTAAAGTGAGTAGCAATGTGCCAATAGCCAGGTTTAGTGCCATCTCCCTCCAGGTTGTCCTTTATGCTTCCATGACCATTTGTGCCAGTGCAAGGAGGACAGGCATACACAAGTGAAACATGAAGGCCTGGGAACACAGTATGGTCTCCTGTAAAGCCATCTGACTTTGGGCTCTGGTTGGGACACCTGTGACCTGCTGGTAGGTCCCCAGTGATCTCCTCACAGTCCATTCTGGTTCTTTTTTGGGTTGGAAGTTCTTCAGCTCTCATATAGGAGATGGTAGGCCCAAGGGAGCAGAGCGGTGGTATTTGGCACTGGACAGAGAGACCTCAAAGGGTAGAAAAGTTATCTCACATCTGCTTTCTTGTTTCAGGCAATCAAATGAGCAAATGGCCAAAAGTTCAAACTCTTCATCAACTTCTGTCAACAACTCCCCTCTGTCTCCTGTGAAATCCACCTTTTCAGGCCAGACTTGCATCTCATCTATCAAGCCAGGCCCTTTGCCATCTAACCTGGATGACCTGAAAGTGAGTGCAAACTTTGTCACCACAAGAGTAGATTCTTATAGCCTGAATGTGCCTTGCTATCCCTAAGCATGCAGTGTAATGCTGCAGAGGCTGAGCTGGCTGGGAGTGAATGTGTGTAACAGATCAGCAAACCAGAGCCGCTGTACTGCACGCAGATCCAGGAGCACACTCACACTGGGTCAAGAATCAGTCAATGCAGTGTTAGCTGAAGACACGGGATTGCTACTCTGCGGGTGTTGCATGGGTACATTGCCCCAGGACAGATATCAGCAAATCCTACAATGTAACTCTTGAGACAGCTGCAGGCCAGGGCATGAGGTTGAGGACTAAAGGAAGATCTATGCTGCTCCTCCTGCAGTTCATGGTTCTGTACCTGCTCTAGTTTTAGGATGGCCATCATGGATGCTGCTAACAGACCAGTCAGAAGCTAGGAGATCAGCATAGCCTAGACACTCACCAAATGATTCAGCGTCTCTGTGGCTGTTGGAAGCGCATGCTGAGTCCATTCCACTTCAGCTGCTCTGCTAGCAGCAGCTAGGCCAGCTCAGCTCTCTGCACAAGCAGATACCACTGGAATCTGTAGCTATGAGCGCTGAGCTGGATGCTGTCTAATTCTTTCATATAGGCAGGACAGGCAGGGCATAAGAAAGAATCGTTCATATCAACAATTCTTTCGTACTTTGTTAATATAGCCTCAGCCTTGGCCTCCAGGAAGGCCAAAGCTAGACCCTTTTAGGAGCAGAGACCTGCGTTAAATACTCATTATTAGAGAGAGAAAATAAGACAAGATAGAAATAACACGTGCTTGGCTCTGGTGATGACATGGTTCAGATTTCTGAACCTGGTACAGATGCCTCAACCTGGAGTATCTGGCTCCAAAGGAAGGTGGTCATGTTCTCTGAGCTAAAAGAGCTAGCTCCTGGACTGTATAAAATTCCTTGGCTTTCACAGAAATTGCTAGAAAGGGAGTCATGGGTTACCTCCATGGCCCAAGGACTGCTGCTCGTTCATGGAGAGCAGTCACAATTGCTGGAGAAAGAAATGTGATTTTCCTGTTAGGAAAGCTCAGGGTCCTGAAGGATGTGCAGCCGTCAGCGCTGTGCACAGTGGCTCTAGCAACTGCAGGCAAGACACCGAGCTTCTGCAGACTCAGAGCTTTAAAGCAGGAGGTTGGAAACCCCTGTGATCTGACACTCCTTGTGAAAAATGTCAGGTAGAAACCTGAGGGTTCACTCGTGAGGGAAGTCATTAGGAATGATTATCGGTGACTTTCCTTCTAGGTGTCAGAATTGAGACAGCAGCTGCGAATAAGAGGCCTGCCTGTATCAGGTACAAAAACAGCATTAATGGAACGTCTGCGGCCCTTCCAAGAGTGCAGCAGCAACACAGTACCAAACTTCAGTGAGATAACAACTGTCACCTTCCCAGTCACTCCAACAAGCACCTTGTCAAGTTACCAGTCTCAGTCCTCCACCAGCATGTTATCGAACGGCTTCTACCACTTTGGCAGCACCAGCTCCACCCCACCCATCTCCCCAGCCTCCTCTGACCTCTCTGTGAGCGGCTCTTTGCCAGACACGTTCAACGATGGGCCCATGTCTTCTCCACAGTTTGGTCTGCAGCCATCACCGGTTCATGGCAGTGCCGAAGAAAGTCTCATGAGCAGCATGAATGGAGGGAATATCCAGCTGGAGCTGGAAGGGATTGACACAGAGAAAGACAAGATGCTTGTGGAGAAGCAGAAGGTCATCAATGAACTGACGTGGAAGCTGCAGCAAGAGCAGAGGCAGGTTGAAGAGCTACGGATGCAGCTCCAGAAACGAAAGAGAAGCAATGGCCTTGAGGAGAAGCAACAGTCCACTCAGCATTTCTTTGGGGTTCCCATCAAGCAAGAAAACACAGTGTCCAGCTGCCCGTTTGCATCTAAACAAACTGCCTTGAAAGGCCAAGCCAGCAGCTCAGATAAGTTAAGTAACTGTGGGGTGCCACAGCTGCCTCACATTGTAAATAGCCACTGCTTGGAACCTGCAGGCCAGAGCACCATCACTTCCTCGACATTTCTTAGCCCGCAGTGCTCCCCCCAGCACTCTCCACTCGGGGCTGCAAAAAGCCCACAGCACATCAGCCTGCCGCCATCCCCTAACAGCCACTATCTCCTCTCATTGTCCCCGGGCTCACAGGCAGAAGGGCGCAGCGGGTCCCCGCAGACCAACAATTGCCTTCGCACAGCATCGGTAAGTGGGGAGTGTTCCAGATGGCATCTTGGTGGTGAAAGTGGTCGTGTTTGTGGGCATTTAGTCAAACCTTCCTGTTTGAACTTTCCTATCAGACTGATGCTGCTGGCATCCAGGATGGACATACAGGGGTTTGTGGGAGCATCCTGGGCTACCTGGAAAGATAGAGGTGGAGCATGAGTTGAAAGCTAATGGCACCACAGAGTCCTCTCCAGGACATCTTCTGGGAAGCCCTGCTGCCACCACAGCCATTTGCACTGGGGGGAGCCACAACACAGCTTCTTCTGCCCACAGAGCCCTGGCATAGCTCCTTCTGCTCTGAAGGGGCTCATGCACTGCACGTCTTAGGCCTCATGGAGCCCTGGCACAGTTCCTTCTGCCCTGGGGGGAACCTTGGCATAGTTCCTTCTTCCCAGGGGGTCCTGGCACAGCTCTCCCTGCCCTTGGGCAAGCACTGGCACAGCTCTTTCTGCTCTGGGGAGCCCTGGCACAGCTACCTCTGCTGTGGAGGGATCTGACACAGCTCCCTCTGTCCTGGGGAGAGCTGGCATAGCTCCCTCTGCTCAAAAGAGTCCTAGCCCAGCTCCATCTTCTCTCAGGGGGAGATCCTGGTACAGCTCCCCCCACCCTGGAAAATCCCTGGCATAACTCCCTCTGCTCCATAGAGTCCTGGCGCAGCTCCATATGCTCCTGGGGGAGCCCTGGCACAGTGGTATAGAGCGTTTCGCTGAGCCACTGCTACTCCTAGCAGTGTGAGAGCACTGGACTGAAGGAGAGCAATTACCCCAGTCCTTTGGGAAGCCTTTTCGTGAGAAGATAGAGCAGACTTGCCATTGAGATGTACAGTCATGGGAGAGTTTGTGGCACCACCACCGGTCACCAACATAGCAGAAGAGAGTTGTCCCTTCAGCATCCATGGCTCCTTGCTCAGCCTGCTGGACAGGTGTGAAAACTGGGAGGGGGGGTGCACCTGGCAGATATGGTGAAGCAGCCACAGGATGGGCAGCACAAGGTGCTGCTGTTTGAAGCCCCATCTCCTCCCAACACCATATATTCATCCTACCATTTTCTCAGGCAGCAGGAGAACCCATCATAACAACACGTAAAGCACACTGCACTCGCAGTGGTGCAAGGTGTGTGGTGCATTCACACAGTACACACACTGCATTCATAGCAGATGTGCAACAAGTGTGCACTGAATACAATAGCTGCATTGCACACTGCAAAACACCCAACCCTCAAGCAGGACAGTTCATGAAATGCATTCCCACAATTAAGATGCTGAGCAGTGTACAGTGGTGCGCTGGGGAGTGAGTACAGTGCCAAAGGGGTGAAATAGAAGGTGGGATGCACTATTGTCTCTAAGCCATTCAGGGTACAGTGATACAGATGAGATGATAAGCAGATGGGCACAATACTCTCAGTGAGCTGGACAGTGGGGTGCAGTGCTGTGGGGGCAATACACCAAGAGACACAGTGAGGCAGGTCTGAAGAACTGGGCCATAATCAGAGGGCACCAGCTGTGAGCAGCAATGCTTCAAGGGGTCCCCTACATCCTTCCTCATTGCTAAAGCGAAAGGGGCAAACATAGGGGTTAGGTCCTCTGTATCCTGCAGTTCATCCTGGCTGCGACACCAACCATCCTGGGCTTTTCTCTGCTGTCCACGAGGGGCTTCCTGGGATGAGGGTCACTTTTATGGGGGTTCAGGTCCCCGCCTTCAGTGAAAGGAGCTGGGCAGCAGTTTGTAGCTGGGGGAGTATCGCATTGCTGGCAAGGTGCAGCTGACTGTCACCAGGAGGGTTTTGCTCTCCATCTTACTCTGCATGTTCACAGCTGAACTGAACACCAGTCTGCTCTGAGGTATCATGTCTATGGCCAGATCTCAGACAATGACCAGAGGTCAACCCGGCCCTGGACCTCACTGGTTTCCTCAAAACTAATCTAAAGGCACTAGTTTACCTACCTGTCTCCTTGCCCAGAGGCCTGGCACATGCCCTGTTTGATCTAATTTGACCCATAACATCATTCATTTCTCTTGAGTCACTCTGGTTTCAATTGGGGTGAAAGAGAACTGGGCCTCCAACAGTGCCAAAAGGAGCGTAATCTTTTCCCTGTGCATTGATTCCATTTCCCTATATTTCCCCCACGCAGATGGCTACGCAGGCAGGTCAAAAGTTTTCTATTCCATCCCCAAGTTTTTGTAAGTCAAGCCCAGCCCTCTCAGAGGTAAAGCAGCTTCCATCCTATGAGGATGCAGTAAAGCAGGTAACTGCATGATTTTTTTTTTTTTTTCTATAGGGCTAGGACCCTGCAGGATGTTCTTTTACAATTAGTGTAACCATCACATCAGCTGTAGGAGTTACAGCCCATTATGTGGTCTATGGTAGGACAGGCCTGTTTCCATGGGTGAGAGGGGAGTCTGTAAAATCTCCTGGTATGGGCTTTCCCTGAAGCATTAGTTGCTAAATGTAGTGTCCACGAAAATGTTAGATACTATGCTGTGTATGATATTTGCAGTATCTTCACTGCTAGTGAAAGGTGCCAGCTCACTCTGGGGGCCTGACATCCCACACAAATGTCCAGAGACTTTGGGGGAGGGGGGGCTCTTCTTTGGGGTGCTATGTGAGAAATAGACCCTCGGGCATGCCAACTGGCCAGTCACTGGGAAACTTCACCTTCTCTCTGTAGCCCAGGAGCAAAATGCCCTGCTCCATGCCATCTGCCTCCCTTAGCCTTATCCTGGAGTGCTGTTCTCATGGGGAGGACTGTCTCCATCACCTGTGAACCCCTTACTTCTAGTGAAAGTCTTTCAACAGCCTCATTGCCAGTTTTGATGGTGCCTTTAGGAAAATGGAGTGACGCCATTGGCAGTGATAAAGATTGGCTTACGCTAGCTGGCAGAAAGGACTGTGGAAAGTCCTGCCAGTGTCAGGTCAGGGAGAGGATGCTGCCACTCTATTGTCCCCCAGTGAGCAGCAGGCACGTGCCAAAGTTGGCGTCCAGAAATTCTGCGTGTCCAGTTGCTATAGGAAGAGGCAGTCTGAGGTGGCTGCATCCTGCATCAGAGCGCAGAGCCAGCTGCAGGGAGGGGGAGAATGTGATGTAATGCTCTCCGCATCCACTACCCATGTCTCAGGGCCCTGTGGTACTCTTCTGAATGCCACTGCCAGCCCTGTGTTGGCATAACATCTTTCATGCACGGGAGGAAGCCATTTGTGAGCTCTAGAGCCACCCACCTGGCTCGTGGCCAGAGGGACCTTCCTCCTAACGCCCTCTACTCTCCTCTTTACTGTTTGCTGCAGCAGATGACACGAAGTCAGCAGATGGACGAACTCCTGGACGTGCTGATTGAGAGCGGAGGTACGCACTGCTTCTCTGTTCCCCTCCAGCGCTTCCCCTTCAAGAGCTTAGGTCCATGGGGCCCAGCAGCTGTCCTCCTCTGTGTGAAGTGCTGCCAGGGCCCTCTCCCATACACAGCCCAACCCATGCTAAGCCCCATGTGAACAGCTGCCAGTGCTCATGCCCTGGGGACTGGGTCCAAACCTGGGGAAGTCAAGAGGCCAGAAGGAGGGAATATGTCAGGCTTCCCACAGGGCGAGCAACATGACTGGGACTGAGTCAGGAGTGGGTCTCCGTAGGCATGCCCAGCCCAAGTGCACTGTTCAGGGACCTTGGCAGTGCCTATGTGCCCAGTGGTGGTGGGCACTCTCTGAGCACCTCAACCACCTTTTGTTTGTTGAACAGAAATGCCAGCCAACGCCAAGGATGATCGTTCCTGCCTCCAGAAAGTACCTCAGATAACGGTGTCTACAGGGAACTCCAGCACTTCACTCTCAAAATCATCTGCCCCATTTGAACAGGTCTCCTCAGCCCAGCTCTCATTTGAGCACTGCCCAGGCAGCAGCGACACTCACCTCGAAGTCTTACTGAACGCTCACAGCCCACTAGGCAGAGTCGGAGAAATTGCCCTGCTGAAGATGGGAGGAGAAGAGTCCCACTTTGAAGGGATGATAGAGGGCTTCTCTGGCAAAGCCACAGATGAACTGCTCACCTCCCAGGAGATTTTACAGACTCCCCTCTCACCCATGGAAACCCAACTCTCCCCTTCCCCTGGTGACGGCTCTGGTTTACAAATGAGTTTCACTGAATCTCCATGGGAGACTATGGAATGGCTGGATCTAACCCCCCCCAGCTCTGCCACAGGCTTTGGCTCTCTTACCCCTGCAGGTCCCAGCATCTTCAACATTGATTTCTTAGATGTTACTGATCTCAATCTAAACACCAGCATGGACCTTCACCTACAGCAGTGGTGAAAGGGAGGATGGTGGAAGCAGGATACTATATGCCCACAGCAGCCAGCACAGTGTTTCCATCATGCCAGAGAACCCACAGGGCTAATGTATCACATTCAGGAGAAACTGGAGTCATTTTCCCAGCATATAACTTGTTCCAATTTCCAGGTACTGCTAATTGACAGCACAATAGCTCTGGTACTTTGGTTTTCCGCCATCTACATATCCCCTCAAAGGATACTAGTGCCTTTAAAAACAACACTTCTCTAGATTGACAATTTGCTAGAACTTCAATTTTGTTTCTTCTGTCTTTTTTCCCCCAGTTTTAGGAGTCACTCCCATGAGAACGGGAGCAGCTCATAAGAAAACTGTGTGGTGAGGAGAACTCACCTGGGAAGCAGCAGAAGTCATTCAGAGGAGGGCCTATTGCTATGCCATTCCCTACTCCCCTCCTGCTCTGCTAGCCCCTTAGGCAATAGTGCAAGGCACATCTTAGCCATGCTGAGGCCAGGAGGTGCAGGAGCAGGGAGGCCCAGACACTCTATCTAGCCCAGGGCAACAAGTGCACTTCTCTGTACTGACAGACTCACTTGCCTTACTTCCTTCCTCCTATCCCAAAGGCCTGAAAGCCATGTTGCCCTAGTCCCTGCACAGCTGTGCTCCAGGTGGGTGAGATATGGAGCCTGTCATGTTTATGGTGGCACTTAGTAATGTGCACACAGTGCCCAGTGGGATGAAAACTAGAGAGCAGTCCCAGCTGCAGCCTGAACTGAATCAGGCTGAAGCCTGTGACCTTGAAACAGAGAGCTCTGGATGCTGTAGGCAGCTGCTCAGGCTGCAGATGCAGGTGTTGAAGGGAATGGCATTCAGATAGAGCTGCCATGTCCCCACTAACGTGACACAGATAAAGAGATGTGTAATGTGTTTTGGCCCAAGTTCAGGAGCAAGTCATATGGAAAATACCGCAAAGCTTTGTAGGGGCCGTCCTCTGCACGGCTAGAAGAAACAATGGATCTCCGCCACCCTGCATGACCTGGGAGCCAGGGGAGCCAGAAATAGCAACTGAGCTACCTATATGTGGGACAGGGTCGAACAGGTCCTTGTGTGGCCATGGTTTTGTGTGAGCATCTGATTTGTAGTCTCCGCTCCTCTGCACCCATTCCTTCTTCCTTCCCCCCATTCTTCCTTGTTCTCCAGTAGATTCTCCTCTTTTCTGAATATATTCCTGCGTCACTGTTCACTCAGCTCAGAGCAAGGCCGTCTGGAGAACAGCTGTGAATCACTGAGCCTAGAGGAGCTTGTTCTTCTGAAGACAGCGGCGATGGATGCTCTCCTACAGTGATGCCTTCAGTTTGAAGTCACCAGCATTTCTCGTACAAGTCTCTGTGCAATATACTTCCTCAGGCTCTACTGAGAAGGAGCCTTTGCTTCACTTCTTGGCTTCCACCAAAGAACTTGCTGCAGACTGTTTGACGGACACATCTACTTCTTTGCAATTCTGGTTTTGCCAAAGTAAATATTGTTGCTGACAAAGATTGTTAAACTATTTACAGACTGAGTGTATTTAATATTTGTGTTACTGGAAGGACAGCACAATGGAGATGCAGCAGCTGGGGAGGAGGTCCAGCATGAGGGGCTTGCAGGCAGTCTGGCCAGCAGCTCCTGCAGCGTGCTCCACTCAAAGGGCTGCTGGAGCTGCTAAAGGAGCTCTGCGGCCCCTGCTGTGTCTCCAGTTCATGGCGTTGTTGCATGCTGTATAAAGAACATGGCAGTAGCTTTTAAATCACTATTTAAAGCATCACTTTCTATTGTACAAATGGTCACAGTGCACTGCTAGGATAGATGAACACAGGTTGAGATTTTTTTTTTTTAAAGGAATTTCTTTTTGTAAGTGAGAAATTTTTAGAGCCGGTTCATGGAGAATATTAATAGCACTTGAATCAGAGTAGTGTTAGCTGCTACACTGTGTAATTGTACAGGGCTTTCCAGACAATTTTCTCCTTTCAACAAATGTATTTCCTTATTTAAAGGGATGCTGTCAGCTTCAAACTTGTAAGCAAGCACATTTCCTTACCTATGTTATCAGCAACACCTTCATTATTAAAAATCCCTTTGTCTTGCCACTCCGATTTGCTGTTTGATTTCACCCAGCTGCAACAGCAGCCGCCATTCCAACTGCAATTATTTGGTTTTAACTCCATTCCCTGAGGCAGTTACAGTCCTTGCAAGAGCATAAGTCTTTCTTTCAAAGCAACAGTTTTTCCTGGAAGATTTCTAAATAAGCTAGCTGGAGTGTCCTATTTCTAAAGACTTTTTCATCTGTTGGCTTTGGTTTCACTTTGTTCTTTTACAAATCCTTCTCTTTGGGTCAGCACCCCTTTCAAAGGAAGCAGTCAGCACTCTGGACTCTTGCCCAAATGCTTTTACGTTTTCAAGCAGCCGAGCTCTGGCTGCGGTAGGCCTGTGGGCCGCGGGGCATGCCTGGGGAGCTGGACCTCCCTTTGCCTGCAGGGAAATGGCAGATGCAGGCTGGAAAGCTTTGCTGGGTGCTTGCATTGCCTTATGTCCTGCCAGGGCCAAGTTCTAGCAAAGTTTTGGATGTGACTGGCCTTGACAAGGAAGCAGAGGGAAGGAGGGATTCATTTCCAGCCACAGAGCAGAGAATGGTTTATTTTCAGTGAGATTCCCCTAATGTCTGCACTCATTTGCTGTCACCATATGTTATCTGCTCAGTCTTTTTGTTCTCATTACTGTCATTCCAATAGGCTGAGAGTGAAAAGTAAAAGCTGCTCGTGAAGTTGCAGATGCAGCTTCTGAAAACCTTCACCTGGGTCTGCCTGATCTTCCTGAGCAAACAGAAATATCTCAGCATCCTAGTGCCTAAGGCAAAGAAAGGGCCCTGCCCACTAGAGAGGAGATGCTGAGTCCTTCTCCCCAGTACCTAATACTGTAGGTTTCCACATTCATCACATCTTTCCTTTAATTAAAAAAAGATTCCTAGGACATTTGCACATCTCTTTTGGGGAAGAGATTGAATGATGGACTTAAAAGGTGAAATGATCCTGAGACATTGCGGAAGTGAATCTGAAAAAAATATAGATGAGAAACTGACTAGTTTCTATAAACATCTTTTAATCTCTTAACTATACATCGCAACCAAATACACTGTGATAAACTGGCTGGATTGAATCAAGTTATGGTTACTTAAAGAATAAGAAGATAGGTCTCAGGCTAAGATTATTTCAGCAATACTATAGATAGAAATGCTCACCTGTCCTCTCTCTCACCATTGAGGGCTGGGCTGTTCAACCTACAAAAGAGGAGCTGAGAGGACATGCTGCCAGTCTCCCATCTGCAAAAGGCAAAGAACAGGCGGAGCAGGACAGGGAACTACAGATCTAAACTGCAAGGAGGATTCTTAGAAGGTGCTAAGCAAATGTTAGTGAAGTTTGGACAAGATATCTAGGGGAGCCACATGATTAGTCTTGGTTTGATCAGTTCAGATAGAGGACAGAGGGAGGGATGCAACAATCTCCTGAGGTCCCTCCAGGCCTCATCCTTGCTAAGGATACCTGCAACAAAGCTCCTCCACTGCCTGGCAAAGGGCTCTGCTCATCTATGCCTTGGCCAATGGCTCTCCAGCCCCTGCTGCAGCTGTCTTCTGGGAGAGGATGGGCCATACTGGAGAGAACAACCAGCTGGCAGGACAGGGCCCCCTCTTCCTTCACATTGCCTCAGCAGAAGAAGCGTGCACGAATCACAGAATCACAGAATCACAGAATGGCCAGGGTTGGAAGGGACCTCTGGAGATCATCTAGTCCAACCCCCCTGCTCAAGCAGGGTCCTCTAGAGCATATTTCCCAGGATCACATCCAGACGGGTTTTGACTATCTCCAGTGAAGGAGACTCCACTACCTCTCTGGGCAACCTGTGCCAGTGCTCTGTCACCCTCACAGGAAAGAAGTTCTTCCTCAGGTTCAGATGGAACTTCCTGTGGTTCAGTTTGTGCCCGTTGCCTCTCGTCCTGTCACTGGGCACCACGGAGAAGAGACCGGCCTCATCCTCTCGACACCCCCGCCTTCACATCCTTGTACACACTGATGAGATCGCCTTTCAGTCTTCTCTTCTCCAGGCTCAACGGGCCCAGCTCTCGCAGCCTTTCCTCATATGAGAGATGCTCCAGTCCCCTCCTCATCTTTGTAGCCCTCCGCTGGACTCTCTCCAGGAGTGCCATGTCTCTCTTGTCCTGTCCTGGGGAGCCCAGAACTGGACACAGGACTCCAGGTGAGGCCTCCCCAGGGCTGAGGAGAGGGGCAGGATCACCACCGTGACCTGCTGGCAACACTCTGCCTAATGCAGCCCAGGAGACCATTGGCCTACTTGGCCACAAGGGCACACTGCTGCCTCATGCTTAACTTGTTGTCCACCAGCACTCCCAGGTCCTTCTCTGCAGAGCTGCTTTCCAGCAGGCCAACGCCCAGCCTGTACTGGTGCATGGGGTTATTCTTCCCCAGGTGCAGGACCCCCTGCACTTGCCTTTGTTGGACTTCAGGAGATTCCTCTCCTCCCAGCTCTCCAGCCTGTCTAGGTCCCTCTGAATGGCAGCACAGTCTTCTGGTGTGTCAGCCTCTCTTCCCAGTTTAGTATCATCAGCAAACTTGCTGAGGGTGCCCTCTCTCCCTTCCTCCAGGTCATTGAGGAATACATTGAACAAGACTGGAAATCCCCTTCAGCCGTCAGCTACCATTGTGAAGCTCCCCAGTGGCTTCCTGGCAAGATATGCCCCTTGAATCCCATTAGAGAAGTGTTTCAGTTTCCTGTCCTCCCAGGCAGGGATGCCAAAGCCCAGCCCTGCTGGTCACAAGAATATCCTCTCCTTTACAGCGTCAACATCATTCACTGCCACTTTATAACCACCTGTTCCTGTATCACTTTGTCTTATATCTCAGATAGCTCTCCTTTCCTGGAACACGTTGTGTCAAGGCAATGTCATGGGTGCTCTGTTCTTTTTTACTCAGTGCCTGCTGATGATCTTATTTCTTTGTTCCCTCAGGGGGTTAGTATCCCCTTGAATTGTCTGCCTTGGACATGTGGGTGACTTTCCCATACAGACTGTCCCAACAGATTTAGGATCCTGGGGCCTTTCTTACTCTCAAATACAAGTTGAAAGATCCTAGTCATGCCACACTTTCTGGGCCTTCCTGTCTGTAAAATATGGGAAATACAAAGCCAATAAATGTTCCAAGAATCAAATACCATTTTTTGTGTCGTTGGCAAGGTTTTTAAGTGCGAGAATGCTGTTTCAGTGCACCATCCAGTGTTTCTTCTGTCAGGAGCACTAATAGTCACAGTTTCCCCTCCCAAGTTACATGGGAAAATATCTGTTTCTCAGTCCTTCTGGGCTCAGAAGGGGTGTCCCTGTGCCCTCTGATGTCTGCCGTATGAAGAGGAAACAGCAGGAGGAACTTGCATGCACTTACCTCAGATCCTTGCAGGAAGGATAAGCCTAAAAGCCTGGCCCATCTCATACTTGCATAGCCCACGCAGCTGCAGGCCTGTCTACATCTCTCTTCCAGAGAGACATCACCTGTGGCAGTCCCCCCTGAGAGTTTGCTTTAGCTTTGGAGGAGAGGTCATAGAGCTGAACTAGGGCCTGTCAGATAGGTTCCTGACACATCTCTGCTCACAGGCACTTCGAGTGTGCAATCCTGGACACTGGCACAGCCATGGGAACTCCATGCAGCAGGCCTTAGTGTGCCAGCTGGTGCCCCAATAGCAGGAGGACTAAAGAGAAAAGAGGTAGGAAGGAGGAAGAGCCACTATTTGAGCTACAGAGACGATTCACCCATCCATAGTCCTGCTCCAGGTTGTGGCAGGCCCTACCCAGCACTGCAGTGCAAACACTGGCTGCCACTGCCTTGCCCACACAAAGCTCTCTGCCACCCATCATTGACAAGGCCCTGTGACACCTAGCAAGCCCTGTCCTTTCCCCATCACCCCCACAGAGGCCTTGACTTGCATGCACTGACTGGCACTCCTCACTGCACCCCTCTGCCATCTCCATACCCAGCGGCAGCACCCAGCACAGCCCTCTGCCACCCTCCACCAGCTGAAAGCCCTTTACCTCCTTCTCCTGTGCACACACAGCCCCTGCACCTCATCACCAACACAGAGCCCTCTCTTACTTCAACATTGGCACACACAGTCCTCTCATAGCCGCTTGCTAGCACAGCCCTCTTTCACCACTCACAGAGTACGTTGCTAGCCACCAGCTGCCCAGATCCCTCTGTTCGTCCCTAGCCAGAGCCCTCCACCACCACCTTGCCCTAGCTTAAGTGCACAGGGACCAGGGCCAGCCCTCATCTACACATGGAGCCGTCTGCACCTCCTTGACCTCACAGTCACCCCCGCACCTGCAATACCTATAAGTAGGCCACCAAGGAAGGGGAACCGCGCAGGCCGCACTGAGGCTTTTGATGGGCTTCAGCACAGTCTGTATCTGGTTTTAAAGCTACTACAGATACTTGTGCACCCTGACACATTGGCAGTGTTATTCCAATAAGAACAGGCTTTCTGAAGACCATCAGCACTACCTGTGCTGCTTGACTTACGCAAAGGAGAACAAGACTTCCTTTTTTAATCACAGCACCTCCCCCTTCAAACTGCTACCAGTTTGTCTCATCCAAGTAACAGACTAGGTTGTTTGAATTACCATCACTTTGTTACACTCACAATTTTGCTGTGGGCAAAAGGAAACATACTTTATAGGCAAATATATGAATTTATTATTAGTTTTACTATTAGTTATTAAAGTCTTAACGATCTAATCAAAAAATCATTTTTAGTCTACTTACTATGACACTAAAACTAATAGTTCAAATTACACACAATTAAAGTAAACACACACAGACTTCCTAGCATCTACCCCCTTCCTCTGGGGTTGTGCTCACCTTTCCATTGCCCCTCCAGGTTTTAGAGCTGATGGCTTCAATCTGGAGTAGGAGAGCATGGAGTGCTGTGGCGTTTCATCCACATCTTGAGTCATTGCCAGGAGGAGCATGGTGCTGATAGTTTCTTCCTCCTCACTCTACAGTTGGCTTTGTAAAGCACTGGAGTCATTTTTTTTTATACCTTTGCTAGCACAGTCTACAAATGGTCTGTCTTCCTTGGTCCATGATTCCACATTTCATCTGAATTAACTATATATGATGTGTTTTACATATGCTGTAACATAAAAAAAAAACTAAAGCTAGTTTTACCCCACTCTTGGGCCTACATTACTGCGAGGAGCAGTGACCAGATATTGATGAATTGTTTATAGCACTGGGGCATCTGGTATTATACTGTGCCTGTTCCTTCAAGGTACATGCTATCATCCCATGCCTCTACTCCTCTACAGTGCATTTTACTCTGGTGTCATAAGTAGTTCCTTCTGCACAGAATAATTACTTTTTATTACTAGCTATTATTTACAAAACATATACATAGCAATAAGTGATACATCACACAAAGTTATGAAAGCTAAAACAGAGTAAGTAGTAGTCATTTTGTCATTAAATAATTGGTATTACAGCTAAACAAGCTAAAAAGACACCTTAGGCAGGCTAAGACTAGTCCAGACAAAGTTTGACAAGTCCCGAGGACCCTTTTACTAGCTTAGCACAAAGTCTGACTTAGTACAAGCAATGGCAGCACCATATTTACTGAACTACAAGCCTACAAAGCCACAGGACCTCAGCAAGGGCCACTGAACATCTTCTGAGCTGCTCATCTTTTAAGAAAACACGTTTTCCTGGGACATTGGAACCACTCCCAGTCCCCTAGATGGGCCTATCCAAAGTAACTCCCTTTTCCAGTGCCAACCTCAGCCAGTACCATGCAAAGGTGTTTCTCCAGCACCCTCCATTGGAAATGCCCCTACATTTAGATCACGTGCTGCTCACAGTGATCCCATTCAAAAAAGGTAGCTTCAGCGAAACCGACTTTTCTGTGGGAAACAGGTATTGGCTGGATTCCAAGATGGTTTCTGCCAATGTTAAATTGGTGTTAAATTGGAATCAGGTTCAAACATGCTTAGGAAATGACTGTGATGTGAAGTCCCAGGACCTAAATCTATTTCTCTCCTTCCTTATTTTCTCTCCTTCTGCTGTTTCAGCACAAACTCAGATACAGAAGGAGGAAAAAGAAAGACATGCAATGTCCTGCTATAGGGGAACTGGGAGTACAGCCATTGTCTGCAGTATGCAGAAAGTTGAGCTACAACTCCCACCATGCCTCCATCACAGTTTTCTTCATGTATTGATCTTTTGAGGAGTTAAAGCATCTTCATCAACAGAGGCAGCGAACAGAGGCAGCAGTGTCTGGGCTCTGCCTGGGCCTTCTGTGGGGCTTGTTGGAAGTTGTGGAGACTTTCTGGGGACCCCCGAGGAACTAGACGGTGCTTGCTGCTAGCAGGAAGGGAGAGCTAGGCAAGGCCTACTGCAGGGGTCCTTGACTTAACTTCCCCTGGGAAATTCTAGCTGCTGCTAACGAACTCTCTGGGCTGCCCTGGTCAGAGGGAGTTGGGGCTTTTCATTCAGGTGGCTCCTGAATGAGTGGGTCAAGCACCCTTGTGAGTCACTGCTAGGCAGAGGCCTATATAAGAGCCAGGCCTAGAGCGCAGCCCCCAGAGTGCAGCCAACAGAGGCAGCGAACAGATGCAGCAGTTTGTGCAGCAGTTTGTGCAGCAGTTCATGCAGAAGGGCACCAGAAGGCAAAGAAGACACCTCTCCATTTTCCACAGTGGTGTGTCCTTCCCCGGGGCATGGTCATGACATGCTGCAGAGCACGTTTCCCAGTGGCTGCTGGAGGTGCTGCATCACCTGTGTCTGAGGCTTCAACCCAGACAGACCCTCAGACAGCAGATGCAGCTCTGCAGGGGTCAGGCTGCAGGGAGTGCCTGGGGTCTCTCCGTGGGGCCTGGGCTGACAGTCAGCTCTCCTGTGTGAGGTGTGCTGTGGTTGACCAGTTGCGTCACCAGATAAAGGAGGTACGGGAGGAGGTTAGTAGGCTGCGTAGCATCCGAGAGGATGAGCGGGAGATTGACAGGGCGTTCTCGGAGACTGTTCAGCTCCAGGAGTCCCCACCCCCCCACTGCAGTGGAGTTGTCGGAGGGCTCTGTACCCTGTGTAACGGTACATCATAACGCTGTTGAAGAGGGCTGGAAGCTGGTGACCTCTCGTAGAAGGAGAAAGGCTCTTGCTCCTCCTCAAGGCTTACCCTTGAAGAACAAGTTTAGCGCCCTCCAAGCTGAGGAGGAGCTGGGCATGGCTCCAAGAGAGGCAACTGGCCTGGCAGACCCTGTGCCGTGCAGGAACACTCGGAAGAAGTGGCGAGTGATTGTTGTGGGTGACTGCCTGCTGCAGGGGACAGAGGCACCTATCTGCCGACCTGACCTCTTGTCTAGAGAGGTTTGCTGCCTGCCAGGGGCTCGAATAAGAGATGTCATGGAAAGACTGCCAAGGCTTGTCCATGCATCAGACTACTGCCCTCTGCTGCTCTGCCATGTGGGCACTAACAACAGGAAAGGCAAATTGGAAACCATCAAACAAGACTTCCCAGCTCTAGGAACGCCGGTTAAGGGTCTGGGAGCCCAGGTCGTTTTCTCCTCAGTCTTGCCTGTGAGGGGAAAGGACGGGAGGAGGAGTAGATGAATCTTCCAAGTTAACAGCTGGCTGCGCCGCTGGTGTTGGCAGCAGGGTTTTGGTTTCTATGACAATGGGACCCTGTTTGAGGATCAACAGCTGATGGGGAGAGATGGGATACACCTCACTAAGCAGGGCACGCGCGTCTTTGCCAACAGATTGGCCAGCCTGGTAAGGAGGGCTTTAAACTAGGAAAGATGGGGGAAAGGGAGTGGTATAGTGACAGGGTAGTCAGTGGAACACCGCTCAAGTCAGGATGCCTCCAGCGGGTGCATGCAGCCAGGGGAGACAGCACGGGACATGGCTATGGAGGATCCTCTTGCACCTCTCCTGAGAAGCCTGCATGCTCGATTGCCTCTCTGAAATGCCTGTACACCAATGCACGCAGCATGGGGAATAAGCAGGAAGAATTAGAGCTCTGTGTGCGGTCGCAGGGCCATGATCTCGTTGCGGTTACAGAGACATGGTGGGATAGCTCACATGACTGGAATGCTGTCATGGATGGCTACACGCGTTTTAGGAAAGACAGGCCAGAAGGGTGGAGATGCTCTTTATGTGAGGGAGCAACTAGACTGTGTGGAGCTCTGCCTCGGGGTGGAGGAAGAGCAAGCTGAGAGCCTATGGGTAACGCTTAAAGGGCAGGCTAACCTGGGTGACACGGTGGTGGTGGGGGTTTACTACAGGCCACCTGACCAGGAGGAAGTCATCGATGAGGCCTTCTACCGACAGCTGGAAGTAGCCTCACGATCACAGGCCCTGGTTCTCATGGGAGGCTTCAACCACCCTGACATCTGTTGGGAAGACAGCACAGCTAGGCACAAACAGTCAAAGAGGTTCCTGCAGAGGACTGATGTTAATTTCTTGAGACACCAGGTGGTGGAGACACCAACAAGGAGAGGTGTGCTGCTAGACCTTGCACTAACAAACACAGAAGGTCTAGTTGGAGAGGTGAAGGTTGGGGGCAGCCTTGGCTGCAGTGACCACGAGATGGTGGAGTTGAGGATCCTCCGAGGAGGGAGCAGGGTAATAAGTAGGATCACAACCCTGGACTTCAGGAGAGCTCACTTTGGCCTCTTGAGGGACCTACTTAGGGGAATCTCATGGGGTAGGGCCCTGGAAGGAAGAGGGGTCCAAGAAAGCTGGTTAATATTCAAGCGTCACTTCCTCTAGGCTCAAGGTAGGTGCATCCCTCTGAGTAAGAAATCCAGCAAAGCGGGCCGGAGACCTGCATGGATGAGCAAGGAACTCCTGGCAAAACTCCAACAGAAGAAGGAAGTGTACAGAATGTGGAAAAGGGGACAGGCCACTTGGGAGGAATACAGGGACGTTGTCAGAGTGTGCAGGGATGCGACAAGGAAGGCTAAGGCTCATCTGGAATTAACCAGAGAGAAAGTCTGAAGAAAGGAAGACTCCCTTGGTCAAGGAGGATCGGGTTAGAGATCTTTTGTCCAAACCGGACATCCACAAATCCATGGGCCCCGATGGGATGCACCCACGAGTGCTGAGGGAGCTGGTGGATGTTATCGCTAGGCCACTCTCCATCATCTTGGCAAGGTCCTGGAGATCAGGAGAGGTGCCTGAGGCCTGGAAGAAAGCCAATGTCACCCCAGTCTTCAAAAAGGGTAAGAAGGAGGAGCCAGGGAACTACAGGCCTGTCAGCCTCACCTCCATCCCGGGAAAGGTGATGGAACGGCTCCTCCTGGAGGTCTTCACTAAGCATCTGGAGGACAAGAAGGTGACCAGGAGTAGTCAGCATGGATTCACCAAAGGGAAATCTTGCTGGACCAATCTGATAGCCTTCTATGACGGAATGCCTGGCTGGGTAGATGAGGGGAGAGCAGTGGATGTTGTCTCCCTGGACTTCAGCAAGGCTTTGGACACTGTCTCCCATCACATCCTCCTAGGTAAGCTCAGGAAGTGTGGGCTAGACGAGTGGACAGTGAGGTGGATTGAGAACTGGCTGGATGGCCGAGCTCAGACGGTTGTGGTGAATGGCACAGAGTCCAGTTGGAGGCCTGTGGCTAGTGGTGTCCCCCAGGGGTCAGTCCTGGCTCCAGTCTTGTTCAATATATTCATCAATGACCTGGAGGAAGGGACAGAGGGCACCCTCAGCAAGTTTGCTGATGATACTAAACTGGGAGGAGAGGCTGACACACCAGAAGACTGTGCTGCCATTCAGAGGGACCTGGACAGGCTGGAGAGCTGGGCAGAGAAGAACCTCCTGAAGTCCAACAAAGGCAAGTGGAGGGTCCTGCACCTCGGGAGGAATAACCCCATGCACCAGTACAGGCTGGGCGTTGGCCTGCTGGAAAGCAGCTCTGCTGAGAAGGACCTGGGAGTGCTGGTGGACAACAAGTTAAGCATGAGGCAGCAGTGTGCCCTTGTGGCCAAGAAGGCCAATGGTCTCCTGGGCTGCATTAGGCAGAGTGTTGCCAGCAGGTGGAGGGAGGTGATCCTGCCCCTCTCCTCAGCCCTGGGGAGGCCTCACCTGGAGTGCTGTGTCCAATTCTGGGCTCCCCAGGACAAGAGAGACATGGCACTCCTGGAGAGAGTCCAGCGGAGGACTACGAAGATGAGGAGGGGACTGGAGCATCTCTCCTCTGAAGAAAGGCTGCGAGAGCTGGGCCCGTTGAGCCTGGAGAAGAGAGACTGAGAGGCGATCTCATCAGTGTGTACAAGTATCTGAAGAGGGAGTGTCAAGAGGATGAGGCCGGTCTCTTCTCCGTGGTGCCCAGTGACAGGCCAAGAGGCAACGGGCACAAACTGAACCACAGGAAGTTCCATCTGAACCTGAGGAAGAACTTCTTTCCTGTGAGGGTGACAGAGCACTGGAACAGGTTGCCCAGAGAGGTAGTGGAGTCTCCTTCGCTGGAGATATTCAAAACCCGTCTGGATGTGATCCTGGGAAATATGCTCTAGAGGACCCTGCTTGAGCAGGGGGATTGGACTAGATGATTTCCAGAGTCCTTTCCAACCTAAACCATTCTGTGATTCTGTTACATTGGCCACGGTGTGTTTGACTGATGGTATGCTGCAGCACTCCTGGGTCATGCTCATGTGGCGAGCACTGAGATTTCAGCACGTCTCCTTGTTGACTGTGCTAGCAGGACCAGAGGCGGTAACAAACTGGATGGCTCATGATCTAGTTCTGCAAATGCCTTGTGTGCCTCATAATGAAGCTCTTTCTTTTCATCTTCTCTGAAACATGCAGTAGCCCCTCAAGACAAACCAATCCTGACCAGTGCATCATGGAGTTGCCATTGTGCAGCAGGAAATCAGAATGTAATTATAGTTTCTGGTGAGTTCTCAGTCCATCTTCAATCTGTTGCAAAGCCTCTTTGCCTTATAAATAAAAATCGCAAGAGTGGATCTGTCAGACTAACAGTAGCATGGGCTTCTGCTTCTCTGGTCACTAATTGAAGGGAAGGATTGTCTATCAATCAGCAGTGATCCCAGAGAGAAGAACAAGCCTTTCTGCTCATCCCTGGCATATTGTCTGGCTGTTTTATACCTGGCTCCTCTTTAGATTATGCAATACTCAGTGCGGTGCACTATGAGGAACTTTGGCGTGATCCTATCTTTGCCATCATGTTACTTAATTAAAAGGTGTCCACAAGCATCTAAATCCTGCAGTGGTTTAGTCCCTTCTCAGCCTCCCAGCTACAGTGTTACCTTCCTGGAAGGTCAGGAAGATCTCCTTCTCTTCCCCGATTTAATCTGACTGAACATAATCTGGATTGCCACAGCACTGGGAGGTTCCATCTCTAGCCAACAGGCTGCTCTTCCACCTGGCTATGGGAGAGACTGTCCTCAGAGTCAGTCATTAAATCAAACTTTCTATCCAAAAGCAGAGAAAGAATTGAGGCATCCAGATTCTCACCCCTCATTTTCTTGTCTTTCCTTCTGAGATGGCTACCTTATGTCAAGCATGGACCAAATTTGGGAAAAGAAGGAATAGAGCAGAAATTAGCTGGGGAAACAGTAAGTCACTGTTACCAATGAACCAGAGCAAGTGTTTCCTGTTGCCTGTTTTAGGCTCACACAAAACACTCTTTCCAAAGAGTTTTCAGTATAGCTCTGATGTCTACGCCCATTCAGATTCAGAAGGATTCATGGGGTGTGCTGTGCTGCTGCAAGCTGCTTGCCTCACTCATGCTCCTGCCCCGTTGCTTGCACAGCTGGGAAGGACAGTGCTGTGGTGTACATGCAAGGCTTGCTGCCACCTGCCCACTTGCCAGCTCCCACCGCACACCTACTCTTGGTTAACAGACCATTGTCTGTTTGACAACCAGCAAAACCAGTCTGCAAGTTTGCCCCAAATATACATGTACAGCCCCTGTGGTACCTCCATGTATGCACACTCAAAAGCATAAACATGAGTAGCACACAAGACCCAATTGCTCAGTAGATATGACTCCACAAGCAAGCACTTCTACTCAGTTTGGGTAGATGGCCTTTCTGTACATGTCTTTCACCCTTCCCAATTCAGAGCCTGCATGTGCTTTTGGTAAAGTTAGCACAGCTAAACTTGCAGATCAACATCCCTGCACCCAGCACTTCTAGTGCAGCTGATTAGAGATTTACAGCCTGAAGTGGCAGCCACTTGGAGATACTTGCTTTCTCCTAGCAGCTGAGCCTGTTCAATCCTTCCATCTGCAATTTATTCAAAGATAATTGCTTGTATTCACTCACAGTCTGGCAGACACCCCACTGTCCAGCCAAACAGTCAGCTCTGATTTTATTCTCCAATACAATAGTGACACTGTCTATTTCCAGAAGAGGGAGTTTGTGTTTCAGCCTACAGTTGAAGTGTTTGCATAGCTTTAAACATAATGGAAAATTCAAGGGTTTTGTTTTTTTTTTTTTCTATCCTTATTCATAGGAACAGCCATTCCTTCTCTTCTTGGTCCCCTTCACACATGCAAAGCAATGTCAACTTCTGTGATTTTTTTTTTTTATCATGTGCCACAGTGAGGCTGGAGCTTTTTTTATGCTATAAGCAGTATTTATGGGGTGAACCCCGGCCTGAGTACTTCATTAACTTTTGTCTGGCAATTAAAGGAGGGGAGAGTTTGAAGGCTAAGAGAAACCAAACAAAAGATGAGTGGAAACATGGACAGCACAACTCAAAGTGCTCCATGTAGGAAGAGGCGATAGTGCACATGCCCATTCATACTGCTTGAGTCCATTCAGTACTCAAACTCATCAAAACCTCAGAGTTGGTCTTGGAGCCCCATAGCCAGATAATAACCATAACAACGCACAGTATATTTTCTGGATGCTATAGAGTGCTTGGTGAAAATTTGAAAAGAGCCTCAGCCCTGCAGGTGTGCATAAAGGGCAGCCTTCAGAGCCAGCACAGCCCTATATTCAGGACCATGCACTGGTACAGAGGGAAAACGGGGGCCACACTTTCTGAAGTGTACCACAGAAGCAGGGAGAGCCCAAATACTGGGAACATTTGGATAAAAGGAAAGAGATGAACCTAGGAATAAAAAAGAAAGATGAAGAGATAAGGAATAATAAAATGGAAATGTATACTTCATATTAGGCATCAAATAGCATCAAAGAGAGGGACCAATCTGACTAAGAAGGGCACTAGAGAGGAGCAGAGGCCTTATATATGCCTAACAGCGGGTGGGGGGGAGGGATTGCACTCATGTCTTCAGGTTAGTGGATAGAAAACAAAAACCTCTCTCTGTGGATGCTCGTGAGGCTCAGGCACTCAGACTGTGAGGTTGTAGGTACACCTGAAGAACATCTTTAAAACCCAGGACCAGCTTGCACAGATTTTGTTCTCTGTGTTCTGTATGTGTGTATATGTATATAAATATATACATATATATTCTCAGTTATTGCTCTATAATAAAGAATGATAAAACAAATAAACATGTACCCACACATGTAAAATCACTAAAACAGCTGTGTTAATAACAAATTGTTGTTACAGGTTGAAGTCTTTTGCAGAGGGCATGGTTCTGAGACCAGTGGATTCATTGCTAAATCGTATCACAATAAATGGTGGTAAAGTTGTAGAAAGCCTTAGAACATGGAAAAGCTGATTTCAGATCCCTATTTAGCCCTTCTGAATTATGGGACAGCTATGTTGAAAGAGATTACTGAAATGCTGTTCAAGAGAAAGCCTGGAGTCAGGCTACCTGATTGCTCATATAAAATGCGATGATACCGTAAATTCTTAAAAACTCTGAGGAAAGGGAAGATAAAAATAAAATGAAGGTATTATAAATTGAAGCTGCGGAGCTCCAGAACAGGTGACTGGCACGTGATGGTACACCTAGGGCAGCAAAAGCAGTAGTCTGTTGGGAAGTTTTTTTCTCCCTCCTTTGGTTTGGTTATGAAGCAAGGACAGATCAAAAGGAGAAATCTGGGGCTCCTCCAGCTGACTTAGTGAAGGAAGAGGGAAGCGAGAGACACATCTCTGCCACTATCAACAATCGATCAGGCTGGAGAAAAGCATGACCAAGCTACAACAGAGAGCTACCCACCAAGCAGCTTGTGAGGCAAGGATCCCCTGGCAAGGGATGTCAAAGACAACAAGAAGCACTTCTGTAAGTACATCAACAGCAAAAGGAAGACGAGGGGGAAATGTGGGCTTTCTGCTGAATGGGGCAGGGGCCCGGGTGACAAAGGACACAGAAAAGGCTGAAGTACTGAATGCCTTCTTTGCCTCAGTCTATACTGGTAAGACTGACCTTCAGAAATCCCAGGCCCCTAGAGACCAGGGAGAAAGTCTGGAGAAAGGAAGACTTTCCCTTGGTGGAGGAGCATCACAGTAGGGATCCCTGAAGCAAACTGGACATACACAAGGCCATGGGCCCGTGATGGGATGCACCCACGAGAGCTGAGCCGATGGCATTACAAAGCCACTCTCAGTCATCTTTGAAAGGTCCTGGCAATCAGGAGAGGTGCCTGAGGACTGGAAGCAAGCACTCCTTTCTTCAAAAAGGGCAAGAATGAAGACCCAGGCCAGTGAGCTTCACCTCGGTCTCTGGGAAGGAGATGGAACAGCTAATTCTGGATACCATTTCCAGCCACATGGAGGACGAGAAGGTGATCGGGAAGAGTCAGCATGGGTTCACAAAGGGGAAATCATGCTTAACCAAACCGATAGCCTTCTACGATGGAATGAGTGCCTGGTTAGATGAGGGGAGAGCAGTGGATTTTGTCTGCGTTGACTTCAGTAAGGCTTTTGACACTCTCTCCCATAATATCTTCATAGGCAAGCTGAGGAAGTACGGCTAGATGAGCAGAGTGAGGTGGACTGAAAACTGGCCAAACTGCTGGGTTCAGAGGGTTGTGATCAGTGGTGTGAAGTCTAGTTGGAGGCCACTCTAACTGAAGTCTAGTTGGTGTCCCCCAGGGGTCACTACTGGGTCCAATATCATTTAACAACTCCATCCATGCCTGGGGAGATGGGACAGAGTGTACTCTCACACGTTTGCGGATGATACAAACCTAGGAGGGGTGGCTGATGCACCAGAGGGCTGTGCTGTCACTGAGAGGGACCTTGACAGGCTGGAGGAACGGGCAGACAGGAACCTCATGAAATTCATGAAAGAGAGGTGCAAGGTCCTGCACCTGGGGAAGAAAAATCTCATGCACCAGTACAGGCTGGGGGATGACTGTCTGGAAATCAGCTTTTCAGAGAAGGACCAGGGGGTTCTGGTGGACAAGTTCACCATGAGCCAGCAATGCGTCCTTGTGGCAAAGAAGGCCAATGGCATCCTGGGTTGCATTAGGAGAAGCACTGCCAGCAGGTTGAGGGAAGTGATTCTTTCCCTCTGCTCAGCTCTGGTGAGGCCACACCTGGATTGCTGTGTGCAGTCCAGAGATGTGGAGCTACTGGAGCGAGTCCAGAGACGTACTCTAGGATGATTAAGGGCCTGGGGCATCTCTTATATGTGTAATTCTGTGGGTGGGGCATCATGACAAGCAAGAAGTCCAGAGGGGATTTGGAGAAAGGCAAGTAATGCATCAGCCTAGGCAAGCCTCAGCCTCTCACAGAAAAATATGAGGAAAGAATTGGGCTTCTCTCCAAAGGATGTCCTAAAAGGTCCCTTGGTCCCATTGCAGCTTGGCCTGGTTTCCTGGCCTCTACAGCCTAGTTCATGAAGAGAACAGATAGCTTTTCCCAAGGTGAATAATAAGACAACTCCTTGTGTTCACACCAGAAAAACTGTTTGGGTTGGGGCTGAGGCACAGCAGAGAGCTGCAGGACCTAGCTCAACCATGGAGGAGAAAGAGGAAGAGGTGACTCGGAGGCAGAGGCCCCCAAAGGCCCTGAGAGCAGCATGGTAGTACCACTGCTGACAGGCGCCACACAGGCAAGCGTGGGACTCAGGATGGTGCAGCCAGTAGCAGAGGAGTTTGCTCTGGGGTGCTCCCCAAGAGTTTAGGAACCCCGGGTGCACCATGGCCAGAGCCACCACACTGTGGGGTTGCAGTAGCCTCATAAGTGCAGAGCAAACCTAGTCAGCCAAGGAGAAGTGACTCTGCAGACTCACACTGTAAGCATCTAGGTATCTTGGAATTTCTTCCTGATAGCTCTTGAATGTGCACACTGATAGCTGCTGAGTGTACTGATAAGCATCCTATTGACCATCCTGTTGGCATCCATACTGTTATCATCTGAGGCCATCTGTTCCATTGCTCAGCTATGGTCTGGCACTGATTGACTGAATAATGAACTAAGCCTGGGAAGGATAAAAGAAAGCAAGCCACATACCTCTGTGTGGACTTGGACTCACCATCAGCTGGCCTGTGGACCCGACAACCCACCCATCAGTGGGGATGCCCCTGATGCCAACTGCCAGAGAGAACCTGAATCCTCTTGGCGCAGCTCGAGCGTGGTGAGAATAATCTGGGGAAAACTATACCGGAGGGGCGGCCCATAAGGACAAGGAAAGGGTGAGAGCGGTCATTATATCATGCATCTGAGAATAGTCATTGTACTGTGCTTCCACGACTTAACCATAGAGATCTGTGTAGTCTGTTTTTAATTCTTAGCTTTGTTATACTTGTAGATTGTCTGCTGTACACTGTTTAGTGTTGTCCAGTGTCTGTCATATGTGTAGAACCGCTTAGATCTAATGAATTCTTATATCTGACAAAAGATGATCTCTTGAGTTCAGTGCAACTAACCCTGGAATCCAAAAGAATCCCGGATGCCCCTCTAGTGGCGCATCACAACTGCATACTCCATCTGCCTCTGCTGTCACTAGCTTATGAGCCCAGGAGCCCCAGGAATGGGGATGAAGGAGCAGATGGAGGCCTCACATCAGGCCCTGACATTAAATTGGAGAGTGGGGTAGTGCCAGTGGTGCCAAGATAGTACCGAGGCAGATGAAGCTGCTGCTTGGTGAAGTGATGCTGGCAGGGAGAGCATGAACCTGTAGAGAGTCTGTTTTAGCTCGGCCAGAAAGAGACATCCTAGGGAGAATGAGTGCTGAAGGGCCTGTCTCAGCAGATTCCACAGCAACCAGTTCTGTCAGAACCATCCAGAGAAAATGCAATAAACATGGTGTCTTCTTAGGGATCTGTTGGTCACCTTTCAGCACTGAAAACCTTTGGAGGACCTGAGGATAGATGTAAGCAATATGGACCTGGTCTTGTTGGCCACAGGAGGACTTCAAGCTCTGGGACTGAAGAAAGCCATCTATGCTTATTCAAGCGAGGAACGCCAGACTGGTCAAAGCAGAAGAAATAGTGGTACTAGTCAGGTATGGGTCCTGTCTAAGACATTAGAGGCACATGGGAACGTAGATTGGAAGATTGATATACCACCACTCTCAGCAGTGACACAATGACAACAGGGGTCCTCAGTTAAGGCCGTGAAGGTCCAAATGAGCAAGGATGTCTGCAGGAAGAAAAATTGAGCATCAGCTCAACAGGGCAGCTGAGAGGAACTGAAATAGCCACAAATAACAGTCCCTTTTACATGTCGTATAGTGGCAGGGAAAGAGGGAGGTTAGAGGGAATCTTCTAGCTCTGCATGCTGCAGAGCATGGGAATAGCCAGTATTAGGATGGGCAGGTGGACTCTCATTCATCCGCCAACTTCTTTCGGCTTCTTCACATCAGCTCTGACTGCTTCCCTGAGAACAAATTCAGCATGCAAAGGGAAGTTGTGGTGTAAAAGAAACAGAATCCCAGAGCAGCTCAGATTCAGCAGCAGATGGAATAAGGACTTTTGAGGTGAGGAGGTGCATCTTTCAGGGTCTGCCCAGCAAGTAAAGACTCTTTTCCCTGTATCTGTCTGGATTCTGTCTTTCGCTTGGAGCTCAGTGAATCAGGCATCTTGGGTACTGGCTGAAGAGTGGGGACAGAAAGTGGTCCAAAAAAGTCAAGAATTGTGTGGGGAATGGGAACCTTCCAGAGAAACCTTGATATGGTGGATACACTGAATCTACACCAGCTGACAGACTTTAACCACCTCTAACTCTAACCACCTGTAACTTCAAACACACTATGAATCTCTGCGCAACAATAGTTTCTTCAGCTCCAGTTTCCTCCTTCCCTTCTCATGACAAAATTCTCACTCTCAAAATGAAGAGATACTGCAAGAGTCAACGTCAGGTTACTCCACTTATTCGTAAGTACTTCTGGTTCTAAACTGTCATATGACCACTGCTGCCTGCCAGTATTCTCTTGCTCTCCCCTTCACTGAATCCTGCACTCCGGGGACAGATCCATCAAGCCAGTTTGAGCATTACAGACATTCATGGCCGTCACTCTGTTCTGACACTGCCTTCTTTCCTAGTAGGACTTCTGGGGACCACTTATGCTGAGCTGGCCACCTGTCAGAACATTGTCCAAGGCCTCCATGGCTTCCAGGCAGGACAGACACTTGTCCCAACACCAGGAGACCTTGTAGTGGGATTTGCCCAGGACTAGGTCCTCTCAGATTGTCAGGACTTTGCAGACAGTCATCACTCTTGCAAAAAGAAAGAAACCTGTAAGGCTGTGAGCATCAGCTTCTACCTGAAGCTTCTACCTGTGGCAAGAGGCCGCAGCTGCCCTGTCCCTGGGGTGTGGGCACAGCCACCTGCCCTCCCCACAGGGATGAGTATCGTGAGCCACCAGATCCCATCAGAGCTCTCTGTGAAGCAAGCAGGTCTGATCTTAGAGGCACCCAAGAGCATAGAGGAGCTATTGAATTCTCAACAATCTTCCAGAGAAAGAAAATACATCCAAGTCTCCCTGTGTTTTTTCTTTTTTTTTTTTTTTTTTCCTGTTTAATTGAGCATAAGCAGTGTCTAACTGAAGGCTGCTTCTCTCCTGCCAAGGCACCTCCACCTGGAGGAAGGCTCTGGAAGTCAGGTATTTCAACAGCTTTTTATGAATCTTCCCATTTATGTCTGACCTTACAAAATGAAAATAACAAGGTCACAGTCGCATCCTAGTTTTATTACAACTGACCTGCAGGCAAAAGGATAGAACTATTACATAAACACTCTGATTCCATGTATAATATCTTATAGAGGAGGAAGTCAAACCAGGATATCAGATAAAATATTTTGAAGCTCTTTGAAATAGTTATGTTCCTGAGCTCCATTTTACAGACAATAAGGCAACATCCCTGCACATCAGCTTTTTGATACTTTTTTTACATTTTTCTATGGTACAAGAAGAAAAAAATAACCAGAGTTCACAATGTACAGTTCTTACACTATTTTCACAGCTTCTGAACACTATACACCTTTTTTTTTTTTTAATAAAGATACATTGTAATAAATGGTGCACCCTTAATAGTTTATAATAATCTACACTTAATATGCTAGACCTGCCTTTCTGTATAGCCATCTATGCCACAGCACATTCCAAACCCGACTTTGATACTGGGAGAGCAAAGCTTCTGGTTTCCATTTCCCATCTGTTGAGAGCAAATTAATTGCACTGCTAAAGATGAGCTTAGTGTGGGGTTAGCAGTGGAGAACAGACTCAAAGCTGCACTGAATGAGCAGGGCAACACTGTTGCTTGTGGTGGAAGGAAATAGATTCTGGGAATAATTCATCTCTCCTAGTGTTAGCCCTCTACAAGTTGTCTGGCCTGCTGCTGTAATCAGAGAGAAGTTGTGAATCAATCATTAATGTCTGAAAGGTGGGGACAAGGGCAGAGCAACTCTGAATATGTCTTTCTTTATACAGTCTATCTTCCTTTATTCAGCCTAGCCAGCATCTTGTAAAATTTACTAGTGCCTCATATCACATTATAGGTGGCTGAAGGTTGGTGAGATGAATCAATAGCTATTGCGATTTGCCAAATCAAAGAAAAGTTGAATTTTCTGAGGCTAAAGGCTCCGGGAAGAATTACTACATTAGACATTAGATATTTAGATACCATATATTTGCTTGACTAATACTTCCATGTTGCTACATGATTAATCAGGGCTGCTGGGAACGATTAGTTACTTCAGAGAATTCTGCTCTGTTCATCTTGATAAGACTTTAGTGACTGTGTCATCTGACAAACAGACCTGTTAGGAACATAATCCCAGAAGGGCCCAAGCTATCAGGCGCTGCAGACTGCTTTGTGTGCAGCTGAGCAGAAGCTGAGGGCACTCTATGTCCCACAGGATCCCTTCTGCCTGCAGTGTCAGACAGGAACAGTTCCAGACAGCTAAGCTGAACACGACACACTACTGCAAGGTTGTATATGAGGGCATCTCATCAGTGGCCAGAAACATGCCAGGAATCCACATGAGCGTTGCCTTGTCTTTCCACTTTCTCAGCTGAGCAGCTGGGGCAGGGATGCAAGTGAGATGCTGTTCTCCAGTGGTTTCACATCAGCCTTATTTTTCATTTGGTAGCACTGGTTTCAAGATGGGCAGCACCTTCCACAGAAATCCTGCCAGTACCGCTGTGTTTTCACTCCTATTGCATCTCTAGCCCTTTGTGTCCTGCATCTAGTTTTGCTGCACGGCTTTGACAGTCAATTGTTCTAATACTGATAAAGTCCTACCAAGTGCCCAAGCTAGTCAACTCAAAATGACATAATGGAGCCAGAGAACCCACAGGCCCCATTACATCACTGATACACTACTAAATGTCTGGATATTGCAACATTTTGAAAAAAAAAAGAAAACTACTTATTTTCATGAAAAAAATCATCCTTGAAGAAGATGCCAAATTAAAAAAAAATCTACCACAATTTCTACTGCCTTTCACCAAACAATCTTAGTGAGGTTCATTCTAGGGTACAGAAACAAGAGCTACTCAGGGTTAACAAAAGAGGGTAAACATATTCAGAAGATGAACAAGGTCTCCAACAAGCAAAGCAGTATCTCATATTTGCAGCAATGCAAGTAGCCATAAAGCCCCAAAGTGGTGTGGGATGGGGAACATCACCACCATCCTGCTTGGAGTAGAGAGAAGAAAATGCTAAGATTTATCTTTTGAGGGATACTGGGCTTGTAAGTGGTAGCGTTGCTGGGCGAGACTTGGGGTCTGTGAAGAGGTGCTAGCATCAGGGCTCAAGACAGTGAAGAGAATGATAAGCATTGACTAGGAATCACAGACATTCATTTGTGGCTCCTTAAAACAGCTGCAGACTTTGTGAACTGCACTTGTCAAAGTCAAAGCAAAGCCAGCTGGTGAACACTGTGCAGCTATAAAACAGGTCACAAGCAGGTTAAATTCAATCGAGTAGTTTAATAATTCTTCAGGTCAAAGGTCTTATCTTACCAGGTAACAATTTACAGGACACCTAGTTAAGAGTGAAGAGTGGCTGGCTTGGTAAAAGGAGAGAAGAATACATTATGTCCCATCTCTGAATATTTTAATGTTAGCCTCTTTCAATGCAACAAATTTTTGGTAAAGACATATTCACTATATTTAACATGATCTCTCTTTAACAGGAAGTTCAGCTGAGCACACTGTCCCCAGAAAGTACACTGCGACTGTAAAGCAACAGAATTTCTTAGCGGTAAATCTATTGCACTTTGTGAAGAATAAAATTCTCCTTTGCCTTTCTAGCTCCAGAAGGCAAAGCATCTCGTTGGTTAAGCAAGTTCTTCTCCCTCCAGGCAAAGTCTCTTAATGTTCAGACAGACAACGCCTAACTTTTGTTTGTTTGCTTTTTATTATTACTTGAAACAACAATTGGAAGAGTTTGAGAGAAAAATCTTTCCAGTAGCTGCTGAGAAGTCTCCAAGTTTCGAGTCTAGAAATGAATTTTAGGTGCTATCCAATCACGGTCAACAAATAAATGTACTTATTTCCACATTTCATGAATATGTCCACAAAAGAGCAAGATGAGGTCTCTCTTTGACCAACACTAACACTGTGTGATCAGGTATTACAGGGATTCACTTTATATGTGACAACAGTATACAGACAGGATGGAAATAACACCAATATTATTGCACATGGTGTCTGGGCGAGCTTTAAAAACACTGCAATATGTGATGAAAATTCTTTACAGCCTTTTCTCTCAGCCCTTTTTCTAGAGTTTGATGTAGCAGCAATATCAATCGACGTACATTGGAGAGCTGGGAGTTGCTGGCATTTGATCGAGGATTTTACAAACATAGCATGCAACATCCACTGTGCGTTCCTCATACATCAGAATAAAGGGATGTTTCTGGAATCAGATAAGAAACAACAAGGTTACTTCACCTTAGTGACACAGATTGGCTCCCCCAGTTAAAAGTTTAGCATACGATTTGACTAACTCAAGAACACAGGACTCGGTGGTGACCGTACGACCCTAGGATATAGCCTTGACCATGGCATTTACAAAAGGGGAACTAAATGTGCAATACAGAGAGCTGTACTTCAGAGCTAGCTTGGGACAGGCATCCATGGGGATCAGGACCTGCTGAACTGGACGCAGTGAGTGTGCAGTATGAGCAGCACCTGGCTCTTTTGTAACATGGTTCATGGACATCTGCTGAAATACTTTCAAGAGAGATTTCATCATCAGTCTCTTCAGCAACAGGGATACAGGGGTGACAGGAAGATATGACCTGTGGAGGTCAAACAGGAGGCCAGGTCCCAAACCTAGTGGTCCTGAACCCTGATCCTCTGCTCTGCCCAGGAAGCCCAACTCAGAGCAGCTGGGAAAAGACATAGTGACTCTCTTTAGGCAGGGATTGTTCTGCTTATGGCACCCTGGTCCAGATGTGCTTTCTGCTCTCTATTCTGCTACTTTCCCAAACCACCTCTGTTTCAAATCTTGGGTTCCACATTCGCTGCCCTGAGATAAAAGACCAAGGAGTGGTAACAGGTTGGCATGCTGAAACTACTGAAGGAATTCTGGCAGACAGAATGCCATTGATCAAGGTGAAATGGGGCCAGGACACAAGGCAGGCTCCTTTCATACCACATCATCACCATCAGGGAGGGACTTCAGGACATAGTTTTGCATCTTCTCTGAAGAGGTGGCTTCCAGCTGCCCAGAGATCCTTGAAGAGGTGTGGTTGCTAGGTGTGACTTAACCAGCCATTAGCCCCTGTGAGTTCCCTCCTTCAGGACCTCCCCATCACAGGGTCTGCTGATGCCTTGTTCCAGGACACTTTGTTGTCCTTTTTCAGGATGCAGTTTTGCCTGTCACTCACAACCTCATTGTGTGGCTGGTACGTTGGAAGCATTTACACGTTTACATGTACATGTTTGCCAGCAATTTGACAATGCTGAGTTTAGGTGCCAGGATCTCAAACAAAGGCAGAATTTATAGGGTAAACCTAGCTTTTGCCTGAGCCTGTGCCCTTTTAATCACACAGGCTAGGCAAGTCCAGTTAGCTAATCCACTGCAACACGGCATTTCTGTGTGAGCTGATCTCCTAAAACCAAGTGGGTATTTATGTACAGACACTAATGATCACAGATCATGTAGGGCCAGGGACAATGGCATCAGAGCACTGTTTTCCCTAAGGCTGTGGAGACGGACACTGTGCCTTGATCATCCAAGAAAACACAGAGCTACCCCAGATGTGTAATCCAGCTCTACTGTACAGTTGTAACAGCTGGCACAATCAGCCATGCTTTGCACTTACCAGAAGCTCTTTATACTTTGGCCTTTTGGACTCGTCCTTTGTAAGGCTAAAGAAAGCAGAAAGAGAATAAGGAACAGGCAGGCTTAGGAAGTCATTACAGACATTAAATGTTAATTTTTTACAGGATAAGAAATTGATTTCACTGCTGTCACACTGGGATTCACAGCTGGCCAAGCCATTCAAGTCCAGGAATTTGGCTCCTGAAATAAACATACTTTTCATACTATGAGTCACCACATGGAGTCCCTTCCTCCCCACATGACTGAGGGTGCTGGCAAAAACCTAAATCCCATGACCATCACCAAATGCTGCTGGAGACAGAGAGCTGCAAGCTAAAACCCATCACAACTGTTGCTGGCTCCATATGGAAACAGGTTTGACTTCAGCATAACTGGAGTTTTCAGATAGCAGCAACGGGTGACTCTGGTCTGCTGTCCAGCCAGGAGGGCAGCATGGCACATGAGCAGAGGAGACTTGATACTGCCTGCCAGGGAGCACATAGTCTTCTCAGGGAAACATAGACACAACACAGTCCTCTCGGCATGTGTGCAGGCAGGGATGGAGCTGTAACACTCACAAGACAGACGAACCAATCTGCAATAGCAGGTCCAGGCTCCCAGGCCCCAGGCTGGCTCATCCAGAGCACTGGTGAACATCTGGCACATCCAGACCTGAGTGAGCAACAACTTCCAGGAAGAGACAGGAGGGGGCAGACGGAAGGGGGAATTGCTGGTGTAACCAGGAGAGATTAGGGGACCACCAGCACAGTGATAGCTGACAAGTCCCTCTGGCTCAGAGATGAAGAGGCCATTGGGCTGGCCTAGCTTCACTCCACCTCCCCTTCTTTCTCTGTCTCCCCTACACAAAACCGCGGCTGCAGGTTGCCACCTTCTCCCAGGCCTGTGAGGGTGGCAGCTTTGGGTGGCTATCAGGATGGGACTCTGGGCCCTGCTTCTCTTGGTGTGGGAGAACAGCCCCAGTGGCAGTTCTTCAGTGACAGCAGGCTTTATTAAGCCCTTGCTCCCATTTACACTCTGTCTTCACCAACCAGACACCCACAGCCAGGCTCTGTCATGTGCTGGATGCAGCCAGGATCACTGTGGAGCAGGTCCCTGTGCTACAGGAGAGACAGCCTGCCAGCACCATGGCAGGAATAGCTAGCCCTCAAGGCACAATGCAAAAGGCTCAGCCCAAAGTGTGACAAAGTGCTTGCTCTTGAGCACTCCCCTGAAAGCAGCCCCACACCACTGCCATCGCCACAGGGCACTTCCCTGCACGTAGCCAGAAGGTGCCTTGCAGGGCGTGAGGAAAAGGAATGCCAAGCTGGAGAACATCCCCTGCTGGATGAGGGGCTCATCCAGGCAAGCACAATGGCAGCAGCACTGTGTCCCAAAAGCCACCATCATTGGAATGATCCCATCTGCTGCCTGGTTTCTAGCACAAGGAGACAGACAGCCTAAGGACTAGGCCACTGAGGGCTAAGTCATAACCCAGACCACAGTGGAGACAGCAGGTGGCAGCAAAGGCCATCAAGAGAACCTGTGGCAGGTAAGGAGGACACAGATGGAATGCAGTGCTCGGGAAGATGTCTGGGGGAAAGATGCTGTCCCAGGGTCCCTGAAGAGACAGACACAGCTCCTCAGAGAGCCAGTGCAGGGGATTACTGTGGGGACACAAAATGGAGGTGCCGGGGATCAGGTCCCAGGGGCCCAGACTAGCTTCTGCAGAGCTGCTGGCCCTGGCACATGCCCAGCAGGCACAGTGGGGGGAACCCAGGGCACCAGGCCTGACACTGTGCCTGAGCTAATCAGCTCCCCTCTCCTGGGTGGCAAGGCAGGCTCACCCGCAGTCCTGGGGCCCTCACAGACCTCCCAGCAAAGTTACAAGAGCCAAACAGATTCACGGGCTAACTGGAGACATCCTCCCATGACCGCAGGACCTTGGGCCCCTCTTTAGCCAGGCCAAGGGTGCCCAGGGCACCATCCATTGCTCCTTCCAGCACTGCTGGAAGACAGCTCACACCTATTTCTCACTAATGCCTCAGTGAGTCCAAGGTAACCAGCTCAGAGATGGTGGTGCCATGTTCAAAGAGGTGGGATGAGCCCACAGGAAGGAAGGGCACAGACCTGGCAGGTTAATGGCATGCTAAGCATGGGACAGATTGCTGGCTGCATGTCCCTGCAGCCCTGTGGCACCCTGTGCTGCGAGCTACAGCTCTGCTGTGCCCAGTGGAGTGACTGGAGAAAGAGAGAGGGAGCAGCGTGGTGATGAGGCAGGGCCTTGAGTGAGAAGGGGCTCAGCAAGGCAACACACAACACCAGAGAGTTGCAGTCACAGTAAGAGAGAGGATGGGGATGAAATTAAGGTTTGAGAGCATCTTTTGGGGGAATGCACAGAAGGGATCATCTTCTGCTCTTATTTGAATGTTTCAGACTGATGTTATTTTCTTGCTTATCCATCCTGGCAAAGACACCCCAGCTGGACTGTTGCACTCACATGCAGCCTTTCCCACCATGTCACACTGGGCATCAGGTGCAAGCTACGGTGTTTGCAGAGACAGCCAGCAGCCTCCCAGCCACAGGGAACAGGAGGTGGGTACAGAGGCAGCCCAAGGAAAAGGCAATATAGTTTGCCTCTGACTGCTGTAGTGCTGAGCTGCTGCAGGGAAGGTTGCCTCATACGCTGTTGTGAGGACCACCATTTCTGAGTCAGCAGGTATCTGCAGAACTCTGAGGAAGTCATGTTGAGAATGGCAGGGTTAGATGAGGGTGCGGTAGGATGTGGTAGGATGTAGTGACTTGCCCAAACTAGGATAGTTAAACCTAATTCCCAACAGCAGCACTTCCATCCACACTAATTCTAGGAGGATCTCTTTCAAGCTCAGGCACAATCACAGTGTGGCCATAAATTATTCAGAGAAGCAGAGGGTGACAATGGTACATGCTTGGCTCTTCTCTGTCCTGTGACCTGACTGCAGATCTGCACAGATGCAGAGGGGGCAGGGATTCCCACTGCTGCCATGCAAACATCCTCACTTCAAACTTTTGCTATCCAGTAGCTATTCCTTTACTGATCTCTGGGAGTTTAAATTCTCTGTGTTCCTCACAATGCCTTTAATGTAACTATTCAGAACTTCAGCTCACAGTCCAAGGTGTGTTCTGAAATTTCTATGTATTTTCATAAAAAAAGACCTACAAATCTTTTTTTTTTCAAGCTTGATGAGAAGCTGTGCGTCTGGAATGGCCATCTGGAGCATCAGGTGCTGTACGACTCTTCTGCTGGAATGTCTAATCTCCTTCCCAGGCATTCTGGATCTCAGACCTCGCAGCTCTTCCTGCAAGGACTAACTTTGCAGCTGCCAGCATGAAGCTCCAAATAGCCAGAAACAAAGCTTGGATATTTTGCAAACTTTGGAGCAGTAAGCTTAATCCTGTATATAGGTCCAAGATGAACGTGACTTTAGACAGGCATCTAAAGAACACAAGGGAAGTGGGTAAAAGGGGAAAAACGTTCCACCTAGGCATTCACAGTTTTGATGAGATCCAAAGCAGATGCAAAAAAAACCCTTCAAAAACAAAAAAAACCCCACACACATTATCAGCAATACCCTTTTTGCACTGCTCTATCAGAGTGAGCAGGCAGCAACATCAAAATCCAAGCTGCCATGTGACTGCCACTATAGGACTTTGTTCTCCATTCTTCTTGACTCTTAAATGCACAAAAATAGAAAGATTATTAGATTCAAGTTTGCAGAGTAATGTCCACAAGATTTATGCCTTTCGCCTAGAACCACAGCATTTTGGAGATTCATCTGTCTGCTCAGAAACATTAACATTTATTGTTTGTACTTAACTAAAGTTTAGTAAGAAAAATATGTATTACAGTACTGCTATGGACACATCATAAATATTCCAGGTAGAAGTAAGATTATTTGCAAACTCAGATTAAATGAATTAGACTGGGAACTGCCACATGGTCTGCACATAGGGGCTGTCCCATAGCAGTAGACCCTGGAAGAGCTAAATGGGCAGGAAATGTGAATTGAGCCAATGGAATACACAGGCCAAAGATGCTGCTGTTTAGCAGAGATGTCACACAGGTTTCTCTTGGGTCCTCTGGAGCCAAACTCATGAGTATGTAAGTAAGAGAGCAGTCTTCTAGCTTTGTGAACTCTAATGATATTTCTTCTCTAAGGAGAACTACATGGGATAGAAACTACTGCTTGTACTGCACATATGAAAGCAACTTTGACTTTTTAATCAAACACCGCACAGTCTTCCTACCGAGAAAGAGAAATTTCTTTTGAGCAGCAAGCCGTTTTGATGTTCTATTTTCTGCAGACAAAAGACAGTGAGAAGGCCTTCATTGCAGCTAGAGGACAGTTGGACCTGGGGTTCCATAAAAATTCCTAATTTTGAAAGACAAAAAAAAAAAAAGCCTTTTCCATTTTGAAACAGCACCTTTTGCATGTCCAGTAGATGGAAAATCCTGAAACAAAACCTCCACAAAGTTAAAAATTGTCTAGAGCTGTGTCTTCCTGTGTCAGAGCTTCAAGATGGACAACCCTGTCCATCAGCCTGACAGGTCTTTCCCGGAACAGAGGGACCCAGAAGAGGAATGCAGGTCACACTGAAGGACCTCCTGTGTGCTTCGCTGTTAGGTTAACAAAATTAGTTTAGATCAGCTATTGCATTCTAATGGAAAAGTGCTTAGTGAGAAAACTTGCAGTCAGCCCTTAACCTAACCAGTGCCACGAACATGTGGAAGGTAGATAGACTGCTCCAAATCTCTGTCATGCAAACAAATGGACACTTCCCATCTAATGCTGACAAAACTGCAGAGGCCCTGTCCTGCCCTCTCAGAAAAGCGTCTCTAATCTTGATCTTGTCACAAGATCTGACACAAGATGTGAAGCCAGCAACCAAGCAAACCACCTGCTACAGGTCCTGACACTCGCTACATAGAGTAGAAACTCTTCTTACCAGGAAGGAAGGCCTCCTGGCCTTGCTATGCAAAAGAGAAGACTAACATAGACCTGCAGCACAACCATGAGATAGTACTGTGAAGGGTCTCAAGCTTCTGCCTGGAGAAGAAAAGGCAAAGAGCAGGTCTGTCCCAAAGCCATTTCATTCCAAAAAACAGGCTGCACATGACAGGCCCTCACCTTGTCATGCAGTGGGTCTTATCATGCCTCTCCTGAGCACAGACTCTCAGAGGTTGTCTCCTTATTCCTAACATGAAGAGCAGTATCCAAAGGTCTGCCCTTCAGCCTCCACTCAGACAGTAAATGACGAGTCTCTCATCACCTTCCAAAGAAGTGAAATGCAAGCAGGCTTCACACTCATGTTGGTGCAGACTTGTGAAACTAAGCCTAGGAAGCGCTTGGCATGTGACTCTTACCAAATATCTGACCATGACAAAACTAGCAAATTCCATGTGCTTCAAGTAGGAAACACTTACCACAAGTTGACAAAGTTGATGAAACTTGGGGAGAATTCCCTTTCTTCTGAGTTGCTCAGCTGTGGTGGGTCTCCTTTTACTACCTGCGTCAACTGGTCAAACACGCTGTTCCATTTGGGGTAGGGGAATCGCCCTGTAGCCAGTTCATACTGCAAAAAGAGAGCAACCACACCAGAGAGGTTACGCAAAGGGAATTTCAATCAGGATAAGAAAATCTCTACAAGTATCCCAGAAACCCCCAAGAGAGGGCTTTATTCTTTATCCCATCCCCTATACAAAGCTCAGCTGACAGAGACATGGGGGAAGTTAAACTCAACAGCTATTTTTGGTGCCTACATTGGGAGCCTGCGCTCCCTATTCAGTCAATGGAGAGAGACACCTCCAAATTTAACCCAGCTATGCCACACTTCCATGCTGTGAAAGTGTCTCCTCTATTGATTTTATAAAGTGGACCAATGTTCTTATTTAGGTGCTTAAAGGTTGGAGGGCAAAATCCTTCTCCAGTCCCTTCCCAAACATTCTACAATCACTAGAGAAAACGGACACTGTTAGAATGATCATTTTAAAACACCGGCAGGGAAGAAAGCACATTGATAGAGGCTACTGACTCATACTCATTGCTCCCATTTTCTCTTCAAATTCAACATCTTGGGAATGGATGACTTTTTCACACTATCAATGCATGTACCCACCAGTATTGTGGTTTACCAGAGAGGAATTAGCAGCTGACATCCAGGATTAGCAGAAGTACACTAGTACACTAGTGGACAGGGCTACTAGAGGCTTATTTTACATAGGTCAGGTGCTTCATTCTGCAGCACCACACTCATCAGCCTTTCTGATCTGAGATTTTGAATAAAAAAACTCCTCTACTATCCAACACCTCTTCCCTGTTCACATCTCTTTTGCTGCAAAACATAGCTGCATCTTAATGTATCCTCAGGGGTTCAGGGGAGCCATCTGCCTTGACAGGAATTCTATTCTTTACGAGCCAAGAGGTGCCCACTTCAATCACAACATGCAAATACTTCACAGCACAGCAGCTGGGCTTTGCTTCAAGCATGCATTTGACACCAATCAACTCCATTATGCTGCAAAGTGCACTAAGGCTACCCAAAGGAAAGTACCATGTAGCAGAAGCTTTAAATGCTACTCACTTACCAATGTAATTCCCAAGCTCCAGACGTCTGAGCGGACATCATAGCCTTGCCTGGATGCACTAGGATCTATCCTTTCGGGCTGAAACAGGAGGAAGAACCAGTCAAACAATGTGCAGTGGAGGAAGGAATGACAAGCATCTGCAAACTTAGAAAAAACTCTAACGTGCCCCTGGGCAAAGCCTGGCATGTCTCTAGAGGCAAACTTGTTGCTAGGGCATCCAACTCCAGCAGAGAAACATCTTAAGGAATCAAATACTAATTTGATGGAGATCTAGTCTAAAAGGTGATTTGCAAAGGCAACTCAGCACAGCCCACACCTTTCTTTTTCATTTTTTTGCAAGTGTCTCAATAATTATTACTCTCTACTATTTTTTTAGTTTTGTTTAACCTCAAGATCTCTTTAACATAAAGTCTTGCTTTCTCTATTTTTGCAGCAGAGTTCTCCCTAGGGAACCATATGAACTGAAATAAGCATCATCTCATCCATCAGTGCAGGGAACTGAGGTTTAGAGAGCTCTTCTTCCCAACTGACTTTTGGTTGCTAAATCTCAAGAGGTATTAAAAATGCATTTTAAGAACCTCTTCTCTGTGAGTTTTTGGGCATCCCTGCAAGGCAACTATGAGGTCATGATGTTACTAGCTCTTCAGACATTCAAAAAGTCTTCTCTAGATAGCAATATTGAGCCAGATGTGGATGATCTATACCCAAGAACGACATATCCAGAGAAAGGAACTGGCATGAGTGCAAGTCACCTTTGTGAGAAACCTCATTCTGCCTCCTTTTATTAAAAACATAATCATTAAGATGCCAAATGAAACAGGGCCTCACTCAGTTTGGACCACAACAGTGATAAAGAAACCTGAATTACAGTAAAATACTAAATTATCAGGTACCTGAAATGCTATGGAAGCACTGTTTGCTTTGTAAGCTACATGTTAATGCAATTTTGCAGTGCTTAACAAAGAGGAAGGCTGAAGAGTGTCATCTAATGAACAAGTCCCCTTAGTGCATTCACAGTCTTCCACTGGACCACCATGTGTGTGAGGAAGGCTACCTCGATCCCACATCATGATGCAATATCTCCTGGCCCCCAACAGGAATGGCATTTCTAGTTGCTCTCTCATGCTGCCAGCTTTCCTCTTTGCAGCCCACCATTTGCACACGGCTGCTCCAGCTGTGACCGCTTCCAGATCTCTCCCATTCACTGAATCACTGTGCTCATCTCCAACAGGGAAATTTGTCCAGGTTGCCACCCACCCATATCCACACAGAGAAGGGAGATAAGTTTCCACCAGGCTTAAGTGGCTCTACACTCTGGATGTAGTAGTGGATGTCCCAGCTTGCTTTGTCCTCTCCTAGAACCTTCTTGTTTCCACTACCCCTTCTCTGGTACATCTTGGTATGGTCCTTTCTGAAGGTCCCTGATACGTTTTATCATCCTTGCTTCCAGTTATAATGCCTACATTGAAACAGGTTGGGTACAAAAGCCATGTCCTGAACACTCTGCCCTTTTGCACCCTCCCAGGCCTATTACTTTGCTTCTCATTCTTACCCTTTGGTTATGGTTTCCCTTTAGTCTTAAGATCCTCAGTAAGATTTTGCCATAGTGACTCGTATGGATTTTTCAATAATCCCAGTGAGAGGACATGTGAAATGACAAAATTATTAAAATTCAACTTTCTTAAACCTCTCTTAAAGTCAAAATGCTCTCTGGGATGTATTTCAATGACCAGTCGAAAACATTTGCAAGAAAGACAGCCAACAGAAATTGCCAGCAGTAGCAAAGCAGACAGAAGGACATGGCATCAATGAGAGAACAGCATTAGATGTGGCATGGCAGGCACTTCCTTTGTCCCCCCACATGGAGAAGGTTACAGAAGAATCTTGCACTGAAAAGGTGTTTCCAGAAATGCTCATAAATCACAGTTATGGATAATACTGTGCCTATCCTCCCTGTCTCAATGCCATTGGCAGCACACTGGACCCCCAACCTTCCTGTTCTGCCTGTTCTGCCTAAGGTACCCACACAGCTTCCTCCAGGGTCCCTGGATCTCAAGTCCCAGAGCAGCAATCACACGGGAACAGTCTGACTCCATCAGCCACAAGTAATTGTGTCCCAGCCTGACAGGGTGCCTGATTCTAACTGTACCATACTGCTGTGACTGCAGCCCCACAATGCTAGCCCTGGTCTCCCTCTGTGCAAAGCTCTCCGCTGCCATCTTCTTCCCTCCAGCTCCTCCTGCCAGGCGCTGGCAGTATGTTCTTCCTGCCCTCTTGGTCCCAGCAGCAGGCAGGAGACAAGGGGAGAGGCAGATCAACCTATCCGTACCCTGTCCTTCAGATACATCACCGCTGCTCTTTCCTTTTTCAGAAGAATGCCTCAACGCATCAGGTGAGCTCAACATGGCTCTCTCTGAGACTGTGGAGGGTGTGGTGGTCCCTACATCTGAGCATAAGGACATGGGGATATCACACCACCTCCTCTTGGGTGCGTAGGCTGGGCCATCAGAGGATGAAATCCTCTAGAGAACACACAGGTCACGACAGACGAGAAGCAGAGAAAGGTCTGTGGAGCCCCACATCCAGCTTCTCAAATATCACTGACTTCTGACCCAAAGCTGTAACTGCACTGCGTCACTTGAGCATTGTGAGGCAGCTGTTGCATCATTTCCTGGCCAGCACCACTCTAGCTTCTGGCAGGGGTCTCCCAGGTTCTGCAACAGGACTTTGCCTTGTTGAGCCAGCATGTTGCCTTGCTTACCCTCAGCACCACTGAAGGTTCCTACTCTCGACAACAACGAAGCACAGTTGTAATGTTCTCTGACATCACATCCTAGGAGAAGACTATGTGTTCCCTCACATCATGCTCCCTGTTTGTGCCTTGTCTGGAAAAAGGGGAAGGAGAAGAGTAGGGAAGTGACCTCAAGGAGGCAGAGGACAGACCTGGAAACAGCAGACAAACAAGTCAGGAAACGTGCAGTGAAATGGAAGCAGGAGAATTAGCAGCCACTGCCTCTAACACACCAATATGGTGCAGTCAGCCAATACAACTGACATCGGCATGCAGGAATCGTGATAGGTGGCCTGGCTCTACATGCTGGAGGAATTACAGTACTAATAGTTGGGGACACTGGAGAGGAATGCATGTCCTCTCTGCAGCCCTGGCACAGCAGGGCATGCCATAATTCCTGAGTGCTGCCAAGACATCTGCGTGTCAGAAAACTGCTACCAAAGACCAGATGGCACAGGACCACTACAACGCTATGGAGATTATGGCAATACTGGCCTTGCCAGTGTCAGGGCTCCTATACCACAGATCTATAGGGAATGTGGTGCATTAGCATGCATTAGGTGCATTAGATGGCAAGAGAAGTTTATAGACTGGAGAAATGATTGCTTTTTGTGCAGCACAATGAGTTATGGGACTGTACAGAGAGCAGATATCTTGGGCAGGGGGTCAAGTACTAAAAGCCTGTGTATTACAGGTGGCACTTCAAAGACCATCCCAGTCTTTCAGTAGGCTAGACATGTCTGGGGCACCATAAGGCATCCTTGGGGTCTACAGTGGGGACAGAGCTGGCATGTACTAGTCTGAAGCACCCACAGAGGGGCAGCTTTCAACTGTGATCAAGCAGAGGAGTGCAGATGTAGCAACAGGCACTTGGCCCTAGACAGTGGTGGCACAGTTATAGGGAAGGCAGGATAGACCAAAATAAATCCTGTCTAAATACAGAGCAGAAAGAATCCTGGGAATTTTCCATGTGGATGACATGGGAGCAATTAGCACCAATGAAGGAAGAGTCAGTGTGTTACACTCCAGGGACCTGGAACAAAAAATGCAGACAAAACTAGGCTCTTGCCAGATGTCCTTCTAATGCCAAGTGCAAGTGAAGACAGGAAACGGCTGAGACGGAAATCAACCACTGGATGTGCTGATAGCATAAAGAGGTAGGCTATGAATGCATGAAACATGAGTACAGACTGTCACAGGGGATTCTCTCCATTTGAATGTGCACCTAGACACCAGCATCTTGACTGAAAAAAATGAGCAAGGTGTGAAATACTAATCCTTCCCTCTCTTCCCAGCCCCCTGTCTAAGAAAATGTATGCAAGTCAGGGTGTGACACAAGTATAGACGCATATACAGCTTCCTACAGAGTTCAGCTGTTTTGTGTTGCTACAGAGTGAAGTACATTTCTAGGAAAACATAAATTCTTGAAGTTCAAATCCTGGATTTTTGCTGGTTATTTAAATGGGGAATTTTATAGCATATGTTCTGTACATCCAACAGTTCTGCCTATACAGCATTAAAAGGTGTACAACAAACTCTTACTTGCATCTTAAGCCGACATGTCACTTAAGTAAAAGAAAATAAAAGGTTATAAGGAGTGAAGAAACACTAGAAAGAGCTAAAATTTAACAACATAAAAAGCAGAATGAAATCTCCAGTATATAAACTCTCCCTCCCCCTGAAACACAGGAACAGATGGATGTGAGACGGAGGCTGCCAGCTTCCCTTGGAGATGATCTCTTCAGACACACATATCATGCGATTGAAGAGCTTTTGAAACAAAGTTAAGGGACATCCTTGCCTTTGGTTGATAATAGGAGCAAGGTAAAAGCACTGCACATCTAGAACCTGGGTCATGCAGGCTGCAGTTGCAGAGTTATCTGTTCCAAATTCAGCTGAAAATCACACAGTGAGTTATGAACAGGGCCGGCTAGAGTTAATAGACCTTTACGCCCCTGGCACAAACTGGATTTGAGTCTTGCAGGCAAGAACTGTGGCTCCTCGGCACACTATTCTGCCGTTCTGTTAACCAATATACCAAATATGTATTTGTTTAGGGAACGCTCAAGACAAAAATGTCGTCTCCCTCTCGGTGATGACCCCACTACCACGCCTTTGCATTAACAGGGCTGTGCGCTGCGAGGGGCTGGGCAAGTGCTCTCAGAGAAGCATTTGTCACTGTCCAAGTGACTCAGCTCTCGAGGCCAACTCCAAACTGAAGCCACAGAAAGGAGGGGAGCGATGTTTCTGAACAGCTGCCTGCAGGGTTGTGCAACAGCAATGGAAACCATCTTTAGGACCATAAATAACTAGTTTGGGAAATTCTTCTGCTGTTCAGTAAAGGAAAATCCTGTCACTCACTTTTCATGTTTCTATATTTCTCAAGAATATTCCTATGTTCTTCTTTCAAGGCTCTCTCCCACATAGGCTTCTCGCGCACTCACAACTGGAGCATGGAGTGACAGCCAACGTTAGCATAACAACAGACAGCCATGGCCCAGTCATGGATGAAAGCCATGGGCAGAAAGTAGAGCAGGAAAAAGGCACTGACTAGCTGGGCTCTCAGATGTACCTCTCCTGTCTCCTCCTCCTCCTCCAAAGCACTAGGATGCAGAATGCAGCTCCCTCTCGCCTGCTCTGAGAGCTCTGAATTTTTTACCCGTGACTGTACAACATCCTGGAAACTACAGGAGTGGAGGGAGCCCCTTCCCTGATTCCTTTACAGGGCGGGCCTGGGAGTTCAAATCCTGTCAGGCTAACTGGTTCACTACTAGTCCTGTGGACATAAACACCATTACCAGTATCTCATGGAAAAGAGATGCTCTGTCCTGCTCTGTGAGGTGACCATCCTTGTTGAGGCTTGCCATGCTGCTCCTTGAGCAGATCTTGGTACCCAAAACAGCCCTACAGTGCATGCTAGAGCTCCAGACAGGTATGGACATCCAGTCATCCTCCTCCCTGATGTTACTACTCTCTCAACAGGAAGGTTTGCGGGCTCTCTCTTAGCTAACACCTAATTCTTTTACTGGCTGCTAGAGAGCTGAAGTGTCTAATTTCATTTAGATCTCAATTCTTATGCGCAATGGTGCCTAATAAGCTTTCTGGATCTTACCCTGGGCATGTAGAAGCTTACAGAAAGGGATCTCAGTGCTGGGAAAGCCTTAGTCTAAGAACACAGACGTGAGTCATTCATACAGGCAGCGAGAGCAACGCACAGACACATTTTACTGGGTAAAGTCTTTTCTCCAGTCTTCTGGAGAAGTCTTCTCTCTCCTCTCCAGTACCAGGTGACCAATGAAAAAGCTATTAGCTCTTTATTTTCTCTGGGCCTGTTATCTCAGCAGCAGTCACTATAGAGATCATGCAACGCCCTATGCAGCAGCCTATCCTGGTTGCAGGAAGAGACAAGGCTCCTTGAGCAGGGTGTGATGTAGCAGAGGAAAGGCAACATAGCATGATGGGTGGAACAGATGACAGAGAAGCAGAGAACACAAGTTCTTCTGTCTTTGTTGCTGGGCGATTGTGGACAATCTACTTCCCCCTGCTCCTCAGTTTACCATCTATAAGATAGGAGCAGTAATACTTGTCTCTGTGTAAAGCACTTTCAAACCTACTGATGAAAAAACACCACATAAGGGATTAGAGTATTATTATTATCAAAAAATACACCAGCCAAAATATTCATCCATATTTTGACTTTTTAATTCAGACATTCCTACAAAAATCCCCTCTGTTCTTTGATTTCCTGTCCCTCCCCCTCACCCAGGTCAGCAACGAAGCCTGTGGCTGCAGAGAGATTATCAGTAGAGATCAAATTTCTAGAGAATGGCCTTTCCTCCCCTCCTATTTCCTTTACATATTTACTCTGAGAGAATGTTTCATTTAAAAACGTCTCCAATAGCATTTTCCAGGTGGAGACACTGGTTTCCGTTCGCATAGGAATACCATCTCCTCCCAGTTTGCTTTCCCTACCATAACTTGAATTCCTCAGTCTGGATCTCAATAGCAGGAGAAGCCCAGGAAAGTGACAGACTGGTTGAAAGGGGACTCTGGCTAGGAATTCAGAGATGGCCAAGAACATTAATGAAGACAACAAGGTTTTATTGGGCTTAATCTTTTTCATCCTGTTGAAAAAGACAAATGTGTTGCCATAACATACTTGGACTAATCCAGTATATCATTCGGACCACAACTAACCAAGCACTGATAATTTGCATTACTAAATGACAAACTGACAGAGTTCAAGAAAGTAATTGTTCATGAAAGGTCACTATTCAGTGGGAAAAAGAGCATTTATAATGGGTCCTCAAAGGGATCTTTCCTTCACCTAGGGCCACTGTTACCCAAGAAAATATGAAACTACTTCTGCTAAATTCTACGTATTATTAAAAAGTTGACAGTGTGTTAAATAAGGGTTCCTGATGAGCTAGTGTGATTTGAACCAGTTAATATAAGCTGGGCTCATTTTAATATGGGTGGATGTTGACTCACACAGCCAGAAACAGAAAAAACAGCACACAATGATGAGGGACAGGGTCCTAGAAAAGGACAGGGGAGAATAAAAGCCCATAGGAGCATCATGGTTAATGGAGCATAGCAGGGGTTATGCACTAGGAACAGGCACTCTTACTACATTCACCACAGGTGAAACAACTGCTGGAAGTTCACCCAATTTCAAGGTCTACTTTTGCAAAAAGATGCTAAAAAACTAGAAAGGGCTTACAGTAGAGCCATAATATGCAATCAAATCTACCTTAAGGGCATAAGCTGCTCAGTCTATTAATCTTCTCAAAGAAAAGCTTAAGAGGTGACTTCATCACAGTCAGAAAGTATGAGGAAAGAGGCTGTGGCAAGTAAAGAACTCCTTAACTCTGCAAACAAACTAGGAACAAGAGCCCATGGCCATCCTTTAAAATAAAGCTTACTCATATAAAAAAAGATGGTATTAGGAGGGTCATTACTGACTAGAACAACTTCACGGGCAGTATGGTAGATTCTCTGACACTTGAAGAGGAGTCTAAAAGTAAGAGTGAAATCTTGGAGAGTATCTCCATCTGGTGCTGTTTTAAAAGACCACACATCAGTATCCCAGAGCTCCATGCATCCCTTCAGTGCCATCATCATCACTTCTTCTAAGAACTTCATTGGAATAAGAGGGCCAAGCTCTGGAGAGGAAGCAGTTTTGGAGGGCTAGGAGGTTTCAGCCCAGTTAAGCAGTTTCAATACAGAACCTCACTGAGGATCTCAAGTTTGGTGGGTATGCTCTGGAAGTCTTTGGATTAATTACAAAAGACTAAACTGCAGTCCATGGTCTCCATTCTGGTAAAGGCCCTGCTCACCTCTCTCTCTATGTGCTGTTTGTCCAAGAAAACTCAGAAGAATGATCAACCTCCAAAGAGATTTTCTGTAGCGGTTGAGAGGCTTCAAAAACCTAGGGCAGAGGACAGAGGCTGCACCTCCTGCTCAGTGTGCCCAGGCCTACAGGCTCCAGCAATAGCTCAGAGAAGGAGCTGCCTGCATGTCCTCCCTGCTCCATTGCTGAGGGTCACTCAGCAGTAAGGAATGGATGGACAAGGTGAAGGCTGTACTCATTTGTGTCCAGATCTCAGTATCATGGTAATTCACGGGGGGGGGGGGGGGGGGGGGGGAGGGCAAGGGACGGGTAACACTGACAAGTGGCACCAGCAGCCCCTCAGCCTGCTTTGTGTATGCGGCAGGCATACAGAGTGCTCCCACTCTCAGTAGGAAAAGCCTCAGCTGCAGGGGTCCTCCTGCAAAATCCCCATCAGGCCTCACAAAGCAGAATCCCTTTCTACTCTCAACAGCATGAGCAGCAAGAGTCAAAAAGCCATGCTGTGAGTTGTCAGATAGCTCAGAAACACCAGGGGAGACTCACATCTATGCACCTCAGACCTTCTGTGCAACCATTCACCTTCATCCTTCACCTCTCTCTCCATACCTGACCCTGCCCTATGAACCTTACCCATCCCCCTCTACACTTTTACTGCTATGATGATTATGTCCTGGTATGGTATGTTTGGCCTCAAATCAGCCTTTTTATACATAAATAAGATCAGTGGGGAGCTACCCTGGCCCACCCCAGCACAACCAGCTGTGCCCCATGCAGAGCAAACCCACGGCAAGCAGAAGCTGTCTGCTGTTTCCAACTTGAACTCACAGAACAGGAATGTGAATCAGATCTGATCTACTTCCTCTTCATTTAAAGACACAAGCTCTGCTCAGCAACCTGCAGTGCCTCCCTAGAGCAACTATCTCCAAAATCTGATTTTTATGCACTTCCCACATAAGTCCCAGTGGTAAAAACAACTCAGGAGGAGACTTTTTTTTTTTTTTCCCTTTTTAATATTATCCTCCACAAAACTCACATCCTGCCCAAAACACTTCTAGCTGAACGGTTTGCTTACACAGGTGGCTGGTAACAAGTTTCCCTAGGCTTATATAAATTGTCTGTGCAGACAAGTATCTAAATGAACTAGATGGAAATCCTTTCCCATCTCTTTCCCAGAAGGAGAGATGTGGAAGTGCTGAAGCACAGACATGACTTCAGTGCCTGCAATGGAAGCTGTTCAGCATGAGCTGTGCATTGAGTGATGTAAGGAGCTAAGTTTGGACAGGAGAAGTCCCACGCTGGGCAAACCTCATCGACGATTTTAGCTTATGAATGAGTAAGCAGAGGTATGTTCTCAGCCGAAACCACTGAAGTATGTGAGTGACATCACCAACATGCAAGTGATAGAAAGGGTGCGCTCAGAGCTCAGGCATCTCCCGAGTTATTTGCTATGCTGCTAGTGTCAGAAAGTGGAACTAATCCACACTGCTCAGACAGGGACAGTTTTCCCCAAAATCCATTTTCTTACATCACAGAATTACGGCTGGGTGCCAAGTTTCAGACAAATAAACAAACAAAAAACAAACAAACAAAAAAAAATCCAACACACACAGTACAATCAGAAGCATCCCAGACAACTTTTAACTGCCTGAAGTCAAGCCTGGAAACAGCCTGACTGCTCAGTTAACTGAATGACTGAGCCCAATGAAAACCTGGGCATTGGGTCAGGAATGTGAAGCTGAAACATAGACTCTTGCTGCTGCTCTGCCTGGATAAAGGATTCACACAGCTCCCGCATCCACGCAGCCTCTCCCTCCACATGCACATGGGGAGCCGGGAAAAGCGCAGCACAGAGCCCTCATTGTTAATCGCCTTAGGAATTCTCTCTTTCCGCGCATGGCCTGAACTCTGTCTGTACCAGCCGTTTGAATGTGGTGATGCAGCCTCCGCATGGCAATGGAGACCAACTCCAGAAGTGAGTGCCTTTCTTCGCTGAGGGAGAAATGAGGTGAAGGCAGTGAATCTTTGGTCCTCTTAATCATGCATACACAGGGAAATGCTCCAGAAGTGGATTTGCTAGGATAATGGCAGTATGTTAGCACTAAGACATCACTGTACATCTCCTTGCACAGTGCCTGGTCTCGGCAATTTGGCTGGAAAGAGCACAGCACCTCAGTTCAGATCTCACCACAACTGTGAACAACTCCATCCTTACGTCACAACAAGGCAGATGCTTTGGGATTGCTTTCTAGGCTAAGGGACTATTTGGTCCCGGTAAAGGGTTTCTGACTATCAGCTGCAGTCCTCATAGTAATAAATCAGCCTCTCCAATACAGGACAGCAACAAAGGGCACTGTCTTTACAGTTACCTCTCTGATGGCCCTGGAGCGAGGCAGGCATGCTCAGTGCAGCTGCTCTGTCCCTGCTGCCTGCATCACTGGTGCAAGATGCTGCCTTTGCTCCTCCCTGCCCAGCTCCTATGCAACTGTGGGAAGTTGAGGAAGAGCAGGGCAAGAGCAAATCAGAGGAGGACGAGGGAAGTGACACACAGTGCCTATGCTCAGAAACAGTCGCAGCTTGTAGAGGGCAGGTTAGGAGGTGGCCTTTGCCATGCAGCTCCTAGGTGATCAGGGGAAAGGACCTGGGGGACAGAGGACAGTTGTGACTTTGCCTCTAGAGAGAGATCAAAGGAGCAGGACAGGGCAGATCATCTGTCTACTGGCTGGTTCCTGACCTATATAAAACCAGATGTTTCTAATCAGGCTTGGTCACTTCCCCCTGACACAGAAATTGGGTTCACTTGAGCATTAAGAAGGCAAAGCATAGGAATACCACAAAACTTGTGGGCACCAGCATGTCACAGAATATCTCCAATCTAGCCCAAATCAAAACCACTCATTCCAGCAGAAGACAACTACAGGGATCACCAGGGAGGCAGGGCCACTTGCCAGACCCCTCAGGTTACCGTTTCCCAGAAAAATATACAAACAAATCAAATAAACAACAACAACAAAACCTTTAAGCCCCCCCCCCCCCCCCCCCCCAAAAAAAAAAAACCCTTAAGGAATAAGCATAGTGAGCTTGATTTTACAGTGGAGCTAAAAGTTGATCAGGAGCTACCTGCCACTGAAAGAGGCTCTCGTTCTCTCTTTTTTCTCAGATGCACTTTCACATCCCTCCTCTTTGCATCACTGCTGAGGCTTGTCTGAGCTCTGAGCCCCCACTAAGCCATCTCGAGATGGCAAAATGCAGGAAAAACAGCCCTTCTCCTTTTTGGTAGAGTCAGCTTTCTATCACTCCTGTTCTTCAAAGTGGCTCTCAGCAGGGTCAGAGGAGCAATGAAGGTAGCACAAGCGAAGCAGAAGGAGCACACGGGGAGGACCAGGGGCTGGCAGGGAGCAATCTCACCCCTGTTGGCAATAACTTTGAAGACTGGTGTGGCCATATTGCAAAATCTCACCTAGAGCAAATCTACAATGCTGGCACCAACACAGGTGTTGGAATAGCTCAACACACTAGCCACGCAAACAGACTGAACTATTCTGCAGGCAGGCTGTCGCTTGGGACAGCTAGGGAGGGCCTCCAGTCTTTCCATTTCTTTCTTCCTTTCAAAGAACACAAGGCACAAACCTTTACTTCTTACTATAACGATCACATTGAAATTAAAAGTCAAAAGCAAAATAATCCTTCCAGCACTGGGAGCTCCAAGACTAATGCTCTGCTTTCTGTGCCAGCTCTAATGATTTTGGTTAAAATATACAAGCACTTGCTTAGCAGCTGGACATGGCTCCTGCTGCCAAATCAGACTGGCAGTCAAACTGGCAAACATCCAATCTTATTGTTATCAATGGCTATTTGGGGACCCAGCTCCAGTGAACACGATGTTATCAGGTTCCTTTGATGGGCAAGTGCCCATGCCACCAGAATTACTGCAAGAGCCAAGGGTCAAGTGGGCCTTGCAGAGTAACACATTCCCATGGCCACAGAACATCATTCAGCAGCCAGTATCAGACTCACCCTCGTTATACATAGTTATACAGTGATAGAGTCTTTAAACTTTTTGCATTTCAAAAAAAAAAAAAAAACACCCTCCTTTTGAAAGGAGTTTGACTGGCTTGACTCCCTCCCAAGTATGTTCAGGTTTGACCACAGCACCACTCACATCCATGAGCCCTTGCTGGGTCAGAGAAAGAGCTGGCAGTTGTAGCTAGGATTCTGCATGCTGGGGACACCTCCCCATTTCCCAAGCTTTCCAGTACGTGGAAATGCACATGTACTCAGAGAGGAGTCACTGAGTCCAGAGAGTAGAAGGGAAGAGGCCAGCAGTCTCCCACACCAGTTGCCAGCTGCTGGCTCACCCACAAACCATATACCATGCCAAGACTCTTAGAAATACAAACTGAATTGAAACACTTTTGCTCATTTAAAACATCTAAGACAATCTGCAGCTGCTAACAGGGATGCCCAAAGAATACAGTGGATGCATTTTGTCTAACATGCACAGATGATGAGGAAAACCAAAGGGTTACCAGAAGCACCCATCTATCTGAGTCCCAAGAGTAATAAAGCAGCCTAGCTATTTACAAAGATGCCAGTACCTATAAAGCAGTAACTAAACCAACAGCCTGAACAATGCTAACCATCTACCCACAGTTTTTAAGAAAAAGCGTGAAAATGTCTGCAATCTTAGTCCACTGAACTAGTAGGTGAAAAACAGATGAGCAACTATTTACAGAATCTATTCACACCTTGGAGAATGGATAGAGAAAAGCCAACAAAGCTCACTTGGTAGAGTTATGACCATCAGAAGAACTACCTGCTATCTGAGGTAGCAAACGATCAGCCTCACATTTGAACAGGTCAGTGACTCTGCACTATCTCCAGTCCCTTCTTGGGATACTTCTCTTTGCTTTATAATCTTTGCTATTGCCCTCAGGACCTCATTCCCTACCAACACAATAAATAGCTACTGCAACTCCTACTGATCCCCTTCCCTACAGGGAGCTTCACACACTTGCTGAAAGTACTCAGAGAGGAGACATATTTCTGCTCTCTCTCCAGCCTCACAAGGTCTTTATTTAAAGGAACTGCCCCACTTCATTAAGTTATATAGATCTGGAACTTGCAAACACTGCTGTAGCACAGCACTGGACTCCAATAGCAGATCTCGTCTATATTTTCCTGTCTACCTAGCTGAGTAACTAGTCCTGCTAGGAGGACAATAAATACATATACAGACATGGTCAAACGCCTCAGAAACTTGGACTCTGTGTTTGCAGAGATCAGAATGAGGGCAAACAGGTTTTGCCTTAGACACCATAGTCAGAAGAAAAAATACATGAGGGCAGTTATCGGGACCAGATGGGGACTTAACCTTAAAAAGGAGAGATTTTCCTTTTTTCCCCTCCTTGAACTTTGAGGAAACTAGATAAAACAGTTCAGAAAAACACATTGTATTTTTCAGTCTATTGAGGTGTCAGGATAAGTAATAAGAATTAAACACAGAGCTGCAGGAATTTGCTACCTTCACACCAGCAGAAAAATAACTACCTACACAAGCCCCTCCTCAAACCCTGAGCTCAGGTGAAATCAAGAAATATGTTTTCAAAGCAGCCCTGATGTACAGAATTGCTTAAATCCCTTAGAGCTGAAAATCACAATCACAGCTTTTATCTCTCAGAGGGGGAGGGAAGCAAACAAGCACAATAGACTCTCAGGAGCCACTGCTCAGACTGAATGACTTCCATGCAGCTGCTGTTTTAATGCCGCTCTCCAGAATTACATACTCCTAGAATAAGCCATGGCACTATTTGGAAATCAAGTGGTTTTCAAAAATCACTGTAATTCTGAAAGATTTTGCTTTGCAATAACTGCTGTGACATAATCTCACCGTAACAAATGGATTTCTTGCAGACCAAGAAAACCTCATACACAGATTGCGTTCCCTTCCCCATTGAGCTGTACTGTTTATTTTGGAGCATGAATAGGTGTTGCTGGAAGATGCAGGAGAAGTTTTCTGTTCCAAAGCAACTGCACTGGCAGCAGCAGAGGAATCCGGCTAAAAAAAGGAGTTTGGCCACTTTGCCACAGCCTGGATGTCTCCGCTGACACTGCCAGCAACAGCGCTCATTCTAGACTTCAGTTTCTTTTGGGAAGGGAGTGCTAACCCACGTGAAACAGGCTGACATTTGAGTCAGCTGACAGATGACAGGCCCTGCCATGCTGAACCATGCCTGAAGAAGGTGGATAAAAGCCTGAATACTCCATGGGCATGCCAGCTCCCTGCTGGACTGCCCATCTCCACTTACCGCCATGTACGGTCGGCACCCTGCATCTCTTGTTTTGGCAATGGAGTCCACAAGTTGTCCGCTAATGCCAAAGTCACAGAGTTTAATATTTCCATTTCTGTCCAGAAGAATATTGGAAGGCTTGATGTCTGTAAGGGAAAGAAATTTAAACTGATAACTCACGGCTGGAAGTTTCTATTTCGAAAATAGCAGCTGCAGAGAATCAACACCAGTAGTGATTACTGTGCGCTGCCTGTCTCTTAAGTGTGGGGTGGGTAAACATCAACTGGATGCGTTCACCACAGGTGTCTAAGGTGTCTGCCCAGGAACAACAGGATGTGGAACTAACCCCATATCACAGAATCGTTGGAGTTGGAAGGGACCTGTGGAGACCATCTTGTTGAATCCCCCCGCCCAAAGATGTCACATGCCTGAAGATAGATGCAGACATCCAACTTAGCCTTGAAATCCCTCTGAAGCCTGCTCGACATGGCTGCATGTGTGCAGCCCATGGTATTCCACTTGCAGTCAGTGGTCAGAGGGGAAATTTGGAAATAATGGACAGCAATATTAGTCTGGAAATGCTAGTACACTCCTGATCTCTTTTCTTTTCCCTGACTGAAGGGGAAATATACCTGTGAGACTTCATATCCCTCACTCCGATCACTGGTTAGTGTGGAAAACCTCTGATCAAAGAGGTAATGAAACATTTACCTAACCACTAAGGACATGTTTATGCAAAATCTGTAGTGCTCCCGCAGTGCTCACATTCATTGTGCAGATGCTAATGACATTTTGACTTGAAAAACAAAGGCCACTTAAAATTCGTGCAACTATTGTTGTAGGTAAGGAAAAAAAAAAAAAACTTACCTCTGTGAATGATTTTCAAGTTTTCTTTTAAGTGGTTTAGTGCTTTCACAGTCTAGAAAAGAAATACAGATGAAAAATAAGCTAATGTCGTAAGATTACTATGATTATTAAACTTTTGGAGCTCCAAGAATGGGGGATGGTGGAAGAAAATTAAGGACGTGAAGATATTAATCCTGGAATATGTTATATAATGAAGTATTTGTCTTGCAATTTTTCATACAAACAGAGGTGATATAAAAGAGGGTATGTGTTTAAGGAAGACACATACCACTTGTTGCAACCTGGAAAGATTAAATTTTGGAAAAGGAGAACAAGAGATGAAGTTGAACAATTTCTGAAGTTACCCATCTTTAGTAAAAACGTATTTCAAGTCCTATGCTGTACTTTTTTAGTAGGTAATAAGGCTCCTGTTCTGCCATTCTCATTCTACTGGCTGAATACTAGCTACTCATTTCAGTATTGTGAGGAGCAGCAGAGGAGACTGTTCCGATTTACCTGTTTGCCATCAAACGGAAGAGACACCAGAGAGCTTTATTTCATAGGACTATTCTAAAAAGATTGAAAATTCATCATTTTCATTCATGAAAAGGAATGAAAGGAAGGGTGAAGATGGATTTGTCCAAGAGCTGGCCCTGAGCAGAACTTGCCCACACCCTTTCAAGAAGTCAATGTTTGCTGAGCACTTCCCAGTCACTCTGAGAACTCATGACACCAATTTGTTGTGGCATTCATGTGCTGGAGCCAATACAGAAGCAGTTTGTGGCATCTGCCATCAACACAGCATTAGTCCAGCACTCCCTTGCATATTCCTCAGCTACTCATGAACACTGCTTCACTTCTGCAACCCTTCACTTTCTAGAGGCCTTGCTGAACTAATTCTTTGGGCTTGGCCTAGACTTTTTATTGTACCAGGAAAGTACTGCCAGGTTAAGTCAAGAAAACATCAACAAGTTTCTCCACCTCCTGAGGAATACATTTCTTTGGAGAGCCTTTGCTCAAGGCCACTAGAGGTTTCTCTGGCCTGGAGTGGACCAGCATCCCCTGTAGAAATCCAATGGATGCGACAGACCTTTTCAGGCAGCAGCAGGACAAAGGTTTCAGCATACCTTTCAACACCCACCCCTCCACAGCCAAAAAAACAAAAGTGTGTTTTCCAAGGCCAAAACTTGCCCGTGTGTTTAGACAACCAAGGGTTCATTTTCACAAAGCCAGGTTTGATTTTACAGGGCTACTGAAAGGTACACTTTAAACCTGTTTCTTTAACTTCTGGAGGAAAGCATACATAGGTATGCAGAGCACAAAACAGCCAAATGCCAGAAGATCTAGGGCTCATGGTACCCCCATGTAGCAGGGCTACGCTCACATACCCTGCATAGGATTCATTTCATTTCACTTAACCATATAAGGCACCATGAGACAGGAACTCAGCACCCATATAGAGGCACTCATCTCTCCTCACTGACTACAGAGGCAGTCTAGGCAACTTAATTAGACTAGACTCTCACATTTAAACAGTTTAGTGGGGTTAACCTCTCCTGGCTATAAAAGCCCAATCGCCTAGTTTCCTCTCTATGCATTTTAGATACCTTCCTTGGGATGAGATGGACTGTGTTCAGCTTCCACCGATGTCATTTCTGTGGTATATGAAGGAATCCTTGCTGAGGGGGCTGGTGTCTACTCTGTCGGTGCTGACACGAAGCAGGACAGTGGTTCTGGGCTCCATGACAAAGGTTAAACGTGGAATAGCCACATAGTTACTATGCCCTGGCCACTCATCATCGCTCTGAGAAAATGCCATAGCCATTCCCTCTCCCCAGTTTCCATACTAACAGTTTTGCCAGAAGACTGTCCACTGTCTCTCTTGGAGCCAAACTAACTGACAGCATTGATTACAAGGGAAGTTTGAGAGACCAGTCAGTGCCTGGTTCCTGCTACCTGTGGTTCTGCTAAGTAGCATCTAAGGCCTGACAAAATGACCATGTGCATATGGAGTCCCCTCTGTCACTCCCTCTGAACTGCAAGGCTTACAGCTCGCTCTGCGCATGATGGCTTCTGTTTGTGTTACCATGCTAGCTCTACCACTATTACAGGAAGACTGTTTGAAAAAGCAAGCCATGCCACCTGCCAAGGTTTTCCTTATGCCATTCCAGCGATACATGATCTGTGCCTGCAACAGACTCAGCTCGGTTTGACCATCCCTCCAAAAAATGACATGAAATTCCAGTGTAGGGAGTAGCAGGGAAAAGAAGCCCTCTCCAAGTTACTGAGATTCTGGAAATGGGGAAAAATTATCTTTTTGGACCAGTTACAGTCCCTGGAACCTACTTCTCCATCATGCAGCGTACTGTGGGACAGTTAGAATACACTTAAGGATCGTTAAAACCACAATGCAATATAATGATAGCAATTCTACTGAATGCTGGTCAGCCAGCTTCCTTAAAAGAAAGTGAAAGAGATCTGAATGTTTTCAAATTATCTTCAAAAGTGTACAAAAAAGTTTTAACAAAATACTCACAGCTAAAGTGATTTTGCCTAAGATTTCTTCTGGAATAACATCATCTAATACACTATATACATATTTGTAAAACTTATCAAACGAGGTAGACATGAGCTCCATACAGATCCAACAGTCACCCTAGAAAAAGAAATAAATCTCTTGTTACTGTTGAGCTAAAATAATAAACAAAAATCCAGAGAGCATAAAGAGATCGCTGGAATCCAGTCAAGCACTTAATTGAGTAACATACATTTGATATGAAGGATGCAATTAATCTCAATTAATTTTAGCGATCAGTTCACAGCTACTCTGAACTAATCATTAAGGGTAATGGAAGAATTGTCCCTACAGGTACCTCTCCCCCACTCCCATTTACTGATAGAGAAGTCTAGCCAACCTGTTTAGATTTGACGTTTAATTTAAGATGTCTGAAGCTAGATGAATCCAAACCTCAAAAACTCTGGATCTCAAGACGACTGAAGATATACTGAGACAAAACCATGCACAATAAGACTAAAAAAAAATTCCTTGCTGTTTATGGTAACCCTGCAGAGGACAGAAGACATCTCATAAAAGACTAGGAGATAGGGTATGGGCAAGAGAAAATGAAAGCAAATTCAAGTATGAGCTATTTTCATTTTCGATTTACATTTTACAAGTAAATAATTTAAAGGTAGACAGTTATAGAACATGCAAGTATCTGTGTTCAATCAAAACCTAAACTAAAGCAAATCATCACAGGAGAATAATATGCCTTTTTTTCAAACTCTCTCCTGAGATCTGTGAATCTACTTTCACACTGGGGATAAAAAATGGATCTCTTTAAAGTTGATCTACAAAAGGATTTCACCATATGCAAGATACATACTAAAGCAAAAGATGAAGATCAGCTTATCCATGGATTAATCTTAATTATTTCAATTTTCTGAACATTTTATGTACAGCTGAGAACAACATATGGCTTTGTGTGAACTATTCGTGGTGGATTCTAAAGTACTTAAGGTAACTCTTCTTTGCCACAAATACTAGAACAACAGAATCAGAACTGTTTTGAACAGAAACAATGTATTCTTATCTTTTACATGCTGTATTATAACTAGTGTTAAAACTGCATTAACTGTCAAATGCTAAGTAAGTGTAGAACTGAGATGACTAATCTGGTTGTCCTACTCAAGGTAACCCACATCCAAAACATTTTGTAAAGAGCAATGCCTAATGTAGGCAACACTGCCGTCGTCTGCTTGGTGATATAGAGTACAAGACTAAGTTTCTGCTTATGAGTAAGCTCCACACTGCTGTGATATAAGAAGTAACAAATATAGAAGAGATTTCCCTATATAATTATCCTATAGAAGGTAGATTTTTCCTGATTGGAGAAAAAACAAACCAACCAAGCTATTTGTTACTACATAGAAAATAAATTAGGAGAAAACTGGAACATGCATAGTCTGAAGGTGTGGCAAAGCCCAGTGCTCCCATCTAGCATACCTCAAGTCACTTTTGTTTGAGGCAATCTCCTGGTGTTTGCAGTAGCCACATGATTCGATTCACATGATTAAAAAAGCATGTAGAGCCACAGGTTTTAAGCCCAAAAAGGAATCTGGGGCTCACTGAAAATGACCTCCTGTGAAATACAAGCCAAGGAACTTAATCGGACAAGACCAAGCCTCCAGTCCAAATGCTTGGTTTAGTTGGAACAGAACTGCCTACACAAGGTGCTCTCAAATACTTTTTGCTTGCACATTGTGGTGGTAGGTATCAGCAGAGACAGCGGTAGCAGCAGTAGCACTCAGCTCTGTGCTGGATCACGCACACAAGTGGGAAACTGTTTGCAGCAATGCGGAGAGCAAGCTGCTATGAAGCACCTCACATGCCCCTAGCGTTATGTATGTCACTGGTTCAGAACTGGTTGTCCTCAGTGACAATGAATACAACACAAACTCTTGTCAGAGGAGTTATGTTGTCTTCAAGAAGATACACTTACCTCTTTTGAGAAGAGGTTACCAGATTCTCTAGGAAGGGCTGAGCTATTTGGAGAAGAAGGCCCTAGGATCAGAGGTATGGGAGGCTCCATTTTACACTGCTCGTTTGGTACCAGCCTTTTCATTTCAGCACAAGGCAGAGCAGGATCTCATGTTACTTGTCTAAGGGAAATGGCTGCTACAAGCCTGAGCCTAGAAAACATGCATTTCACCTGGAACAACACAAAAGCAACTGCTTGAAAAGCCACCATGCCGGAAACAATGGTAGAGAAACCACAGAGAAAGAGACAACTGCAGCATGGGGGGAAGAAGATATGTATGATGTTTCCAATAACTAACATAAATGTGGAGAAAGGAGAAGGAAGGATCAGGCTGCTGGAGAAAGAAAACAAATTGGCTATGCATAAGTTTGGCTGAGGACCTGCTCAAATTTAAACTGTAGGAATAAAATCAGGCAATGAATGCAGAACTCTGCAACAAATGGCAGAGGGCAACAAATCCAAAGGGCAGTTGCTGCACTTCATATTACCAACAGTGGCTCAGAGAAGGGGAAGCAGATTCAGTGTTAGTGATGTATATAAATCAAGCAAAACTGGAATCACAACTAATCCTTAGGAATCATTTATAATGAAAACAAGCATGGAAACTGTTCTACTGACTGTAGAATCACTTAAGATATTGTTGCTGTTTTGACCAGGCTTACATGAAGATTTGGTACTGCACTATATTCTTGTATTATTGTACTGAGACTATGGATGACTGGGTTCATGTGAGAATGCCAAAATACTTCTGACTGTCTGCAGTCTTCCATATATGTCCAGTGGCACTAATACTGTGAGTATCTTGTTCAATGTATTCATCGATGACTTGGATGAAGGGACAGAGAGCACCCTCAGCAAGTTTGCTGATGATACTAAACTGGGGGGAGTGGCTGACACACCAGAAGACTGTGCTGCCATTCAGAGGGACCCGGACAGGCTGGAGAGCTGGGCGGAGAGGAACCTCCTGAAGTCCAACAAAGGCAAGTGCAGGGTCCTGCACCTCGGGAGGAATAACCCCAGGCACCAGTACAGGCTGGGCGTTGGCCTGCTGGAAAGCAGCTCTGCAGAGAAGGACTCGGGAGTGCTGGTGGACAACAAGTTAAGCATGAGCCAGCAATGGGCCCTTGTGGCCAAGAAGGCCAATGGTCTCCTGGGGTGCGTTAAGCAGAGTGTTGCCAGCAGGTGGAGGGAGGTGATCCTGCCCCTCTCCTCAGCCCTGGGGAGGCCTCACCTGGAGTGCTGTGTCCAGTTCTGGGCTCCCCAGGACAAGAGAGACATGGCACTCCTGGAGAGAGTCCAGCGGAGGGCTACAAAGATGAGGAGGGGACTGGAGCATCTCTCATATGAGGAAAGGCTGCGAGAGCTGGGCCCGTTGAGCCTGGAGAAGAGAAGACTGAGAGGGGATCTCATCAGTGTGTACAAGGATGTGAAGGCGGGGGTGTCAAGAGGATGAGGCCGGTCTCTTCTCCGTGGTGCCCAGTGACAGGACAAGAGGCAACGGGCACAAACTGAACCACAGGAAGTTCCATCTGAACCTGAGGAAGAACTTCTTTCCTGTGAGGGTGACAGAGCACTGGCACAGGTTGCCCAGAGAGGTAGTGGAGTCTCCTTCGCTGGAGATATTCAAAAGCCGTCTGGATGTGATCCTGGGCAAGGTGCTCTGGTTGACCCTGCTTGAGCAGGGGGGTTGGACTAGATGATCTCCAGAGGTCCCTTCCAACCTCAACCATTCTGTGATTCTGTGATCTTCAGTAACCCAGGTTACAACAGGTGGTGTTACAGCAAAAGTGAACCGAAGTCAAACAATAGGCAACCTATAGGCAATAGAGGTTTTTGCTGCAACGAAAGCTTCAGAAAAAATTATGCAAGTCTGTAGGAATGTGATGCGTGTGTTACTAAACACTCCAATTAATACATAAATTGCTGTCCAATGTTAATTTAAGTTTAAAAAAAAGAAAAAGCCATTTCACTGCACATGCTAAAAAAGCATCAAGGAAAAAAAGCAAGATTTGCTTTACTCAGTCTCCTGAAGTGGTACATGCCATACATAAGTTTTGGCATGGGAATCTATTGATCCAGTAATATAAAAATCTACCTGATCATCGTGAATTCATGTTAGCAAGATCAATTGTAAGAAAGATGATAGATCTTTTCAATTATGCAGTTTGTCCCTGTTTGGGACTTACAAAGAGTTACCTATTGGCAAACTTTAACTAAATTTTACTGAGAACAAAAACAAAGACTGGCAGGGATGACTGAGTAGCAGTCACTCAGTACCCTTTCTTATCAAATAGAGAGTAGTGCTGGTTTGCACAGGAACGTGCTGCTTCACCTTGAAATATGAGGACAAAATTGTCTTAATGAAAGTTTCTCTTCAAGTTATGCTTTTACATCAGGTTGATTTCTGATTACAAAATGACAAAGGAGGCATCTTAATTTTTTCTTCCAGTTACAGTTGTTCTTCCAAAGAATATATTTTAGTTCTTATTGGGCATTAAATTACCAGCTGCTAATGTGTGCCTTGTAAGCATTCCAAAAAATATCTAGGAACACCCTGCACTTAGTTTTTCATTCAAAATATTGCTACCTGTGTTCTAAGGCATGCACAAAATCTGTTTCTGAACCAGGAACTGGGATGCTCCAACTTCCGAATGCAGCATCCCGAGTTCCCAGTCAATAACTGAGCATGTCACGTAGATACCAACACTGTAAATTTACTGTGTTAGGGCATTAGAGAGAACAGATAACTTTTTATGAAAAAGAAGAAACTTTTTATTGCATCTCTACTAACAAGAGAGAATCAAGAATCTCATCGTATATCTTTATACCACACAAAGGACACTTCTCCTAGAGACCAGGGAGTGCTCACTGGGGCATATGCCTCGAGCTATGTCAGCACAGCCAAAGTTTTCCATAGTAATAGAGAGTGCCAAAAGAGAAACACTTCAGAGCAGCTACATTACAAACCATAAGTGACCTTAGTCAGATGCAAGACTGCTCTCTAAGGTACCAAATGTAGACCAAGATTTTGAAATAACATATACTGCATATTTAAGAACCTATTTGGATGGTGTGTCCTATGCAAACACTTGGATACAGTCCCTCCTCTTGACAATCGTTGTAATTACTAGGTATGATCTTCAGGATAAGTGCTATTTCAAGTATGTGTCAAACATCTTAGGGACACAGGACAATCCTGTCTCTGACTGAATAGGCAGACTGCAGGAAGTATTTATTCTGTTACTGTTTCTTTTTTTAGCTGTGGTTCTGTCCTGTCTCAGAAAATCTAGGCTGCCTATCCTCTTTTTTTTTTTTTTTGGATGCTTTTATGCAGTTTGGGATTTCATGGACTATGATGAATTTCATTTTTTATGGAATTTTAATATTTCACCAACAAAAAAGAAGTTTCTTAAGTAGCCTACAAAGGATTCATAACTGTCAAAAACTCATGCACATCTTATAGCCTTGAACTGAATTTTATCCAGCCAAAACCCCAGGGCGAGATTTTAAACACTGCTTATGGGAGTTGGGAATAGCATAGCAATTATTTGAGGAAACTAATGTATGTAACATGAAAATACTTATCAAGGCATTGCAAATGCTATTCCAAACCATCCTCCTGTGGGTGACTCAAGATGAGCAGGCATCAACAGTGAAGGGAGCAAAGGCACCATATGATAATTGACCAAGAATACACCAACACTTCACAACAATGTCAGCCATATGTTACTGACATGTCCATGCTAGCCCTTCCTGGTACCAGTAGAAGTTCACCATAGGCTAGTATACCTGGCTTCCTGGGCAGATTTTGCAACTTGTAATGAATTTTGTAGCAATGAAATTCATCAGTTATTGAACTGGTTATTTTAACCTTAGCTCAGCTATGTTTGCACTACATAGGAGCCATTGCTGAGATCCTAAGTCAGACAAGGTTAAGAAAAGCAACAGGAACAGTTACTTTAAAAGAGTAATGAGCGTGATTACAGCAACTGACCACTCTCAACCTTAAGTCTTAAGGGTACTGTCTAAAACTAGATTAGCTGTAAAGCCTCCAGCAGACACACAAAATGAGATTCTTTTTTCCTCAGAGCTCTCAGCTCTCCAAACACTCATTGAGAAGGGTCTCTGGGTTTCTCACAGAATCACAGAATCACAGAATCGTTTCGGTTGGAAGGGACCTCTGGAGATCATCTAGTCCAACCTCCCTGCTCAAGCAGGGTCACCTAGAGCATATTGCCCAGGATCACATCCAGACGGCAGTGCAGAGGTGTGGCTCAGAGATAGACAGTCCCATATTCTCACTAAAAGAAAGTGATTCAGGTGAATTCTTTGCAAAAATCCTAGCAATCTTCTTTTTTCAAAGAAGCATTACTTAAAGATTCAAATATCTTTAATACTTGCAACTAGTATATGTTAATTTAAGAGGTAACAAACTGACAAGAATAACCAGAACCTCTTAAAAATAGATCTCTCCTGACTAATAACTTGTAGAGAGTTTTGTGTGCATTTACAGGAGGCAAGGGCCTCAGTGGCACAGTATGAAAACGGTAACTGACTTACTAAAGTACTGAATCCAGTCATTCCTCTATAGCCATTTTAATCAGGAATAATAGCATAATTGCCCCTTCTGTCTTCTATACTTTCCTCCAGGCTTTTCTCTTCCTGATCCTCCTCATTCCCCATCCTTTACTGGATGGGATTTTCCTCTCTCGTCTGTTAAAGACCAGGTTGTGGACATCAAAATGATCCCAAGGGCCACATGTCAAAAAACTAGTGCCCAGAGATGCTTTCTGTTATTAAAAAAAATGGGTTGATTTTTTTCTACCCCGGACCTTTGGAGAACCAAGACTATAGAGCAATCCACTTAATAGCTAGGTTAGCTGAACGAAGGGTGCTGTAACATCACTAAGAGGTGCAATATAGTGAGATGAAGGACATAGCTTCCACAGCTTCAACAACAAGAGCAAGAGTAAGTACAGGACACTGTCATGGAGGACCTGATTCCAGAATGTAAATGGCATCAGTGTGATGAAGCCCCCTATTTCATGCAAAGGTTGCAATTCTATCTCCTGGGACTTTTCCAACATTGTTCCTGTTTCAATAAACAGCTAATTAATCTCATCTAATGGGTGCATAAGAATTCAAAGAAAGTCCCATATCTGGCAATCAACTTATAGTGTTCACATTGTTACATATTACATTATATACAAACACAAACATACAACGTAACAGAGGGAGGTCCCATATGGTTGAAGAACAGGGAACAAAGAACATGCATTAAGATACTCCCTGATGAGGTACAGGCAGCATCAGTTCAGAGAGAAGACCCACCACCATGTCAAGTTCCCTTGAAGGGTGATGGTAATGACTGGCTGTCAGGCCCCAGTCTGGCTTTTGGGAATCAACAGTATAGATATAGTTTATGGCATCTAGTTATTTTTCAAGAAAACGTTTCCAAATTGTGAAAACTGCCAGAGAAAATGCATTTTAAAACTTTCCCTATCAGAAAACACTTGCTGATCAAGTGAGCCAGAATAAAAACAGGGAAATACATTCATGTGCAATAATTTTTGCTTTTCCAAATCAAACCTTTCATACTTGTAGATCAGATAATGTACAAATAAGAGGAGCAGCTAGTAGGTCTCCATCTTCCTACTTCTCTTGGGTAGGTGTCCTGGGATTAGGCTGAAGTGGCGGAAAATGGGCAAGTCTGCATGTGCATTCCCCTACGATGTGGGAGCTTCAACATCAGATCAGGTACAGGAGGAAGAATAATCCACACCTAAAAAAGAGCTGCGGCTCTCTGGAGGAGGGGAAGCAGTAACCAGGTTTTGACATTCGTCCTGAATATCTTGGAAATGGACCAAAGGCTTGCAATACAGTGTTGGCCACCATTGCTATATTCCAGTTCTTGTGCCTGCATTGAAATGCCTCAGCTGAGCTTGATGACTGGCCTCCAAGCACGGCTTAAGACTGTCCAGGCTTTATGGAGAAGGCCAACTTCCAATCGTTTTTCATGATTATTCAAAGCAAGACAACAATTGGAGCGGCTGGGAAAAGTGCAAGGAAGAGACACCATTATACCTTCCGTGGCCCTGCAGTATAATATTGCCTTAAAATATGGATAGAAATTAATGCAATAGTTAGATGTTAAAACAGTTGCAGATATGCAGGGATGAAAACACCACATTCCTGGCCATGAACATAGCTTAACTATGGTAGGATTAACTGTGATCAGCTTATATAGTTTCAATGCTGTAATCCTGGTCTTCACTGGGTGTAATTCCTGGAAGCATTATACTGAATAACTCTTTCAACAGCATATGATATGCATGCGTATAAAAGGGCCAAGCAAAATATCAGTCTGTAGGCTAGCTACTGCAGATACCGCTTCTTTCAATAACGGTCATGAAATTTGGTGCCTGCCGCAAAAGGCGGAGTAGAGCTGTAGGAGATGCAGAGAATGGTAAGAAAGATGATCAGAGGTCTGGCACAGGTTCCATGTAAGACACAGTAGGCTAGAACTTGTCAGACTGGAGAAGACATGACAGAGGGGGAACATGATAAAGGTCCATGAAACCCTCAGTGGCCTAGAGAGAATGGACAATGGTAATTGTTCACTGCTTCTTCAAATACAAAAACTAGAGATACCACTCAAAACTAGCAGAATGTAAATTCAAAATAAATCAAGGTGGGGGGACAACCAAGGGTAGTGCCTCTCAGAGAACACCATCGATGCAAAAAACATCCATGTATTTTAGGAGGAAATTGAATGTTTTCATGAAAAAGAAATCCATTAAGAATCACTAAGCACACAGATACTACACCTAGCTCTGAAGACACTCCACCGCATATGACCACAGGCTTAAGGGAAGTATCACATTTGCTTCTGTAAGGAAATACTTTGGGCCACTGCTAGAGATAGGATATAAGGCTAGGAGTTCTGGTCTGAACCACTGCAGTTGCCCTTATAGTCTAATGTATCTTTAGATATGAACCACTTTGAGGAAGATGCATGTCAGTCAGGAGTCTCTTGACACAGCCTTGGTACAGTATGTATGTCAGACAGCCTTATGAGGAACTGTGGCTATTATCACAGCAGCACCTTTTTTACAGGGGTGCTGGGTTTGTGCAGGGCTTTCATAAGGTTGCATCTGATAACAGCTCACATAAAGCACATTTGTGTCTGAGTGCTGTGACGCAGAGCAGCAGTCATCCAGTCAGTAAAGGCTCTGCTTGGGAGAGCCACACACTCAGGAGCTCATTAAAAGGAGAGAATGGCAGGAAGGAAGGAGCGACTGACACATGCAAACAGATATGGCAGTGAATGGGAATAGCATGCGTTTAGCAGCGCTCAGACATCTGGGTCGCTTAGTTAAATACGCTTGATTAAGAGTGGAGGTCTAAAAATACTAATACAAATTAACTTTCTCCTCCTTACTGCAAGTGGAAAAATGCAAAAAAAAAAAAAAAAAAGCAAAAAAAAGCAAAACACAAACTGCTATGAATGAAACAAGTTTGGAGTGCCCACCTCTCTGAAGAGTGCGCCATAAAACTGAACAATATAGGGGCAGTCACTGCTTCGCATTACTACATCAAGGTCCATCAGAAGCTGCTTCTGTTCTTTTTCATCCACTGTCGACCGAATTCTCTGAAAGAGGAAGATTGGCAGAGACTTTATCACTTACATGCCATTACTCTACTTCAGAATCACTTCTGGAGAAACACTCCAGGGACCCCAAACCCAAAGCTGAGCATACAAATGCCCAAAGCATGCTCAAACACACTCTAGAGAATTAAACCATGTTCTCAGATAAGAAAAGACCTGCAACTGAAACCTTCTAAAGCCATTTAATTCAGCCTATAAAATCTCCAAATAAATTTTACTCTAGTGAGCATTTTCATTTTCACTTTCAGATAAAATTCAGAATGAAATTAAAGACCAGAGATTTCATTGAAACCTGCAGCAAAACAACACATTCAGACCTTCTTTTCAAAATGAATTCCCACACAGTTGTTATCCATGTTAGATGGGGCCCGAGGACAGTTCTGAAATCTAACCAAGAAATACTAAAAGATAAAGAGGCTCCCTCCACCATGCATCCATTACACAGGTGCATATGCTCATTGCTAATCTCAGATCAGAAGGTCCTCATGGGGCAGAATATGTCTGGCATGGTGAAAGGGGATCATCATGTAACATTCCTCTGGTAATTCTAATGAAGGGGCAACAGTTCCAGGAGCTCTCCTCATAAAAAGTAACTTTGAATTCTTTATCTAGCATTGGCCTAGGTAACATTAACAACATACAAAGGCTTGTGTTTGAATAATTTTATCTTCCTAAAATATTCTGAAGGATTAGACAAGACCACCTCAGTAACACCCCAGTTTGAGAGGCAGGGGAAAACACACTTTCTCCCATCGTAAAATATATATATATATATATAGAGAGAGAGAGAGAGAGAGAGAGAGGTATGTATGTGTATATATATATATATATATATATATATATATATGTATATATAACCTCTAGGTTATTTACTTTTGAAAGACTACAGTAACACTGAAATGGCTTAAATCTGAAAGACACAGTTTTCATGGAAATAATCTCCAATGGAGGACATCTTAGCATTACATCTCGCAAAGTCTGATTTGGGTTTGAAAGAAAAATACAAGTTTGATAATAGCAAACTGTAGATGCTTAACCATGCAGTTTGTTACAGGAAGGATAGAGTAGACCATCCACAGTTTTTTCTGTAACTTTACAGATATAACATCTTGCAGTAATTAATCCATTTTCTGAAATGCAGGTGAGGAAAACTGTGATCCTGAAAATGTGACTCATGTTGAGAAATCATTAAAAAACAAGAAAAAAAAATTTGACAAGAAGTCCAAATCAACATAAGTAGCCTGGGCTCTCTTTCAGGAATAAAAAATGTTTGACTATCCAAGAAAGAAAGATCATTCAAGATACTATATATGTGCTTTAGGATGTGGGAAAAACTCTGCATAATACTAGCACCCACTTCCACCCACATTTCCTAGCAGAGACCTCACTGCCCTGTGTGCAACCACTGGTGGCAGAAAGATCACACACATAGCAAGCACAAGGCTAAGCATACGAAGGCACTTTCAAGGTTGGACATTCATATTGCATCATTTGAGAATTAGCAACACAACTTTAAGACTATTTTGTGATGACCCACACAAAATGAGGACGGTATTGACACTGTATAATTTTCCTTACCTTTGGTGTATCCTGATATTTTGGCATTTCACCATTCATTCTTAGTGTTCTAGTAGCTCTAGGTTGGCCTAGACCAATAATCGTTGTGTTTGTTTATACTGCCCTTTTCCTTCCCAATGAAGTCTAGAGTACTTGGGAAAACTGGCAAGAGACTTGTCCAGCACACCACAAATCTGTAACAATCACACCCTGCAATACAGTTGAGCAGGTAGGATTTTGTAGTTGCAAACAGAGCAAGAAGATGGCTCAAGGGAGTAGTAATGAAACTAAAACACTTCACCTCTAGGTCACTGGTTCAAATCTATTTCACAGAAGTTCAGTCATATCAGTGAAGAAAGTCTGATAAGTTTGATCAATTCTTTGTCTTGTGCGTACATCATCTAAAACAGTGCAAACCCCTGCTGAGATATCAAAGACCAAGTAGATTAAATGTCTCTTTCTAGATGGCACACCATCAGCACTATGAGTATGAAATGATAATGCCACTGCTCTGACCTTGATAGCAAATGATGGATTCAAAAGCCATCATGGTGGGACCTATCAGGAACAGTTGAGTCTCTCATGGAGATGCTATCCACTCCTCTGAAAAGTTCACAAAACAGGTGAGCAGCAACGCCTAAAGAAGCTTTTCACCACACTGCAACTGAGAGATCCCTTCTGTGCCAACTCCGTAACTCTCTGTCCTCTGAAAGCCTCTCTCTGGGTCATTTGGGACTCTCCCCAGCCTCCCTCTGCGTTCCCCTGCACGACCCTCTCACAGCCATCCTAACTTGCTTCTCAAGCTCTACAGCTTCACCTGAAAGCATCTCCTCCTACCTCTGACATTTCCTTCTCTGCTGTTACTCCTCTAGCTCTAGAAAGCATGCATAATACATGCTGTAGGGAGGAAGTGATTTTAACAGCACCCTAGAACAACACTGTACCCAAAGATTCCTCCTTTTTCTAAACACGTTCTCCCCAGGGAGAAACAGAACAGGCAGAGAGGAGGACGCAGAGGAGAGACAGTGGGTATAACGCAGAACTTCCAGGCAGACTTCAAGGCTAAAGGATGCCTTGAAAAGCCAGCATGGACTCCTCAGCAAATATGCTTCAGGGAGTGAAAATAACTACATGTTGCAGGATTGGGGGGGGTGCCATACAAGAATGTTGGAGACTGGAGATTTGCGAGTTCAGGAGGAGGGGAAAAAAAAACAGAGGCAGCATGCAGCACAGCTGCAGAGCTGGGGAGAAGCCCAGGCCAAAAACGATGGCTTTGTTTAGTTAGAGTGCACCAGGGAGTCTGCTGCATGCCAGCGGTCTCAATTAACCAGCTACAGAACAAGCATTCACCAGCGAAACAAGAACAAGGGAGAAACAGCAAAAGGTGATTGAAGTGAACAGCAGTCACTACCCAAACAGCAAGTAGGGCCATAATGAAGATCTGCTAATTCCCAGCCACAGTGCAAGACGGCAGTGGCTCCCACAGACAGAACCCCCTGAGGATGTAGGAGAGGGCAGGGGAAGCAAGACACAAGGCAAGGCAGACTGTGAATGTCATTCAAGATAGGGATGGAAAGGTCTGACTTAGCTTCAGGTCTTTCATCTCCCAGTCTGGTTACTCTACTGCATGAAGTCACTGCCATGGCCGAAGAATTCATGTCAGGAAAAAATGTTTTCATAGTAGAGGCTCGTGGAAAGTCTCTTTTTAACATTTCTTTGCTGGTCTCAAACTTGAACTGCATCAAATCCTCCAGGGCAAAATTTTAGTATAAAGCCAGGTTAGGATAAAGCCTTCCGATATCAGAAACAAGAACTCTTTGCTATGCCCTAGGCAGCATCAACAGGACCCAGAACAGAAAAGACATCACCGAGTCCCAACATGCACAGGAAAAGATTCAGGTGCAGTGGGCAGTGACCAGTAAAGGAAAAAAAAGCTATAAACACCAAACTGAAAACAAACTTCTCGAACTGACAGCAAGAACAGTGCTCTCTGTTCACAGGTCATAGGACTCACAGCTGTGTTCAGCAAAAAGCACACCACTGCAGTGCTTGACAGTGTCACTGAAGGGTTGGATGCTATCTGGGGAATGACAGTGACTTGAGGATACAAACTGACCAGGAGGAAGGGGGTTTTAGCCCATTCATTGCTCAGGAAGGGAACATTTACTTACCCATCTGAAACATTTTTTACTGCGCACAGAAGTATGTAAGGCTTGTATCGCCTGCAGTAAGGCTTACTCTCTCTCCCCATTTCCTTGCAACCCCTTTCTCACACTCTCCTTTCTCAGTGTAGTATGAGCAGTCCTTGGAGCACTGATTTCCCTCTCAGCTAGCCACCAAAATAGACGAATTAAATGGGAAATTCTGCTTAATAAACAATAGCAAAAAGGAGTCAAGTTCAGAAAGGGTACCTAAAAGTGCAAAGAATGGAAATGAAGCTTTACAATAAAGCCATACCCTAGCCTGTAAAAATCCCAAGACTTCTCTTCAGAAGTCATATGGGAGACAGGAAGGACAGAGAAATTTCCCCTTCCAAGTGAAGACTTGAACATCTATTATAACGCTATGGATAAGAGAGTAAACACTGAATGCAAGGCAAAACGACGTGAAAGCAGCACTACAGTCTGAACAAGAAATGGCTCCATAGCTTACTGGGAAGTCCTCTAGGAAGAATAGGGATCTTTTTATGAACGTTTTATAGGCTTGACATCCTACTGAATTTTATGCAAGTCCGAACAGCACCTTGGCTAGCTTCTCTGATTACTCAGAGAAGTAATCTTATTGATCTTGAAATTGCTTCTGATTTTCTTCAGGACAAGTTTACACAAGAACAAGTGGAAGACTGCCTAGAGAACAGTCAAAATACTATCGGCTTAAAGAAAAAAGAAGAAAACAGAAACAAAGTCAAAGGACATTGGCTGGAAATGAAAACTAGACTAGGCAATACTGCAGAAAAAAGATAACTAGATTGATGTATATGGTAAATACTAGAAGATATAGAAAATTCTAGTGTTTGACTGAAAATCATCATATCTTCTGGGGTAAGGGAAAATTGAAGTACATGCCGCCTCCCCAATTTCCTTGTCTTCCTAGTCACAGCAATTTCTGACAGAAAAACCATTCCATAGAAAAGAAGTGCAAGACTTTTCCACGTAGCCTCGACAACAAGTTTTAGGGTTATCTGAAGCACAAGCCATTTTACTAGTTTCTTGACAGTTTATTTTTCAGACAGTTCAAAGTAACAGAACCGGAAGAAGAAATTGGTAGAAGATCGTAATACTGAAACACTAATATCAGAGGAGTTCCCTACTGCCAGATAGGAATGGCTGGTCTGGCACAGAAAGTTTAAGGATGCTGATCTGATAAGAGAGAGGAATTTGAGCACAGATGTCTCAGCTGCACAGTTCTGCCAACCTTCTGAGGGCTCAAAGACACCACTGTCATACTCAGACTTCTGACCGGTATGCACACTACTTTACAGATTAAAGGTTGGCTATTTGAAATATGTGACTATTTACATTCTGAACTCTTCAAAGAGGAAACTCTTCTAGCCTCCAAGGGGCCTTTTTAAAGACCCTGGGTAATAAAATCCACACTACGCCCAACATGTACTCTTTAAGTAACAAGCAAAGCTTCCTGTTTCAGCAGTGAGAATACTTCCTAGCTTCCATTCAGGTTTGGGCTTTTATTTTATTTACCCACTTTTATACCAGTCTGGCAAATCAAAGATGCCGAAGATGTTTTAAAGCCCTTTTTTGTGACAGTGATCAAAAAGGCCAGAGTGAAATCTAAAAATAGGGGAAAAACAAAACAAAACAAAACAAAACCCTCAAATGCTTGGTGAGATTCCCCCCCACAAATTTCACCTGAATAAAATGGGGCTTCTCTAAGCTTTCTTTGATATGCCAGAGACAGTCTGGTTCCTCGAATTTGTAGTATCATCAAGGAACAAGGTGCATAACCATCACAGAGTAGCTATGACAAAAACACATAGTGATACTGGAGGGCAATTATCAAAGCGGGCTAGAAAATGGCACATGTTGTAAAGTCTCTAGTCTTGATTCAGGAATGACTGCAGTGGGCCAGATCCCGACAAAGGGCCAGGGTTCTCTGCAGAGCGGACCAAGAAGCCAGACTGATCCACGAGTCACTTCTGAACTGCCATGGACTGGCCAAAAACACTGCTAGATTAAAGAGAAAACGAGAAACCAGAAATAAAGTCAGAGGACAGTAGGTGGAACTGGGAACCGAACTAGGCAAAACTGCAGAGCATAAACAGTGCTGGTGCTGTCAGCAAATGCCTGCCAGGGGAGAGACTTCTCTCATGGAAAATGTGGAGTCCAGAAGAGAAACCTGCCAAGAAGGTGAGGAGTTAACGCACAGACTGGCCTTGCAATTGTGAATCTGCACAGACTGGGCTGGCACTGGACAAACTTGAGCTGTTCTCTTCTCCACCTGGGAGAATCTTGACTTAGTGTGTTAATAAATTCTCAGGAAAACAAATAGTTTCTCCTGGTAAGAGGAAGACTGCCACGTCAGCTGACTGACCCAGAGTACAAAAGGATTCTGAACCTCCAGGAAGGTCTGAAAGAGAGGATCCTCTTTTATTAAGATTTTGAAAACATAATACAACATTTTCCTGGGAGGCAAACAGAAGGCTTGGATACAAATCCTTTGGGTTTGATTTCTCTTTCTGCTCCTTGTCTCCCCTTCTTTCTGACATCTCTAGGAACAGGCTTTCTTTGAGAGAGGGTAAGGGACATAAAAGCATCACAGCAAAGACTGTGACCATCCACCTCTGAAACAACAGCCCAGTTCCCAGCCCACTGCCCCAAGCAGCCTCGCCAGTGTGAGGTCTGTGCTTCTGCAGCGGCAGTCTTGCCCCAAAGAGGCACAGTAATTCCTTTTTGTTACTTGAATATATATTTATAAAGGCAAAGAATGATAAAAGGTGAGGAGAGGAAGGAGAAGGATGGGGCACAAGGGCTCATTAACGAAGCCTCTTGCTCCCTCAGCAACGTTCTGGGAGCCTGAAAGCTTTGCTGAAGTTGTTTCACGTCACTACAACGAAGAGGCACAGTCTCCTCTTTTACTGCTGACGTCTGAGTACCAGATGAGAGCTTTCTGACTCATCCAGGGGACTGGCAGGCCTGCTGGTGCGAGCTACTAGACACCCTCATTAGAATTGCTACGATTAAAGCTGCCAGGATCCATAAATTGGCTGACTAGGCCAAACTGCATAAAAGAGGGGAAACTGGAAAGTGAAATAAAATTGTGTCTCCACCTGCAGATCTTGGTTATTTTGGTCATCTTTTAGCAGATGCAGGGTGGCAATAGAGGCTGAATGGTTTTCCCACAGTGGTATGAAATGTAGACAGCAAGGGGAGCAAAAAGGCTGTGATTAGAGAGCTCAGGAACAACACAAGTGAGGTACGGCTAGCAGTAGGAGCTTGAATGCCCTGCAGCATCTGTGTCACAGGGAAAATGAATTATACGAAGTAGAGACAAATTAGAAGGCTAAACTAAACCAAACTTCAAGGAATCAAAGACTGCAAAGCACCACGAAAGTGGCATGACAGGCTAAAAAAAAGCCAGAGAAAGGAGTTGGAAACAGCATCTGAGGGCATGCTACAGAAGAGCCACAGTTGCATAAGCTGAGAGGTGAGCAGGATAAATGCACGGAATCCCCAGCCTGCCTCCATGTAGCAAGAATTGTAATCAATCAGAAGGAAAAAGAGCTAATTTTCATCTGCTCATTAAAATATAAACACAGCATGCTTGTAGAACAAGCAGAATTTTCATCTGTCCACAGCCAAAGGGGACTGACAACCCACAAGGGGATGCCCTCTGAAGATGGTAACTGCAAACAGGACTCGGCCCTTTCAAAAACACGTGGGGAAAAACTCAAAGATGCCTGGTTGCTCTGGAAATCTGCAGTGGGTAGTTATGGCAGCTGGAGGAGGTCTGCATACCAATTTTCTCTGCATCTAACTAGCAGCTTCTGGAGACATCTCTGTATCTCACTCATCAGTATAGAACAGCCAACAACTTTTGGCTTGTGCCCTCCAAAAGCTATTTCCTACTACTGACTGTCCTTCCAAGGATGATTTGCCTGCTGCACTGAAGTTGCTGTAATTAGCTCTTGGCGAGGCAAAGGAAAAGCAGAGCAGCGCCATAATAAGCAGAGAGGATGGCTTTGAAATTCAGTAAGATTAAGGGCAGCCTCCCTGGTGCCCTCCTTGCACAGGGCCACTGAGTTATGGGCAGGTATCATTTAGATCATAGCTAAGATCTGAAATCATTATACTTGCATTATTTCCTCTTAAGCAGCCCCCTTCTCAACCTTTCTAAATTTCCCTCTCTCACAGATGGGAATGGAGTGGAAGGAGAAAAAAACCCAGTGTAATGGGGAAAGTTCCTGCCTACAGAGGGCAAAAAGAGACTATAGGGAGCAGCTTGCTTATTTGAATGCAGGTAAGGAATGGGGGCTTCAGAAAACAACAGCTCCATCAGCTGTCAGGACACTGCAGGCTAGAGTGACACACCAACAGAGGAGAAGGTAGGAGGCCCCTAGCATGGATGGCCTGCAAGCTGGGTTAATATACTGCAGGAGCATAGAGATAAAAGCACAATCCAGACTCCCCCAAAAGCAACTGTCTAAGTAACCTGAGAAAGAAAGGCATAGCAGTTTGGGATAAATTAATAGCTAGTTCACGATCAACCCGGTCTTGAAAACTAACCTCAAATAACTACATCATACATAAGCTGTGAAATAATTACTTCAGCCTGGGAGACCTCACATACTGTTTCACCTACAAATTTTCCTTTGCTCAATTTCATGTTTTATCCCCACTGGACTGCACAGAATAGCCCTTTCTTTTGCTGCTTACAACTTACAAATGGATACTGCTTCCCCAGACTCTACATCCTTCCTTCCCACCCCAGGGGGAAAAAAGTGTTGTGGGCTTAGCCATGCCTACCCAAGGGGAGTGGGTTCAGAGAAAAGGTGGTGGCTTCACTCCAGCCTCAGCTTTGACATTTCAAGGTTCAGACACTGTAAAACTAAGATTTTTTTTTTTTTTTTTTTAAATATCAACTCAAGTCAAGCACCTCACTGGGTGCAGCCCACCTCCCTTCCCTTGGGAAAGACAGTTTGGCAGGTCGTGCAACATCATCCTCAACTGCGTGCTTTTAAGAGCACAGCACTGGAGCCTTCCACCTCCCAGGTTGTACCTGCATCACAGATCTTTGACACTGGACACTGACAAGATTATTCTATGATCCTAAGACTCCCTTGTGCAAACACAGCCTGGGACAACAGAATCACTGTGGCAGTGGATGCGTCCCCTTCCCTGTGATGTCGGCTAAACCAACAAAACACTCTTCTCAGTACAGCTGTACCCACTGCAGAGCTTCTGCTAAGACAGTCACTCAGCTACAGGTATGTTTTTTTCCTACCTACAACTGACATGATTAGGGTAGCAAAACTTGTCGCCCAGGCCACAAACTCTGGGCCTCAGGCTGGGGGTGTCACAGCTGCACACTTTGCGCAGGCATCATTTCACCACATCAGCAGCGTTCAACCTCTGATCTGCAAACTCCAGCTAGAAGTTCCACCAAAGGCAACTAAGAGAAACAAGCCTTTAGCTTCAGGGACCCTCTAGCTCCACTGGAGATTTTCAGGGTTTCAGAAAAAAGTTGAAACATCACTGCACTGGGATCCAAAAAGCTCAACGAGACCTGGCCAATGATCCCTCTACTGTGAGGAAGTCAATATTCATTGGAGTAAAAAAATCAAGAGGATGGTGGTTACTCCAGGGGCCCTGACACACTTGAGACAGGTTATGAGTTACATTCACAGTAGTAGCCAGAGCTGGGGCTTAGACGTGTCTACCTTGAACGTGAAACCAGTAGGAGTGAATGTTTCCAGATCAGATGAGAGAGTATTCCAAAGAAGGCAGAGAGAGCTGAAAAAAGAGAGTGACACAGTACTGTATAGTTCACAGCTCTGTTCCATTCTTTTATTAGAGCCACGGGAGCACTTACAGCTGATCTCATCAACGGAGCTAAAAGACTGATGTCATTAGTCACCACTCCGCAGCAAGCAAAAAAAAGGACATATGAGAGGGAGAGGGGGAGAGAGAGAGAGCGAGAATGACTGCTGTCCACCTTACCCAGCTCCACGGACAAGCAATCCCTCAAAAACCCCCAGTAAGCAGCACTACTACAGCAGAACAAAGATTACTTCAAATTGCCCAGCTAGGAAATGAGGTTATATATTGTTTTTGCTTTTAAGGTGAGTTTCTGGGTAGCACAAAGAACAAAAGGGACAGTCCTGGAAACCACTACACTCTCCATCTCCAGAGCAGGTTCAGCACGGTAAGCACAAAGCAAGGACACTCCATCATATATCGACAACAGCAAAACACTCCTTAGAATGTGTCTACCTCATCCCAGCTCCTCTTGGAAAGGCTGTTAATCACTACACCATGGGAACATGCTTTCACAAAAAAACCAAATTTTAAGTCACTACCTTATTTCACAAAAAATACCAAGAAGGCTATTGGATGTTAACTTGTGCCTACTACCATCCTAGGCTGTATCTGAACCAGTGACCCAGAGGTGAAGGTCCATGTCACATTATCAGTCTCCAGAGACATGCAATCCTCTCAGAACAGAGGTTCCTGATAGGCATTTTCAAAAGGGCACAAGCAATTATGAGAGCTTCACAAATCACTTGACAATATGCCCATTATACAAAGTATTTTCAGCAAAAAGCAGCCTTTATACTGGAAATAAACAGAAAAGAACAGTAGATGGGTGACAGATGGAAGAACATTAATTCTCCATCACATTTCAACCCTAAATGGACTGAAGTACAAACGTAAGTATGGGCATCACCTACTTTAACTGCCATAATTTGCCCACTTGGTTTGTGGACCATTTTGTTGACAGAACCATAAGCGCCTCGTCCAATTTCTCCAAGGTCTTTCAAGTCCTCTGCTGTAAAATCCCAATGCTGTTCAGGGGAAATCTTCAATTTTCCTGATGATTCAATGCTGTGTGTTCTCAGTCTCTCTCTGTCAAAAATATTGGGAAGCAATTTTTCCACATTTTAAATAGTCTGCAAATTTCTCTTTTCAGCACTTGATTAAACATTAGAAGAGAGGGGTTCACAAAGGCTACAGCAACAATCTGACTCCACGTAGGATTTTGGTTGGGGGAGGGGGGGGGCAGGGGGGAGGGAGGATGTTAAATCAAAAATGACATACGCTTGCTCACAGCTAAAATTAATTGTAAGTTTCTCCAGCTGTGGCATAAAATTCAATGTGTCTCATATCTTAGAGTCATTCTACTCGCTCATTTATACAGTTCTTTCTACTTTGCACAAAATACAATCAGGCTTAAAGCAGGATCTGGTAACATGCAGAACCAAGAGTCTGAAGAGCACTCCCCAAACCCATAGCCCCAAAGCTCCTACTTCTCTACACCGTTACGCTCTGCAGCAACTGTCTCACTTTTAGTTTGGTTTTTATTCAATGCGGGTAAAATCTTCTGTTTGTATCAGGGGGACTTTAAAGAGAGCTTGCTCTTAATGGAAAACTGCAATTAATTTCAAAACATTTTAGAAAATCATTTAATTTTTTCAAAACAAATGAAAAGCCAATAATTTATGTTATATTTAAAAATTATATATATAGAAGCTGTGACATCTGAAAACATCAATTATCATCTGTTCAAGTGCATCTTTACCAAATACCTAAATTAGTGTTCTTGGGCAGAAATTGCTCCCCCTAAAGCCAAAAGGATTTTGTTCAGGTAAGGAGCAGAATGATGCCCACAGTCTATGGGAAAAAAGTAAAAGACTTTCACAGTCGTTTTAAAGTGCTTCCAATTACTCTCTCAAATGCAGCAATGCTATCACTGATTTAGTAGGAAACGCACATGTATTTTCACCTTAAAAAGCCACACAAGTTTCCAATTTCTCATTAATTAATGAGCTGATTCACACTTCTCTGGTCATAAAGTATGCCAAAAGCCTGAGCTTCCTACTTTCAAGTAGCAATAATAGTATCCAAGACAGTTCTCACTGTAGGGCATGCCAATCTCACACAGGTATTAGAGCAGATGGGTATTTTTGATGACCTCACATACAAGGGAGATTCTGTCAAACTAATCGCTTGCCCTCTCATCAGTTCACCTGGGCATTTGATTGAGCAACCAGCATCTGGTCAATGAGCAGAACATACATGAGGTATTTGATCAAATGCATAAAACTGATCAAGCTTACCGGTCAAAGGATTAAACGTGTTACAGCTGAGTCCACACTAATGAATACAACTGAGTATTTGCCAATCAGCAGCTGCAAGCGCTACTGAGTTGGATGCTACAGTGGATCCAAACCTGAGCTCCACGGGGTTTTATTTGGAATCTGGGTTTTGTGAGGGCAATGAGGTCAGGTCCAAAGGTCAATTTACTGGCGCAACTAAGGTTCTAATGGCTTCATCTGCTGCGTGCTGGCTTCTCTGCGACACATTGGTTTAGCACTCTCTGGGCTTTGAACAGCTGCATTTTCTGAACCTTTGACCCATCTGCTGAACTGTGTCCCTGAATTGCTCCTCCCACCTATGATGTCCCGTTCTTTCCCTTTCTCTGATTTTCCTAGCTTGCCTAGCTTTCCTAGCTTCTCTGATTTTCCAACCTGCCGCTACCTAGAGTGTCCCTCCAACTTCATTGCCCTTAAGAATAATTCAGGGGAAGACCTATAATAGTGCTACAGATGTTAAGTACACAGAAGCCCGCAGAGGCAGAGGTGGCATCTATTAGTTAGCATTATCTACATTCTTTAAGTTTTTGTGCATTTGATTTCTCAAACAAAACACTGCATTTAGTTGGGTTCTCCATGGAATCTGCTTACTGAAAAGCAAGGAATGAAAATAAGTAAATAAGAGCAAAGAAAAGAAAAGAAGAGCAGAGAAAAGAAAAGAAAATGAAAAAACAGAAACATGGCCTACAGACTTGCCAGCTGTCTTTGCAGGCAGCTTACACTGGAAGCAAGGCTACATGAATCAGCTACCATTTAACTGCTCAACCATCCTTCTTTGTCAGTACCATAAAAATAGTTCTTCTTTTGATGGAAGAACTAAGGTGACAAGTGACATGTTGAGGAGGCACTGGCAAATGGACATTTCCTGCCTGCCTCCTGCCAGCTGGAAGAGAGGAAGAAGCAAGATCATTCAAAAAGAGCAAAATCTTATTCTGAAAGGCAGGAAAAAGAAAAGGTAAAGAGGTGTTTCCATGAGGTTGAAATGTGAGCATTGATTTTCTGAATAAAACTTGTCCATCTTTTGTTTCCAAAGAACATGCCATACTTAAGTTCTCATACCATTAAAAAATTTACATGTTGACATGGTTTATTCAAAGAAAGCTATCTCAAATCTTCCCTTTGTCTGTTTCTCTGCCAGGAAACTTTGCTTTTCTCACCCTATGTCAGAACAGAAAGCACATTTGAATTAATTTCTTGTTGAACAAGAAGCCTGTTTCTCCCCAGCTGTAGTGTGACAGCAAATCTATGCCATTGTTCCTGCAGCTGCAGGATGGTTGTTTCAAGCAGCAGGGATGAGGATGTGAGCTAGGAAATACTCCTCGCTTAGGGTTTTTATTTAGGTGCTACTATATTCTGATGTGAAGCAGTGTTGCCCAGGGAACTACAAAACCTACTCCCTACCCTATTTTGTTATATGGTTTGAAATGAGGTGTACTGTCACTGTCCACCTACAAAATCTCATATATTTTAGCTTGGCTTAATTTCCATTACTTACTTATGATGCCATCTGCCTTGTATCGTGATCAGAGTTTTTTTCACATTTTTGGCATTTTTTTCAAATACCCAGAGGAACGGTCAAACAACCCAATGACAAGCTTGACAGAGCGAATGATATTTTATTATATATTTTGCTCATTTAACTAGTTGCCAGAAGTACGTACTGCAGTTTTCCTTTAAGCAGCGTGGCCTAGCTTAAAAATCATAACTGGAACACAATTATTACTTTTAGCATCAAAAAATTATGCTTTATACCAGGAATTTTTCAATGTAAAGAAAAAAAAAAAAGAAGAAGAAGAAAAAAAAGGAAGGAGATTCTCCACACCAGGAAGGCAGCTCAAAAATGCAAATCTAGAAGACAGACTCTCTGCATTGACATAAAATAAGAATATTCTGATGAAAAACTGAGTGAAGCAATACAAATAAATAAAACAGCAATGCAGCACATCTATTACTAGATTTGCACTGCTGCAGCTATATGAGTGCCTAACTCCACAGGGCAGACATGCCAAAAAAATACAAGGCCTGTCTAAACCCACACTACATCCTACTGCAGTGGGTACTATACTAGCTTGCTTTAGAGAACAGAAAAGTAACCATACAGAACAGTGTTCAGTGAGGGCGAAAAGTAATTAATGCCCAGTTCCTGCTTCTGCAATAGATCAAATTTCAATCACTGTGTTTAGTGCTCATTACAGTTTGCACAGATGTGACATAAGGCTTCTCTTACCGTTTCTTTTTAAAATTGTGCAACCCAAATCTCTCTAAAGCTAGGAATGTTGGTGTAAAACCAGGCATATATTCTTCAAAAGAATAGGATGCCTAAAATGGACTTGCTGGAATTTGTTTTATTGTTTAAAACAAATGCATTATGCATTCATTAATACCTAGAGAAGAAGGCTGGATTCATATAATCCTCAAACAATTGAAAGGATTTTCAAATGCACCTTTGGGGCTATACCTCCTGTTGACTTGTCCAGCACTTGAGCCTCTAACTCCCTTTATTGCCCCTGAAAATTTTTAAAAGCAAAAACTATCATAGGCTTAGGACACAGTTGCAAATATTGCACTGGAAAGACACCAACGTATCGGTCTTATTGCAGATGGTTACTATGCTTGTCACAGCAGTTATTCCAGGGATTAGGAACACCAAGCAAGACAACAACTCCTCCTAACAGTTGCCCTTTGTCAGAAATAAAAATGTTTGTGGATCCAGCTTGGCAGGAGGCACACAGACTGCTGGCGCCAGGCACCACAGCTGGGCCAAGGACAGCGTCACACACATTCGGGACGTAAGTTTGCTCATTGCAAGCTCGGTGAGCTAGATCCACACCGGAAAGTCTGCCACAGCTAAGAGGCCCACAAAATCTAGTGGAAAGGAACCACAAAGACATTTTGAAGCTTTTGGACAGGCCATGTTAGTTATTCAAGCCCTGCTATTAGCACCTAACTGCAGGGATGCCAAAACTTTTTAAAACAAGCACGTTTTTTGGCATGAAAAAAGGAGGACTGTGGGGACAGGCAGAGAAAAGTTTGTGTATTTTTAGGCAATACTGAAAGTTATCGGACATGAAGCAAGGCCAGAAAGATGCTATAGGTAACTGCCTAAATCTTCTGCTTTATGCTTCACTTCATAAGGAAATCTGTGGGATTCAGAGCAAAGAAACCCAAAAGTTATGTATACAACATTACAGTTGACATGAATAAAACAGATCTGCATAGTCAAAAAGATTCAAACAGACCAGCTGTGCTTCACAGACCTGCCAAATGCCAGATTTTTCAAGGAAATCTCTCATTAAAGCTTTTATTTATATTTTGGTTAATGAGAATATATCACCAAATCTAATTCTCCACAAGTCTGGCAGAAAGCCGCTTGAAATGATGGAATTTCAGAAACTGTTCTGTGGTCAGCATGGTTAATAAGCCAAAGGAGTGCTAAAACTTAAATTCAAACAAAAAAGCTTCCATGCAAACTATAAAGTTTTAGTAACATTGTGCACTGTTCACAGCTTCAGAGAAAAAATGAGGCTTAGGACTCTGGCTAAAAGATTTCAACCAAGCTTTTTAAATAACCTAGAGAAATTGTAATCCTTCTATCTAAATGCCTGAGTTATTCATAAAATAGATTTTTAGACCCTGCAGGCTAATGCTGATCAAAAAGCAACCCTATTTTAAATTTCTCCAGAGAAAACCTCCAAAAGAAAACTTTCAGTTATTTCTGGAGGTCTGAAAACATTAGTAGTCTTGCGAGATTTCAACAGATTCACGGGAAGAAATTTATGCTTTCAATAAAAAAGCTAATAGGCAATGGAGTTCCCTTCAAAAGGGGCAGAATTAAAGTGTTTTTGCTCTGACTCATTTAAGCTGTCCTGAGGCTTAGTCTCATCAGTTATACTAATAATTCCAGATTCCTAGCCATGAAGAAGATATACAGGAAATGTATCAAAAGAAGGAAATAATTTAGTTTTGCATCTCTTACCTACTCAGATTAAAAGCAAAAGCACATTTACTCCCTCTCATCATGAACAAGTGGCAGAAGTTCTCCTTAGCATTGCTCTGGCTTTCTATGCACCTCCAAAACTTTAAAACAAAGATAGTAAAAAAACATGGAAGACTGCACGGATCCTTTCACAGCCCTTGAGACTCAGTCCAGCACACATTCAATTTTGTTAAGATTCTCACTGACTTTAATGGGGTTTGGCTGAGGCTTTAAAAATGTCAATATTTTATAGTAGTTTACCAAGGGAGCTTAATGAGTTACAACAGATTTTGATTAACCCTGCCCTTGACACAGAGGAAACCTCTCACTTCAGCATGGTGAAACCTGTCCTGAATTTAACTGAGCATATTAATTTCAAACTCATTTTTATTTGGACATGAGCCAGACCGCAGCACATCCACTGAACCTTCCATCGCTGGGTATTCTAAGCCTTTGCTGGATTTAAGCATGTTGGAATAATTTTAAAAAGTCTCAGCTAATTAATTTAAATAACCCTTCTGAGAATGCCGACTCTTTTTCTGAAACATTACATTTCCTGAGCCATGGTCAGCTAACCGTGAAAGAACAGGCAACAGAGACATGAGCACATCAATAAGAATCAACAAAGGAATCGGAATAGATATTTTAAATATTTTCAAAAAATGATACTGAGATGCAATATCATTATCATCACACAGAAATCACTCATGGAATGATGCTATTTCTGAGACAAATTCCATTACTTTATAGATGCCATTTTTGCAGATATGGAAATATTTGACAATGGCTAACAGACAGTTAAGCTTACTGTAGCCTGCTGGAAAGTTTCTGGATGAGGTCCGCTTCTCTCCTTTTGAAACTGAACGGGACAATGTGATTACTACCCAGTGTTGCTTGTGTATCACTTCAGCCAGGAAAAGTTGTGAAAATGACAGGAAAACATGGTGCTGTTATCACATGACACAATAACGTATAACACAATACTCATCTAGTCACACTACCTTTGGAGTGGTTAGCATAAGAAATTAGAGAGCTATATATTTTTCTTCCAAATTTCACCTAACGAACCCTCCCTCATTGGGAGAAAAGCAACAGCATGTACATTTGATGATCTGAACTGTAATTTAACACATGAAATTGCAAGCATATTGTTTTCTTACAAGAGTGGCAATTATTATTTCCAGTTGTATCATTACTATGATTAAAAACATGACTAACTGTATTAACCTTACTAATCAAATAGCTATACATTAGTGACACGTTGCCTTAAGGCACATTGACCATCACTACATTGCTTTTCTTGTGGTCCATAAAGCAGAACTTACTAAAAAAAAAAAAACTAGCTTCCATTTCGGATCCACCAATCTAGGACTGGCGGTCTCTTCCGGGACTTGTCGTTCCTGGTAGGTCAGCCCATCTCTTAGTGAATAAGTTTGCATGCCTCGAATACGTTATGTAATTTCTTTTTTCCTCCAGAGCTGCATAACTGACAGATGAATCACAGACTAATTACCACTCTATATTTTAAGACTTCTATAAGAACAAAAATCAGGTTCTGGATCTCTGGGTCTCTCAAGCTCTCCACCTACAAAATTCTCCTTGCCCAATATGAAGACCCATGATCTCAGAATGGTTCTAGTAGTTCAGGCAAGACGGGTTCTTACTAAGGAGGACTTAGATCTTGCTTCTTGAAGGACAAATAAAAAATAAATACAAGGGCTTATAAAAGTGAACAACGCAGCTGTCTCCAAAGGTTCAAAAATGTCTACTTATGGTTTTGTTCAGCTCCTCGTTGGAAACACCTGAGAGAGCTAAATAATAAGAACTACATTATTTCAACTACATGAAATATTTTGGCTTCAATTACTCTAACAAGGAATTTTTCTAATTTAAACTTTTGCATGTTAAAAAGCTCCAACCCTAGTGTCAGACCGCTAAAAGCTCTCCAAACTATACTTAAGGAATTTTTTTTTCCTGTTTGGGATAGAAAAGCTTTCAATAACGTCACATTGCTTAACCTGAAATTCAGTGCAACTCTGGAGAAACGTGCCTAGCAATATTTTTTTTTCCAGTGGCAGACAAGGACAGGTAGGAGAAAAAGGAATCACCTAACTGCAAGACAAAGATTGCTTTTTCAAACATGCATCTATTAAATCCAGTGACCAAAAGAGAGCTCACAACAAGACTGAACGGGTCAAATCTGATTTGTATTTTAAAAGTGCCCCTCCTATAAAATGTAAGTTTCCTATTTGCCAGGGAAAGTAATTGCCTAACCACAGTCCCCTTGCTCCACAGTCCAATAGTATTACTATTAGATTTTAAATTTTGGTCTCATCAAATGACTATGGGAGCAGTTTTCTCCACTAACTCTTACGGTCTAAGAGGTAATTTTCTTTAAGTTCTGTAAGGATGCTCCCCTGGAGTTAGGCCAGTCGTACAGATAGTCACCTTTCCCAACCTTCGCTGCTATGAAATACCCACCTAGAACATCAGAGAGTCTGAATATACCCAACTGGATTACACAACCCCCCCCCCCACCCCCCCACGTTCCTCAAAGATGGCAATCGCCTTCACGCTGCTCTAGCAATCACTTTCAACTGACCTGGACTTTTGTCAGCAAAGGTATCAGTTACATTGGGCACAAAGGAGTAATTGTCCATCCAAATCTATTCCAAACATATTTTACAAAGGAGACAATTAAGACTAGCTTGAAGAAAAGACTACTTAAGAGTCACAACGATCAACTGTATACAGGCTTGGCCTTTTGGTCTCTTTTTTCGGAGGTTTCCCAAAACGCAGAGACCTTCACAATAAGAAGCAACAACATCCACCTGAATCTCAAGGAGGAGGTCTGCAATTTCTACCTGAGCCCAGTTAATCTAAGTCCTTTTCAGAAGTCAGTTCCTCAAACCAATTCAGCCCTGCAGGCCAGCTCCTACCTCCATCAAATCCATCCAATGCATAGGCAAGTTATTTGCATGAGCTCTTTTTGTACAGCAGTTTTTTTCTGGGTACATCCCATTCATTCAGCCTAGATGCCCTCCACTTCTAGAGATACATGCTGAAAGTCACTCATTTATGCAAAGGAAGAAAATAAAAGCTGTTGATGATGACCTGCAAGGTCGAAGCAGTCTCTGAATCTGCAGACTCTGTTCTCTTTTTTTCTCTGCTTCTTGAGGTTTACAAAAGACAAAAGGTATAAATTCCTTCAGTTTGAGCTCAAAGCAGAAAACTCAGATCACTTCTCAGTAGCAGAGAAAAATGCAAGATATTTTACTACAAAGAGGTGATTAATATTTGAAGAGATGAAGTATGTAGCTCCTGCTCTGATGAAATACAGTGATCCCCAGTATACAGAACAGCAGTGAGTAAAGCTTGTTTCTGCAGCTAGCAGCTGCAGTCTGTTAGAGTTTCCTGAAGGAAGGCATTTCACAAGGTCCAAAGCTGCAAACTTAAGTTTCAAGTCCAACTTAAATCACACATACCACAGTTTTGTTAATCTGTGCATAAACCCTTTCTCACATTTCTCTGTATCATACAACTAGCAAAACACTTTGTGATTGACCATCACGTCCCCATCAATGACAATTACTTTAGGTCAGAAATTAGATAAACCATCTGTACAATACAGCGGAGACAATTCCTGTACATAGACATTAAACTGGTACCAATGTTTTATCAATGTCCTAGTTTGATAGCTGTAAATAATTATTCAAACAATACATTTATCCAAAAAAAAGAGTATAGACCAAACCTATTTATGTGTATATATATATATACACACACACACATATATATACACATACACATATATATACACACACATACACATGTATATGCATATATATACACATACATATTCACAGATTTTACATATGAACTGTAACAGAAGAAGGCACTGGTATCTGCATAGGTAAACTGGGTTGGCTGCTAAAAGACAGCTAGACACTGAGGTGCAGTCCTGTAATACTGGACAAGTAGCATTCTGCATGAGGAGCAGAATTCACAGAGCTGAATCAGACACCTGCAAGCTTCTCCACACTGAATCAGGAGACACAGATGTGCAGATCTGGGATAACGAGCAGGCTGAATGCTAGGACATATAACCTAACCCACAGGAAATGGCGCAAAGTGGGGTGCATCTGAGATTTTCTCACCTGAGCTTGGGTCCCTGTATTAAAACATCAATGGATTGCATACATGTAATTAGGAGACACACACTGAAATGATTTCCTCTGCATTGGAGAGTAAAACGTGCATAGGGGTACAAACTGCTGGACCACCATTTTCCTCTCACAACACCAGCAGGTTTTGCATATTAAGTAGTGATTACTGTTTTTGCCCAGGAAGGGCGGAAACCTTGGATCTAAGCTCTCTTCAGTCTGAGGACTTAATCCATATCCCCAGAGACTGACTTAAAAGGCATGCAGGATGGGACACTTATTTCCCCTGCTGAACTTGGATCAACCCATAGCTAAGAAAGCAAGATTCATCATTCTAGAAGAAAAGACGCTAAAATGAAAATGCCAAGAAAGTACTCAGCCTCCGAGCTATTACGCAAAGATGAACAACTGCATCTCCTACCCTCTGGCTATATTGGCTATATCTCCAGATATGGGGATGCTTAATTTCCCGTCTGCTTCTATGCAGGCTAGTAGCAATCCAGGCAGCTCAAGAGATCCCAGTGGCACTTTGGGGCGTGGGCCACAGGTAACAGACTGGTGCCACAGGAAATTTTTATCAAAAAGCTCAAGTCCCAAAGACACCTCATTACTTGAGGAAGGAAGGAAGGAATTTGGGGGTTACTCTTCAGAACTTCCATTTCCCAAATGGAATTCTGGGTCTCAGCTATACTTCTCAATCATGGAAAAATTATTGTTGAATACAGATAATTAGACCCTCTGAAGCTGGCCTGAACATTAAAGAAGGGTCAGAGATGGGGACACATCACGCTTTCTGTACAAGGTATGAAATACAAGTTTTAGAATGGCTTATAATATTTGCTGGGTAAAATGGTAAAGCATAGAAACATATGTCTTAACAAAAACTAATAGTTAAAATAATTTGAAAATATACTGACAGTTTAAAATTTCATTGGAAAATCCAATATGAATGGACCTATGTTCCCTCATTTTCTCTCTAATCCTCCAGAGGAGATTAGGGTGTTTTTGTGTGCTGAATGCCTTTAAAATCCCCAGGCACCAGGTTTTTACAACCAGTTTCCATACACTGCTGTCTTTGCTAGGGGATGCAACACCTAGGAACAAAGGAAAGAAAAAAGGAGAGAAAAATGTGCTTGTATTATCAGAATAACAAAAACAGAACGCAAGAGCTGGTATTGATTCTGAAACTATTTGACTTACTTCCACTTTTCTTAAATAATCATTACATTTCTTACATCTTTATGTGAATTATACTGCTATGCTAGGACCAGATGTGTTCTTCCTGATGTGTGAATAGAAAGCTGTAACTCAGAAATCCCTGGGGTCTACTAAATACTAATGTTACACCTGCTGTTCCAACAAGACCTAGTACATTTGAACAAGCAGGATACAAGCAGTAGAAACAAACCCAAATTCTTATACTACACTAAGCTTTCAGTACTTCTGAAATCTTGAACTGCTTTCAAATAAAATCAGCACTGTCCCTCACCTTAAACACATCAAGGATTCTGCCTTTCCAAATCCTTAAATATTGGGAAGAAAATTTCTAACTGGTCAGAAGACAGTCAGTTCTTATATCATCTTCCTTATTAGACTACAGAAATTGTTACTGAAGTATTCACTTCACACTCAGGTTTATAAAGTTGGGCATTTAAACTGGGCTGACTAAGCAAGAACACTATCCTCCAGAGCAAGAGTTCTGTCCTGAGCAGGCTGCAAGCACCTGGCTTTTGCCATGTGCACAGATGGACCTGAGGATGACAACACTCCTACAAAAGGGCCTAACCAGACACAGGTCACCCAGACATGCACGTCACTAGACAAAAGGGAGACGTCACTTTTCGGGAAGCAGGCACGAGAAAGAAATTCTACGGGATACTTATATTCAAGGGAGATGTTGCGAGCCCAGCTTTAGTTTTCTATATAGACTCTATGTGGATAAATAGACTGCAGATTTGAAGACTAATAAAATTGAGTTTCCTTTGAAAACGAACGTTTCCACCTTACTTCTGTACCTCAACATTTTCTTATCTCCACAGAATTAAATACTTCACCTCCCTCCACATTTTGAATATAGGAAATACCATTCCACTTTGCAGAAAAAAATACGATAATTAACCTTAAAATTATCAGTCTTCAGAGAATCTCCTTATAAACCATCTAGATTTCCCTGGAGAAGGAAAACTCTAGATAATATCACTAAAAACACGCTGTATCCCTTCCAGAATGGACCACCCTCGTGTTCCTGCTCCCTGCATGCCAGTGAAAACAGGCTTAAGGAAGCAGTGTGAGGAACTGAAGCCTTGAATTAAAAAATGCTGCAAACTCACAGGCATTTCCTAGGTGTGTTTCAGACACCTAGTACCAACTGTCAGGACAGCACTCTTTCGCGCTACTGAAGAGGCAGACTCCACAGGAACATCAGAAAGAGGGATCAGTTTTATGCCCACAGCACAAAGACAGCTTGATAGCTGCAAGGTCAAATTCTGCTCCCAAACGAGCAGCTCTGACTACTGTTACATGCATGTGAGGAGCCAGGGGAATAGCTCCTAACTACACAAGGAAGTTAATCTCTGGACAACAGATTATTAGGAGATTCATACCGAATTCCTTCCCTGCCACAAGCTTCTTGCTTAACCTTTACGTTTCCCAAATTATGTTACTCTCCAGTTTCCCATCTGCAAAATTGGGAACACAGATCTTTCTGCAACCATTTAGGCTCCCAAAGTTTAATCAATGAACAAGCGTGAAGCACTCAAAACCCATGGTAACGGGAGCCAGGTAAGTATTTAACATCAGGATCACCTAAATGTAGGTGATTAGGTTTCCAAAAGTTCTGAGGACCCCAGGTCCCACTAGACTGGAAGGAAGCTACAGACGCTCATCACCTTTGAAAAATCAGTATAAATTAGTTTAATGTCGATTTACAAGCTCCAAATTTTGGTCCCAAAAATAGAAGGCTAACTTTCAGAATGAGAGGGCTGAGGTACCAAAACCTGTGCAGAGAGAAGCAAACAGTCCTACTAGGGCACTGGTGCTCTAAAGGACATGGAGTTTTCCCCAGAAATGTATTTTGAGAAGGGGAAGACACCAAAAAGCTCCCCTGCAGAGAACAGAATTAGGATGTTAGAGAAATTCTGAAACTTAGCAGGTGAGAAAAAAGAGCTTAAGGTAGCATGTTCAATCAAAATCTCACATTAACTTTGATAAAAAAAATCTCTCCAAAGAGGAGATCTACTTGAAATCTAAGATACTAAACACTAACATTTTACAAACCATATCACCTCTTTGTCAATAAGGCTACAGAGGTCATCGGCCAACTAAAATTGCTGTAAAATTCTGGAAATAAACACAAATGTTAAATATTGACAAAACTCACCGACTTGTCAAGAAAGCTCCTGAAAAAATGATGTGTAAAAAAATCATTGTAAAAAAATCATAAAAAAAAATAAAAAAAATCATAAAAAAATCATAAAAAAAATCATAGCACTTAAACTACTACTATGTTCCTATTGAAAGTGCAAACCTATCAAAACATTTTCTGTGGACTCCCTCAAACATTTAAATGCATTACCTGAGTCCTTGTATATATCTATTTCACTTATACCTAATTGAAAATACAAATAAGTTTCCTCGTAACTACATTTAGATACTGTAACTTTTAGGAAAAGTTGTAGAATGTTCACAGGAAAAAAAACAAATTCTTAATTTATATCTTTTACACTGAAACCTATCTCTAAGACTTCCAGTCTTCCAATCACGTAATGAGAAAGTATCATGCAACAGAAAGGCACCAGAAATCTGTAATATTAAAGATGTGGAATAACTGTGATAGAAATGGGGAACAAACACAGAACTACTTACAGGTAATTTCACACGAGTAATTGCGAACATGACAGGTTCAGGAACTTCCACTTCATGTTTTAATACTTTTCAGACAAATGTTAAAAACTCTCCTAAGTCATTTCCTACGGAACTCAGCCAGCTGTAGGTTAGGCAGCTAGAGAGCAGCCTGAAACCAGGCGCCAAAAAGGTTCGAAAAAGCACAAGAGAAGACTAAAAGAGAAATAGACACTTGAGAGAAACTTTGGGATAAGCAGAAAAATCTTTTCCCGGTAATGACAGTCCTTAAACTATGCTGAAATAAAGGAAGCAGCAGAGTCTGAAGTGCAACTGGACCTCAGTTTGCTTTTGAGGAATCTAACCTCAAAGCCTGTTAAATAAACGTCTGCCAACACATCCCTTGGGATCTATCTAGGGGCATGTGTGAATCTCTCAGATGTCACAAGAGGAAGAAGTTACACTGCACATCTCTAGAGTTTTAAGTGCTGCTGAACCCGGAAAAAGACATCCAAATGCTACAGACAGGCTACAGGCCAACAGATAGTTAAGCAGCTGGATTCATGTTCATTAAAAGAGGTCACTTCACCTTGACAGCTTTCCAAACCAGACTGCGATGCGCTGTGCTCAAGTTCTGGAGAATTGGTACCCCTGAAAGTTAACACACTTCCCAGCTAATAGACAAGACATTCAGGAAATAACATATTGTGAAACAGATGCCAAATAAAATCCTTTCTGTATACTTATTTTATAGCAAGTAGCCCTAAAATCTGTAGTCTAAAATCAAGATCAAGACATCTGTGCTCCAGAAGAGTACGATGCTTTCCAGAAAATTAATAAACACCTCTATAGCACAACTCACTGGCTTGGTTCTACTGATGCCAATGAGAGCCAGCACAGTACAGACTACCTCCAGGCACACTTCCCATGCACAACTATACCAGTCAAATCTCACAGTATTGTTCCTGTGTTAGTGTCATTTGAGCCTCCTTTCAGCAAAGGCCACCAGTCGTAAGTTGCTCTGTAGAGCTTACATACAGATAATTAAGTAATCTAATTTGGCTTGTGACCTAAATCCTATCTGGATGCAGAACAGAGGAGGTAAAAGGTGGGATGGTTTTCAATAAGTTGGAAGTAGCAACTAAAAACCAGTGGTTCTGAAATTTAAGGGATCACTCTAACCATGGCTTGTGATCTCCAGCCTCTGTAATATCCGCTGCAGCAAAACAAAGTGTTTTTTAACCCTGTGTAAATCAGAAATGCAGCCTAAACTAATGAGGATGTGCTGCGGTCTCAAGCAACATCTCTCCAGAACATCCACTGCTACCCAGTCTTTAGAGCACAGCAACCACAAACCAGCTTTCCTGAATCTGACCAGGCCTAAGCAGGTGCAGATGCTTTCCTGGATTGGGGCTTCAACTGTCAGTAAAGTATTTTCATACTCTAGATTGCACCCTTTCAAGTAAGAATTTCACTCCCTAAAGATGGCTTAACTAGCTGAACAATCACGCTGAACAGACATCGCCCTGCTTAATGTGGCATGCAAAACACAGATTTTATTTTTGCAGACATACACTGCTTAAATACTTTATTTTTCAAATTAATCTCCGTAATAAAGGCTCTATTCCACCTTTATTCTGCATAGGTCATATGTAAATTACATATATTACCATGCCAGATGCTCTATAAACAGGCTGGGTAGCATAATATAACTAGAAAAAAAAAAAAAAAACACTCACTGCACTCCTAAAATAGATTTGGTAGTAACAGTCACAGTTGGACTAAACAAGATGCTCCTTCTTTTTAGCTTTTTTTAGTGGTCACGCTCATGCTTCATTAGTCGCATGCAGCCACAGAACCACAATCCATCTTCATTTCAAAATTTCTGCCTTGACTTCTCTTGCTGAACACTTTACCCTGGGACCTAGTTCTGAAAGATGCCATTAAAGGAATTAAGATTAGTTATTAGCTCAACTTCTCAGAAGTTCTGGATTTTAGCAGGCAACACCCCTTTAAAAGCATTGCTATTAGAGCACAGATAATGATGAAAAACTCAATTCTATTGCATAATATATTCTACTTGTGAAAGAAAATCACAGGCAACACAAGCTACAGTAAGAGACTTCTGAAAGTCAGCTCAAGCTCTGCCCATCCACTCCACAGGGTCTGTGCAGAAAAGCCATTTACAGTGGCTTTTAGTAGCAAAAAGGCAATATAACCTTCAGTATTGCCAGGAAGGGAGATTTCAGGGAGCCATAGCCCAAATCACAGCAACCAAAAATGTACCTCCAGTTTCTAATCTCATTCAAAGCCAGTCTGAGTCAGTGTCCTATTTAAAGGTCACTTTAAAGCCCCCTGATTTTAACAGATGTTCTAATTCAGAAAATATTTAGGGGAGCAATGGGGGAGCAGTTCCATCCTCCAGTTTTGCAGTGAACTCTGCCATCCTCCTCCTCGCTCCGTTTCCTCATCATCAATAATAACGAAGCGTTGCTCTTTCAGAGATACCCTAATGCAACTGATAGCAGACTTAAGGGAAGGAGGAGGAAGGGCTGGGCAGGGGGAGGTGTGCTGGCAGGGGCAGAAGCCTGGCGTGGCAAGGACTAGGAGGGACAAAATAGGAGCAGTGGGGCCCCTGCCAGCCCCCCTCGCTGCCACTCAGTTGCTACAGCCCTGGCTGGCTCCTAGCTCCAAGGCCACCAGATGCCACTCCTTTGCTCCCTACAGATCCACGGCAGCACATTGCTTTATGATATATCCCAGAGGGCTGCAGCCCCATCTTGAGAACCAAACTGTAAGATGTGTCTTAGAAAACACTGCAGAAGATGGGAAAGAAAAGATGGGGTGGGGAGTGAAGGGGGAATGATTTGGGCAAGAAAATCATTTGAGAACCTGTGCTCCAACTTTCTCCATCAGGTAACAAGTGTGTAATCTACGATCTCTCTTTCCCAGGAAAGAGTATACCAGGGCACACCCTACATAAAAACAAAAAAAGTTTTTACCCATGAGAACAGTGAAGTTCTGGAAATAGCCTGCTAATTCAGGAGCACAACTGATCCTATACCAGAGCTCACTACGTTATAGAAGATATTCTATAACACATGCATGACTTGCAACAACAGAGAAGCACAGCTAATAGTCCAGGAGATTCCTAGGCTCCTAATAACGTCCCATTTTGAAATTGGGATTTCATGATCTTTGAAATATTTATTCCAGATAGCATGCCAATAAAAACAAGCAACTAATAGGAATGAATTGAGTCATATATTGAACATATATCACCAGGGAAACCTTTCAATACCTTCTGCGGAAACCAGACCAAGTGCTAGGCTTCAGTTCACTTCAGCCAATATAGGTATCACCTCCTCCTTGCAAGAGCTAAATTCTATCCCTGACTTAGGGTTATTCCCCAAATTATTTCCTCCATGCTCCCCAACTTCTTTTCTAAGACTCCTAAGACCTCTCAGACCAAGAAATAAACCCTAAAAACAAGACTGACCTCACACCTTGACAGGTTATGTGAGGTCATATACATTTCACAAGCGTATAAAGCCAAGAAACAGCTCTATCAGACCAGCAAGAGAGATCACAGACTGCAGGCAATTTTGGTCTCTGGTGGTTACACCTTTGCCTTGATGACGAGTATGGCCACAACTGATGATCTGAAATTTTAGAGGTCATGTCTGGCATGACAAGCTTTCTCTCTTCTGCAGTGGTTTCTTTGCTCCAGTGATACGGTTTATACAGAGGCCTCCTCCTTTCTAACAAACGCAACACTAGTACAAAGAACCCCATTTTGTAACTTTGTTCTCTATTTACATAATAAGAAACCACATTCTTACCTGAATATCCACCAATCCAGCCTGATCAGTTCCCCGATCAAAACCTGTTAATCAAGCAAAATACAGCTAATAGGCAATTTACATCTTGTGGCACCTGCAGGTCACTAAACTGCCTCCTCTCAGCTCCCCACAGGTTATTTCCAGAGCTCAGAGAAGAATGAGGCAAAAACGTATTTGATGAGAGGAAACTCTGCCCTTCTGGAGGCAGATACAACGGGACAGCCTCCGGATTGGTGGATCCAAGTCACAGAAACCGAAATTTCATGTGAGAAATTGACCTCTCTGTATCTTCAGATCCACCCATCTGGACCAATAGGATTTACACAGGGAAATCCACAAAAGGAAGTGTTGAGCCAGCACTTATCACGGGAAGTCAAACAGCATCAAAAAGCCCAAGTCCACTCAATTCCATCAGGCTGGGGAAGAGGAAACAGGTCAGTAAATAGAAGCACATTTTGAATTAAGAATGCATCTGAGCCAAGTGGTCTGGAATATCCAATTTAAATTTAAGGTCTAGAAAAGTTTTCTAGACAACACAGGAAAAAACAATCCAGCCTATCTGGGGAACCAGACAGGGGATGCAAATATATTACTGTGATGCACCAACTGTGAGAGGAACAGCTCTTGGGAGAAGTGCATGACCAGAAGATGTGACCATTGCCTTTGACACACTAGGGACAATACAAAGGACCTGAGGATATAATAGCCATATCCAAGCTTATTCAACCTCCATACAGAGAAAGCAATCCAACCTGCAACATTCATCTCTTTCAACTAGGAATGGCTATTACAGCTTGTAGCCTCCCAAGAAAGTTTTAGTTCAGACACATCACCTTCATCATCATTTTTGACAGTTTAACAGCTATCATATCTGACCCAAAACATTTCCAAACCTTTGGAACCAGTTACACTATTAACTAGTCCAGAATCCAACCCCTGCCAACAACTGCAATCCCCACAAAGACAGAGCAGCACCTTCTTAATGGATAGTGTTGACAATCACTTGCACAAACACGGAACTTAAGATGTCATCAATTAACAATGAAAGTTCTTCTGTGCTAGACAGGAACCACCATGACTTCTAATGAATCCAAGACAGAAATCTGTGTAGATAAACACAGAAAAGTCAAATCTCTAGAGAAGGCTGATGGCGGGAACTCACTAGCTGAGACTAAACCCCTTATACAATGAAGTGAGGGAGGCTTGAGATAGGAAGGGTCCCAAGATGGGGCTCTACACAAAATTATTATGAGGGTTCGATGATGTTGAGGGAGAGACACAGAAAGTGAAAATATAAAGCCTAGCCTCACAACTAATAAAAAACCCTGTTCTGGAGAGGAAAAGAGAGAGAAAGAGAGAGGGAGCACTTGCTGGAAAACTCACTTGGGGTGGTAAGAGTATTCTTCTAAAAGTATTCATGTAAAAATCTTTAGATTATTTAATTACCAGCAACATATTTCTAACACAGTAAAAGCTTACATGAAAATCTCCAGCATGAAAGAAGCTACCAGAAATAGAAACAGACCACAGAGAGTATATCCTGGGGAAGCAGAAGGAACTCAGCTAAAAGAAAGAGGTAGCGACATGCACAGCAAAGCAGAAGCACGCTATAACCAAGGACACCCCTGAAGAGTCCAGGCAGCAGGGAAAGCTTCACATGCAATTTCTGAGACTTGCCATTGACAAAACTCTTGAGACCCAGTAGAGAACCTAAAGAGGAAAAAATTGGGATATCTTTGCATGCTATCTGGGTTTTGCCAAATGTACAGGCTGTGGGTGGGTCACCCATCAATCTAGATGGGTGGATCTGAGGATACAAAGCTAATTGTTTTCTGTGACAATGTATTATTATTACTAATTAATGTCAGGAACAGCTCTGTGCCACACTTCCATTCAAACTTTAGATAGGGATATGCTGTAACTATCTATCTTGAAAATTTGGTGAGGGCTAATAACTGCGTAACTCCCTTAAATCTCCCTTTTGGTAGAATTACAATCCTCAGTTCCTCATTGTTTATTTGAGTGCTAAAGATTCTATCACAGTTACGTCTTTCATAAGTAACACAGAAACAAGAACTTCTCTCTAATGAAAAATAATAAGCACTGAATAAAGAGACAGGAAAATGACAGTGAATAGGTCCGGAAATTAATTATAAGCATAACTTGCAGTATTAGCTACAATTTAGCTAAAATTAAACAGTTCTGGAAGACAGTAGCTCTAGTGTAAAACAGGATGATCCCAAACTTAACCTTTTTTCATTCTGAAAAAAAGTGGGGAAAAAAATTCACAAAAATTCTCCTACAGTGATTCAGACTCATAATTTGAACAACCTACATATAACTGAAGAAATCAGACTGCTTTTAAAATAACACTGTGTTGGCTAAATAATTTCAAAGTTGTTCCGCTAGTTGTGCCTTTGGCTTTATACTCACATGTGTGGATTTTGGAAAGGAACTCCAGAAGTATTTAGAGTAAATCTTGCTGTGGACTTGAAAGGTGGATTTGCAAAATTTAACTTCAGCGCTTTGCGTTTACCTGGGAGACAATGAACATAAAGTAAACTTTTTGTCAGCAACAAAATATTATTTTGTAAGAGCATCCGGATATAAACAGAAAAAAAATAAACACATTGTAAGAAAAGGAAAACGTGTTTTACCACGACATTAAGAAAGAGCAATTTCTGTTAGGAAAACGGGAACAGAGAAATGGAGTCAATTCTCATCCCAAGGTCTCATTCCGTGAGGTTGGTAGGTCACTTAACAGAGGTGTTCACAATGTCTTCTTTGACAACTGGAATGCAGGGAGCATCAGGTGTCAGCCACCGGCCACCAACAGCCTCAGTGCCCCTGCACCCCAGGGCCCAGCGCCCCCTCCATGCACAATTACTCATGTAAATGTATTTCATGACTGGCAGGCTGAGCTTCAGCTACAGTGCCAAAGGCATCCAACCTATTCAGCATAGCCTGGGCATGCTTAATAAATCCAGAAAGGACAGAGTTTCCCTTAAGGAGGGAAGGGAAGCCACTGCATGTCAAGGACCGGCTTGACCCCCTTCAGCTTAAAAGTAAATGGACATAATCAGGTTTAAGCTAGGACGAAAGAGATCCACTGTGCATTCCTCCTGCCAAAGTGGGTCACCAGCCAAGCAGGGTATGAAATGCAGCCTGTTAGAGAGGTGACCAGGTGAGAGAAAGCTTTGCTCTGCAGTCCAACAAGCAAGACTTAAAAGGGGGGGGGGGGGGGGGGGAGGCCTAAAAACAAGGAACTCTTAAAAACAAGGCTGAACGCACACTTTGACAAGCTATGTGAGGGCCATACATCGCAGCCTCCCACTGGGCTATGAAAGATCCTTTCTTATCTCTGTTTAGCCACAGCAAACTTGGACTCCTCCTCACAGAGTGGCCCAGCTTCAACAGGCACAGCAGAAAGGGGCATCTCCCCAGAAACCAGGCATAGGAGACAGAAATCCCCCCAGGGTGAGCAGGGCTCAGCCCAGATTTCCCACTTTGTGGGTGGATGCCTTAACCCTTTACTGCTAATCTAAAGGGTGGATACTGCCACCTCCCACCCTGGGATCTATGGAGATATATGGAGAAATATCACTTTTGGTGCTGTAAGCTGGTCTGATTTGGTGTACTTTGCCTTTTAGAACATCCTTTTATTTTGCCTTTTATTTTATTAAATCCACTATCATCTTTTGCTCTTATGTTAGGCAGTGAAAGAATGCCCAAACTACCCATTTAACCATCTTATTTGACAAACTGATTAAGTAGCTCCTCAGCATGAGGTTCCACCTTTTAACAATGTTGCCATTTTCAGATCTTCTTCTCATTTTTTTTTCCTATAAAGACAGTTATTTCCACACATGTATTACACATCCTTTATTCTACTGAAAGGCATCTAATTGGAGTTGTATGTTCCCTCCCCAGGCTCAGCTGGGCGGACTGATACCTCTGAATCCTGACGTACCTCCATCCCTGCCTTTCACTACAGCTGTCCAGGGTTCTGTAGCACCAAGAGTACCTGATCTGCTACTGACAGAACCAACATAACCTTGCTTTGTGCAAAATAACACAGAGGAGGGCATTTATAGACTTAATACTATCACGTTTCTAAACAGGATAACCAAGCCTCTGCTACTACTAGGACTTTGTCACTCCAAAGTCTTCCAGAGCAGGCAATACAACTGAAAGTCTTATGTGGATAGTGAAAGGCAAATACCTCTAGATGGACAGAGCAGCAACATGACACTTCAAAGAATGCCAGTGTTGCCTATCCACACACACCATGTCCTGATCGCCTTTCCTTCTTCCCTGAATCCCCGGCATCCTCCAGCAGAGAGGTGAGAATCATGTCTTTGCTGCAAAACACGCAGAGGAGCCAGATACGGCTGTTGGGCAAGTACAGAAAGAAGAGTTTCTAAGCTCAGGCTCTTGTGGCACGCTTGAGCCCAACGAACTAGTGGAGAATCACTTAAAGTGTGGAAGCTCAATTACTTAATCCAGAAATGAAGGAGGTGAACAACATCAGGAAGGTGGTAAAATCAAGATGATAGTCTATCATATCCTGTGTAATGAAACTTCAGGACTCATTACCCTACCACATCTTTGAGGCCAATCAACTAGCAATATTCCTGAAGATCAGACGTTTGCACAAACAACAAGAACATTCAGTTATCATGAACAGTATTTGGAGCCAATAGAGAAGGAGAATAATTTACATCTCACACCTATCTCTTGAGAAATCCTGCCACTTTCCTCTGAAACTCACAGCACTGGGCAGGTCTGACTCTATAGAGGAAACTGCAATTTCCTGGCAGGGTGATCTGCAGAGTACAAACCTGTCCAACAGCCCCAACGCTGCACCACTGCCTAACTGATCTCAGAGACCTCTTTCAACCAAATCCTTGACAGCGTCAAGGACAAAGCACAAACACTGAATTCACTACTGCAAGGGATTTCACATACTTATTAGTCTGCATATGTATTCCTAAAACTTTCCCCTGATCATTTCTTCTTTCTAGGTCCTGCCCCCGCCATTATGCGGACATGCGTGGGTGTTAAGCACTTGGCAGGTACTTGCAGATAATGGTTATACAATCCCTTAGTCACTTTTCCTGTTACAGCTGTATAAATTCTGCTCTCAGACTAGGTCCAATGATTTACAGCTTTCATCATTCTTCTAGTTTTGTTTTATTCACATGTCTGAAACACTATCCCTCCCTCTGAAGGGCAATAGCACAGTGTCATAAGATTTTCCATTTCTAACTACAACATTTACACAACTTAGTAGAACGTTTGTCCTTGAGGTGGCACAATATTGTAAGTGACACAACTGACTCGCTAACTCCTACCAGTAAAATCTCCTCTTCTCAAAAGCTATTCTAAGCTATTAAACTATTAGCTATTAAATAACAGCTATTAAAAGCTATTTCAACTAAGTAAAGCTATTCTTTACTTAGTTGAAAACCCCCAAAACTTTTTATAACAAGTTTCACCCCGTTTTCAAATTGTGCCAGAACACTTTCTGTCCCAGTTAAACATCAACCTACTGATTTCTGTCTCAACAGTCTTCCAAGAATAGTTTCAATAATATAATTCCTCCACATAGATCTAGATTTTGCATGAATGCAATAAATACAGAAGCCTAACCTCTCCCTGGCATGAACACAAAATAGCTTCCTTTTGCTCAAGTGATGAACAAGGAACATGTATAGGAAAGAAACAGAAATCCTGAGGAATGCCGGGAATTTCCATTTAGCACAAGTCATGCAGAACACATACTGTAAACGAAACAGCACATGAAGTAACACACTAAAATGAAATAAAGTCAGACCAGAATCAAAGCAAGTTATCTTCTCTGCTAGCCTTTTGAAATCAAGGTCTTCAGTTACGAAGCTTAAGCTTCAACCAAAACACTCTACTTCTGATAGCTTCGTGCCCCTGTTCCTTACAGAAACATTGCCAAAAACCAAAGGAAGGCAAAAGGATCACTTGAGGTATGAGGATTTCACTGGTGCTTCGCTATCTACAGATTTAATTCAGATCACTCTGTTTCTCTATAGTGAATTAAAAAGCCCTAGGCAATGCTGCTTCTGAATTTAGCTTACGCCCCATCACCATCAGGGTTGCATGTTCAAAATTGTCATAAAGTGTGCTGCAGAAATATCCACCTTACCTAAACTTGCTTTAAAAGGTTTTGCTAGTGTAATATGTAATTCTTATCATGGATTACTATAATACCCACTTCTCTGAGAACTGCGAATGCACTAGAGAAGCAAGTATTTGGAAGAAATCAAAACTTGTTTTGGAACATATTACTTCTTCATAAATAAAGTTAATCCTCAAAATCAGACCCAAAACTATAAAGTTTCCTGACTTAGGGTCTTTAGAATTTTGACTAATGGATTTGTTTAGTAGTATGCTAATGGTCATACTAAATTCAGATTGCATTTGAATGTAAGATGACCTCGGCTTTGCTGAGATGAAGTGCATTCTGAGAAGAATCTGCATTTGTTTTGAGGGCATCTAATTCTACCCTAGGAAGTGTTATGCTGCCCTCAGATAAGAAAAGACAGCCCAAATATCTTTTTGATGGTAAATAAGTTAATTTTATATGCACGAAATGATAGTCTTCCGCAATTCAAATCACTGTACCCATAAAATAACAGTATTCTTGTTTTCATATCCTATTTCTAAAAAGAGGCTGTTTTAGCCTCTGCATGACACTGCACGACACTGAGGTAAGGGAGAACATTTTCCCTTGTGTCTTACCATTCCACAAACACACATTTTGGCATTTTATTGACCACAGCCAGAATGGACACAGTAAAAGGCAGTTAGGAAGCCTTATCCTGCTGGCATTTGAAGACCCAACTACATAACAGCCACAAACAGAAGAGGCACCTTCTCTGCACAGAAAGACCAGCAAAGCCTGAGTGTTCTTTCTAAGAAGGCGATCCAGTCTCAACTACAAGGTAGTGCTCCACAGAGAGCAAAGACAATCTTATTGCAGCAGCAAAAAGACATACAAAGAAATAATCTCACATAAATTCCCTCAGCTGGGCTACAGCCAGCATGGTGCAGTTTGTTCCTCACCACGCTGGTACAAAATAAGCTGCTTTGGCTCAGAAGCCCTTGAGAACTCCATCTTTCCTCACCGCAAGAATCCACATTACCTAGACTGGGAAAGAGAATAGGCCTTTTTAAGACACTCAAAGACAGCAGAGGACAATACTGTCCCTGCAGGACACTGGGTTAACAAGGAAATACTCCCTTACATAGAAAAATCCTGACTAATGTAGATTAATAGCATTCTCAACAAAGCCTGATCACAAAGGTACAAACATATTTACCTGCCCATTCCTGACCCCTCATTCGATAGGTCCATTTTTAAGCAAAAGTTATCTTTCCAAGTCCTTCATTTAATTCCAGATATCCAGATGCCTAAGGAACTGTTCTAACTTGACCTGTCTCCTCATTACAGAAAAATCCTGTTACTTTTCATATTTCTGCCTAATAAGCATAGCTTTTGCCCCAGTATCTCTGAAACATTTGGGATTATACAATGCAGAGACAGCTTAAACCAGGCCCCAGAACTTGATCTTCCAGTGTTATTCCAGAAAAAGAACCAAGGCTCACAACATGCATTTGTTTCCTGCACCACTGGTAAATGGAAGACTAGCTTAATTATATAATTATTTATGCGCTGCTATCGATCACTAGGATTAATCCAGGCACTTGGCTCTGCAATTAGCTTCTCATCACTCTTCTTGAGGGCCCCTTACCACAACCACAGCCAACCTGTCTTTATGCAAAAGGAAAAAGCTATCGGGTAGCTTACAGGCAGTCCAAAGTATTCCTCTAAAGCTGCATTCTTTATTATTATTTTTACTTCACCTGAGACATCTATGATTTCTGCAAGCTTCCGAATCATCCCATTGGACAAAGCAATTGTATTTCCTTTGCAGAATTTCTTTATCCCCTTTCCTGCATGCTACATCTTTTAAAGATACCTCAACAACATTGGTAACAATGTTCATATTACACGTAAAAAAATGATCCTTTCCAGGCAGTAAGTTTTTCAAAATGATAATAGTTCAACAATTTTCTTCAAGGTTTCTGCATTGCAGGGACACACTGACCTCTGCCAAAGCGCTTTCCATTTGGTTCTAACCTGTATCATAAACTATTTGTTATTTGTCATTGTGTGACTGTGACTATTCTCCTTTCTCGGATGCTGAAGTCTCTCTGCTGCTAATGTAATAGCAATATGCCAGGAACCGAGTCCACACTCTATTTTCTTATTCTAATATAAACAGGAAAAATAAATATAATAAAAAATTAGTTGTGGTAACAACCAACAGAAAGATGACTAAAGAATTTGAAATAAACTGTGTACCCTTTCACCTAGGTAAAGCATGTCAAAAATAGACACTAAAAATGAGGAGAAAGAGGTATCAGAAGGCCAGGCGGGTTGGTGACTTCCTTTAGTTTGGAAGGGCAGCTGTTTTTTTTTTTGTTTATATTCCTAACATTACAAAACTGCAAAATATCATGTCTGATGTCCCCCTGGTATTACGTGACAATTCCTTCCAGGGCATCTCTAAGCATAGCTAGGGTGAACTCTCACCGAAGCCAGAAAAAAACAGAGCTCACCTATCAACAACTCTTGTCCACAAAACACGTGCCTTGACGTAGAGACATAAGAGGAGCATTTATCCACATTCAGCCCTGCTGTTGCTGACTTCCTAATACATGCAGAATTCACTGCTCATTATTTCCATTGCTGCACAAACATTTTCACTATGTCTTCTGCAGTCTTACTAACACATATTGCCCCTTTAATGAACGGGTCAGAAAAAGAAAACCTTCAATTTACAATAATCCAAGAGTCAGAATTCAGATGAAGATCTTCTACTCCAGAAATACACTAAGTATGTTAATTTTTAGAAGTCATTTCATTAGAAACAGAGTTTATCCATAATTCATTTATAACCCCAAGTGTGCTTCCACTTACACAGTTCAAAAATATAAAAGTCCAGATCAGCCAGGACTCTGGAACAGCTATTGTTACCTTCCTAAGTCATGAAAACAAAAAGCAATACAACATTTCTCATGAATAACACTTTAGCAAAACCTTTCAGTGGTTTAACCACAGGAGATGGCTAAGAGTAGCACAGATGCTCTCAGCACCAGCATTCACCTATACAGCTTGCAATATATGCTTTATGCTACATCCAACAGCACTTGCAACAGCTTCTATAAATATCTTCACTAGGAAGCCTGTTTAAAGTAGGTTAGGCTTCGAGTGCAAGAAATTCCAAGCAGATTAAGATTAGTTCCCTCAGTCTGAAAATTCCTAGCAGTAAAGACCTGAGAATGAAATCCTTCAGTCTCTAAAATCTACCATTAACCTCTAGCATTTATTATCCCTGATGCAGCCCTACATGGAAATACTGCTCATACGAATAGCCATAAACAGGGTCAAAACTATTTGAGTCTTGGGAGCAGATGAGCTGTGGTAAAAGAGCTTAAACCTGTGACCTGGGCAAGTATTCTGGGCTGATTATAGCTGTTTGTACTAATGTGCACAACTGTGTCTGGATCAGGCTGTGATGAGCAGCTCTCTGCCAACAGTGTAGAAGGTAACGGTTATGTTAGAAGTCAGTTTTCCATAGCATTCAGGAAATTTCTAGCTGGAGAATACTATTTAACTTGGTGCTCAGTCAAACGGCAAGTTTGGCAAAGCCCTAAAAGAGATAAACTGGAAGGTCCCATTCAAACAGCCTGTGTTTGTGAGGCACTGCCAGACCAGGTGTCTGTGAAGATGGGTTGGCTTCTGAAGACGCACTTTGTTTCAGAGGCAAACGTTGCAAAATTTTCAGGAGGCAACTTCACATTTCCTCTCGCTGCAGCATAATCCTTCAAAACTTCTACTGGAGGAGTTGTCAGAAGGAAATGGCGACATTCCTGTGGGAAGTTTACAGTGAGGCACCTAGAGCCCTTCCGGATGCAAAACAATAATAAATTATGCAAAAGATCATGCCAGGTACTTTTCATCATAAAATGGCATAGCAAGAATTATAAAATATACCAGGGGAAAGGGGACTGGAGAGTTTTTTGAGTTTTTTTTTTTTTTTTTTAATTTTAGGAGCACAGAGTTAAACTAAAAGTAAATAAACACAAAAATAAATCTGTCCTTTAGGCCTTTGCATAAGGTCAATGGAAAGGATTTCTTCAGATAAAGCAACAACTGTTTCCATCATCCCTCTAGTTACCTTATGCCAGAAAAATGGCAGTGTCAATCACAATCTCCATCCTGCTGACTCTAGTAAGTATCTCGGACCCAGCCACTGAGAGTGCTGTAACCAACTATTAGGAAGAATAGCCCAAATTAAAGGGGAGGGGGCTTTTTCCGTTTTAAGATACAAATATTTTGGTGGGAAGCAACTGATTCTGTTTACCTTGGTGTTAGCGTGTTTTTTTTTTTTTTTTTAATTCTGAAGACAAAAGAGATCACTAGAAGAATTTACTGAAAACAAGAAATAATGCTAGAAGTTAGGAAACACTACCATAAGCATCTGTAAGAAATCATGAAGAAACCTTTAGGTCATCAAGCCACGAAGTACATTCTGACAAAGCAGCTTTGGTAATTGCTGATAACTCTCTAACACTAAAAAAAAGGTCCACACTACAGGGTAAGCGACTCACTGATGTCTAGGGTGGGATCAGCAGAGCAAATCTGGACTAATTTAAGCAAAACATTCCCTAAAACGGCAAGAGAAATTACAGAAACTTCTGATTCCTCCTCCTTTGCGCATATCTCCATCTTGCCTCTTGCTGCTATCCAAAGGACTCTCACATAAAAACTCTGGGAAGCTTCCTGCTCTTTGCTTCTCAGGTTATCATTTTTTACCTTTCAGGGAGAGACAAGGGCAAGCTGTGAAAGGCAATCCAAGCATCCATATCACTGTCTTGCCTTCTTCCCACATCTTTCCTTTCCCAATGCTGCACTCCTCCACTTTGGAACATATCATCACACATCTCTATGGTATAACAGGCTTCATTTGTATTTGAGCCTGGAATCATCTATGTGGAGAACATTGCCCAACAAAGCACTGCTTTGACATAAATGGTTTCAGTGCAGAGTCAATTATGCTACACTGGCCCGTGACAGTTATTGTTCTCTGTGAAACTCTCAAACTCTTGCCTTAAAATAAGTCCTTCGCAGTCAAACTACCTAAGTACTCCACAATTGGAACCTCATCATCTTGTTTTACCTTTTAAGCCCTGCAAGAGGTTCATTGTCCATGAACACACGGTTAAAGTAAATTTAAGAAATTGGCTCAAATTATTTGAAATAACAACAGGTTCCATCTGGGCAGTGCAAATCTGAGGAAGCATCTCTAGAACTCTTAATATTAAGTTGGGGGAAAGAAGAGTAGTTAACTGTATGTGTTATCTGCACTGATTATTTGTAATAAGTAAAAAAGCAAAGCAAAAAGAGTGTCTGTGTGAAAATGCTAGAGCTGCACTATCTGCCCAAATAAAGCAGTGGAAACACTGGCGTGAAAAGATTTGTACTGGAGGCAAATTTAACATGTTCTAGACTCCACTATGCAGCTGGCAATATTTTGATTCAGGGACTGGACTCCTTAATCACTAAAGCCTAGAAGAAATAATCCTTTGCAAAATAAGGGCAAGTACATCATGCTGGGCTTGGATCAAAAACTTTGCAACTTAAACATTTTTCCAAATACCTGATATCTATGCATAGCTAAAAATAGTGTACTAAGTCAAATTTTCAAGCCAGGATCTGCTTCATGTTGAGCTTATTTCCCTCCTGAGCTCCTGGGTGTCCTATTCTTTTGTAAATCTAATCATTCCCTCTAAAGAAGAGCTGAACCTTTTTTTTTTTTGTAAGTCTGGTTCTATCTGCATTGTTGCATTGGGAAAGATTTTGGTGTGGATCATAAAAACTCCTAGGGACTTATGGTCCCAAAAAGCATTTTTGCTTAGTTCTGGTGAATTATAATGGAGCTATGCACAACTGCTGAACAAGGGAAAGAATATCTTTTAGTTACTTGACTCTGGGGAAAAAAAAAAAAAAGAAATCTACATAACATAGAAGAGCGTTTACTTGTCTTTGAAGAAGTAGTTTTAATTTTTATATATTTAACTCCTTCTTCAGGGAACTTTTGCACAGTCAAACCAAGATTTTATGCTAAGCTTCCAAAATAGATCATTGTATATCTAAAGATAACATTTTTGTACTTCTCTGATTTGGAATTTCAGAAAAAATGTATTTAATTCAAGAGGTAGGATCTATATCAAAAACTTGGAACATAAGAACAGCTGTAGTGGTTCATCTAGCTCAGTTTCCTGTCCCCGGTCACGCTGGCAAGAAGATGCCAGATGAAGAGAGTAAGAGAAGAACAATCTTGTAACATGCTTCCTTCAGATCTCAACCTCCAAACACTTTCAGCTCAAGGACTTCCTCCGCCAGATGTGCTATCCACATATTCAACAATCTTCAATGGGTTTCACTTCCACAAACACATCCAATCTTCTCTTGTTGTCACAAAAAACTTTCAGAACCCATCATGCCATGCAGCTAGATCACACAATGTGCAGTTAAATTGCCAATGAACCACTGAAGAAACACTGTGATAAGACACTAAGTTTTTTGGTCATCTAGGTTAAACATCATACTAAATCCTTTCAAAGAAATCCAGCTGTTCATGAAGCAGGACTGCCATTACAAAGCTTATGCTGACTGTTCCCAACTGTAACATAGTTATTCATAGGCCTTGTTAATTCTATTTCTTAGCGCAGCTTCTAACTATCTGCTCCATGCAAGTCTGCTTCGTAGTTCCCTGGATCTCCCTTTCACTGTCTTTAAAAACTGGCATCACATTCGGCGCTCCAGCCCTCAGGTATCAAGGCTGCTTGAGCAACAGCAAGTCAAACTGCAGTTCAGCTATGTGCAGTTTCTCAGCAAATCTAGGTAGATTTGCCAAGCCCTCCCAACAACCTGCCACTGTTCATTCTGCCTGCCTGTCTCTCAGCTCTTTTGGCACATGTTTTTGAGACACAGTGTTAGTTCATCACATTTCAGCACTCCATCTAGTACAACAACTGCATGGACCTCAACTTTGACATGCAAAGGGTCCAGCTGGCTCCAAGGTCATTTATTTGCTCACATCCTATTTTTCACAGGATGGCAGATTCATGGTATTGCAGTGGACGTATGATACACGCTGCTGGCAGCTTACTGCAGACAAGCATTCATCATAGCCATGAACTCTTCCCTTCTGAATTGTCACATTGAACACTACTGAATTTGTCACAGAGCAGTGTAATTACTTTACCTTTCAAAGAACTGGAGGTGGAAAAATAAAGGAAAATTCACACAGAAGGAAAAAAAGAACAAATTTGGTTTACTTTCCCTTAAAATTATTTTATTCAAACTGGTCTTCACACTGAAATCCAGCAGAAACAGCCAAACACATCTATAACTCCACTTATTGCTCAGCATCAAAATAACACTCAAGTCTAATAGGTACTCAGAAAAGCCTTACTAAAGGAAACAACACTGTCCTGCTAAAATCTGCTTTTGGTTTCTGATTTCTTAAGGAAAAGAACTTAACATTTCCTTGTGTGCTAATAACAGTTCAAGATTTACAGTGCCTTCTGAAGTCCTCCATACTAATGTGCTGTAGAAAGAAGAAAATATAGGAGAAATCCATACGTTTTCCACTGCTGACACATGCAAGGAAATATAAGGGACAGATACTGGTACTCCAACAAAATTTGCTGTTTCAATAGAATGGTAGCATCAAAAAATCCTCAGAAAGACACACAAAGCTGGCATTCTCTCCCTAAATTTCCATTTAGCTGTCAAAACAACTGAATGTTAGTAGTAAATCTCGTTGCTCTATTTCTGTACTATGCTTCTGGAAGGACAAAACTTGCTCTGGTAACCAGTATCTCTTATGATCCTCTAGCTGACTGCTGGATACCGCAACGGGGTCGGTCACAGTGCTACAGCTCTCAAAAACTCGCAGATAACCTGAAATTGCCTCTAGCAGGCCAACAGCTGGCCGCTACCATAACTCCAGATGCTTGTGGATATTTATCTATGCAGCAGAAATCGTCATTTTTGTTAGCACATATAATAAAGATGGAATCATCATAATATTTTTCCTGATGAAAAAAGTGAGTAGTTGCACAGAGTAAATTATTATACTGGAACAATGGCCAAAGTAACAGCAACAATGAAGTCCACATAACTTCACGTAAACTTCTGCAATAAACAGTCGCTAAAGTAGTCAGGGTAACTCTAAATAAAGAGCTTTTAACCTGTTAATGTAGAGAGGATGAACTAATAGAATATAAGCAATTAACTACTGATCTTAATATAGTCATTTCTATGGCTGTAAAAAAGTGCAGAAAGTAGGAATATGAAGAAATAAAGTGCAGCATCAATTTAACCTGCAAAGCAGGAAGCTGATGATTTCGTAACTTCCCTTTTCTGTGTGGTTCCAGATGAGTAAAATTCTGGTATTTTTAACTATGATGAACTGGGCATATCAAGATTTTGGCTCCAAAATATGAGTTACAGTCAGTAGGTGTAACTTCTATTAAGGTCTGGTTTTCTTCTTGTACCACCTAGTTCAAAATGCTCTCCTGCCTTTCAAACATTCAAGTGAAGGAGAATATACGAATTGATTCTTTCCAAAGGGCAAGAACTTCGATAATAATAATATGATAAATAATAAATAACAAATATAATAATATAAATAATAAAACAATACTAGTGCCTTTTTTTTTTTTTTTTTTTTTACTTTGTATTTGTACTACAGCATTATTTGCTGGCCCTGATCACAGGATTTGGGTCACACTGTGTTTGGCACTGTACTGTCATGCAGAAGGACAACTGGGCATTGCAAACAAGAGGAGTTAGCACAGTAGGATCTCCAGTTACTTCAAGCCAATATTACCACCAGAAGAAGTAGCCCCATGTTCCTATAGGTGCTCATTCCTGATGTTTTTTTCCTGGGTTAAGCTTTAATCCATATCTCTTCCCCATCCCATTCACTGTGAGCTGCATGCTCTATGTACTAACACAGGAAAGGGTGAGAAAAGAAAAACTACCTCCCTCAACAACATCACTAGTTTAATTCGCTCTGGAACCACAGCATAAAAAGAGACATACAAAAGACAAGGCTACCCACCTTTGGCTATCCACCAAATCATCCGCACCTGCTAGAAATTTCACCTTACCACTCCTCTAATACTGCTGCTTCCTACTTATTTTTCCTTTGTGTTTCAATAGTGCTATAAAGCTCTAGGAACATGAACACAGCAGGATTACCTAGCCTGTGCCCTTGAAAGTTCATTGCTACACAAAGAATGTAACATGATTATGGAAACATACTCTGTGTAACTCACCAAAGCCTAACTGAGGTAGCCACCATCTTCCAGACAGTTTTGAAAGGGAACCACACCACTAGAAAGGGACCCTTGAGAGCAGACACCTGGAAGACAGCAAGTATAATGGGCCCACTACTAGAAGCGCTCAGTACCCAAAACTCCCAACTTCTTGGTACCCAAACTCCCAATTTGTTAGGAGATGCAAAGGTTCACCATCCAGGGGAAAATAAAACAGTTTTTGAGTGTTTAGCTCATGTGTTACAGCTCCCACAGGCTGATAATTTCTGAGTAGTCCCCACAGCTTTCCTATCCCTTAGAGAAACTCTTTCTAGATATTTAACAAAGTCAGTCCAGTAGGAGTAAGCCATGGTTATGCTCTCTAGTGAATTTGTTTTTCCTTGGAAGCCCCATATATATGAATTATGCTAGGCAGGATCAAACTGTCCGTCATTCTTCTCTTCATAGTATCATAACATTTTTGCACCCCTGGGAGGGGCAGGGGAGATGCAGATTCAGCCCATTATTTTTGTTCCTTTCTTTTGGACACTCTTAGGAGAAGCAGCCAGTGTCAGTGAGGACTCATGCTTGCTTGTGCCAAATCCAGAATCCTCTCTTTCTTTTAGAGTAGCGCTCACCCAGTAGATTCCTAAATTTACAGTTAGCCACTGATATGCTGCTTGGATTGCCTCCAGTAGCAAGGAATTAATGGCATTCTTAAATCGCTTCTGGTCACTGTGTTACCAAACTGGATGGAGTTCAAAGAACAAAGATGATCATTGGGCTGGAGGTGACTCGCATGAAGGCAGATTAAAGAATTAAATCTCTCTGTAGTTTGTCAAAGGAATAATAAATATAATAGCCTACTTGAACTGTGTAAATACCAAAGGGGGAGCTACTACAGGAGAATATTCAGCAATGATAGCAGACAAGAAAATCCTCTGGCATGAGATATAGTGAAACAATCTCCCAAATGAAGGGATGAAGTCTTTGAAAATGAAAGCAGATTTTTCAAGAGACTTCTTCAAAAGAGGAATGTGCTCCTCTACTACTAAAACACTGAATAATGAAATAATGAATCTGAAAGGACCTTTGAGGATTTATGTGAACAAATAAAAGAAGCCAGAAGGATTCCAGCATACGTGCACACCCTGTGTCATTCTGTAATGCCCTCGGCTCAGAGCTGAGAGACAGGTTAGCTGCGGAGCCTCTATCAATGCTTTTGTTCAGCTGAGAACAGCCTGAATAAAATGTTAAAAGTTCCATTCTAAACTAAGGGCAGAAGAAAAACTGGTAAGAATCACATCAGTTTCATCCTGCTGCCACTTGAGAAACTCCAAGACACTTTTGCAATAAGTGTCTCCTGTTTCAAACTTTTCAAGTGGTCCTCTAGCCATGAGACATCCAGCAGATATTCTGCATGCTTTCCCTTTAGCTAGCTTTCCGCTTTAGTCCCTGTCACATTCCATAAATGAGCTCTATTATACCGCAAAATGTTATTTTTTCCCTTCAAAATATACATTCCTAGTTACTGTTGACACTTTTGAACATAAGAGAAAAGTTGCTTAATGAAAAAGAATTGATACTAATAGTTTAAATATGAATTACAGTGAAAAGTAAATTTAACCTCACTGAAAAATGTAACAATTGCAGTAGTTCCCTATCTATCTCAAATCACAGACTCCACCATTTTGTGTTCAGGTTAAAAATATTAAAATCAATAAAGCATTAAAACAGTGACTGATGTTCACTAACAGAAAGCGGTATTTAGCATTCCATCCAGAAACATACTTCCCAAACTTTTTCACTGTAATTCTCTAACAAATGCAGCCATTTAAACTTCCCAAAAAGTCTAGTAACCATTGAAGGGTTCACTTCTGTCTGTTGGAAACATCTGGCCTAATGGAGTCTTCAAGACAGGCACACACTAATCAATATTAGGATTTAACGCTGTTCATTCTGTTCATCAGCTTACTGGAAGACAACTGTGCCAAGACAGTACAGAAATGTACTTGGGGGAAAAAAAAAGAAAGAAAAAAAAAAGTGTGACTGTGGTGTGTCTTTATGCTTTGCTACCTGTTAGAAGGCAGAATGCTCACTGGGTATTTCACATTTATTTGTATCCCTTTTCTGAAAGGATAGAGAGAAAAAATTCCTTCACCTAACGAAGGAGTTGCTGCACCTTGCCCGAGTAAATATCCTAGCTCACTGCTGCATCTCTCGCAACATAACTGAGGGCTTAGGGTACTGCATACCATCAGGTCAAGCACACAACTTCTGAGAACTCTCCCAGCCATGAGGCTCAGGGACTTTCTGAACCAGACGTGGTTTCCACATACCGAGTAGTGGTGGATTGTTCATTCCAAGAACTTGTCCAGCCTCTCTATGGAAATTTGTGGCACATACACACTGCACAACAAACTAACTGCCTTTGTTTTCTGAACCTGCCTCCTCGCTAGTTTATTTCGATGAACATCAATTCTTGTACCAGAGGCCACAACGAACAATCTCCATCTATCTGTTACACAACACTTCTTATATTCAAATGTCCAAAGCACTTTGAAATTTCACTGGGTCTCAATTCATCTGAGGTGTTCTTTTTTAATAAACTATAGCAGACATCAATCTAAGTAGACTTTATTTTTTAAAAACTGTGCTTAAAAAAATTATATTTCAGAAATTGTGTTATTTTATTTTTAAATATAATCTCAACATTTAATAAGGTCAGTTTAGCAAATTTAGCAAAACTAGTTTTGTTAGAGCAGGCAGTTTCCCCTCAAAGAATAAAATACATGCCTGGAATTAAAAGAATACTGGATTCAAATGAGACAGTTTTATTACTATTTATGAAGCTCATTATACAAAACTCTCCTTTGGTTTGAGTGGATCTTGATTTTTTTTTTTTTTGACTTCCTCATATCCTACAGTTGGACAGCTTCTATTTCTTATTTTGTCTAACTTTATTCAATCTGCAGCAAGAAATTACTAGTACAGTAATTTCACCAATAATTAACAGCATAAAGCAGTGATATTTTTCAGAGAACCATAGTCTTAGCTTTATACACTGGTTCTGGAAGAAGAAAAATCATATGTACATTAATTTCTGATGTCACTCATGCTATACCAGAGAACTATTGTTGAAAAAATACAATGTCAGTATCCTGAAAAGTTTGTTCTTATAGATATAAATAAAGAAAACATATATTAGGAATATCTTCTCACAAAAGTCTTTGTTAGAGCTGTACTCTTCTTCATTTACAGGTCATATGAAAACTGGGAGAATAGCCTTTCACCCCTCAGGTCATTAAATCTAAGTTCTGGTTTCTTGTCATCAAAGGGATCAATGGTGCAAATCTAACCTTTCTCTAAATTATGATTCAGATCAGTCAGTAAGAATTAAGCACCACGATTTCCTTCTGCAATCCAGGTGTAAGAGCAAATTTCACCCGTACGAGGAAGAATTCGCCCTTTGGAAAACACATCCTCATTGACTTCTTGGCTGCTCGTAAGCTACGATCCTTTCCTTTATCCTTCACTTTCCTAAAAGAGAGCTGTTCCTGTGTTTTCTTCCGAAGTCTCTTCAATAACATACATGCTTTCCATTAAAACTCCTAAATACGACCCATCAAGTACAAGATATGCAGTAAACTGCATAATGTGCATGCTTTGAAGAATATGCTTTGGAGCAACATTATGGTTTATTCCATATTTAAGTTCCAAGTGTCCCCTGAAGCGCACTCTGTATCTAACATTTTACATAGTAAATACCGATCCTCAAAGATTGGTAAGCCTCTGTTCTAGAGCAGGACAAAATGCACAAGTTGATTATTTATCAAAATAAAATCAGAGAAAGAATCTAAAGTGAGATCTAACAAAAGCAGAAATTTTGCTGCTACAGAAGTATGGTTGTCATTTCAAAAATATGATCTGACACACATGTAAGTATTAAAGCAAACAAACAAAAACGTATGCATTAACCAAGCATTGAAAGAGATATAGCCTAGAAAAATACACTTGGATCGCAATATTCCTGTAATGTTACTTGAACGCCGCAGGTTTTTAGTAGAAGAAGTAAAATTACATTGGGAAATTATCTTAATATCAAAGTCTGGGAAATGCAATTCAAATAGTTTTAACATTTGCAATCACTAAAGAAATGAGGAAAAAAAAAAGAAAAATAGGCTCTGACTACTTTCTTGCCTATTGTACACAATGGTGTTTTTTCTTAGGATAAACAGACTTAACAAACAACAATAAATTGGAAAAAAAAAACCCTACCTTTAAGAATACTTCGTGTCCCTTCCTACTGACAGAACTTCCACAGGAAGACAGCAGATGAAATTCATATCGGATCTGTAAGGTAGGAGTCTCTGTACTGTCCATGAGCAGACACCAGCTATGCTGTTACAGAGAATTTGACTACATTAGGGGTACCACCTTTGCAAAAAATGCCATGGGAAATAGAAATATTTTTTGCCATCAGAGGTTTAGTTTTGCATTCAATTACTTCCTGGAGCTGGGCCTAAGTGCATACAACAGAAGCTACTTCAAAAAAAGTGCTTTATTTTTATGGGAGCAGGAAGCAGATCACATTGCAACCTTTTCTCCCTCTTATTAAATACTTTATTAATAAAATGACTGTTTACTGCCTTGGTCTCTTAACTACATGTCAACAGAAAATCAATATCCCATATGCCTCACTGCAAAAATGCAGTTTGGTCAGATTATTCAGAAAGGCAAAGCTAAGATTCTGAACTGAGATATTCACTATTATTTTTCCCATGAGAGAACTGTAAAGAACTGAGGATCAAATACTGCCACTTCTCAACAGCTTTCAACTGAAATTTAGAAGTCTCTTTTACGTTCCTTTCATTTATAACAAAAAGAGAATCTGCAAAACAACTCCTTGCACTGCACATCTTTGATCTTTGTATGTGAAGAACAGCAACAGTCTGTTCAGTGCTCAGCATGAAAAAGAGTCTTCAGATGAAGAGGCTAGATTGTGTTTCTCTGGCAAAAAGTAGACCTACAGGAGAAATTACCACTTCTCTGGAGAGAGGCCAGTCAGAAGGAGAAGCAGGTATATGTAATTTCGTATCAGATCAAACTAGATCACGCCAGCACAGTGCAAGCTCCAGCAGTTTAGCTGCTAGCACTTACAGAGCACTGATTACAGAATGAAAAAAAAACAAAACAAAACAAAAAAAAACCCAAAATCATCCAATGGAAGCCGGTAAACATTTCCTAAAAATTTGCCCGTAGGACTAAACGCCTTTAAGTAGGTAAGGGAATTCACAAATACATTAATGCTTTCATTGCCCTTTCATTCTAAATAAGTGTGACATTTACATATAACATGCACAAAGTCAACTAATACTCCTGCTAACGTTTTAAAACCCGTGTTACAGAGAAAAATACAAATAAAATATATTTCAGGGGCTAATTCAAATGAACAAACTGTCGCTGTGTAACAACAGTCAACAGTGTTTTATAGGAAAACATTCAACATCAAAATCGAGTTTTGCTGTAAATCTGTTTTTGCTTCTCTGAAGAAAAAAAGTAGGTAATATTTTCTCTGTCAAAAGAATCTTCTTGACCTTGTACTTTCCTAATAATCCATTTCTTAATTAACTTATTCAAAATCTAAAGGAAAAAAAAAAAAAACCCTGTCACAACATCCCTTTCAAATTCATCTCTTTTTGGAGGAACATTCATTGCCTTTTCTGCAATGGATCCGCATGCCCTTCCAGCCGCCGCTGGGTCAGTTAAGAGGGTTATTGGGTCTAGCATGGCCCAACTGCTCATTATAAGCTCCTCCTAACCCGTTTCAGGCAGATTAGACAGGACCAATTTTTAAATTGTTTCAGCCTTGCCCTGCAGTGGAAGGGGATACAGGGCGTTCATATGAATGTCCAAGTCAGCAGATTGAAGCAGTAATTTATTTTAAAGGAGACGCACTCACTCTCTCAGAACCTCACTGTACTAGGTTAAACTTTCTTCCAACAAACTTTAGTTTCTTCATCTTAAACTTTGGGGAGGAACTAATTACCTGCATTTTATGCACATTTCCAAAAGTAGAGAGGGAACTAAGCAAACAACCTAAAGTCTACAGCGTGCACAGAGGCATCTCTGCAACAGCAGTTAATTTCAATAAAAGCAGGTTTCATTTCCATTACACCACCGTGTAAGGATGAACATCTCCAGTAAGCAGTATTTAAGGAGAGGACAACGTACACCCACACTGAGGCCTCTCCCTTTTGCCAGATATGACCGACTTTCAAGATCATTTTACATGCTCAAACTCTCAGTTCCGGGTTGTTCTTGGCTGCTGTTTTTTGTCTATGCAGTGACTGATTGGCATCCCCCAGAGAGAAGCAAGTGAACTGGCAAAAACCCCGAAATCTGACCAAAGGATTCCACCAGCAGCTCAAGTGCTAGATGGACGGATGTGGGTTTTCAACCACTCTTGTGTATTTTGCTCTTTCAGAGCCAGAGGATGTAATGAAACTATTACAGATTTACACTGTGTAAGCACCTACACAAGCAAGGCCCTGCCTTTGTAACTCAGTGAGCTTCTGTAGAGAACTTACCTCAGGTACCTCTGCATTTTCCATTTCAAAAACACAGGTGGGAAATCATCCACCTCATGCCTTGACACTGAAGCACATCACTGCTTATAGGAAAGACCCCACTTTAAACAGATTTAGAAGCTTGCACACTAACAGGTTTGCACCTCAGAAATACAGGTGTCAAAAACCCATAGCAAAATTTTCTGTCTCTTCTTCTCTTGAAGTCCGCACCAGTAGCCCTAGCACCATACTCCTAGAAGACTGTGATGTTCTTCTGCCACTAACAAAACAGTTCAGATTTTTTTTTTCCTAAGCTGTTAGATAATCAGTGTGTTTTACCAAACGCGTTGTTCAGAAATGATTTGTTATTTGGTGCTTAAGCCTCAGAATCTGTCGACATCTGCAGCAGGCAAAATGACAAACTCCTTTGCCTGAGATCCTGCTACCAGTTTGCTTCAGGGCTATCTATTGCCAGACTCAAAGCTGCTGAGTTCTGGAGCACCTAAGCACTTTCCAAAACATTCTGATGGCAAAACTTATTGTGTGCTGAAATGTCTTTTACTGGGGTTTTTTTCTTTTGTTCCAGATTTCAGCGCCTCAAACAAAAAAGGACTACATGTGTGTGACAGAAGATCCCAGCTTCACGTGACAGGTACTACTAGGGGAAAGAACTAAAACACAGCAGAAGCATGTGCAGTGTTTTTAACATACAGGACAACTAGGAATCTGTAAAAAGACTGACACAAAAGGAAGATGGTGTCCTAAATAAATATTAATCAGCCTTTTCAAGTTGCCAAGCTTCATATAAAAAATGGCATGCCAGCTGCTCCCAGCAGCAAATTCCATCTCTAACATACAATTTCACCTGCAGAGCCATTAACACATCTCCATCAAATAAACTTTAGCAGACAACTGTTACTTCTGGTTGGTTGATTTTCTTCCACCACTTTTCACATTTCAGGATCTGCCATGAATTTACTAGAAAGGTCTAGAGGCCTACCTCAACTCAGTTGTACAGGTCTAGCTTGTAAAACAGATTTGAAATCAAACTTCCTAAACGTATATATATCATATTAATAGAAAATTATTAGAGAATAAATGTGTATTTTCCAATCTTGTCTTATGAGACACAGGAATCACTCTGCATTGCAACCCTGAAGCATATGTTCTTTTCAACTTTTCCAAAATGGACAAGTATCCGTCTCCGAATAGCTATGGACAACAAAGGATTTTCTATGTGTAAGCATCTCAGAAGAAATGTGTCTAAATATTGGTCATGTTAACTGTACTGCGATAAAACCCAAGAACATCAACTATAAAGAAAAAACAGTAACAATTATCTCTCTAGATATTAGAATTGCCATAACAAATATGCATATTAAGTGCAAATAAACAAAAATCTAAATGAAAATTGAAAGAAATGCAGAGTCAAAAATTGTCTACAGTTCAGCAAAAAAATCCAAGCAGAGAGAAGAATTGCTATCCAAACTCTACTTTGTTTTCTAGTTAAGCTATCACCCTATTGCAAAGGGTACTTTTGACTGAAGGATAAAGCAGCAGATAGCATGAGAAGCCAATGAAAGAAAATGAAAAAATTAAGTCTGAAGAGCTTCCATTAGTCATCACAAATTGTTCTGCAGTATTTAGCGTTCTTCAGATTTTAGTGTTAACTTCTGTAACATCAGCCTTAGCTGAAATAGCCAACGTTTTACTCTTTTGAAAATTCTCTGTACTGTTCTCACCTCTCATAAAGAGGAGCACAGACAGAAACAACTCATGATAGAATCCACTAGCAATGCTGCCAGGTTTTAAGAAGGAAATTTTAGGTATTCATAATATCAGCATACTATAGTCTTCACTTCCATTTTCTTAAATGGAAAAGTACATAAGAAGTCAGGTGTACATTCAGCAGGTTTAACAACTACAAATCAAACTGCCAGATCTTACCTAGCTCATATTTCATAGTGATTTGGCAGGGAGCAAATTTCCAGTGTTCCCTGCACTTGATATATGTTTAGTTTACCTGTGTATTTCCGGAGTATTGTTCATTTGTTACAGGTAAAATTGAAGACATAAGGTCACTTTTACAATTAGTGACCTTTTAAACATCTTAATTTAGCTTTTACTTTATCAGCACTGTGAAAAATGGAAGCTCTCTTAGGAGTAGAACTGCCACAGTTGGTTAGTTGGAACAAAAAGTGGACACATTCCCAGTACCGAGACTGATATAAAAAGCAGGATAATACTATAAAAATATGTAGCTTACTTTGTGCCTTTTCACAGAAGTTTATCTGAAAGCCTAAAGCAAAAGAGACAAGTTCTTGTTCATTCACTGAAAGTCAAAGAATCGCACAACTATTAAGAAACACGCTTTACTTTTCAGTATTCATTAATTAACTCTAAAATCATAAATAAAACTAGTTTATTAGATAAATTTTTAGCCTCTGCTGAATATAGAACAATCCCATCATTTCAGGATCCCTCATTCATCATACTGTCTCAAGTGACTGCACGGTTCAACATACCAGGAAGGGAACCAGTGCTTGTACCCAACAGGTAAAGAGGAAATCAATTTACTTTAAGGAGTGCTAGTTTCCTTAAGTTGTTAATAAAACTGGAACGGTAACTGTTCTGAGATGTCTTCCCAATTGTTATAAAAAATTACTTGAATGTAACAGTTTGATTATGAGAACTCTGCAACAACAGGTAACACTCTTGAAGGTTAAAGAGGTTGTTTTGTCTCCCAAGAGTCAAAGAGTTTTCATTAGATCTGCACAAAATAAGTGGTTTTTAAGAAGGAACGTATTATAATTCATTTTAATATCCCAGGATAGATGCTGCTACCTCTGATTTCAACTATACAAAAGCAACCAGAACAGCTGGCATTCCCAGCATTCCTGATTGAACCTTTCTCTCCTCTCTCACCAAAGGCTTCTTTACACAGACAGTTGTCATCTCTCTCCTCACATCTCACTGCAACAAGCTAAGATTCACAACAGCAGTAACTATGCTTAAGTCTTAGCTACAGGTTCAGTTATTTGGGGGTACAAAGAGGAGTCATGGCAAAACTCCAACTCCTTCTCATCGAGCAATGCAGATGACCCTGCAACACTTGTACAAGCCACACGTGATGTAGCAGGAGAAGATGGTGCAGGCACTAAAGTGTATGCATGAGGAAATCAGGACTGTAGCACACTGGAAGTTGCAGGCTACCACTTCGGATCATTCTGCCTTTTAGGCTGACAACTTAAAGGATGGAAGAATCCAAACTTTGCTCATGGCTCACAGCATTTGCTCATTTTAACAGCACACCAGCAATGAGTAGTGCAGGGGCTTTCTGCTTCCTGAAACAAAGTGCTGACCACCTGACGCAAAGCCTGTGAAAGGTAGTTTCCACCAAGCATAGCTGCTGCCCAAAGGATGCCAGGCACGTGCCCTGGCTGCAGAAGAGCTGAATGACATCACGAGATCAGCCTGGCCCACTCCAGCACTGGCTGACCCAGTGGACGGAAACGAATATCCCCTTCAACTTTTACTGAAGTGTTTATAGTATCATAACCAGTTCTGTCATCCTGGAACCAATTTTGCAGGAGTATTGTGTGCTTGCATTGTGGCTGACTTTAACGCCATTCAGGATGGGAGCCATACTTCATATCATATCTATCTGAATAAACGGAACAGTGAATGTTTCACTTAGCTCACCTGTGGTTAAACCCTGAAATTAGACTTCATTACTTTCCATACTGTTAATATTTTGTTTATTTTTATTCTTTAATTTTTAATTCTATAACACCGTCTCCATGCCTGTCCTCTCAAAATATTAATTTCTGTTAACTAAGGGATGTTTCTATAGTGAACTAGGCCAGAGTATTCATATCGCGAGAAGTTTATGCATGTGTTTCCAAGGGATCACACAAAACAGATCAAAAGTTTCAACAACAGCAATAACTTAGAAGTTGGAGTTTCATGGAAATTGAGGTCAGATGGAACTATCTAAGTTTTTTCCCCATAATTCACAGATTATTAAAATGATATTCAAACCAAAGGATGTTGGTTGGTTCTCCAAGCTCAACAGTCCAGCTCTCGCAGCCTTTCCTCATAGGAGAGGTGCTCCAGTCCCCTCATCATCTTTGTAGCCCTCCGCTGGGCTCTCTCCAGGAGTGCCATGTCTCTCTTGTCCTGGGGAGCTCAGAACTGGACACAGCACTCCACAGCCCCTCACCAGGGCTGAGGAGAGGGGCAGGATCACCTCCCTCCACCTGCTGGCAACACTCTGCCTAATGCAGCCCAGGAGACCATTGGCCTTCTTGGCCACAAGGGCACACTGCTGCCTCATGCTTAACTTGTTGTCCACCAGCACTCCCAGGTCCTTCTCTGCAGAGCTGCTTTCCAGCAGGCCAACGCCTAGCCTGTACTGGTGCCTGGGGTTATTCCTCCCGAGGTGCAGGACCCTCCACTTGCCTTTGTTGGACTTCAGGAGGTTCTTCTCTGCCCAGCTCTCCAGCCTGTCCAGGTCCCTCTGAATGGCAGCACAGTCTTCTGGTGTGTCAGCCTCTCCTCCCAGTTTAGTATCATCAGCAAACTTGCTGAGGGTGCCCTCTGTCCCTTCCTCCAGGTCATTGATGAATATATTGAACAAGACTGGAGCCAGGACTGACCCCTGGGGGACACCACTAGCCACAGGCCTCCAACTGGACTCTGCGCCATTCACCACAACCCTCTGAGCTCGGCCATCCAGCCAGTTCTCAATCCACCTCACTGTCCACTCGTCTAGCCCACACTTCCTGAGCTTACCTAGGAGGATGTGATGGGAGACAGTGTCCAAAGTCCAGGGAGACAACATCCACTGCTCTCCCCTCATCTACCCAGCCAGGCATTCCGTCATAGAAGGCTATCAGATTGGTCAAGCATGATTTCCCTTTGGTGAATCCATGCTGACTACTCCGGATCACCTTCTTGTCCTCCACATGCTTAGTGATGACCTTCAGGAGGAGCTGCTCCATCCCCTTTCCAGGGATGGAGGGGAGGCTGACAGGCCTGTAGTTTCCTGGCTCCTCCTTCTTGCCCTTTTTGAAGACTGGCGTGACATTGGCTTTCTTCCAGCCCTCAGGCACCTCTCCTGATCTCCAGGACCTTTCCAAGATGATGGAGAGTGACCTAGCACTAGTTTCAGCGAATAGGAATTCTATTTTTTATTTATTGGTATTTTTTCTTTCTGATCACCTTCTTGTTTTCTCTTTCAATCATGTTATCATAAGCCATAAAGCCAAATATGATTCCTTCTGGGGTTATATAAGATTCTTTCTAAGTCCCAGAATTGGGAAAAAACACAAAGCTTTTCTCTTAAGCAGCACAGATTCTCCCAAAAATTCCAGAAGTCCATTCTGAAGGTCCCTGGAAAATAAGTTCTATCACTGTGCAGAGGGCAGGCTGATCTTTGGTAAGGAACAAGTCTAGGAGGCTGCATGACTAATCTCCTTGGTCTCAAACTGGGTGACAGAAGACGACTATTGCAAAAATATCAGCCTATAGCCCCAACTGTCCAGCTATCTTCTTCCCTCGTCCTGGTCCCCATTAACTCCTTCTTACTCTGAGCTCCCTAAAAAAGAAACTCTTTCATCAGCTTCACATAAAAAATCTGGCTCTCCCACGCAAAAGTAACAATGAATCTGCACAGCTTTCAAAAGGGCATATCCTGCAAGGTGTCAGATCACCATATATAAAAGCATTCTCGACTTTCATAGCACTCTGTGTGCAGTTCTCGGGCCTACAACCAGAACTGATGCTGCGCATAGTCTTCTTAAGTCTCAACCCAGAATGATGCCTCAGTTTAAGACTCCACATTTTCTTGACTGTAACAGCATGCTTGATTGCTTGTTGAGAAAGATGGAAGCCATTTAAGGTTCTCCTTGAATCAACACTAACAAATCTCTGCTCATATCTAATCCAAACTCTGCACAGCGTAGTTTGGATCTAGTTCATGTACCGAGGCTACTGCTGCCAGCCTGGAAAGCACCAAACAGAAATAGAGAAGTTGAAGGTATCAAGAATTATGCTCCCACCTTCTAAGTTCAGTCTGGGTCTGCTGCCTGTGTTTTCTGCCACATTTAAGTCAATAGGCAAACTAAGAGACAAAGTGAATTCCAAAGTAACTGCAAATAACCTCATATCAAGAGAAACAGTGTATCTGTTTCCTGAAAAGGGTAACAGCAGCTGGTTCCTTTAGCATAGCCAAAGGCAAGCCAAGATGGGAGTATTTTAACACCCTGTAACACAATCAAATAATAGGAACTGGGATGGGAGTAGTGCACGTATGCTGAAGAATAACAATGACAGACCATCCACAGTTGTAAATTTGTCATGAAATCAACATAGACTGGAAATTGAAAAAACATTTCTAACTAATGAACGAAATTCTGGAATAGTCTGCTGAAAATCGGAGTGGAGCAGGGGGTCTAAATTGTTTTAAAGGGGAGCTTGATAAGCTTACAGAAAGAGTATATGATATTATATGATAGAAAGGGGAAAATACTGGAGACAAAATTTTAAACTTGTGGCAGGACTTCCTTGGGTATCTAGCTTGCTAGCTAAGGGGTGACTGAAGGGATTATTGTATTAGTTTCACATTTCTGGGCTTGTGCTGATCCTGGCAGACTGGGGCAGGGAGAGGAGAAAGGGGAAGAAGTCTCTCACTGCATTTCCATTGCATGATTTTATTTTAGAGATTTCCAGGGATCTTTTTTCTTTCTTTGAGTCCTAACATGGATCAGCATGTCAAACTCATAGACAGTTTAAAAAAATGTCAGATTTGGGACCAGGAGAACTTTTCATCTAGAGCATACTGGTTTCTTTATTTCTCTGAAGCACTGGGCAAAGTTTACTTCATAGGATCACTTCCAAGTTCTGTTCACAATTCCCATTTCTGCAAGATCCAGACTACCGGAGACAGACTCTTCCTCTGGCACATCACAGATGCAGGTTTTGGACTTTAACTAACTATGAGTAGACATTTAGAACAAAGTACTGCTGTGAGAATGCTGGGAATACAAAGAATGCTGTAGACCATGGTGAACAGGGACACTTAATCATCCTGTGGACCTCACCTTTAGCAGCTCAGCTACCATGGAGCAACCAATAACGGTTGCTAAACGCAAATCTCATGAGTATGATGTCCTAAGGGATAGCAAGGTTTTGATCCCAGCATTATTACATCTGCAATTTGGTGCATTGCTCCACAGCATGGACAATCAAATAGTTGAAGAACGCTGCCACAGCACATTCATTTTGTTTGCTTTGGGTCTCAAACGCTAATGCCACTCCAGCAGAGGATTACTCAGAGGATACGAACACTAGGCAGTTAGATCTTCACTGCCAAAGATCTCAGAGAATTAATCAGATTTTAGAGGAAAACCCAGTATCAACCTTCCCAGAAAGCTTCTGTTTACTAAATGAAGAGAGACAGTGCAGACAAGCAGCTCCTGGAACCTATCCCAGGTGTTAACGAGGGCAACACAGTGCCCTCAAATGACACAATGTACAGCTGAGTTTCAGCAGCTCAGTGATGAAGATGGTTCCCTGCTGCACATTATGTTATGGGGTCACATTCAAGTCAGTTGTTACTAAGACCTGTCTATATTAAAGCAAATGACACTGACTGAGCTGCAGAGACAGCCTGTATCTTAACTAAAATATACTCTGTGTTCACACATTCATCATTTGCAGTTTATTTTTGTAGGGTAAGAACAAAACAGCAGCACTAATAAATCAAACAGAATTTCCAGTTTAAAGCATAAATCATCCCAAATCATGCCCCTGCTGGTATGGACAGTGAAACCAGCTGAGTCCTCCTGTGTGAGTGTATGGATAGGCACACATGTGGGCCAGAGACACCAGCTCCAACCACTCTTATCTCAGCTTTCACCACATCCATACTTGCTGAGAAGTTCCTTCTCCCATTCTCTCCGCTGCAATCTTTGTTAGCAGGGTCAGCAGACAGGAGCCACATAAACAGGCCAGAGAGCAAATTCTTGTTCTCACCCCTGAGGATATCTGAGATACAATGGCAAAGCTTAATGTGTGTGAAGCTTATTTGGCCACGACTCTGGTATAACCAGCTAGGCAAATAAAAAGCTCCAGGATGTTACTCCAACTCATCTCAGAAGGAAATAAGTGAATTAGAAACATATTTTAAAATAGATTTTGCATTTCCAGGACAACATTGGCAAGCTTGTTCTCAAATTCAACAACATGTGTGCCCCGAGTGCGGTAAGAATTCAATTGCCAAGGTGCTGCTTTAAGGTCTTCAACCTTTTAGATCTGACCACCTACCTCTTCTCTCAATAGCAGTCAGAGCTCTCTCATAAATCTTTGCATAAACTTGCATACACACTTCTTGTAGCATACAGTCATATTTTCTAGCTGTAACAGCTGGGCTACATTAGAATAGTAGTCCTCAGAAAGGTAAAAGTTGTTCTCTACTCTTTGTTGCATCAGCAAGGAAACCAGCTTTAAATTAGACTTCCAAATACCCCAGTTTACACAAGATGACTGCTCCTACTACCCTGAGGAAAAAAAGTACTTTTGTTCTTTCTTCAAACTTCCATATCCTGAAGCAGCACATTCAATCCTAAATGGCATGACTACATTTAATTACCCATCAAATTTTTCTGGGAAGTAACATCTTTTCAGCAGTAAAAATGTTCGGGGTCCATATTGTCTCTACAGCTACATCAGGTTGTCCAAAAGGATAAAGGCCACCCCATGCATGGCTCTGGGCTTCCAGCCTTGACCAGCTCTATAAAGCAGTTCCGGTCATCTACCTACACAACGTTCCCCTCAGAGAACTCTTTCCTATCCTCCACCCAGCCATATTTCTGAGGGGAAAGGGAGGACAGGAGAAGATATCAAAGGTAGGCAAAGGTTTCCAACTGTTTGGCATGAGATCAGGTCCCGCACTGACACTGATTCAGTGGGGGAACTGGTTGTTAGCAGAATACTCAGACATGGTCCTATCATTCCCCAGAAGGAATTTCCAAATGTGATGCTTTTATCTTAATCCATAACCCCTCCCAGGTCAAAGAAACATAGCCATATGTTTTTAAAGGAAACTGTTTTATCTCTGTCCACAAACCTCTTCAAAGTACAAACACTTTGCTCTCTGGTCCAAAAGCAAAATGATGGCTAGTTCAATTCAGAGAACCTTTTCCAAAGAATTAGGTCCAAAGCAAACCATAAAACCCTCTTGGTCCACAGGAAAAGCCTGGACACAAACTGATAAAAGGGCCAACTCCTTTTCAGCTTAGCTGTATCTGCTTCCAACAGCTGTCCTCCTTATGCCAAAGGGCATCTCAGAAAGTACCTCAGAAAGAATAATGGATGAATTATTCAAACACAGACTAATTCCTGGTGCTTGGACTCTTTGTTCACTCTATGATCAGTGCAAGATGTGTGCCTTCAGAAGGGCTCACACTGCCTTCAGTAAAGGGCAAATACACAGCCTTTGATTTGGAGAAGAGGAAATCAATTTAGCAGCTAATAAATATGCAATTTGTGCAACATACATACTCTTTGTCTCCCTTGATGCTCGTACAAAAGTTACTGTGTCCTACCCTGCTAAGCAAAAAGTTATTGCATACGTTCGTGTGAACTGCAATTTAGCTTCTTTCAAAGCAGAACTGGGAAGAAGACAGGGAGTAGATGCTTGGCAACGTCATGTTATATTTCCTCACAAACAATAATAGCAGAGTTTCCTCCACTGAGGGCCAAAGTTGAGAAAGTCACAGTCACATATTTTGGAAGATGCTCTGCAGCATCACACATCTGTCCCGACACATCCAGGCCAACAATATGCATGTCTTGTGTAGGGTCTATGCAAGCATGGAGGCAGGCATTCAATGGGCTGCACAGAGAGAGTTCTACAAGGACCTTTACTTACTGATAGTCTGGCCTTTTTTCAAAAATTCACAAACTCTGTGCACAGAAACTCAAATAATTCTAGGATATCTGATAAAAGTCATACTTGTACCTCCAACTTAACCGTAAGGAGGCATAAACACATCACAGCTACACTAATAAAAGAACTGACATTGAAGCAACAAAATCTTCTAAGTAGAGGTCACAACTCTACCAACATAAGCATACTACAGAAATCTTTCAAGTCCAAAGTCTCCCCCCAACACCATAAGAGGGCCCAGATGAAGGGAAGACTCATAACTTTCCAGGCGTCCACAAGATACAGCTTAAGCTAACTTAAAATAAAGCAAAGTGAAAAGTTTAAAACTTAAGTCAGTATTCTGAACAGGCTGCATACCTGTTTCCAGAATTCAGATGCTCAGGGTGACCTGAGCTTTACTGCTTGATCAAATAGTGAAGCTGAGCAGTTTTTCCATTTTTCCTCCTTTACTGTCAATTCCAAACGCAGTTGGCTGACCAAGTTTATTTGTCTTGTATCTACTCGGGGTTAAAATGGATCCCTGCTATGCTCTGGGTATACAAAGTTTACAATAATAAAACATATGAAATAATTCAAATCTCACCTCACTGCCAATCTCCCTCCACTCCACCCTTTTTTTCACCTTCAAGAGGTTTCTTGGGGGGAAAAAAAAATCCAGTAAGGCATAGTAAGTGAGAGGTTAAAAGTTGGAGATTAAAGGAAGGTATGAAGTTATTTAGGTACAATATTGCCCTCTTCTAATTCATAAGGTTATTGTAACCCAGAGTGCTGATTTCTTAATCTGTAGTCATTCACAGATTGCCAGTACAGTTCAACTGTGGCAATTTGTTTGCTCCCTCAAAAAAACAAAACAAAAGAAAACACCACAGAAAAATAGCAGCCAGAACAACTAATTGAACCTACCACCCATCCTGTCCACTCCAAAGATGCACCTGGGAAAGAAAATAGCTAGAGAGGCCACATGAATTATTTTGGCAGTGGGGCAGCTGGGCAGCAGACGGTGGCTCATTTGCGAGTCAGAAGCATCAGCTTGTCTTGCAGATGGCTGGGCAAGCACCACAGCACACTTCTACCCTCTCAGCAAAGCCAGTTGTGAGGTCTGTCTGGCCTGAGAAGTTGCTGTAGTGTCAGCATCCAGCGCAAGCTCTTGAGGGGGTCTGTTTCCAGATGTGAACTAAATCTCGCTTAGATTAGTCTAGCAGGAACAGGATTTAGGATAAGTATATGCCCAGTGTTTTTGTGTACAGGTACGGTTTGACAACCGAGGCAGCCAAGCCAATCTAAAGCTAGCAGGCTACCTCTGAAAAAGTGGTTTTCCTCCTCCTTGTCACCTCGAGCAGCCCATTTGTGCCTGCTCCCTCTTACCAGTGCTGGAGCTCATCAAAGCCTGCAGCAGAGCAAGCTTCCAGTTTGGGAAGTTCTGCCACTTTGGACGAGCAACATGGCCTGGACAAGGAAGAAGGCAGAAACACGCAACCATGGGCAGGACAAAGACACACAAAGACACAGCAACTACCTATTGGATCAGCGTAGTAGTATCAGACAGCACCAGGCATGGATGATTCATCTGCACTGGTGCGTCACCAACAGGAGTGGCATTGTCCCACTTCCAGCCCTGACCATTTGTTCTGGTGTCTTCCTTGTGCTGGCAGTAGCATTTGTGCAGCAAGCTGCAGCAGGGAGCTGAGCCAGCTACCAACTAACTTACTTTAATCAACTTCACTTTCAGCTAGAACAGTTTTCTGATCCAGCTCGCTGCCCTGCCTAGAGGGATAGCAGGGAAGGCAGAAACAAGCAGACTGGGGAGCCTGGTTGGTGGGTAAAAGGAGTCAGGGAGCAAATGGGTCTACTCATTCAGGGGCAGGGCAGACTTATGAGAGATTAAAGTGATCATGCAACCTGTGGTGCTTTTTCTATAAAAGCAAGCCCTTATGTTAAGCAGTTGCTGGTTACAGTCACTTTCTGTTTAAATCCAACGAAGACATACCTGAAGTGAACTCAGATGGTCACAACCTCCAGGGCTGAGGCTGAGAGACAGGCAAGTTATTGAAATAACCAGGATCTCACTCACATAAGGCTGTCTATATTAAAGGTATAACCTTACTAACACTTGCAGTCAATATGACGCTCATAACATGGGAATCTTGCGCTTCCCATGCATATCCCTCTGCAAGGGATATGCAGAGGCTGCCACATGTCATGCCACCTGCAGTGTTAGTTTATAAAACAAGTTCACCTAGCCAAAAAAAAAAAAAATCAATACGAGAGTAATAACAGAGCAAACTTTTCCAACAACTCAGCAACGGTATAAGGAGGTGGAGCAGGGGCTACGAAGCATGCCAGAGGCATAGCAAAAATTACTTTGTCTTGTTTATACCTCCAGAAGAACACTGAGGAAAAACAAAGAGGTTTTCAAAGCTGCACAAACCTTCCTGCAACCCTGTCCCAGAAGAATGCAATCAAGTGCACCCTCCTTGCAATTTCATGCTTTGTGAGCAACTACTTAATCCCTAGGCACCTTCAAATTAAGTTAGAGCACATTCTTTCTTATAGATTTTGATAATTAATCATTTTGGCCTTTGAAGAATCACCCTAAAAATCTGAGTTAGTTGCCTATTGAAGAGGGTGAGACTCAGAGCAATTTTTTTTCAAGCGCCCTGCAAACAGATGTGCCAACATCACTGAAGAGTAGCATGTATATACGGATGGATAACTAACATGCATTAGCTATTCCACTGTCAAAGCCTAGAAGAGACGTTATTCAAGTTTAACTATGAGTTGAACTGAAGCAACAGAGGCAACGTGTCTCTCACTAGGGATTTACCAGGAGTTAACTACCACATATTAATTAAACCAGGTTCAGCAACACACCTTTTTAAAAGGAAGAGAGTTTTCATGGCTCAGCAGGCATTGCACTGTCAGTTACCCACTGTTCACAAGTCTCTTCTGCAACCAGACAAGCCTGCAATATTAAAAAGAAATCTGAGGATCTAGAAGACAAATAGAGACCCTCTGCAGGGAACAACAAAGGACTAGAATAATATGGTGTAGGATCTACCTACTGAAAATATAGTTGCCAGGCAAACAGACCAACATAAGTAACCGTATAGGAAGATTTCTGAAGGAGGGCTACCTGGCTAGCAACGACATGGCCAGAACCAATAACAGAAAGCAGAAAGTGCCCAAAACGAAACAGAAATACACTTAATAATGCAGTAACTACTGGAACAACTCACTTAAGGAAGCAGAAGATACTCCCACATAGGCATCTTTACAAGAATTGGGTTTCTCTTTGTAAAAGAGATGCTATGACCCAATCACAAATGATCAGGCTCAACACAAGAATTACTGAAACATTTGTTCATTTTTCCTAAGTAGGAGGCCAGATTGGACGACTATAACAATCCTTCCTGACCATAACATCTTTAGGTGTGGGAGAAACCCACACCCAAAGAGTTTAGGTGACAATCCCAGAACCATGACAAAAAGGTTCAACTGACAAAATCAGCTTAGTTTTCTTTGTAATTTGTTGCAGCACAGTAACTACCACCTCCCTGAAACGGATGCTGTATTCTCAGTATGCTGGTGGAAGTACCACAAAAATTCACATATCTAAGGAGGCATTTATCTTTAGTGAATAGTGTAGTGCATTTTAAGTAAGGAATGTGAGATCTGGAAACGTAATCAACATCTTTTGAAAGCTGGTCAAGATTAGTACACTCAAAACTTAGAGAGGATGCTAGAAGTATAACATTCATTCTGAGATTTGTTTGCACCTTCTTTATAAGCATCACTTCAGTGAAACTCAGATGGACATCTGCTGCTGGTTCCTGCTCTGCTGGACAGAGCAGTACACAAATACGCTGAGTAGGGTTTTTTCCTCTCACGTAGCGGGCTGGTTTTGGGGTTTTTTCCCCTCTCTCTAGCCTCCACAAGCTACAGTAGCTACTCTCCCCACTGGAGTGTAGGCCTCCATTTTTCTTCTAACTCACAAAGTTTTATCAAACCTAAGTCCAACAGAAGATGTTGGACTTCAAAAGCAGCAATGATGTCCCAATTAGAAGATATAAGCAAGATGTTTATATTTGTTTGAAGCACAGGGAACTTGATAATGGTTACACAAGACTTCCACTTAAAGCAGTCACATCCCATAATTAATGCTTCATTCTATACACCAGAGACTATGAATAAGTTTAATTTTGGTGACCCCTTTTCAATAAGCTCAAGTCTGGGAAGTACACAATCTCTTTTGTTGCTTCCTCACGCGCACACTCATCTTTCCTCCACAGGATGGTCGTCGTTTTGACAAGCAACAGTGTGATTTTCAGTCCTGTCGACTCAATCAAGTCAGCATAAAATAACTGAAAAAAAACCTCCTAGCCTCTGATTAGACTAACTAGCATTTCCCCTACCCCATTCTTTGCTAGGAAAACAGATGTATTAGGATTGTTAATTGATTACAAGTAAATCAAAATGTAAAGCTGAAGTGCAAAACTATATAATATGATACTGCATGCACAAGTGTAAACCAAGACACAAACACACATAAAGCAGACCTGGTCAGCTATATCCTGGCAGAACTATTGCATATGAATAAACTGGCAGGTACAAATTAACTGAAATACGTTGATTTGCTCACCCCACAAGTATCATTATCTTCCATAAGAAATGCAAACACTTCCAAGATGACACACACACATCAATCTAACAAATCTACAAATGTCATTTTGCAACAGCTGTGCACATTAACACATACTAGTTTTATAATTCCACGGTGGGCAAGAGTAATTGCAGTCAACATCAGATTTTATTCAATTAGTTCCCACATGCTAAAGACATAACTCACTTTGCCTACATTAGAATAAGAATAGATGATTAATATGCATTTAAAAATAACATGCATTTTACCTACTGAGTACAAACATTAATTCTCCCCTCCTCCCTTCTCCTCTTAATCTTGTTCTTTTCTATCTTCCTTTTTTTCTTATCTCAATTATATGTTTCATTTTCCCTGGCTATTCAAACACTGCTTCATACTTAATCTGTTCACTTACTGCTCTATGTGCCTCACAACCTCTCCACATCCTGACAGTCTGTCTTCTTGTTCCTCAAATTCTGTTCTCTGAGCTTCCCTAAGCAAACTTGTGTTCGCTGGGATTCGATCTTCTTCCCTTCTCCAGACGTTATGCCTTTCAGCTCACAGACAAAAGTCCATCCTCTAGCCTTCTGGCCTTTCATCCGCCTGCTGCACCCTACAGACACTCAACTCTAAAGGCATCTTTCTCTCACTTTTGTTGGGCTAGCATAAATAGTTGCTCTGCCCTCAAACTTGCAAGCAGCCCACTCATTATTGGTGCAGTTTCTACTTCAGGATTTGAAGCAGCGCCCACATTGCATCTCCACAGGTGCAACATCTCAGCACAGAGACATCAGTGTCTCTTGTTGTCTCCTTCCTCCCATTGAGGACCTCCTCCAGGAGCACTGTTAGTGGGGAGAACAGCCCATTCCCTGCACTCACAAAGGGAGCAGCAGAAAGAGAAGGAGGATGCAGAAGTGACAGTGCGTCTTGGTAAATTCCTGTACCAAGGAGTGTGCTAGTCACAGTCATGTCCGCAACTGGTTTCACTAACACTCTGCTTTTTACAGCACTGTCTGAACTAACTGTGATTATCCCCAAAGCATCCTAATTTTCCTAAAGACACAGTACAAGTAACACACAGGCAGCAAATCCATCAAGTCTGTAATCCGTTGAACGTGAATGATACTTAACCTGTCTAAAAGCCTCCTGCAAGCTCCTTGTCAGCCAGGTAAAGAAAAGTACAAAGCAGAACCTCCTACTACTTAGGCAGAAACATTATCTACCAACTCCAGCACTTCATGTGGTGTTCTGAACGGCATCCAAGGGCAAAAGTGGACTCAAACTAGTCACTTAGTGCACTCAGACAAATACCCCTCTGCCCTTTTCCTGCTTCTCTTCCACATCAGGTTCCTTGCTTCATATCCACATAGAAGTCTGTCTAACCAAACACCACGCTTCTTTGATTTTCACTGAAACCAAAAAGATGATGGCTGGAGTAGGGGCAAGGGGGTAGAGATGGAAAAGGCCTGGATGGGTGTGTAGACAGGATGATAAATGAGAATCTCAATTTCCAGTGAATACATTAGGAATTCCCAGCCCACCTAACATGTCTGATCCATTCCTGTACATCTGAAAAGACATATACGATATATATGTTTTGATTTTGAAAGAAATCAGCATATATCAAACAACAAGTATTTTTAAATGTCCCAGTTATCCTCCAAGGTATATTGAGCACAGAATCCGATTCCACAATAGCTGGTTACAAGCATTTCTTAACTTTCGCTTTGCTCTGGAGGTAATAAGGACTGATTCCACACGTTGCAATTAGAGCTAAAATTCTTCCTCTGTCTTTGAATTAACGAAATTTCTAAATTTCATACAGTAATTCTTCAAAGGATAATTTTCTACATAACATCAGCAGTAAAGACTACTACTAATTTTGGCAGTGAGAGAAATATAAAATTGCTCCAATTATAGTTTGGGTTTTTTTTTTAAATCACTTTCCAAGTTGCATATCCTAGTTCCCTCAGAATCTCAGTTTTCTCCACAAAATATCTAGGGCATAAAACATGTAAGACTGTTCCTGCATTTTTAACATCACACACAATAAGAGGGGCAACAATTTTTCACACCAACAGTCACTAGCATCCAGACAGACTTGAGTTTGTACATGAAAAACAAAAATTGTTCCAAAAATGTTGAAATAGCATCTTTTTCATTACTTAAACTTCCAGTTCTTCTTTGTTTCCCACCTATCAATTGTGCATTGTCATCACTGTCACCTAGACTTGCCAGGGGAACCCTTTCGGAAGGAATGAAGCTCTCAAGTGCAGGGGCACGAAAGGCTAATACAGCTAGCCAGGAGAAGACACAAGAATGAAGCTGGGACACGCAGAATGCTGAGGGTGAAAAGATCTGAAGCAATGCCCTGCCCGACTGCAAGGCTTGAGGGTCTCACTGTACAATAAGCCTAGTGTGAGGACAGTGAAGTTTCTCTTCATTTCAGTAGCGTCATTTGAAGGGGCTCTTGCCTGTGCACAAAGACAGAAACAGTATAGAAGACCTAATTAAAAACAAAATAAACCAGGATGATGACCTGTACAGAGACCCTCTGATGCCCAGGGTCTGCTGCCCCAGCTCCAGACATCAACATGAGGGGCTCATGAAGACTTTTCCCCTGCACTACCACTTCCTGGACTACTCTTTATCCCCAGCCCCTCTTATCCTCTCTTGCAGCAGATACCCATTACAAAACCCTCAGCCCCTGTACCAAAACAGAAAACGCCCAGCAAAAGGCTCTGTCACAGGCCAGCCTTTCCAAGCATGTGTCCTATCAACACAATCATCTATAGAAGTAATCACAGTCTAAGGGAGTGGTTCTGCGGCCACTTTGAGGTTAACATAAGCGTGGGCTGAAGCTAAGGGAGTCGTCCCACCCTCTCCCTCTCTGCAGCCACTCATCCCACTACTGCCTTTGCATCAGCAGTTGCACAAGCTGGGTCAGAGAATGTTTCTGGCTGAAAATTAACTAAAACTGTTTGGCTTTTTCTTTTTTACTACAGTTACTTTTTTCCAGCCTAATGACTTCCCTGATCCACCTCGCCATATAGTTTAAGTTAATTAAGTCAACACTGACACGGCCTACTTTCTTTTCTTCCCACCCAGCAACGCATTCTTGCCACCTTCTTGACAGGAATCAGTGCTCATCCAACCCTATAATAAGCCAACGCTGGGCATCCACACTATAGAACACTTTCCACTTCTTTTCCCTGGCTCATTTTCTGATAGCTTAGCTCACTGAACCAGCTTGCCTGGAATCAGAGTCAGTGAAAGGAAGGAGGTAGGAAATACACGCTAGGGACAAGACCATAGTACATCTGCTCCTATCAGCTATACCTGCTGTGGTACCCTGCTTGAGCACCCTGCTCACCAAGCACTATAAGCCTGATGAGGCAGTGGAATCACCTAAAGAAAGGTTCCTTCCCGTCCCACTCATATCCTCCCCTGCTTTGCACAGGTATTTGTACAGTAACACAGGAATCCTGGTGGAGGGTTAGCCCCCTGAGAAAGAATTTCTTGTCAGCTACAGAAGCTTTCCAAGAAACTTTCATTCACAACCACTGTAACAGTACATGGTCACCTCCGCCACAAGGTCTGGCTTTCTAGAGTCTACCTAGAATATATATACTCAGTTCCTCCCAGGGTGCCTTAAAAGAAGTTACTTACATAGCTCTAACACCGGCTTTCTCTGCAGATGCATGTGTATCATTAAACTGTCCCTTGTCTTCCTGAATTCATTTTTAAAATACACATATTAAATGAACTGCAGAAGAAATAACTGCCCTTCCTCTACCTGGAGCAAGATGTGGATATTTCTGCGTCACCACATACTTGCACTGAATCACACGTTCTTTTGTCACATAAGGGTGCAAAATCAAAAGATCAGCCCTGAAGTTATGCACATGATTCATAAATAGGAAAAGTATTGGCCAGGTGGAAATACAAGGGGCAACACAAAGAGTTATAAACTACAGTGCAATCCTGCTATGTCTAGTTTTATTGATATTGCTTTTGCATTTCATGCCTTCAGTCAAGTTTTTAATTCATGCAGTTTATTTAGAAAGTTTGAGATTACAGTTTTGAATGATATTATAAACATGTATACTATTAACCTCCTAAGGCCCAATAGTTCCCAACTCCTTAATCTAGCAAGTATAAGATGTTCACAAGGTGGAAGCTGCAAACAGTATAAATTCACCATCTTGTTCTAAGTATACTAAAATCTTCAGTTTATATATAATCAGTTCTCTACCCAAACAAGTCCCCACATCAGTCTCCATTTTCAGTGCAATCTAATCTAACAGGATAGAATACTCCTGAGTATAGGAAACAATTGTGACAAACAGATTTGTTGCTGAGAGCTCCTGCACCAATGCTATCATCAGAGAGCTATCTTTCCTTCTTTTTCGCTTTTAATTAAAAAAAAAGAAAGTTCCCCAAACACAGTAAATACCTTCTTTAGTATTACAATTCTCATATTAAATTAAAGAAAAAAATAATAATTCCACATTATATGGCTGCAGTCTAATATTGCTCAAGCAGAGAAGTCTCAGTGGCCTAATTTTAAAGAAAAAACTCCAAAGGCTTTTGCTGTGGCTTTTCTGAAAACTAAATATCCACCGTTTTTGCAAGAATAGTCAACCATCAAAAAGTGCAGATGGGAATTCTAGCAATATTACCCTACCATAATACTCTAAGTTTCCATCAAAATAAACCAAAAAGAATATTTTAACCAGAAGCTCACCATTAAATTGTTTTTACTTAAACATCTGCCTTGTAAAAAAAAAAAAAAAAAAGTATAAACAGACACAAAGCAACAAGAAATAGCAAGCAATAAAAACTGCTTGGTGACTGAGGAATATACCAGGAGTCAAACCAAAGCCATTCTTCCACAGTTAGCAAAAGGTTAGCTACTGAACTGAAACACAGGCAGCAATGTTTTAAAAATATTAACCTAGTTGCCTCTGTGGTCACCCTACTCCCCTTGGGTATACCACATCTTGCTAACACAAACACCAGTGTGTCCAAAAAAGGAAGGAAAAGATCATTACATGGCACCTAGCACACTTCTTTTGTCAGATTGGACGGGCCATCAGAAAGCTGTATGGGGGCAGAGGCTGCCAAGTGCTGCTGTGTGCCCATCTTAGCAATGCTGTAGCACACTGTCTTCTAAAGCAGTTTATAACCAAGGGAAGAGGGGAGGCCACAAAGGCCACAAAACAGATTATGTCTGAAAGAAGCCAGAGCAGAAGTCCACCCAGCCTCTGTCTCTCTCCTGACCATTTTCCTTTCTCTCTCCTCTCAGGCAAGCACGTGGAGGCTGCAACACCTGCTTTGAGCCAAAGCAAACTGGGAACAGGATGAGTGTGGCCTGAAAGCCACAGTCAGGCTCTGTGCGTGCGCAGCAGCACCCAGACCCTCTCCCAAGTAGCATGAGAGTCAACACGAGCAGCGCAGGGGGCACCACCACCACTAACACAGGCAGAGCAGCACTTCCTCCTAGGAGAGCCCTCCAGGTAAGGCCTGGATGCCGTGAGAGGCTGTGCACAGCGAGAAACAGAGATCTGCACAGGGACTGGGGACGGCAAGGGGAAAAGACCCTGTGCCGCCTTCAGTGCACAGGCACGGCTGAGGTGCAGAGATGCACAGAGCCAAACTGAAAGGTGTGGGCAAGGCACCCACAGAGGCCCAGAGCTGGCCCTGCTGGTGCACAAGGGTATGGCCTGCAGGACAGCCTTAGGGGTCCAGGGTGGGGAGACCAGAGAGCGGGAGCCCAAGGACTAATGGGAGCGTGGATTAAGAAGTACACAACGGGCATTCAAATTATCAGAAACGTGGGGAGGGGAGAGCAAAAAGCACAATGCAGAAACGTGTGAGCCAGGACGCGACACTCAGGACGACCAGCACACCACCTGCCCCCTTCCCGGGGGTGCCTCCTCCTAAACCCGCTCCCAGCGAGCCAGGACCCGGCCTTGCCGCGCCGCGGCCCCGGGGGCACCGCGTGGCGGCGCGGAGATGCCGGCGGCGCCCCCGCCTCCCCGGGCCGGGGCCCGGCACCGCCGGCGGAGGCCCCGCGGCCCCGGCGCAGCGGGTCACCTGCTACACGAAGCCCTGACGAGCTAACAGGGCACAAAATCCCCTCCGAAACACGCCTGCCCTTGGCAAAGGCTCGCTTGTTTACACGCTGTAACCCAATGACTCCGCAGCTGCAGAGCCCGCATGTGCTCCCGGGAGAAAACGCCTGTCTCGCCCCAAAATAACCTGCTGCCGCACGGCCGGGGCAGGGCAGGGGCTCGCAGGAAGAGCGGGGGCCCGCGGCGCCCGCCCCGCCGCTCCCCGGCCGCCGAGCCCAGCGGGCGCCGCGCGGCCCGGCCCGGCCCGGCCGGCCCGGCCCGGCGAGGAGGCGCCGGGGTCCCGGGCGGGGCGGCCGCGGCGCTCGGGGGTGCGGGCGGCGGAGCCGGGCCGCGCCGAGGCCTAGAGCGGGGCGCGCTGCCCGCCCGGAAGCGGCGGCGGGCGCGGCGCGGCCTAGCGCGGCTCGCTTACCCTGCATGCTGCTGACGGCTGTGTGTGCCTGCGGGCCGCCGGAGCCCGGCGTGCTGCTCCCGCTGCTGGAGCCGGAGCCGCTGCTGGGGCTGGGAGTCGCCATTGTGTGCGCCAGACACGGAGCAGCGCGGAGGCTGCAATGCAGCAGGGACCCTCCCAGGCAGGACACCTAGAGCCCCGACTCCGTATAGCAGGCGCCGGAGCCTCCCCGTCCGTCTGTCCGCCCCCGGGCTGGGGCTCCCGCTTAACCCCTCCCAGGCAGGACACCTACAGCCCCGGCTCCGTATAGGAGCCGCCCAGCCTCCGCGCTGCAGCCGCGGCTGCGGGGCCGGCGGGCCGCAGCCTTCCCGCGGGAGGGCGGCGGCCGGGCCGAGGGGCCCGCGGCCTCGGCGCCGGCGGCCCGCCTGCGCCCGCGGGGAGGCGGCGGGCACCCTCGCCGCGGCTGGGCCCTTCGCTGCGGCCGCATGCAGGACCCTGTCCCCGTGGCCGGGCCCCCCGAGCCTGCAGCCTCCCTCTCCTCACAGCCCCCACGCCTCCTCCCCACGGCCAGGCCTCTGCTCCCCACGGCCCAGTGGCCCCCCTGCAGCCAGGCCCCCTTGCTGTGGTCCCCCAGGCAGGTCTGTTCCCCATGGCCTGAGGGCCACCGGCCCACGGCCAGGGCAATGAGGCTCTCCCCCTGTCGAGGGAGAGTGCTCCCCTCCTGTCCACTGCCCAGTCCCACTCAATCCCCTCTGGGCCACACTTTGCACTCTTTCCCCCTGGGTGGCAGTGCCCCCCCAGTGGGGTGCTAATCCAGGACTTACTCGTGCCCTGCCTCGGTCTCCTGGCCCCCACCACTGCTGAATCCCCTACCCTGTTTGCAGCACCACCTTACCTTGTTTCGCTCCTGCTTTCTCATGTAGCACTCCCCAACACAGGACTGACAGCACGAGGACGCATCACCCGCTCCCTTCACTGTCAGCCCCTTTTGGATCACCTCCTTCCCTCTAGGAGCCTCTGTGTCATGCCGTGGGCCCGGCACGGCAGTGATGTGTCCTCATGTTTTGCCCCAGCAGCTTCTTTGACCATAGGGGTGCCCAACTCTTTCCTCCAACTCCCAGCATGGTGCTCAGTTCCTCAGATCCTTTGAGGACTGGCAGTTTGTCCAAGCAATTTTATCAAATTTCTCATCTTCACCCATGATTTTCCTCTCACACAAGCAGCTATTTTCAAGTTGAAAATGCAATAGGTTTCATGTCTTACTTGAAACCTTCTCCCTAACCACCACAGAGCATTCCCCTTTGGTTTTCCAGGATACCCAGGCCATCATCCCCTTTCTGCCACCATCAGTCTCCTCATCCTCGTTTTATTTCATCCACTGGACTGTGCTGTTGATTCCAACACATTGCCTCTGCCTTGTTTCTGACCCTACCTCTAGCTCCAGCTAACTCATGGCCTCAGTCTTAGGGGCAGTATATGCCAGGGATTAGAGCACTGAAATGGGCACCCACAAGAGATGTGGGCTCTCTTCCCAGCCCACTGCATGACTTGGACAAGTCCATTCATTTACAAGAGTCCTTTTTTCCTCATCTATATAACAGAAATAACAATACTAACCTCCTTTGTAAACTGAGATCCACTGGTGAAAGAGCTGGATATCTGAGAGCTAGATAGCAGCATTTGAACTCTTTCCCTGTTCCTCCTTTGCCCAAGCTTCTCAATGCTTTTCGTGACGGTGATGATAGAGCAAAAATCCTCAGGACCTGAATTTTTATTGGATGTAGTTTTGAAAGTTGTCTGACTGATTAGCCCTGGTAAACTGCAAACGCAAAGAGGGAGAAAAAGAAAGGGAACGGTCAGAAAGAAAACCAGAATTAAGGAAGACTGAGGACAAAATAGGAAGAAGGAATCACTGTAGGATAAGAGAAGACTGCTGAATGGGGGAGAAAAGAACTACCTGGGGGGAGGGGAGCTGTCTCCCCTCTTGGGCTTTATCTTTTTCTGTTTCTTTCTCCCTCAGCTCAGCTCTTATTTATTTATCTCACTTCATGTTAACGCCAGTATTTTCCTTTTCTCTTATACTTAGAGCTTGGGAAAGTAACTCCAGGGTAAGTCTCTTCTCCCTTCCAGGAGTCTTCTGGTTTCCCTGCTCAGCCTGCATGTGCAGGACTGGGAGATGCAGGGAGGCAGCAAGCTGGGCCAAGACACTTTTCTACAAGAGAGTGGGGCCAGAGGCACAGAAGGAGTCTGGCCTTCTGCCTGAACCTTGCTCTCCAGTGAATAGTGCATGCTCGGCAGAGTGAGAATGTATGCAAAGCTCACCTTTATCAGGAGGTAGGAGAAGGGGGCAGAGCTGGTCCTGACCATCTCCCTCTTTCTGCTCCTTCCTCCCCACGCCCACTAAAACAGAGAAGTCAGCTTCCTCCTCACAGTCATGCCAGCTTCACTTCAATTTGGCTAAATACCATTGCCTTTCCTCACACACTAAGGCCAAAATCCTACTAACCTATTTGCCAAATTTGATCTTAGATTAGTACGCTGTGCCATCCCACCCTGTCTCCTACTCTCTCTAGGGACTTTGGTGACTCTTTCAAAGCTCTGTCTATGGTCTGTGCCCTCCACCTCTTCTCTTGGGAGAGAAGTCAGAAGTACTCTTATACAGTGCTTTCCACAGAAACAGGCCTTACTAAACATGGTCTGCTTGGGTACCACTGTTGGTACTGGTCAGTGCTGGAACTTGGCACAGTCTGTAATAAAGGCCACAGACCCCACTGTATGCAGCAGTACAAGCTCACATGTCCAGGAGAAGGTATGCCTTTATCCTCTCCTCCCAAATTGCCATGCAGGACACCTCACTGCCTTACACAAAGTAAGATGCCAACCTTGTATTTTCACCTACCTAATGCCAGGGAGCAGCAAGGAAGGCTGCTCCGCAAGGAAGGAGACACAGAAGCCTAGCATGATAACAAGGTAGGCAGGACAAGGACCCAGTACCGAACAAGGCAAGCAGAGCAGGTCCTATCTCAGTAACCAGGTTCAGCCAAGAGTCCAGACTGCCAGACAACCATAGTGATGAAGCAGGTCTGGGGTTAAGCTGGGATGTCAAGTCCACAGGTCAGGGTCTGGAACCGGATGAATGGGATATGTGGCCAGGCACAGGCAGAGCAGCAATGCTGCTGCAATACAGCTGCAATACAGCTGCAACAAAGCTCACGTGGTGGTAAGGTAAAAGCTTTGGCTTAAAAGCAGCTCTCAGGGGAAGAAGTGGAGACCCCTTGCTGAGGCTTCTTCCAGCTTTTTTTCAAAGTGCTCTAAGGTCAGCTTAGACTTCAGGTCTAAGGTCAGCAAGCTGACCTTAAGTGCAGAAAGTTAAACTCCTGCTAGGGTATGGAGGAGTGGGTGCTCCAGGCCCTGACAGCTAAGACATGCCCCTCGTTCCACAACCTTCCTTTCTTTTCCCTCTCTTACTTAAGCCTTCTCTTATGCCACAAACAACAATGCTGGTCCAAAGTTGTGGTCACACAGGCTACAATACAGAAACACCAGTGCCTGCTAGCACATACCGACAGAAGCTGACATCTAGCTTCCACCCTTAAATCATGCCACCTAGCTGTAGTTTGCTTACAGTTAAGTAAAAAATATGCAGTTTATCCTTTCTACCCCTGCAAATGGGAAAGGGCCAACAGTACCTGTCCTGACAGGTCTTTATGAAATGTGTTCTTAAAGACCTCCAGTGATGGAGATTTTAACATCCCCTCAGCAATCTGTTCTGGTATGCCACTATCCTGACACTCAAAACATTATTCTAAAGCTTAGCTAACTTAAGCTTTCTTGACTCAGCTGAAACCTATTATATCCTGTCATGGTCACTATAGTCATGGAAGACACATAATTCTCTTCCTTGTAATCACCTCTTGGCCGCTTGAGGACTGTTATGTTTCCCTTCCGTGACTCATTCCAGCTTTCTCTTCTACAGACTACATCAATCTAATTCTTTCAGCCTTTCTTCATGTTTTCTAGGCCTCCTAGTATTCTCACTGACCTTCTTTAACTTTCTTCTGTTGATCTGCATTTTATGAAGTACAGTGTCCCTAACTTAGACACACTGCTCCAGCTAAGTTCTCTTGGCTTGGAGGCTACAGTCTTGCTTATGTGCTCCAGAATGGTGTTTGCCTTTTCCATTGCTAGTGTTCAGCTGGCGATCCAGTATAATTTAGACTCTTATTTGAAAAAACTTCATCCTGCTAGTTGTTCCCTTGTTTGTATTGCTGACTTTTCCTAAAGGTAATGCTGGAAGTGGTACCTGTTGAATTTTGTCCTACAGGTTTCACCCCATTTCTCCCATTTCTCAGTCTGGTGCTGAATTCCACTGTGAAGGCTGTCCCTCATAGCTTTGAGTTATTTGAATATTTAATAAGGCAGTCATAGCTGTTAATCATCCAGGTTGTTAACTGAAGGCATTAAACAAAACTGGACTCAGAATGGACCCCTGCAGAAATTCCTTCATTATGCCCTTCTATTTTGACAAATATTGATAGTTAGCACTTGAAGTACAAGTATCACACCAGTTTTGCACTCATGGTGCAAAATCATCTCTTCTTAAGAGAACGTCAGGTTAGCCAGTATTAAAAGCCTTCCTAAAGTCAATATATATGATATCTATTACTTTCCACTTTACAAACAAAAACTTGTGCCATACCAGGAAACTAGACTGATTTGGCAGCATTTGTTCCTGACAAGTTCATGATAACTACTCTTCATACCCTTGTTATACTCCAGGTGCATACAAGTGACTTGTTCCAGGAATTGAGGACTTTAAATTAGGATTAAAGAAAGCAAGTGAAAAACATAAACAAGATCAATTTGGCTGAGCTCTAAAAACTAAGGAGATAGGAAGAGGATTGTTGCTATAGGATTTTAATAAGGACAAAAAGGAGGTCAGTCATGTTAGATTGTATCTAAAGTATATTCCATGAAGTTAGCAAATGAGTGAACATAGGGGTCTTCCCCTTCTCGGTCAGGTGGACTCCATCCTTCCCTGACTGCTCATGGAACATCACCCACAGGCTACGGAAACTAAAGCCAAAGCCCTTATGACAATATCAACTGTGTAACCATGCATTTATCTGCAGAATGTCCCTTCTTGAACTTTAGTCACAATCCTTGGGACAGGAAAACACCAAAACCCCCTAATCCTTCACCTCTCCACCCACAGCCTCTTAACCAGTTTTGATCCAATCAAATCCAGTCTATGATTATTCGTGGCAGTGTCAGCAGTGTCCACAAGGATGACCAATATTAAGGAGTGGTCACTGGGATAGAGTAACATCTCTGTTACAGGTTCTTGGGGACCAACATGGCTCTCCCACTATTACAGCCTAGTTGTTGAGTCTTTCCCTCCAGCACTCTCATTTGAAAACCTCTGTCTTTTAGAGATGGAGTCACCTGACTGAAGATAAGCTCAGGTTTCTATGGGCTAAGTAATAAACTCTAGAGAGGCATAAGGAGGGAAAATGTTTTATCTCATACCGAGGAACGAATTTTCAAGTAGCTTAAATTATACTCAAAGGTACTCAGTGTTCTTGGCCTCCCTCTTATGGGAGAAAGTAGTATTGCTAGAGACAGTTTTCAGAGAGAGAAATTCTCTTTTTTATCCACAGAAGGAGGAGTTATAGGAAGTGTTTGTGATGGGACTGTGAGTTGGTAAAGCTTTGAAGTGAACAGCCTCAGCCTTTTCCTTGCAGGAAGCACACAAAACACACTAAAAAGCCTTTGAATTTCTAAAACAAACTACAACAAGATCACTTTTGAAACAGGTTAGCACAGAATGAGATCCAGATGAAACACTTTGTAAACCAGTCCCTTGTCTTCCCACTGTATCCTCAAAAGATGGGTCTTTTCCCCTGTCTTGCTCTTGGGTCAGTGAACTTTTCTAGCTTACAGTATTGCCCGACACCACACAGTCCCTTCCAAGTGCCCAGGAAAAGTTACCTTCTGTCAGCCTCTTCCCTATCTGCTCCCAACTCTTCTCGGCAGTCTCTCCCAGAGCAGTAAGACCATATGAGCTGATCTAAGGCCTTGATGCTACTTGATGGGAGGACAGTAAGTTATTCCCAATTCACCCCATCCCATTCCACTCATGGCTGTGACCACCAACACTTGCTTTGTGCTGGTATCTATCTAGCTATGTCTCTGCCTTTCTCTCTCTCTGTTGCCACAAGCTTCTCCCAGGTGCTCTCCAGAAAGTGCAATCACCTATCCTGACCCAAAGCCACCCATCAGCCACAACATGGCAAACAACAGTCCTCTTCCCTGCAGTCCAAACAGAGCCTTTTTAATAAGGTGAGCTACGCATGGCTTGTGCAATAAATTGTGCCTGGACAAATGAAACAGTCCATCAAAGCTGAGCTTCCTTTTTCCAAAATGAGCAAACACAGTTGCAAAAAAATGGACACTAATTCACGCTTTTGTTTCCCACCTGAAAAAGAGCTGGTGTGCCTGAAAGCTTGCCCATTTTTCCTAATCAACACTACTACTTTTTATCCATGTAGAAGTCCATGCCTTTTCAGTTTCTTAGCCTGAGATGCCTCCCCTCACTTAGCAAATGTATTCAAAAAGCCTAGCCTGGGCCTGGAAATAAAGCATTAAAACAAATAGCTCTTGTATTATCTAGAAGGTTCTGCAGATGGATGACTGTCTGAAGCTACTGCTTCATTTCCTGCTTGTATGTTCAAACAGTTGGATTATTTCAGTCACACATCAGTACCCAGAACCCTATGCTGGAGTCATTACAACAGCACAGTTCCTTCTGAGGTGAGAGGACAGGTCTGATGATCTGGTGGGGAGAGGTTACACAATGAAAAGAAACTTGACAAATGCTCTCCAGTATGGTTCTGCCTACACAGTAACTTAATAATACTGCACCAGGAATATGGTTTAGTTTATGATGCCTCACAGTGAGGCAGCTCTGTGGGGAGATACTGAGAAACTGCAGAGACATTTGGACTGTTGCTCTTGCTAATCCACATTTCAAACTAGGTTTGATGAGAGATGTATCCTGGGGTAGTGTGATCCCTCCTTTTTTTTTTCATACTAAGCATTTGTACTTCCTTCCAGAGGGGCTTGAGAAAAGGGAAGTTGTACCTCATAAGGACACCTACAGAGAGCGGTTTAATTTTCCTAGGTTTCAGGATGGAAGTATGAATCAATGTAAATGTCAGGAAGGATTTTGTTATATTGAACATAGCCTGCTGTTCTCCTTCCAGTTATCCCGCAGTTTAATGTACAGCAGTTTAATGTACAGAATAGCAAAGTTATTATGAACCATAAAGACCACTCAGTGGAACTGTAACAATGGCAGCCATTTACAGAGAGGGTGCTTGTGTGTGACATTCTTTGCAATAAATTCATTTCTCATAACCTGCTCATGGAAAGACTCAGTTAAAAATAACAGGAAAAGATGAGCATTAATCCTCTCCACAGATGCATTCACATGTATCCTCTGCATGACAGTTCAGTGAGTTCTAATTCTATAGGAGATATGAACAGGATGTATTATGCTGTTACTGAAATTATTGGGTGAAATAAATAATCTGACTGAGACTCAGGTTTGGTGGATGGATATGGCAGGTATTACATTTTCTAAAGGGCCCATTTTTAATTCATAACTAATTATCACTTTTGATCATAAAATGATGAGGAAGTGCTGCTCTTCTGAGAGGTATACTTTTTGTTCTTCAGACAAAAAAAATAGACTGAATCTCTTCTTAAATACAAAACTAATCCTAGACCATAGAGTCATTATAAAAATGTCCATTTAAATACCAGTCTCTTAGCAGTGCAGAAACAAAGCAGTCTCCTCTTACCTCTAACTTACTTCTCATCCCCTATACCCACGTTCTTTAAGATCACCAACTTTCCCATCACCAAGCCCCAACACAGCTGTGATACATAGTGCTGTCTCTGTTCATGGCCCTTGGAAACAGAAGATGTTTGTAACAAACTCACTGGGGATCCTTTGAATTTACATGCTTACTCTTGCAGTATGTGGGCAACCCTTTCTGGGGGAAGTTCTTTCTCTTCCATGATACCAGCCCTCTGGCAGTCTTAGCTATTTGTACAGTAGACAAAACACCTGTTTCTGATACCTGTCACCAAAGTTAACTATAACAAACATGAATCTCTTTCTCATGTGAGCTGAATGTAGAGATGAGCTCACAATGTCCTTTGTCACTAAATGGAATGGTTCTGGCTTATAAGGGAAGGATTGGAGAGAAACTGGTCAGAGATGTGAAAGTCAGGGGCAGCCTTGGCTGCAGTGACTGTGAGATGGTGGAGTTCAGGATCCTGTGCAGAGGAAAAAAGGCAAAAAGCAAGATCACAACTCTGGACTTCAGGAGAGCAGAATTTGGCCTCTTCAGAGACCTGCTTAGAAGAATCCCATGCGATATGGCCGTGCAGGGAGGAGAGGACCAGTAGAGCTAGCTGATATTGAAAAACACCTCCTCCAAGCTCAAGAATTGTCCATCACAACAAGCAGGAAATCAAGCAAAGGCAGCAGAAGGCCTGCATGGATGAACAAGTTGCTCCCGGCTAAACTCAAACATTAAAAGGAAGTGTACAACAGGTGGAAGCAGGGATGGGTGACCCAGGATAATTGTAGAAACACCATCCAAGTATGCAGAAATGGGGTTAGGAGAGCTAAAGGCCACCTGGAGTTGAAACTGGCAAGGAACATGAAAGACAACAAGAAGCACTTCTGTAAGTACATCAACAGCAAAAGGAAGACGAGGGGGAAATGTGGGCTTTCTGCTGAATGGGGCAGGGGCCCGGGTGACAAAGGACACAGAAAAGGCTGAAGTACTGAATGCCTTCTTTGCCTCAGTCTATACTGGTAAGACTGACCTTCAGAAATCCCAGGCCCCTAGAGACCAGGGAGAAAGTCTGGAGAAAGGAAGACTTTCCCTTGGTGGAGGAGCATCACAGTAGGGATCCCTGAAGCAAACTGGACATACACAAGGCCATGGGCCCGTGATGGGATGCACCCACGAGAGCTGAGCCGATGGCATTACAAAGCCACTCTCAGTCATCTTTGAAAGGTCCTGGCAATCAGGAGAGGTGCCTGAGGACTGGAAGCAAGCACTCCTTTCTTCAAAAAGGGCAAGAATGAAGACCCAGGCCAGTGAGCTTCACCTCGGTCTCTGGGAAGGCGATGGAACAGCTAATTCTGGATACCATTTCCAGCCACATGGAGGACGAGAAGGTGATCGGGAAGAGTCAGCATGGGTTCACAAAGGGGAAATCATGCTTAACCAAACCGATAGCCTTCTACGATGGAATGAGTGCCTGGTTAGATGAGGGGAGAGCAGTGGATTTTGTCTGCGTTGACTTCAGTAAGGCTTTTGACACTCTCTCCCATAATATCTTCATAGGCAAGCTGAGGAAGTACGGCTAGATGAGCAGAGTGAGGTGGACTGAAAACTGGCCAAACTGCTGGGTTCAGAGGGTTGTGATCAGTGGTGTGAAGTCTAGTTGGAGGCCACTCTAACTGAAGTCTAGTTGGTGTCCCCCAGGGGTCACTACTGGGTCCAATATCATTTAACAACTCCATCCATGCCTGGGGAGATGGGACAGAGTGTACTCTCACACGTTTGCGGATGATACAAACCTAGGAGGGGTGGCTGATGCACCAGAGGGCTGTGCTGTCACTGAGAGGGACCTTGACAGGCTGGAGGAACGGGCAGACAGGAACCTCATGAAATTCATGAAAGAGAGGTGCAAGGTCCTGCACCTGGGGAAGAAAAATCTCATGCACCAGTACAGGCTGGGGGATGACTGTCTGGAAATCAGCTTTTCAGAGAAGGACCAGGGGGTTCTGGTGGACAAGTTCACCATGAGCCAGCAATGCGTCCTTGTGGCAAAGAAGGCCAATGGTATCCTGGGCTGCATTAGGAAGAGCGTTGGCAGCAGGTCCAAGGAGGTGATCCTCCCCCTCAGTCCTGGTGAGGCCACACCTGGATTGCTGTGTCCAGTTCTGGGCTCACCTGTACAAGAGAGACATGGAGCTACTGGAGCGAGTCCAGAGACGTACTCTAGGATGATTAAGAGCCTGGAGCATCTCTTGTATGAGGAGAGACTGAGAGATCTAGGATTGTTTAATGAAGAGAAGAGAAAGTTCAAGGAGGATCTTATCAATGTGTGCAAGTATCTGAAGGGAGGGTGTAAAGAAGATGGGGCCAGACTGGGATAAACTGGGCAAATTGGATACCATCAAGGTATCCAAGGCATCCAAGGGCAAATTGGAAACCATCAAACAGGATTTCAGAGCTCTGGGGATGGTGGTCAAGGGTCTGGGAGCCCAGGTCGTTTTCTCCTCAGTCTTGCCTGTGAGGGGGGGAAAGGACGGGAGGAGGAGTAGACGAGTCTTCCAAGTTAACAGCTGGCTGCGCCGCTGGTGTTGGCAGCAGGGTTTTGGTTTCTATGACAATGGGACCCTGTTTGAGGATCAACAGCTGATGGGGAGAGATGGGATACACCTCACTAAGCAGGGCACGCGCGTCTTTGCCAACAGATTGGCCAGCCTGGTAAGGAGGGCTTTAAACTAGGAAAGATGGGGGAAAGGGAGTGGTATAGTGACAGGGTAGTCAGTGGAACACCGCTCAAGTCAGGATGCCTCCAGCGGGTGCATGCAGCCAGGGGAGACAGCACGGGACATGGCTATGGAGGATCCTCTTGCACCTCTCCTGAGAAGCCTGCATGCTCGATTGCCTCTCTGAAATGCCTGTACACCAATGCACGCAGCATGGGGAATAAGCAGGAAGAATTAGAGCTCTGTGTGCGGTCGCAGGGCCATGATCTCGTTGCGGTTACAGAGACATGGTGGGATAGCTCACATGACTGGAATGCTGTCATGGATGGCTACACGCGTTTTAGGAAAGACAGGCCAGAAGGGTGGAGATGCTCTTTATGTGAGGGAGCAACTAGACTGTGTGGAGCTCTGCCTCGGGGTGGAGGAAGAGCAAGCTGAGAGCCTATGGGTAACGCTTAAAGGGCAGGCTAACCTGGGTGACACGGTGGTGGTGGGGGTTTACTACAGGCCACCTGACCAGGAGGAAGTCATCGATGAGGCCTTCTACCGACAGCTGGAAGTAGCCTCACGATCACAGGCCCTGGTTCTCATGGGAGGCTTCAACCACCCTGACATCTGTTGGGAAGACAGCACAGCTAGGCACAAACAGTCAAAGAGGTTCCTGCAGAGGACTGATGTTAATTTCTTGAGACACCAGGTGGTGGAGACACCAACAAGGAGAGGTGTGCTGCTAGACCTTGCACTAACAAACACAGAAGGTCTAGTTGGAGAGGTGAAGGTTGGGGGCAGCCTTGGCTGCAGTGACCACGAGATGGTGGAGTTGAGGATCCTCCGAGGAGGGAGCAGGGTAATAAGTAGGATCACAACCCTGGACTTCAGGAGAGCTCACTTTGGCCTCTTGAGGGACCTACTTAGGGGAATCTCATGGGGTAGGGCCCTGGAAGGAAGAGGGGTCCAAGAAAGCTGGTTAATATTCAAGCGTCACTTCCTCTAGGCTCAAGGTAGGTGCATCCCTCTGAGTAAGAAATCCAGCAAAGCGGGCCGGAGACCTGCATGGATGAGCAAGGAACTCCTGGCAAAACTCCAACAGAAGAAGGAAGTGTACAGAATGTGGAAAAGGGGACAGGCCACTTGGGAGGAATACAGGGACGTTGTCAGAGTGTGCAGGGATGCGACAAGGAAGGCTAAGGCTCATCTGGAATTAACCAGAGAGAAAGTCTGAAGAAAGGAAGACTCCCTTGGTCAAGGAGGATCGGGTTAGAGATCTTTTGTCCAAACCGGACATCCACAAATCCATGGGCCCCGATGGGATGCACCCACGAGTGCTGAGGGAGCTGGTGGATGTTATCGCTAGGCCACTCTCCATCATCTTGGCAAGGTCCTGGAGATCAGGAGAGGTGCCTGAGGACTGGAAGAAAGCCAATGTCACCCCAGTCTTCAAAAAGGGTAAGAAGGAGGAGCCAGGGAACTACAGGCCTGTCAGCCTCACCTCCATCCCGGGAAAGGTGATGGAACGGCTCCTCCTGGAGGTCTTCACTAAGCATCTGGAGGACAAGAAGGTGACCAGGAGTAGTCAGCATGGATTCACCAAAGGGAAATCTTGCTGGACCAATCTGATAGCCTTCTATGACGGAATGACTGGCTGGGTAGATGAGGGCAGAGCAGTGGATGTTGTCTCCCTGGACTTCAGCAAGGCTTTGGACACTGTCTCCCATCACATCCTCCTAGGTAAGCTCAGGAAGTGTGGGCTAGACGAGTGGACAGTGAGGTGGATTGAGAACTGGCTGGATGGCCGAGCTCAGACGGTTGTGGTGAATGGCACAGAGTCCAGTTGGAGGCCTGTGGCTAGTGGTGTCCCCCAGGGGTCAGTCCTGGCTCCAGTCTTGTTCAATATATTCATCAATGACCTGGAGGAAGGGACAGAGGGCACCCTCAGCAAGTTTGCTGATGATACTAAACTGGGAGGAGAGGCTGACACACCAGAAGACTGTGCTGCCATTCAGAGGGACCTGGACAGGCTGGAGAGCTGGGCAGAGAAGAACCTCCTGAAGTCCAACAAAGGCAAGTGGAGGGTCCTGCACCTCGGGAGGAATAACCCCATGCACCAGTACAGGCTGGGCGTTGGCCTGCTGGAAAGCAGCTCTGCTGAGAAGGACCTGGGAGTGCTGGTGGACAACAAGTTAAGCATGAGGCAGCAGTGTGCCCTTGTGGCCAAGAAGGCCAATGGTCTCCTGGGCTGCATTAGGCAGAGTGTTGCCAGCAGGTGGAGGGAGGTGATCCTGCCCCTCTCCTCAGCCCTGGGGAGGCCTCACCTGGAGTGCTGTGTCCAATTCTGGGCTCCCCAGGACAAGAGAGACATGGCACTCCTGGAGAGAGTCCAGCGGAGGACTACGAAGATGAGGAGGGGACTGGAGCATCTCTCCTCTGAAGAAAGGCTGCGAGAGCTGGGCCCGTTGAGCCTGGAGAAGAGAGACTGAGAGGCGATCTCATCAGTGTGTACAAGTATCTGAAGAGGGAGTGTCAAGAGGATGAGGCCGGTCTCTTCTCCGTGGTGCCCAGTGACAGGCCAAGAGGCAACGGGCACAAACTGAACCACAGGAAGTTCCATCTGAACCTGAGGAAGAACTTCTTTCCTGTGAGGGTGACAGAGCACTGGAACAGGTTGCCCAGAGAGGTAGTGGAGTCTCCTTCGCTGGAGATATTCAAAACCCGTCTGGATGTGATCCTGGGAAATATGCTCTAGAGGACCCTGCTTGAGCAGGACGGTTGGACTAAATGATCTCCAGAGGTCCTTCCAACCTTGGCCATTCTGTGATTCTGTGATCATCTGTTTTCTTCTCCCTCCCATGGCATATTACAAAATATTACGAAATAAGCTATTGTTAAGATCAACTTCCTGCTAACAATGATACAGCTTTAGTCAGTTGAGGAATATCATTCTCAAACTCTCTTTTTTCTGTTCTTTTAGGGAAGGGTGTAAAAAAGGTTGTAAAAGGCCAGGGAATGCGGAGAAATTGCGGGGGAACGTGGTACCAGCTGCAGCCTGAGCCTTAAGGGACAGCCTTGCCTTGGCAGAGGTGATGCAGCAGCATGACTCTCCTTTCCTCCCCGCACGCTCCCCGCAGACCCTGCGCTCTAGTACCCCCTTCGCTGTGGCTCCGTCCCCACCTCGCCCCACCGGCCTCCCGCAGCCGCCCCGCAGGCGCCAGCGCAGAGCGGTGCGGCAGCGCCCCGGGGCGGCCCCCGGCGCCTCACGCTGGGCCCCCGGCCAAGCGGGCCAGCAGCCGCGGCTGCCCCTTTGCCCCGACGCCCCGACGCCTGACCCGCCGTCAGCCCCTGCCCGCGGCCGTGGCTGGCGGGGGAGGGCGGCTGCGCAGGCCCGGCGGCGGCGCCCCGCCCGCGCGGAGGCGAGGCGAGGCGGGGGCAGGGTCCGGTCCGGTCCCGCGCGGCCATGGCGGGCGGCCGCTGTGCGGGGCGGCTCTGGAGGCTCTGCAACCTGCTCATGGCCGCCTTCTTCGGGCTGGCGGCCGCCGTGCAGGTGAGGCCGGCGGCGGCCGGCGCGAGGCCCGCGGCAGGGGGGCGGCCCGGCCCGGCCGGGGAGGCTGCGGGCGGCTCTGCCGGAGCCCCGCTGGGCCTGGGCTGTGGTTTGCCGGGCTCCGAGGGGCTCCTGTTCTCCACGCGACCTGTCGCCAAACCGAGGCGTCTCCTGTGACAAAGCTTGTAAGCACTCTCTTAGTAATGCTTCTTCTCTGCAGGTGAATGACCCTGACGCCGGACTGTGGATAGTGAGTATGGCTCGGCCTCTTCCTCCTGGGAAACCTTGAATAGGTTTCCTGGAAAAGGCCTGCAACAGGGCAGAAATCCAGGAGCTGTGCTGTGTGGGATGCTGTAACCCCAGCAGGCCATCAGAGGCCTCAGCCCAACTCACATCTACCTGACTATATGGCTTGGAGCAGCAAAAACCTGCTCCATGCTGTTAGCTGAAGAGCAAATAGATCCCTGGAAAATGGTCTGTTTTCTCCCCATATAAGCACTGAGGTGTTATTGTACTGATGACTGAAGTCTGACTGTACTTCCAGCATTTTTTATTTCACCTCAGCTTTGCAGCTGCCTCAATGTTTTCCTGTGCTGAGCACCACTTATCTTGTTCCTCCTTCTCTGGGCCTAAGACTGCCTGACCAAGCTACATCCCATCTTCACATCTGTTGTTGTAGTTGCTTTAAAACACTGGCTTGACTGCATTGTCAACCACTCAAATCAACAGGAGCTTTCTTGCAGCTCAGAAGAAACCTAAGGAATATTCCCTCTGCTCTTTCCACTCTGCCACTCCTCTCTTTCTGTAGACGTGAGCAGCATGGTGACTCTGATTCAGTATGAACAGGGTTTGGAGCTGGGGGAAGGAAGTGGGATCATCTTTGCAGGTCGCAAGAGCTGCTGTGTGGTCAGGGGCTGCACCCTCCACTGCACTTAACCTTGTGTAGGTGAGCCCAGCTATCCAGAGCTGGTTCTGTTGCAGCACTAGCTTTTTCAAGGAGAGCTGCCCAGCGCAGGCTGATGGGCACAGGATACAGAGGGGAGTTTCATAAGGGCTTTCCTTGGAGGATCAAGATGCAGCATATGGACTAGCCTGAGTGAGGGGAGGGTGGGGTGCAGGGCACTGCTGGCGACCTGTGCACAGAGCTGGTTAGGCAGTGAGGACTCAGGATGGGGCTCAACTTGTCTTATGACTGCATGGTGCAATGAAATTGGGTGGTGAGCAGGGAAGCGTTGTGGGTTGTTGTTACCCTCAGAAGAACACTATTGATCTAAAGGCATGCCAGAGAGAGAAAGATATACAAGTGTTCTGTGCATCTGACAAACTACTATGGAAAAGAAGGGGAGCCTAGTCTAAACACAGAAGTATGGATGTGGATGAATCCATTGTTGCCTTATGTTGCTGGGTTTTGCTACCGAGTAGATGTATGTCTCATTAACAGGTTGTCTACTTTGTGCCAGCTGCCCTTACGCTGCTTGTTGGCCTTAACCCCTCGATAACAGGTAGGATATTGTGTGCAAAACAGAATTTCTGGTCACAGTTTACTCCTAAAAGGTTTATTTTTATTGATTCACAAATTAAGGTCAGGCTGCCTGGAAATACTACCTGTTGGTAGTTTGTTTCTAGAAAAGATGGCCTTTGCTTTAGTATTTGTGGTTGGGCATGTCTGAGTGAAATGTTACTCATAGGACCCCTGCAGAAGGCATACCACTGGGATAGTCTTATCATTGCACTCCAATTACAGTTCTCTATGGAGCACAAGCCTAGGAACGTGTTTTAACCCTGGCTCTGACATTGAGATTAGCAGATTGCTTAATCCACATTGTTTCCCTGTGGTAAAATTGGAATTGTGCTTATCTATCTACGTCATATAAGAGCAGTTAAGCTCTGTACAATGCTTTGAAGAGCTAAAGGCGTTATTTAGTGTTAAGTATTGTGACTACCACACAAAGTGCATGTACAGCAATGTAGACTTCTAGAGAATTCTGTGTTATGGTTGAATTTCCAAGGATGTGTATTCCTTGGATGTATACTAAGGGCTATTTGTCATTCAAGACTAATTTGCCATTCAAGAATATGGAAGACCCAGATCGTGCCTCTACACAGCTGCAGTAAGCTCAGCCAAATGATTAGTTTACCATGGAATTGATAAGAAGGTTGAAAATCACACTGAGTTCTTGAATTTTGGCAGCCCATCATCTTTAACACTTGCCTGGAGGGGTCAGTGCCTAGAAAAGACTGCTTTTAACTTTGTGGTTTCTTGCTGTTGACATTACTGAGGTCTACTGGCAAACTGCCTATGTCATTTGCTTACCTCTCTCCCATGAGAACCTGGAGATGGACATAAAAAAACTGAAGAATCTCTGGGCCCGTTCAGACTTTTTATAACATCTTCATTTCTGTGTTTAAAATATCAGTCCCCAGCCCACAGAGATGTCGTTAAGGTTGCTCATAATCACAGGCAAAAGTTAGAGTCTTATCTGGGAGAGTAAATGAAGGCAGTAAATTCTCTGCAATGCGGTAGTAGCTCAGTACCCTTGATGACTGGGTGGCAGGAGTTGGGAATTGCTCTCCCCGAGTCCTGGTGTTCCTCTGGTATCACTGCTGAGTCTGGCTATTGCCATGAGCTCTCGGAAAGCCATTCCTCCTGCTTAAGAGAACTTCCATTTGTAATCTTCCTCCTCATTTTCTGTGTATGTTGGATCCTGAGGCCTGTTTTATTTGCTAGGGAGAATGTGGAGCTGCTTTCATTGAGGTACTGCTGCCGAGAAATTGCATTTCTGGGAAAACACGCCTCAAATCCACTGGCTTATGTTTTCAACAGTACTTTTTAGCAGCTTTCCTTGGTCATAAAGATGCTGGTATTAATTCCATTCTAACTGCCTAAGATGTATTTGTTTGCTGGAGGCATCTGTTTTCCAGCAACCCAGATACTTTTGGCTTTATAGGGTATTCTTCATGCTACGCTGAGGTTAGTGCCAGTCTGTTTTTTCCCTCAGATAATCTTGTTTGGAGGACCCTCTGTGATCTTCATTCTGCTGGTTGTATTGTTGGGACCATTCTCTTGGCATGTTCTTTGTTTGCTTACACTCAAGCAAACATCTTGCATGAAGAGGAAGGCAGGTGAGTAATGCATTTTCTCTGAATGAATTCTGTGCACCAGGCCATTTTCAAGCTAGCTGTGACTTTATGATAGGTCATCTTTAGGCTGAGCTTTATTTGCCGAGCTGTTGCAGCGAGTAGAGTTGGTCCGGAGGACTTAAGCCAAGGAGGAGCAATCACAGCGTTACAAACCAGCAATTTGCTGGACAAAAGAGCTAAACAGACAGTGAATAATCCTGGTTGCTTGTCTGAATTCCACCTGACTGGATCAGTTAGATGTAATTAGGGGCAGTCCTGGCTTTCAAAGATCACAAAAGTAGCTCTGTGAAATAGCCTTGTGTTCTGTTACTGGAGCTGCAGGAATGGGAATTACAAGTGTTAAAAACTCTTGAGATGATACCATATGTGTGCTTATCTGGCAGGTTCTGCTGAGTCCTTGAACTGCTAGGGACTGAAGAGAGAAGGGAACAAATTCTCACTTGGTAAAGACTTGGATACTATGCTTGTTTAGTATAGAGAGGAAGTAGTGGCAGCTGCTGCTGCTGCTGTTTACAATATGTAATCCTGGGGTGTTGGTTTGCTGTATATTAACAGGATAAATGTATTGTGGAGTATAAGTTTAGCAGTGGAGCAAAAAGTTGAAGGAGGAATTTCTGTAGCTGTATAGCTGGGTCGTGTTTTTGCAGATTTGTGGTGTCAGGCAAAGTTACTCAGCGCAAATGTCTTTAAAATTATAATCCTAGTAAAATACATTGAACTTCTACAAGGGAGGGAGCGTATACTTGCTCTACTCTTTTGGAGGAATTTTTATTTTTTACAAGCAAGCATCTGTGTATTATATTCTGATCTAGTTTTCATTTGGCTTTTTAGAGAGTTGTCTGGTCTGCTGATTATTACAATATGGATGAGTCTTTGTCGCAGTTCAGCAAAGTAAGTTTTTTTGAATCCACTCATATATTCATACTTAGTGGACTAGCTTCTTGAAAACATGTAAGTGATTTTGGCTCCTTGTTTTTCTGCTTCATGTTACTGTCTAAATCTCAGATACCTAAGCAGTAGTAGTTAGTGTTGCAGCCTGTAAGGTCTTGCACAGATAAAAGTCTGCTGGGAAAAACTGAAGCTAAACAAAAGATTGTTTCTGCTTTCCATGCGGGGGGTGGGGGAGAGGCACATTCCCCCTTCACATATGGAGAACATGCCTCTTCTGTGGAACAGGCTAGTGGATGCTGACCACAACTGGTAATCAATCACAGTTGCAAAACCGTTTCTACTACAACTCCCAATTTACAGAAGTTTCTGAGGTGTCTGCTGCATTCTTCTGCAGCAGACTGGGGATCCAGGCAGAGTTCACAGAACACTAAATGGCAGGCTGACTGCAGGAGCTCCACACTTCTGTAGCACAGACCTCTGAGGAGGCTGGGGAGAAGTTTTGCTGAATTCCTGCATTAGCTGGGAGCATGAAAAAAAATAATCTGCCAAACAGTATCTCTGTGTTGGCAAAACATGTCACAGGTGCCACTGTGCAAACAGGAGTGCTGGTTTATGTAGCCTGAAGACAGCAGAAAAATTTGCTTTTGGCATGTGGTAACTGCTTCAGCAAAGGACTCTGCTGATACAGCTACATAAGCTTCATTATTGTGGCAAAGGCTATGGTCTCTAGCCAATATAGACTTTCATAACAACCACAGTTCTGTATGAATGTTTGGTAACTGAGTCTGATTTGAAATAGCACTATTGTATTTATTTCTCTGTAGGAACCCACTAGGTGGAATTCGTTTGATTGCTGCAATCTTGGTCTCTTTCTTTCCCTTTGTTATGTGGCTGTACATTTACATGAACAAAGAGATGCGAGCATCTTGGCCAACTCACTGTAAAACAGTGGTTTAATCGGATGGGAGAACATATACAATAAATATTCTGGTCAGATATTCTTGTCTCTGCTGTTCGATTCCTAATGCAAGGTTAATACCAGTTTGATAGGACCCAAGAATGCCTGCCTGCTTGCCACATTGCAGTTTTGAGATTTGTTAATGAGGACTGGAAAAAAATAAAGAACACTGTCAAACCTGAGTGAAGATTTTTTTTCTATAGAAACTATTGTTCAAACTGCTCCTTTATACATTTTCAAAGCACTGTTGACCTAGTGCGTTCTAATATTAGTTATTCAAGATATCCTGGCATCCCTGGTCTGTTCTCTCCTGACACCTGGTACCTGGGGAAATCTGCTATTCTGTGACTTAAGAGGAAAAGTACTTGCAAACTTTCTTTCAATAGATAATTATTTGCAGCTGTAAAACCTCAAGGTATCTGCCTGGATAGTCCATTAATGAGACTAAGTGAAAAATTAAGTCTGTATTTCTATTTCTGTGCTAAAATCACATGTAGAATATATCTGAAGAAATATTTTAGGTTCATTATTAATAATTTTTGATATTATCTTTAACTAAAAATTTCTGTTTTTGTAAAGTAATAAATAGTATTTTCCTAAAGAAAATCCAAAGAAAGTTTGCATATATTTATTTTCTGTGAGATGCACGCTCAAGACTGCCACTAGCAGACATAGTCACTATCACAACTCTCTGCTTTTCACAGAATGTGTTTCTATAAAGCAGAACATATACAGCAGTCTAGACAGAGTAAGCATGCTGTCAGCACTAATCCTGGAAAAGAAAGCACAGGTGAATACACTGGACACACAAGGTGGCTGGGTGAGGGCCAGCATAGCTTCAGATGCAGCACAGCAACAGGCTTTAAGTCTTCCAAAGTCAGGGCTTGTTAGTTTAATACTGCTGCAAGCTAATACAGCTAGGTATGTGTAGATTCCAGCTGGTATATCTGTGGCATTACATGATGCCATAGTCTTCCTGGCTTGAGGTTTTTTAGCTTAGGCCTTTTAGTACTGTGCTGATGTAGCACAGATGGTCCCCATTTTCCTTGGGTCTTGCTTTAAAAGACAAAAGTAATTTTGAAAAAAGCTAACTTAAGACGACTGTATTGGGCTACAGGATGAAACTTTTGCCAGACTGGAGACATTGCTGACTTTGTTTGAAAAAAAGTTGAAATGCTGATGAGCAGGAACAATTTTGCATGTCCTAAGTCTGACCAATAGCAAAAAATATTGGTGGATTTTAAAGACAGCCTTCCTAATAATGTTTTTTTTTTTCCACAGTAACATTCAGGATTGGGTGTTCTGAGTCAAAACTTTGCAATCAGGTACATTTATTTCACAGTTACTGACCTTCTTTATTCTGCAAAAAGAGACTAGATTTGGTTTCTTACAAAAACATAACTTATAAAATTTTTTATCTGAGAGAAAAATGTTTGAGGAAAAATGTACAAGGATCAGCCAGGCAGATCTTTCTATGAACAAATATGCTGAATATGCTGAATCCCATTGCTGCAGTAGATGCTATTATGTTTTAGTTTGGGTAATTCCTGAAGAAGAACAATTTGCATTCATTGCTTACCGCTTTCAGTAATACATCACTCTGTCTGAAATTCTGCCCCTTCCCTTTAATATCATTTTATCATCATAGACATAAATAGTTCCAAAGGCATTGCTTTCTGGTGGAGTTTCAATAACCCCCTCCAGAGTTAGATGATGAACTCCATGAGAATCTAAACAATAGCCACCATCATGCAGGTGCCCTGCAAGAAAGCACACCACACACTGATGAGCATGTATGACAGAAAGGGCATCTTCATAATTCCAGGCTAGGCAAACTCTGTCTGAAGAATCTGGATGAATGGGCAGATGACCTGCAGTTGAGAAGGAAAAGAATTACTTCAGGTACATAACAGACATACTAACAACGCTCAATACAGATGCATCCACATTTTGAATTCTCTAAAAATGATAGAATCGCTTTGGTGTAGAGCCCAGGGAAACTTAGAGCATCTGTAAAATTCTGATTTCTCATTTTATGAAATATCCTTCATTTTCTTTTTTATATTGCCTCTTGGTATCTAAATACTGAGTCCCCTCTCAGTGGTATTCACTGATAGGTATAAGATCACTTCTGGTTTGTCACTCAGTCTAAATGTGCATTTTGAACAATAACACACTGCCCTTTGCTGGGAAGTTTAGGCTTCTTTCTGTATTCAGAAAGGTCATTTTCAGTGTGAAACAGATTGCTGTTCTCATACTTTACAGGCTACATGCATATCTCACTGCAGCTATGAAGCTACTGCATGATACTGGATGTGTTTTCCCAGCTGGCATACTCTGGCCACACAACTTCTTTGGCGTATAAGTTGCAGTCACCGCTACAGCCCTGTTGTGTGCCTGCCGCTGTTCTGCTCTTTGCTGTCATTTAGGCATTTCTGGTGCGGTAGTGATTTCCCTACCAGGTTCTCAGAACCATTTCCCTGTCACTTGGTTGTTTCTCAAGTACCTAGCAGTTTTCTGTCTTGCTGTTTTTTGCTCCCAATATGTCAGTCCCTGAGCCTCAGCAACAACTGTCTTTCTCAGTAATATTCTTGGTACCTGCTGCATAACGGCAACAGTGTTTTTCCCCAAATCCAGGACTCTTCTGAAGGTTCTGAACGTCCTCAAAATAGGGTAATAAAGTATTGGAGACAATAAGCGCTTGCAGGTGAAAGGCTGACTAAAGGAAGCTAGGATGCGCGATAGCTGTAGAAATAACAGAGCATGGGAATAACTGCAGTATCCAATGCTCACACCTGTAGCATACAATTAAGTTGAGCAGATGAGATTCCCTTCCAAGGGCCTCAACAAGCATGCATTCACTAATATGTATGAGAAACAGACCTACCCATAACTACAACTTTTTCTTCGTTTTCGTCAGAGAACTTAAGGACTTCATTGAACCAGTCCAGTTGAACTTGACTAAATCCCCCATTAAACTCTACAAACTGTGGTTCTTTGAGTCCTGTAAGGAAGAAAGGAGGTCAGGCATAGGTGCATGCACCTAGTGTAACTTCTCTGTTTCCTTTCTTTAGGTAGGTCTCTACATATGATAAATGGTTTTCTTTATTCTTATAAGCCTTTTTGCATCTGTTGGATCAAAACTCCAGACTACCTGGATAAACAAGAGCAAATGACTTGTTAGTGTTTTGGTGGGGTTTGGCCATACTGCATGCACAGGATTTCCACTCTTGGGTCCCCATACTCTGGCACAGGCTCGACTTTACTTGATACTCTCTGCAATAGTAGCTGCACTAGCAGGTCCCTTTTGTTCTGATACTGCAGGACATGTGGCACCCTATAAAATCATCCAGAACGCATCTGAGCAGCAAGACAGGTAGGTGGGGGATGTCCTGTGTCCACCTAGAGACCTGCTCCTGACTCAGCTCTTAACAGGCAGTAGCAGAGAGCAGGGGATCAGAGCAGATGGATAGAAAGAGGAGGAAGGTTTCTTGAGCAGCACCTCTGGAAGCAACATTTAAGAACGAGGAGCTGCGTTTATCTCGCACGGGCAAGCAGACCCTCGGGTATGCGAGCTCCTCGTCTATCTCCTGCACCTGTGCCTGGAGCGGCCGTGCGGATTCTGCCTCACCACCCGCACCTGGCACCGCCGACGGATGGCTCCGGCTGCAGGGCGCAGGAGAGGCCAGCGGTACCTGCGGGGCTGTTGAGGTTTTCGTTGGGGTTCTTCTCCTTCAGCAGCCGGAGGGACTCCCGGTACCGGGGCGCAGCCGTGTCCCTGCCCAGGACGCTCAGGTCATAGGCGTCGAGCACCACGAAGCGGAACCGCGGGGCAGGGCTGAAGTGGTAGGCCTGGCAGTCCCCGGCGGGGCCGGCAGCCGTCGAGGGCCGACTGTTGAGGCCGCTGCATGCCAGGCGCTCCCGGCCGAAGTTGTACAGCTCGTGGTTGCCCCAGGCGTGGTGCACGGGCACCGGGAGCCGCCTCAGCGCTGCCAGCACCCGCTCCAGCGCGCTCTCCGCCGCACCGTGCCGCGCGTTGACGCCGTCGATGGTGTCACCCAGCTGCAGCACGAAGGCGAGCGGCGGCTGCTCGGCGGCCCACGCCTCCACGGCGGCCCGCAGCAGGCGGAGGCTGTGCCGGTAGTACCGCTGCCGGCACCCCCAGAAGTCGTAGCCGTCCTCCGCGTCCGCGTACTGGATGTCTGCGATGACCCCGAAGGAGAAGAGTGGCGCCTCCTCCATGTCGGCCGCCGCCTTATGCAGAGGCGCCGCGCCCCGAGGCCCCGCCGCTGCCGCTCCCCCGGCCTGAGGGGCCGGCCGGGGCCCGCCGCGGCGCGGAAGGGGCGGGCCGGCCCCGGAAGGGAAAGGCGATACCCGGAAGAGCGGGCGGGGTGGAGGAGCAGCAGTATGGCGGCGGTACTGAGGTGCTGGCGGCTGCGGCGGCCCTGGCGCCTCCCGGGCAGCGCCACTGCCCTCGCTTGGGGGCAGCCGGTAAGAGCCTGGGCGACGCCGCTGCCGGCCGGCGCTCGGCACGTCGCTACCCTGCGGCCGCCCGCCGCTGGTCTACAGGCCCGCGGGGCTCCGTCCGCGCCCGGCAGCCGCCCCGTCTCCCGCCTGCCGCCGGGCGGCGGCCAGCGGGCGGGCTCGCAGAGGAGGGTAAGTGGGAGGAAGCTGTGGCGCCGGCGCACGGGGCCGGGTGCTCCGCCTGGCCCGGCTACGGCCCGCTCTCCCCCGCCTCAGGGCTTGCGGGAACGCGCAGCCCGGGCTGCGGCAGCTGAGCGCAGCGCGGCGCCCTCCGCGCGCCTTCCTGCCTGACGCTTTCAGCCTTTGCCTGAAACACCCTAGCGCCGCTGCTCCGGCCGCCTCCGAGCTGAGCTGCCCGCCGCGGGTCCCCGTCCTGCCACGCCGTCCTGAGCTCGGCATCTCTGAGAGCCCCAGGGCTGGCCTTGCGGGGCGGCACCCGCCGGCGCTCTGCGCATCTCGACCGGCCCTCACGTTGCTGCCCCATAACCACCTGCGAGGCTCAGGCGCCATTGGTGACTGCTGTGGTGTCAGGCACCCTCACCTGTCACGTCCAGTCGTCTCTCCTGTCGCGTCCGGCACTTTTCCTGGCACTGCCCAGGCAGCATAACCTCAAGCTAGGGCCTAAAGCCCTTCAGGACCAGAAGCTGGGGCTCAGGTGTCCCCCGCTGCCCTGGCTGTGAGGCTACCCTCCCTGCTCCTCCAAGGTCTATCTGTGCCGTGCCCGGTTCTGGGGTTCCGGAAGTGCCAGCGCTGGCCGTCCAGGCAGCACACAGGCACTGTCTGAGCAGCCTCATCGAGTCATTAACAAACTTCGTTTTCAGTAGCTGGTGTCTTGGCGGTCGCTGGTAACAACCTTTATTCTGTGTGGAGGATTGTTGGTGGCGATGAAAAAAATGAAGAAAGCGAAGGAGGAAAGTAAGTGTTTATTCACAGTCTGGTAACTTCCCCACTCCCTCTCAGCAGCCTTTCCACCAGCAGCCTTAAGTGGGCTGCACTGCTGAGCGATCTCGCGTAGGTGATTGTATCATGCTCTTGCTTGCGTTGCTCTGTCCCCAAATGTGAGATCGTAGTGCCTTTTTTTTTCCCAAACCACCTCCTGTTTGTCTAGGCAGAAAAGCAAAATAGAATGTCATGTTTTGAATTAAAAACATTTTATTCAGTTTTGCTGTCATGCTGCAGTCAAATCTGAAATAATTTGGATCAAGTCATGATTTATACTGTGCTAGTGTGTGAGTGTGTGCATATAAATGCTTTTATACCATAGAAAATGTGAAGATGAAGTATTATAAAATTCTTAGATACACTTTTGTTGTTGAAATGGTTATGTTTACTTATACCTGCTGCTATGAGTAAACATGGCATGAATCAATGCAAAAGCTGGAAAGGAGAAATTTATAGGTAGGATTTTCTGAGCACATTGATTCCTATGTATGTAACTTCTTTATGCATTTACCCATTCTGCAGTGACTGCTTTCTGTTTTCATTTTCATGTTTTTAATACTGTCTGTCCCTAAAAAACAAAAATTGGAAAATATGGAAATATGTGTTTGGATGTCAATAAAAGAGACAACAAAGAGATGTTTCGAAGGAATTTAGTGATGTATTTGATATAGGAATTTGCTCAAAATCAAATGCTCTGCTTTGAAGTCTTGTTCATGTTGGACTTGCTTTACAATGGCCATTGGTAGACCTTTATATTTTGAGGTGTTGGACTGTGATTCTGCAAGGTCACGTTGCTCTCAAACTTTAAGTGATTCTGAAGCTTTAGTGGGAAGGGGTGTATGTATCATGGAAGTTTATGATCTCCTTTTGTTTCCTGTAGAGCTGGAGAAAGAACGGAACCGAGGCATTGGGAAACCGTTACTGGGAGGGCCCTTCTCACTTGTCAGTCATGAGGGACAGCCCAAGACCAACAAGGACTACATTGGCCAGTGGGTGCTGATCTACTTTGGCTTCACGCATTGCCCTGATATCTGTCCTGATGAATTGGAGAAAATGATTCAAGTGGTAGAAGAAATTGGTAAGTGAATTCGGTTGGTGTGGAGATTATTTTTAGAGGCGGTCAGAGTTTATTGTAAAACATTACCTATGATGGTAAGTGAGGATCTTATGAAAAAAATACTGTTAGTTACTGTTCAGTAGCTGAATCAGAACCTGTCATATGAGGAAAGGCTGAGAGAGCTGGGATTATGTAGCTTGGGCAAGAGGACTCAGGAGGGATCTTATCAATGCATATAAATATCTGAAGGGAAAATGTAAAGAAGATGGAGCCAGACTCTTTTCAGTGGTGCCCAGTGACAGGACAGGAGGCAGTGGGTACAAACTGAACCACAGGAAGTTCCATCTGAATATAAGAAAAAAAAATTCTCAATGCAAGGGTGACTGAGCACTGGCACAGGTTGCCCAGAGAGGTTGTGCAGTCTCCGTCCATGGAGATACTCAAAGGCCGTCCGGACAGGGACCTGGACATTGTGCTTCAGGTGACCCTGCTTGAGCAGGAGGTTGGACTAGATGATCTCCAGAGGACCCTTCCAACTTCAACAATTTAATGAATCAACTGATAGATGACACATGCATTAACCTGTCTCCAATTGGTGGAACGTCACTGAGATCTGATTCTTAAAGCCTGATGAGGATGACCTTTCTGGAGCTGGGGAGTTCTTGTTAACATAATGTGTGATGGTGGCAGCTAAACAGTGGAAAAGAGAACAGTACCATCACAGAAAAAATATTTTTGCTGAGAGGTGGTCTCTCCCTTGCTCATTCTCTCTCTCTTGCATTCATTCATTGAATGCATCTTTATATGCAAAAATATTTGCCTGTTCCTGGCAAAATGCAGTCTGCCCAATGTTGATTTAATAGGAGGTAAAGGCTATGGAGCAACCACTCTAAATGTAATTGTTCTTAGCACAGTAATATATTGTCGATCCTGATAGTTCATTCTCCTGACAAATGTCTCTAGCTTTTCATCTTGGCCTCACTTTGGACCTCTGCATGAGACTGAAGTTTCCTCTTGGCCTCGTTTGGGCATTTCCTCTTGTATTCAGGAATACTCTGATTCTAATAACCTTTTGACTTCTGAGAATCACTATATTGTAGAACTGAGGTTGGGAGAAGGATGTGTGGTACAAACGGTTGTCTCAGGCTGCAGCTCCTGAAGAGTTAAAGAACAGGAATAATAGTAGCCAAGCAGGTGGAAGGATGAACTAAAATACAGAAAATACAGTGCAGGAGGCAGGGGTGTGGGGTATATGACTGGAACATGAGAGAAAGATCCTGAACTGTGTCTCCACCTATTCACCCATTCCATCATCACCAGCATGTTTTCATTGTACCAGCCATCATGCCTTGATCCCTAGATTGTGGTCTGGCATTTCCTGCATCAGAGCCAGTTTGTCACCTCTCATACGTATGACAGGGTCTCCAAGTAAGAGAGTGAGAAGTGAGCTGCACGTAGCACAGAGTGTTGGATTTCGTGGCCCTTGATTCCTTCAGAACTTGTATTATATAAATTAACCTGTATGAAATAGTCTTTTTTTTGTCACTTAGGATTGATGTAGATTCATGTTACAGTAGCTTGATTGTAACCTTATTTGGAGGGAGCTGAGAGACAGTTTTTAGTTTGCTGAGGAAAATAACAATTGTTAATCTTTGTGGTCACAGAAGGAATTCCGTCTTTGCCAAATCTGACCCCACTCTTCATCACCATTGATCCTGAGAGGGACAATGAAGAAGCTATCGCCAGATATGTAAAAGGTATTAGTTTTTTCTTCCATGATGTCTTATAACATGTGGTACAGAGCACTGAAAAGGAGGATCTTAACATGATTCTTAACATGATTCACTAAAATGTATAAAATGTCTAAATGTCTTCTTCCCATATAGAATTTTCTCCTAAGCTGATTGGATTGACTGGTACCAAAGAACAGATTGAGCAAGTCGCCAGAGCTTACCGTGTATATTACAGCGAAGGTCCCAAAGATGAAGACAATGATTACATAGTGAGTAAATGTAGGGCCTTTGCCTAATAGTAGACTTTGAATGAAACAGGATATGGATTTCAAATTGGAAGACAACTGTTATAATTTGTGCTAAAGTCCTACATGACAGAGTCCTATTACATCGACATGTTAAGTTTTATCTCAGAGGTCTCAATCAGAGTCAAGGTGCCATTGTTCTATGCCCTTTTAGGAGCTCACAAGCTCACTGAAAAATGGTTCAAACAAAAAAATGTACAGTCCAAGGACTGGATACAGAATAGCACACAAGCTAACAAACCTGGGGATAAACTGACTTTTTTTTTTTTTCCCCTGGAACTGGTAATTAATGTAATAGTAAAAGAAAGAAATGAAGGGGAAGTGAGTAACAACTCATCCCCTGCCAAACTGAGACCCAGAAGCAAGGTTCTCCTGGCAAGAGACTTGGATAATGCAAAGTTTGCGTACAGGTCCTGTGGAAGTTTTCCTCCAATGTAAAATGTTTAGCATGTTAATGCTAAAGCAAGTGGGAATAAAATAGGTACAGAGCACTAGCGTGAAGGGGGAAACTGAGGTTTATATAAGGCTAAACTGGGTAGTCAAAATCTCATTCTTTGTAAGTGAATGGGATTGACTATAGGGCTCGGAGCTACTGCCAAGGCCTTCCTGATCTGCCACATTGTGAATGGGCTGGAAGAATGAGGCAAGTGTAAGTAGTAGGAGAAGTGTGGATGCATGTTATATTATCTTTTTTTTCTTTGTTACAAGAACTAAAGGGTGTCAGAGAAAACTAAAAACAGGTTCAAAAAGGAGATGTTTTTTGACATAATAGGGGGTAAGAAGTGGAATCCTTGCTACAGATTTTGTGGACAGTAGAAGTTGACATGAGTCCAAAGAGAGACTTGATTATTTTTTGGAAGAACAATCTGTTGAGGACTGTGAAATACGTAGAAACCATGCCTTGCTCAGGAAGCCTGTGAGCCAAAAAATGCATATTTTTGTGCTGGTTTTATACTCTTCTTTAAAGCAACCATGGATGGCTGCTAATTAAGACAGGATGCTGGAGGAGATTTTTTCATCTGATACAGTATTGTCTGTTCTTATCTTGGTTGTTATTAGCAACCTGACTGTAACGTATACATTACCCATGTGGACAAAGAGACTAATGGACAAAAGAGTGATGCATAGAATGAAACAGCAAGAGTAACACATGACCTCAGTAAAGAGAGGGCAGAATCACACTAGCACTATGTACCACTCTGAGTTACTGAAAGAGATGTTAAGTGGGAGATGAGTAAGGGAGCTGGATTTTGCTGAGGTTGTTTCTAATCAACAGGGAGTGTTTTGAGTGTGTGACAGGGGAAAAGGAGTAGAGGGCACTGTGGAAGGAAGGCCAGTGGATTTGGGGCAGGAGAACAGCCTGGGAGTTTCTGATGTGGTACCAAGGAAGAAGAATATATCTGAATCTCTTCAGGATTTGGCATTGGCTCTTGGTTATGATAGGTAATGAGCACTATGTGTTTAGGGCAGGTAGGCCAGAGGACACTGAAACAAATTGGAAGGAGGATTGCAGCAATAGCAGATTGGGAGGAAAAGCTTGAGGCTGGTTTGTGTGCTGACCTGAGATGTATCCAGGTAACTACTACTCTGTTGTGCTCATTTACTACTATGAGGATTCTCCCCACCCCAAATCTTGCATGGACCTGTCATGCCAGTCAATGATTAAGACTGATGTTTGTGCAGAAGCAGGTTCTGTTTTCTCTGCAGGCTGCTGGGAGATGGTCCAGTATAGCTGGTTAGACTTCTCTGCTCGTTTTTACATGAAACGAGCATTGAGTAAAAGCATCTGTTTGCGTTTTTAAATTATTATTCATATATTACTAATATCTTCCACAGGCAAGGGAGTTAAGATACTCTCAGCAGGCTGCTTCATTTTTTGCTATAGTTTCCAGTGGAAAGACAATAGGATCTGAATTATAATTCAGATTCTTGTAAAAACTGTAGCTCCTGGTAGCTGAATTTGTGATTATCTTGAACATTTAAAAATCTAGAGTAGAATATTTGACTTAAATATACTTCAGAACAAATTTTAAGAAACAATGGCATTTTTGTAGTCAAAGGAATCTTTAACACATTTTTAGCTTCTAACGATGCAAATGCTTATGTGCTTTCTTAAATTCAAATGCAGGCTTACTTTCACAAACTACTACTTTCCCCAGTGGGACTAAGATTATGTACTCACTTTAGCACTTGCAGATTCATGGCTTCAGTTTTCAGTATATTGTGTCTTTGCTGATAAGAAATGCCATCACAGTTACGTGCAGACCATACCTGCACGTAAGCTTAAAAAAAAAAAAAGAGTTAGTTTTATGTAAATCAGATAGAAATATCTCAAACCTTCAAAATAGTTACTTGGAAAATTTATTTAGATTATTCCAGCTTCTTTCCCATTAGCTCCACTCTGACTCCACTGTGATGTCTGTAAATGCCACATAAGTAGACAGTAGAGGGAGCCCCTTCCCAGGACACTGCATTTCCCTCTGCACTGAATCCTATGTCCACAGCTTCCCTCACCCAGTGATGTTCTTAGTCCTTTATTTGCTCTGACTGTATACTTGGTTTAATGAAATACCGACATTTATGTAGGATTTGTATCATACTAACAGCAGAAGCCTGAATACCTTGGGGGTTATGTAGCAAAAGAAGAGGTAGAGGAAAACTGGGAAAAGTGAGGGGGGAAAGTGCCTTAGCCTGTACCTGCCATGCATTGTCCTTAGCCCCTTATGTGCTGAGGGGAGGGTGCCTGCAGCTCAGGGAAGACTGTTCTGCTTTCAGTATTGTTTCACACATCCTGAATATACAACTAGTTTTCTCAATTTTTTGGTTGGGTAAAAAAATAAAAGGTCTCTGAGGTGATGCTAAGTTGTTCCCGATCTGGCTTTAGCCCTTTGGTGAAAAGTATTGTCAGGCATTTGAACTAAAGGCTAAATGGGGCGCTGTTGCTGCTGGCTTTGAGAGATATGCAGGATCCATTTACCAAGCAGCTCTGTGCTCTCTTGCAGGTGGATCACACAATAATAATGTATCTCCTTGGACCAGATGGTGACTTTGTGGACTATTATGGCCAGAATAAGAGGAGCTCTGAGATTTCTGCTTCTATTGCTTCACACATGAGAAAATACAGATCCTAAAAGAGAAGATTTTCAAAGATTGATGCAAACATCTGCTGTAGGTTTGGCTGTAATTGTGCATTGTATTCAGTGGAGTTACCATTATGAAAAATCAGTAAACAGCCTTCCCAACGGATATTATCTGCAGCAAGATTTCAGCCATGAGAGGAAGCTTGGGATGTCTGTGAAACATTGTTGGGAGCAAAAAATGGAAAACACTCTGGAACCTCTGTATCACTGGCCAGACATCAGTGGAGGATGGTCGCAGCAGGAAGGTGATTACTTGATGAAAAGCCGTGTAAGCCATGGCAGCCTCAGAAGACCCATGCTATCTTTTTTTATTCCTGCGCTATTTTGCCTACAGGCAGAGGCACTTCCAATATTGTAAGCAGAAAGCCTTAAGAGTGCTTCTTTATTTAGGTTCAGAAGATGAAGAGCACTGAAACCTTTAGTAGCTTGTACACATGGGACCAGCCCTGTAATCTGTCTGATCTTTCTCATTTGAGCACAGAAGTGAAATGTTTCTTCTTGACAATTTTCCCCTTATCCTTTGTGAACATTACTAATATTAGTTGGAAGGAAAAGGGTGCTAGGTTGCAAATATATTTTTCTTCTGGTTCGGTGCATACTCTCATCCTGACTTATGCTATAGTGAATAATGAAGTGGTGGGGATGAAGGGGATCTGTTTCTGTGCATAGGGCTGTCAGCCAGATAAATTTTATGCAGTGCTACATTTGAAAATAAAAGACTGCTTTGTACAATTGCTTTATTCCTTTTTAAGTTTTGCAGGAATCACCTTCCAGTAGATGAAAGAGTGAATGTATTGTATGTCAGGTACAGTATGAGGTCTTAATCTGCCAGTAGGGACAACATGCAGAGTAGAGAGTCCAGACTATGTCATCTCTTTTTCAGTTGTACCAAGGCTTATGTAAAAATGGTCTCAATGGTGGAGTAATTGTGGGGGTATCTTTTATTTTTATTTCTTAGTTTGAGTTGATTGGTAATAGAATACTCATCAGACTTCATTTTCTTACTGTGTTTTATCCCTCTTCAGAAAGTAGTGATCTTGTAGTATCACAAATCACAGCATAAGCTGGGTTGTTTATTTATTATCTCACTGAAACCAAAAGAATGACTCACAGGACATATGCAAAGAAAATTTCTTTGCATAAGTCCCACAATGTTTCAAACTGAATACAAATGCTACTACAGAAATTGATTTTGTGAACTCCTTTGTGTATGAAGTTACTTTATCTGGTAAGGTACTGGGTGGAAGAGGTATGGAATAAAATGCAGATTAGCGCTAGAGACAGCATCAGCTAGAGTAAGGAAATACTTTGCTAAAATCACTGCTGTGTGTTGAGTGAAAAATTGCAGATGTCACCAGGAATAAAGAAGCAAATGGAGAGAAATGGATGCAGATACTTCTAACGCATGCTTTTATAGTGTTTCAAGTAGAATTGAACCATTGATACTTAGTACAGAAAAGAACCTTCTTTGTGACCAGATTTCATATTTAAGTCCCTGTTGCTCTTAGCAGTCCTATCTTAGTTGTGAGTTTGCTGTGGGGTAAACTGTGGAAGCAAAACATTACAGTGTATTTCTGGGCTCCATAGGGAGAGGTTTTTCATCACAGTGCAGAAGTGTCTGAGATGTTCTTCACTGTGTGCTCCTTACCTCTGTCTCCTAGTATGTACAAGATACCAGTTAGTGACACTTTGTATAAACTTGCCTATGTCAGTTAAGCTATCATTAACACAGTGCTGTGTTCCTATGAAACTATTTCAGTTGTAATCAATGATTACTGATAGTAGGATTCTCATGCCTTTTTTTTTTTTTTTATCCTTTTCCTATGAGCAGCAAATAAGGCTGAGCTTTTACCTTTTTAAAACTTAAGTTCCTTATTACCTAAAAAAGAATTACAGGCTAAGACCAGAAACTCCCTGATAGCAAACTATGTGATTCTGTAAGGTTTTTTTTTTTTTTTTTTTTCATTCAATGAAATTCTGAAACAGAAGACATTAAGTTAGGCTGAACAGTTTTAGAAATGGAGAGATAGCAGGGCACTCCTCTCCGACTGTGGGGTGTGAGGGAGAAAGTTCCTTTGCCTAGGGAAGGTGCAGTATCTGAAGTAAATTTCCATCTTCCTAAAATCCTGAAAAACAGCAAACTTACCAATTCTACATCAGTTATAAAACATTACTGGTGCAGGTAACAGTACATGTCAGCTCTTTATATAGTCTATACAGACTTTTCTGTAGTGAGCTCCTGAGGATATCAGGAAGGTTACTGTGACAGAACATGTCTAACACTTCACCCTTCTGATAAAGCTCTGCTACTGAAAAAAGATTCCTAAAAATCCAAGCTGCTTTTTGCGTCTCAAATACTAGATAGATTAAAGAAGGATGATGTGTGGTGTTTTTTTGTTTTTTTTTTCCCTTTTTTAAAGGATCACCAAGATTTTTTTAGAATTAATTTGCGGTGAAAGTTTTAGTCTCTTAGAATTTAACCTTCGTTCCCAGCTGTTGAATTTTTTTCTTGTGCTGACTGGTTTGATTGCAGTTAGTATATTGTAGGCATCAGACTTCTTAGTGCTTATATAAATGTCAAGCTAGGCAACACTGCTTTGGCAGCATTTTGGCAATAGGGGACTGAACAGCATCATCGGCCAGTGTCACAGAGTACTGCAAGCCTTGGTACGATGAGGCTGTTGGCAAGGTGTCCTTCAAGAACAGGCTGGCTACTGCAGTCCATGGCGTTGAGCTTTAGGTTGCAAAGATGGCCTTTTAAGAAAGCTGGCTGAAACTTAGCATCCTCCCACAGCCACCTGGCCCCATTTCATCCTTGCTGCTTGTTAGCTGTTAACAGCCAGAGGAAGAGAGCATCCTCATCCCTGTCCCAGATCAAGGCTGTGTGTGATTGGAGATTTTTCCTTTTCTCCAGTAACTTTGCAGGGATCTACACTTTTTCTGAGCCTTTTTTCACTTCATCAGACTTGAGTGGTCCAAGCACTGGACCCGTGTTATAAAGATATCTTCCCATCAGCCAGTAGGGAGACCTGTGGGATGAATAAGGGGTCTCAGGTGCTCTTTGGTGAGCTACAGTATGGAGCTGAAGGCTGGGCATTGCTGTCTTGTGCTCTTTTTTGCCTAACTAAATCAGTATGTATTCTCAGTCAGGGAAAACAAGTAGCGTACTGACAGCCGAGAAGTCAGAGCTATGGATAGTCTGCCATGATGCTAGGGGTCCTGAGACTCTTGGTTGCAGCCAGGGCTTTCCAGTCCCTGCTGCTGAAGTGGGGTGCTCACTTGGAGGTCTCAGGAAGAGTGGCTCCAAGACACTGTGTATTGGGGCTGCTAAGGAGCTGCCCAACCTTAGGACATTGAATATGCATATTCAAGTTATGTTCTGGGCTGTGCTAGCTGATGGAAGGACGCAGTCCTTGCTATTAGATGTGAACTGATAGGCAGGTCAGTTTTACTGTGTAGTTCTTAGGTTTAGAAAGGTTTAGTTCAATTCACATGGAAATCAAATTGTTTCCAGAAATCTGCATTGCTACTGGAGTATTTAGCCCCTGACTTCTGATCAGCTCTATATCAGTTGTGCACATTCCTGGGAGTATGAGGACTTGTGCTGTGGAAACCTGGGCATGAATGAATGCATCTGTCTTGTGCAAGAGCCAGCTCATTCCGTGTTTTAAGCTGTGTATTTCTAGTCTAATAAAGCAGGTTCCTTCAGCATACTAGGGAACTTACTCAGCTGTAGTGTATGAAACCTCCTTATTCTCCCAGAGTTCTTTGTATCCAGTTGGATTTTGAGTATCTCCAAAGATACTCAACACTCCACACCTTCTTTGGGCAACCTGTTCCAATGTTCAGCCACTCCCACAGTCAGTACCTTAGTTCAAAGCACCAGGCCCAAAGCCTGCACTCGTCTTGCTCAAATTGCCCAGCCTGATACACACTTCACTTCCTGGCCAGCCTTTGCTCAGCAGAAGCAGCTCTGTGATCCATGTTTACCTTCAGCTTCAAATTTTCCTGAGGTCTAGCAGGTTCCTCCTCGTAAACAGGGTACTGACAATCAATGGAGACCTGCCTGGAGCTTGCCTCACACTTTGCAGCAGCTCAGTATCTATCGTGGAGACCAGGCCCTGTGATTCAATAGAGCTAGGAGAGGCAGAGGTGGCACTTGTGTGGCCTGTCTTACATAATGGTTTTGTGGTTAGGAGACTCATCCTGCAAGATCCCCAAGGCTTAGGCTCCCTCTAATCAGAAAGGATTTAGATATTCTCTAGCCATAGGAGTGTGGCAGAGAGTAGGTCTCTACAGCAACAGAAACGAAACTCAAGAGGTTATACGGGGTGCATGATCGTCAGCCAAGTACTGTAACCTCTGTGCTACAGCTGGGCTTCCTTCTTCAGCTCTACTTCTGGCACTGACTCTTAACATCTTTGCCACACTGCATCCCCAGTTCTTTGGGGAAGGTGGGAGATCAGAGTTGAAAAACCTCAAGGTAAGAAAGATTTTGATTTCAGGTCTCCTATTTCCTGGTGGCTTGTCCTGCTGGAAGTGATCAAAGCCATCCATGTTAGAAAGTGTGGGAAGCCACAAGAATTGCTCATTTTTGGCTGTGTCTGCACTGCCCCATGCACCCTGCAGCTCCAGAGCAAGCAGGTGGTGTTAGTTGAAGCTCATCCAAAGGGTCACCCTCAGCACTTCAGAGCTGCCTGCAGCACCTTCACCTCTGTGCTGTATGGGCTTACAGCAACTGTGATGGCTTTCCTGAAAGGCCTCAGCCAGCCCTAGGCATCCTTAGGTTAAATATAACCTCATGCCAAAGTAAGAGAATCTACCTCATTTATTGAGCTGTCCCTTTCTGCCACACCATTTCTTAAGTTATTTGAGATATTTGCCCCTGCAGTGTCCTGTGGGAAAGTTTTATTTAGTTTAAAACTGGGGTATGTGTAAGGTGCTTCCTTTTCTCTGCAATGCACAGCCTGATAATTTCAGCTTGTTTTTCCTTTAGGAGAAATAATGTACAATTCTTCTGTGTTGTGGGAATGGTTCTCTGTACCATTCATGATTTTGCAGACTTCTAACATCTCTCGTTTTCACTTCATTGTTTTTCACCCCCAAATCCAAATCAATTTATGCTCTACTTATAGAAAAGCTGTTTCATACCTTTATTTCTCATTTCTGGATCAGTTCTTGTACAACTATATCCTTTCTAAGAGGTATGATCAGTAATGATGTGAGTGAACCGTGGATTGGTACATCCTATATGAGGCTCTTCCTTTTCTCCCTTTCTTTCCCAACAATTCATAATATTCCAGTGCTTCCTACCCTCTGCTGAGCACTGAACTGGCATTATCTTAGAAGCATTTACAGTGACACAGATCTTTTTTGTGAGTAGTAGTTAATATACAGTCCCTCATTCTATATGGAGCCTTTCAATGAATCCTAGTTACTCAAGTGTTTGAACCTTTTTATAAAGGTATCTAGAGACGCATATCATGAAGTTGCTTTTGAAAGCTGCATCCCTAATTCTTCATTTCTCCAGAGAAGCCCAGAATCATTCCACCAGTCAGGACCTGAGCTTGGAACCTGTATTAATTCTTCCAGAATAAAATAGGATTCCAGTAACACTATTTCCTCCTCGGGTTGGGCTAGTCAGCTAGGAGCAGATTACTGAAGCAACAATTACAGCATATACAGTTAAGAATGGTGTGAAAAGTTGTCTGGAGAAATGACAACAGGATTTTCAAATTCCTTCCTGGCTTGGTGAGGCCAAGATAGGCTGCTGCCATCTGTGTACATCTGTTTTTCTGCACGCCCACTTTCCACATCCACATGTCCACAGGCTTCTGCTGCATAACGAGAGGTTGACCCCCAATGTGAGTCCAGAAGACGGTGCTATTTGGTAGGGATAGACCCTTTGTTTAATTAGGAATGGCAACCACTAGGAGTGGAACAAACCTGTTCAACCTAGGATTTGCTGTTGATGAATCTTGTGCAGTTAACGTGTCCTAGTCCTGTGGCATTGTACAGCATGCGTCTTGGTGGCTGAAAGGAGGACAGACCAGCACCAGTTTCAGTCCTACCTCTATTTATTATAGCCACGAGGAGCAGTGGCCTGAAGTTCATAGGCAGCATATAGAAAGCAGCATATGTAGAAAGATCGCGTCCAGCACAAATTCTGGCTGCATGGATGCAGCAATTTCAGGACAGTAAATTTACATCCTGTAAACTTGCCAGCATCGTAGAGTTTCCAGCTGGCAGCAGTGTCTGCTATAATCACCATATCTTGTTCTGCATAGTTAAACCAAAAGAAAAATCTGAATTAGAGAAGCCTTATAACTTCTCTGTGTCTGCCCTACCTGCGTATACACAGAAGGGCATCTAGTGTTACTGAACCAACATTAACCCTTTTCCTTCTGAATTACAGATGGTTACTGTCAGACCTGATGATGTGTATGTCATGAATCCCCCTACATTTGGCAGACTTGAGGATATGGCTATGCTAACCTGCCCACATGAACTTGCTGTCCTGTATAACCTCAAGGACGACTACAGCTTCTGGATGATCTGTGTAAGTACCCATTCATTGTGAAGGAGAAAATCCAAGTGCCAGGGAGATGGACTTTAATGACTCTCCTCTTCTGTTTCTTTTCTGTAGACCTACTCAGGTCTCTTCTGTGTCACTGTCAACCCCTACAAGTGGCTGCTGGAATACAACCCAGAGGTGATGTTGGCCTACTGAGGCAAAAAGTGCCCGGTGGCCGCTCCACCTGTCTTCTCCATCTCTGACAACACCTTTCAGCCCATGTCAAACGATGAGCTTCAGCAAAGAACTGTGTTAAAACATTGCTTCTGCTAAAGGGTCTTCCTATCCACCACAGGCTCACTTGCCTTCTTTGCCACCTTTTACTGTGTGCTACCCCGCTTTTTTATTCTGTGTTATGTTGCAAATTAGCTGCTTTGGCTCCTGACTCTTGAACTGTGAAATTACAGATGCCAATTTTGTCTCTGGATGACACAAAACCAGCTCCAGACTGTTTTCCCTGTGTCTTGAAATAAGCTTTATTTTTTGAAATGTGTTGTTGTACTCCACATCATATGCATTTCTGGTATAGGCACTAAGCTAAGCGCAGTAACAGGAAACAGCGCAAAATGTAGCTGTACTTGGATAGGATGCGCTATCTGGGAAGTCCCTATTCTACAGACCAGCACATAGCTTCAGGCAACAGCGGGTATATTCAGAACATAGCTGGAAGAAACCTTTTTGCCAAAATAGATGGTTTCAGTTGAATTAAGCCCTGTCTCATATTAAATAGTAATAAAGGTATGAATAGTAAAGACAAAAGAAAAGAGGAGAGTGCAAATGGAAAAAGATGGAAGGGAGGCAAAAATGGGCTATGGGTAGCAAAAGAGAGGAAGAAGGAGAGACCATGCATCTTTTTAGTTCTGCTTGCAGGGTCTGTGGTTCTCTCCCTTTGATGGACACTAGTTCACTGGTCACCTGAGAAGGAATACGCTTTCCTACAGCTTCTCTGACCACAGGTATTTTTCCCTTTGACATATCATGAAAATGAGTATTCTAATCACGTAAGTAGATCTGTTGCTTTGAATTCTATCTCCAACAAAAAGCTGACAGGTAATTCTTCGTGCTGTGCTTTCTTTCCATACTGGAGAATACAGCGCAGGGAAGACTGAACACAAAACCTGTTATCCAATACTTTGCAACAATTGCAGCAAGTGGAGACCTGGCCAAGAAGAAGGAATCCTGGATAAAAGTATGAGGAGAGAAGGCTTGACAGAGGAACAGTTCAGGACTTTATCAACTTGTGGCTGTGGACAGCATTGGCAACGTACATTGGCCTCAAAATATGAAGCCTTTTTTATTAGATTCAGCCACTCTCAAAAGAGCCACTGTCAGATACAAGCTACTGGGGCTGCCATTGTCACTGCTGTTGCCCGGGTGTAGCTTCCCCTGGATTGAAAATAGGTCTGGAAAACTGGAGTCTGGGAATAATCAGAACCTCCAGTTTCTTAATACAGACCAGACTGTGCCTATGGCTGGAAGATGAGAGTTCTGACCACAGGAGAAACTCTGAACATGAGCAAAATGAAATACTTATTATTTACACAGAGTGCTGATTCTTGGTGCTATAGCTGAGAAGCTAGCACAGTAACAGGCTGTTTATCTGAAAGAAAAAAAAGCACTTTGTGGCATACACAATCAGGTGAGTTGTAATATAGTAAATCTTTCCCACCACGTGTCCTGTGATGTTTTCGATGATTATTCAAATATTCTCACAGGGTACACTTGAAGATCAAATCATCAGTGCTAATCCACCACCGGAAGCCTTTGGGAATGACAAGACTATGAGAAATGACAACAGCTCACAGTTTGTAAGCAGCTGTGCTCCACTGGGTTTCTCTCTGCCCTCCTGTGTTTCTAATCCTCTTTACCTGCTTGTTAGTTGCAAAGGGGAACCACTGGACTGGAATAAATATTCTTATTAATTTCTTAGTTGTTTGTTAAATACTGATGTGTTTACAGCTGTTTCACATTCACATATGTGGGCTACAGAGTCTCTTCCTGTAGACTCCTTGTCTTCAGGGTTTGTTTCATGATCGTGCTGTTATTCTTACTTCTTGAACTACAACAAACTGTTCCTTTTTACCTACCTTGGAATATCTAAGGTAATTCAAACTGATTTGGATAGGCTGTCACTCAGACTCAAAATAAGAAAAACGCTCTGTAATGTTACCCCAGGGATGTCACACTGACCTCTCCTTTTTGTCTACTTGACAAGGTAAATTCATTTAAATTCATTTTGGTATCGCTGAAGAACTGGCCTATGGCAACACTGAGGCCTGTCAGTATATGAGAGGGGCTTAGGGGTTTATAATAAATGAAAGAGAGCTTGAAAAATTAGTATGTTCACATGTATTACAGACTTACTGGAAAAGTCAAGAGTCACTTTCCAGCTCAAAGCTGAGAGAGGTTAACACATTTTCTACCAGATCCTCTCCAATAAGAAGCCTGAACTGCTTGGTAAGGACAGTCACTAGGGGCCGTGACAGTATTTCTGCATGGTGGAGGGGAGTTCTATTATGGTGATGAACTGCCTAAGAGTACTCTGACCCAGATGTGTGAACCATCTCCCTGCAGGTGCACCAGGCACACCATTTCCAAGTCAGTCTATGAGAAGCTCTTCTTGTGGATGGTGATGTGCAATAAGCAACAACTGGATACAAAGCTGTCAAGACAGCACTTCACTGGGGTCTAAGACATTGCTGGATTTGAGATTGTTGAGGTCTGGTTTTGCATAGCGCTCTCAGACTTTTCACTGTCTTTCAAAGATTTTTTTTCCCTTCATTTGACTTTTCTGATCTTCATCCCTCCCCACCTTGATACAGCCCTCAAGAGCAAGATCCATCACTCACTCTTTTAAGACAAAGAAATGACCGAGGCATAGCCAGGAACCTACTGTCTTCCTCCCTAGAGAATCTGTATTTAATTTTAGGATCACCCAGATACATCTCCGCTGCAGGCTACATCAGTCATGTGGTGCACAGTCCAAGTCTTCTGCAAGCCTGGACTACCCATGACATACCTTTTGTCCTATTTTCAAAACCCTTCATGGACAGCCTGGCTGATCTTGCCTTGACGTTTCTGCAAAATAAATTGACTGGAGTCAGTTTAACAATATTAAGACATCTACACAAATATTAGTTCAACAGCTTTGAGCAGCTCTGCATCAACTTAACGAACGAGAAACTGCAACAGTTCTTCAACTACCACATGTTTGTGCTGGAGCAGCAGGTGTACAAGAAGGAGGGAACTGAATGGATGTTCACTGACTTTGGGATGGACCTGTCTGCCAGCACTGGGCTCAAAGAAGAGGTGAATTTCTCACACAGCTCATGGAATCACAGAAATCAGAGTCAGAAAGGCTTTTTCAGAGTGTGTGCACTGAGTGCACCAATATAATTTCCTTGGGAAGCTGCCAGGTCTCTTTACGTCCTTCCTTCCTTTAGACATGCCCTTTGTGAGTACTTATTTGCTGACTTTCAGAAATTTATTCTGCCTTCTATGACGATATTGCTTTCATTTTGTTTTTCTTTCTTGCTTGCTTCCACATGATTCTGAGCTCTGTCATTTCATTGTCATGTTCACCCCAGTTGTATTCCACCTTTGCATATTGGTTCCTTCTCGGTATTTCATCTTGTGTGCTACCCCCCATGCTGCTTTTTACTGCTCTTATAGCAGACTTAGAGGAACAGTGAGCGATGAGTGTGCATGTGTGTTCCTTGGTTTAGTCTACTACAAGTCGGACATTCCAAAATGAAGTGCTATTGAAGTGATTTAAACTAATCAATCAGATTTTACACACCAGCTGATCAGGGAGTGCTTATATATCCTTTCTAGCAGCTGACCCATAGCGCTATATCTGTCATAAAAACTCTTTCCATGTGGATTTGTGTGAATGGGCTCTATATGTACATCTGTGTGTGGATGAAGAAATAGTTGCAAAAAATGGGTGGGCCAAAAAGGGGAAAATATGTACTGAAAGGCAGCATATGAAAGTCTCCCAAAAACTGAGAAGCTCTGGAGGCTGGTGATCTGAATGAATCCACAAGAACTGATGTAATCAGTACATGATGAATGCTAAATCTGTCCAAGGCCACCAGTGCATACTAGCATCAACAATGGGTTATGTAACTGTGACAACATACAAGAGGGTGGTGGCTGCTATACAATTGCAGAGTGATACATACCACCTGACAAATCAGGGAGCCCCTAAGGACTTTCTGAATATCCACCTAGAAGCTACTGGCCTGTCAGTACGATTCTATGCTTCTGAGCCAACAGCTAGGGTTGCCTCCCGGCTGTTGCTTTGGCTGGTAACTATGAATGAGCGTGTGTGAACAAGCTGTGAGGAAATAAGTGAATAGTGTCAGTAGTTATCTGCTATTACTAATAACAACTTGAGTTTATTAATCATAACAATTACTAAGAAATGTTCAAATAAATATTAATTGTGATCTGTGACTTTCCCATCGCAATCCCTTATCAGGGAAAGGGAATTTACAACATATTTTGATGGAAAAAGTCATGTGGGAACGCCTAGATCATAATCATTTTTTTTTCCTTCTGAGTGATCTTTTTGAATGCTCTAATCATACCTGCAAGATAATTCTATAAATCTGACCAGTTTATTATAATATCATTGTGAACGGTGCTTAACTAGAACCTTAAATGAAATTGAGAGCTTGAGAAAAGTCTTAAAAACACTCAGGAAAAGTCTAAGAAAAAGGAGACTAAAGAGCTATAAGAAGCCCCAAGAATGCTAGAGATTACAGCATGAAGCTGCAGGCACCTCTCCAAGAAGGGACGGAGGTACCTCTTCACCCCATAGCCTAGTGGGTGATACAGAATAAATATTCTCCTGTTATTGTAGAGCATATGAAGTGAAACTTTAGAATATACCTCCTGTGTCACTGGAACAATAATGGGAAGCTGCTAAAGCATTATGTGTCAGTTGCATTGATGTAACAGCATGAAATCAGTTGTTTCAGTAAGGTATGTTTTAAAAGAAACTATTAAGCAAGTCCAAACAAGTTTGCCTTTAGGAAAGGAGTATCATCTAGCAACTCAAAAATGTCATAAGGGTATGCAATTGGAATTAGAGAATCAGGTGAACTTAGAAGAACAGGAAGAAAAACAGCCGAAGTAAGTTGAAGGACTAACATGTATTGTGCAGTGATTCACCCTAGAGCAAGGGAGAGCGATTCCCTCATAGTAAACGTGAAACTAAAATTAGGCACTTGCAGAAAACAGATTGGGGTGCAAAAATGCAAAATAGCTGCTGTATCAGCAGGAAGTGATGGAGAATTAAGAATAGGAGCTGTCAGAAGAAAATCTTTGAGATGATATATATGAATGGGAAAAAGAAGAGAATTTAGGAATAGTAGCATGTACAACAGCTGCTAGGACTACCATAACAGGGCAGAGAGGTGCTGCAGATCAAACTGCTGTTGTTGCGTTAAAAGAAATGACCCAGGAAATGTAAGACAGACAGCTGCAGATCTTGGGCTACTGAAAGAAAGCACCATTGTGGATTGGAATGTGGTACTTTTAGAAAATGCTTCAAACTTTTAATTAAATGGGTATGAAATAGGTAATTTGATTAGAGCTTGTGCTATACCAGCTGTTAGCCAGGTGCTGTGATTGGCAGCATTGATATTAATCCATCAGCTTAAGGGAAAAGATGGAGAACGTTTTATGAACAAATGAGGAGTTGCTCAAATACTGGCAGGACATAATATCATGTCAGTATCGGTCAACTACTCCTCATGGGACACAGGTATGTCTGACTCCCTTGGCAGTAGCAATGGTGAATCAAGTTCATTGCAGCACTGGCTGTCCAAATGCACCCCCAACTATTCTCAATGAATACCTGTGTGGCAAAATGCAGAGGAACCTATCTAGAATTAACTGGGTGGATAATGCAGAATACTACTAAGTATTAAGGCCTGGCTTTAGGAGAAAAGGAAGAAAATGGAGAAAGGGGAAAGTTTCTTGGGTGGGACAAGCAGGACCAGTGGCTTATAGTAACTGAGGAGATGGACAATGGAGGAGGAAAGGAAGTTGCCAAAGCAGAGGAATGGGGAGAGAGGTGCAGTAAACAATAATAATAGGGGTAGGAAATCAGAAGAAATGGACTAAATCCCTACAAGGCTGTGGAGAATATTAAAAGATTTATGAGAAGATATGGCAAAATGGAATGGGAGGAAAACACAGAACAAGCTAGAAAGAGTGATACAACTTGAAGAGAAACAGCTAGAAATAGTGATAAATTGTTGATTTCAGTAATATTCTTTTAAGCAAGTGTGTAAGTATAGAAAAAATGTAGAAGGGGTATCAAACAAGAAAGGAATGAGAAAGGAAGGTTTGGAACAGTGGGGAAACTAAGTGCTATGCACTTAAGTAATTAAAAAGTGAGAGAATTCTGGTTAAGCAAGCGTATGTGGAGTTCTGAGTGAATAGTAAACATTATGATTGAACCAGAATAGAAGTAACATTGAAAGGAGATGGTATAGATAAGTACTGGGGGGGCTTGCACCTGTCTAATAATTTTACCACTAAACCCTGCACTTCTCTAAGAGTAAAGAAGAAATGGCAAACAATATACATAATGAATGAGAATGATGAAAGTCTATACATAATGTAAAAACTGATAATATAAACAACTTTCTCTGTGGAATTCCACCTGTCTGCTACTGATTATTATTTATGTATGTATCTATGTATTATTTATGTACGAATGCTTACAGGATTCTTAATCTAAAGAATACTGGGAATTTGTCTTCTCTTTTCTCAGGTGAATTAAGCTGTCAACTTGAAGAAAAAGAAAGTATAACATCACAGCTGTCCAGAAGCAAACAGGCAATTGTGCAGCAAGTAGAAGAACTTAAAAGGTAGCTGGAGGAAGAGACCAAGGTAATGCCAACTACTCAGCACATGCTAAGCTTTCAAAAAATATCGGAGCCTCAGGTCATTTGAAAAACACTCTTACTTGAACACTTGGAAGTTTGTAAGCATTGCTGCCTACAGAGTAACACATAAAATTACTGCTGGGAAGGATATATGTACTGAGAACAGTGCTTAAGAAATGTTATGAAGACTCAGGAGGTCTCTGACACACTAGAAGTCATTTCACTTTTGGCTTTTTTTTGTTCCTATGTTTTTTAATCTTAAAGCCATGGTCTATGTGACCTCTTTTGGTCTCATAACTGCAGGGAAGAAAAGAAACAGCATGTGTCAAGGTGCGAGCATCGCTCTTGGTCTTTTCTAGTGGTATAGCGAGCTGCCTAAGCACTTTAAAACCTTTGGTCCTTTGTTTTCTGCCCAAGTTGCCTTTACCATGCTTTCAGTATGCCAGGTCATGTGAGTCACCTCCTGGTCAGAACTAACATGGTCACTCACAAATGCAGGATGTTATGTGGAATTTTTAGGCCAAGAGCATCCTGGCCCACGCCTCGCAGTCTGCTCACCATGACTGTGACTTGCTCCGGGAACAATATGAAGAGGAGCAGGAAGCCAAAGGTGAGCTGCACCATGCCCTATCCAAGGTCAACAGTGAAGTGGCCCAGTGGAGAACCAAATATGAGACGGACGCCATTCAGCGCATGGAGGAACTGGAGGAGGCCAAGTATGTAGGAGCTGGGAGTGGGAAAGGGTTGGAACTGTCCTGGTGTTATTGCACAGAGTATACTTTTAGTAGCCTAACCTGAATTGTTTCATGAGGGCTTGTATGTGCATTTAAATCAGAAAACAACCACTTCCATTGTTGTACCCACTGAATCATGTACCTAATACACTAATTTTTGGAATCACATACTTGTTTTATTTATAGTGCTTAAGGGAAAAAAAACACTTTCTTATCATCCCCAAGGGAGCAGGGAAGCATGCTGAGGCTGTGAATTCTAAGTGTGCCTCCTTGGAGAAGACAAAGTTGAGTTGCATGGAAAAGTGGACGATCTGACAGTGGATGTAGAGAGAGCAAACACACTGCCAGCTGCCCTTAACAAGAAGCAGAGAAACTTTCATAAGGTGATGTATGAGCACAGTATCTGTTAAAGTCTGGCCTTTCCAAAGGGCCAAACTAATATTCCCCACTTAATACCAAATCAGGTTAGTCTAACAAGTATAAGCTCTACTGTAGCATGGCAATGGCAATTAGTCCTGCTTTCAGAAATTGTCATATTTATTTAGCAAAGAAAATAACCACAGATAAAACATTTTAAATACCATCAGGGAGTCAAACATGATGTCTTTCAGATCCTAGCAGAATGGAAAGCAATGTAAGAGGAAAGTCAGTTGGAGCTGGAAGCTTCCTCTAAGGAATCAAGTTCACCGAACACAGAGCTTTTCAAAGCGAAAAATGCCTTTGAAGAAACTTTAGATCAGCTTGAAGCAATCAAATGAGAAAACAGGACTCTAAAGCGTAAGTATTTGGCTCTAGTTTCCCATTAGCTGTTCACACTCGTACCACAATAAGGCATTCTCTACAAGCATTCACTACCAAGAGTTTCTCCCTTTTTGTCTGCATGAGGTTCCCTAAGTTACAGAACTCTGTCATTAGTATTCTCTCTATTTTAACAGAGAATTTAAATGACTTCCCAAAAGCCATGGAGCAAGTTAGTGAAGTGACTAAGACAACAAAGCAAATTGGCTCTCAGTTGTCTCCTGCAGAACCATGAATTAAAAGACATTTAGCTGCCATTCCCAGACAAAGTGCAGTGCCATCAAGATGCTGTACAGCTTTTGAAAGTGCAATTTTACAAATGCACTGTTAACAGATAATGAAAAGAATTGTAGTATTACCCTAGTGGCCTGTCCAGAGACAAGCAGAGGCAAGTATCTTCCAGCCTTTCAGTTAGAAGTTCTACGAAACTACGCTAATGCACCTGTGTCTATGTCACCCTGCATGAGTTGGTTGTATGTTTTTATCTATACAAACATATATATATTTATACATGCATATGCCATATAGATCTCCCTCTATGTGTGTATATGGATAAAAGAGATGTTGATCACAGTCAACACAGTCAAAAGATAGAGTTCATCTCTGGCTACCACAAAGTGACATTGTTCTTATCTCACAGAGGAAATAGCTGATCTGACTGAACAAATGTCACTGAAAATGGCAAAACCATTTGAGACCTAGAGAAAGCCAAGAAACAAGCGGAAGTAGAAAAATCTGAGTTTCAGTTAGCTCTGAAAGAGGCAGAGGTGAGCTAGTTTCAATGCTACTCAGAGGCGAGGAGCAATCTGAACAGCTTTTTCCTCTCACATGGGCAGTGGCTGTGTGCAGGGGTGATTACCGTGGATTTTAAAATGAGTTGGTGTATGAAGTCACCTAGTGACATCCCATTGACTATCTTCTGTGAAACATTTCTTTTGTATTTGTTTTTTCTTCTTTTCTTTTAAAGGCAGCTCTTGAGCATGAAGAGGTCAAAATTCTTGGAATCAGCCTGGAACTGGCTCAGATTAAATCAGAAATTGAAAGAAAGATTGCTGAGAAAGACAAGGAGACTGACCAGTTAAAGAGGAACCATCAAAGGGCTATAGAGATAATGCAGGGTATTTTGGATGCTGAGATCAGGAGCAAAAGTGAATCCTTGAGGCTGAAGAGGAAGATGGAAGGAGATATCAATGAAATGGAGATTTGGCTGAGCCATGCCAACAGCATGGCTGCAGAGGCATAGAAAGATCTACACAACATTCAAGGAGTTCTCAAAGTCTTATTTTACCTTTCCAATTGATATATTCTTAAGTAGTATTAGGACAAAATTAGGTCTTTATATTCAGCACATACATCTGCACATGGATGATGCTCTCAGGACAAAAAAAGGAAGACCTGAAGTAGCAGGTGGCCATGGTGGAGCACAGAGCAAACCTGTTGTAGGCTGAAGCTGAGGAGCTACAGGCAGCTCTGGAACAGATGAAGCAGTCAAAGAAAGTGACTGAGCAATAACTGATGGATGCAACTGAACCTGTGCGGCTCCTCCATACCGAGGTATTTTGCTTTGCTACATTAGACATTAAAGCAAATATTCTTGTCAATTAGTGGACAACGACTCAGTCTGTGGGCCTTGCTGAAGATGCTCGATGTCAGTCAGACAGAAGCAAGAGGCAACTTGTCCTTCTGATAGATGAGTTATTAGGGCTGTTGTCATAATAATGAACTAAAAACAAAGTTAGTCAGCCTAAAACAAAAAGAACTTTCTCCAGTGCTGCATGAAAATGTAAAACAGCAAAAACCCTACAGTATTGAAGCCAGTGAAATTTTTAATGCATTTTAAATATTTATATTTTTCAGGATTCTATTTAAGTACTTTTCAAATGAGAATTGTGAATTTCCATTCAAAATTATTGCTATAAATCATTACTCTGTTCAAGGCCAGTGAAGCTCAGGCAAGCAATGGAGCTGGTGCATCATGGAACCTGTACAGGATCAAAATAAAATCTTAACATTTAAAAAAATTAATTTGAGTTTTTAAAAAAAGGAAAGTTTCTCCATTTTCCTATTAAAATGAGAAAAAAAACCCAGGTCATTTGAGATATTCTGTTTGAGTAAAACAGAAATAGAACATGAAAATGTAATATATTTATGTTTTACACATACATTTAAATATATATGTATGTATATGTTTAAAATGAAGGTATACATTTGCTATACTTAACATATATGCACACATATATATTTAATATATTAGATGTTTAAAATTTCAAATGTAATGATTTTGTTTTCATGGTTTTCAAATGGAAGATTTAGACCTTTTCAGGTAATTTGCTGCCAAAGCAATTTGTTGAATTTAACATAATTTGTAATAATGACATCCAATATTTCACCAAAATGTTTCCTTTGATTGTATACAATTAAATATTTGAGAGCAAAACATATGCTATGGTCTTAATACCATATAGATTGTTTTAAACTATTTTCTTTCTAAACTATTTTTTATTTTAAACTACGTCACTCGTCTTACAACAGTCGAGGCTATTATGGCAATAACACGGCATGCACTAAGGCATAGCTCAGAGACTCCATTACAGTCCATGCATAATATGCAGAGAAGGTCTTCCATTGTGCCATGCTCTGCTCCCACAGTTGAGCTGTGGCTTTTGCTTTACCCCATGGCATTTAGGTTTCCACGAAGGTTACAATAAATATCATACAGTGGGACAGAACATTTATCACCCTTTCTGCCTTTCTAAGCTCTGTGTGTACAGCAAGATAGATAGTTCCCTATCCTTTTTCCTGACGTTTCCTGTCATGTTTCATTGCAATGAATTAAGCAGGAAATGTGATGGTAGGAGTGTTTGGCAGGAACCAGGAGTAAATCCTCAGGCAGTGCACAGCATGCCCTGTTCTTACACATTCTTCCAATTTCTCATGTGATTTCCTTTCCAAGGCAGCCATGATGGCAGAAAAGCTGAAGAAGGAGCAGGACACCGGCACCCACCTGGAGAGGATGAAGAACCTGGACAAGATGGAGAAGGACCTGCAGCTCTATGTGGATAAAGCCAAGCAGCTGGCACTGAAGGGAGGCAAGAAGCAAATCCAGAAGATGGATTCCAGGGTGGGTGCCAGCACTGAACATGCATTTCAAAGGTACATGACTTTTCCGCTCCGTGTCCTGTGTGAGGGTCCAAGTCAATTGTGGATTGATTTTCCAGATCCAAGAGTTAGAACTGAGCTGGAAGTAGAACGTAAACAAGCTGCAGAGGCTATGAGAAACATTTGCAGATATGAATGGCATGTCGAAGAGCTTACTTTCCAGGTGGATGTAATTAAAAAGCAATTCTCCTAATGTTTTTTTTCCCAAGGACAAATAATTGCGCATTACCTTTCAACAGAATGAAGAAGACAGGAAGAACGTGATGAGGTTACAAGATCTGGCAGATGGACCGCAGATGAAAGTCCTATCCTACAAAAGACAAGCTGAGAAAGCTGTGAGTCACTAAGCTGAAGTGATATTTAGAGTTTTCTAGGACTGTCATTTCAAACGTTGGCTCTATGCCTCAGGATGTTGCTGGATGGTTTTAATTCCTTTTGTTTTGCTATTTCGGAATGAACAAGCTAATACTCATGTCTACAAATTCAGTAAAGTATAAGATAAGCTAGAAGAGGGTGAGGAACAGGCAGATACTGCTGAAACTCGATTCAACAAGCTCAGAGCTAAGAACTTCCTTCTACGAAGGTAAGCCTCTAATGCAGGAGGCAGTTGTTTTGAATGCTCAAGCAAGTCAACCGGTAGACACATGGTTTATTGGCAAATATAGCCATCCTGCAGGAAAGACAGCTCTAGAAGGAGGGAACTTCTGCATTTCAGAAACTGGTGCTGAGCATTTGCTTCTTGCTAGTGTTATCACAGCAGTTCCATCAGTTGAGAAACTGCCTCAGGAAAGGAAAGAAATGAGAACTGATCTAACTCTGAACGTTCCCAAAACAGCTTTCCTTTAGTAAATGATCTATGAAAACTTACCTGGCTGATTTTGTAGATCCTGGGAAAACTGCACTGCAGTCTACATTTCACGAACCCTTTCCTCTGGGCTGCAGACTTCATTAGCTCACACTTCTGTAGATTCTCAGTTTGCGTTCACTTCCCACCTCCAGTGCCCTGGGCCTCTTTCCTTCTGGCCAAGCAGCCGTTGGTAGGAAGAACTCATTTCTTTTCCTTCCATGCTACTCCCTACATCTCACAACTCTTTGACTCTCTAAGAGTACTGTGGGGAAAGTCTAATGTAAACATTGTGCAGCCTTAGGCAGAATTTATGTTCTGACCTAGAAATAGTCTGAGTATGCAACAGCACTGTGTCCTTAGCTGAGCTTCCCTGGCAGTTGTCTATCTCCATTCTAAGATTGTTTGGTACAAGATCCAGAGCCTGCTTTTCTGAATGTATCTGAGCAGATGTAACACCTTTTCACGGCCCTAGTCTAGTTCAGGTTGTGGCTGGAGGTGAAACAATCTCAGTCCACCATTCGCAAAATTGCTAGTGCCCAAAGCCCATATCCAGGAAATGGAGAACCAGGCTGCCTCCTGCTTACCCACAGCCTTTTCTTCCTCATACAGCATTTTAACTCTAAAAGAGACATTGTGGAGAACATACTTCCACCTGAAAGCTTTAGCCTGGGACTCAAAAGAGCTGGATGCCAACGTTGGTTCTGCAACTTTCAATGAGCTAGGTCTCCATGTTCTGGTAAAGGGTCTTGACTCCTCAGTGCTCGTCAGGGTATGCTGCTGAGACCACCACTGAGGCGCTCAGAGGGCTGAGTCCAGGTGTCTCACTTCCTGAACAAAAGCTCTAGACAGGAGGTTACTTTTAAGAGGGAATGGTGAATCCTGAATTGAATCGAAAGCCCTGACAGGGGCAAGATTTCCCCTATCTCCTATTGGGTAGCTCTGGATAAAGTTAGGTTAAACATGTTTCCTATGGGTAACTCTCTATGCAATGTGCTTTAGCTTTAGAGCCTGATCTGAGGTGCTTGATGCTATGCACTATAGGGAGCCTGGGCACCCAGAACAAATTCTGTATTCTACTCTGAGTGACCTGAAAATTAAGCATTGTAATGCCTAAATCTTTTAATAGATTCAATAGATCATAGATCCGTTTAATCCCTCCATGCTTTACATTCTCTTTTGAAAGTGCTGTAATACTCCTTGCCCCAGAGGGGGGCCTCACTGTTTAGATACTGCAGCAATAAGAAGCACTTTAGAAAAGCCAGCAGTCACATATCTCTACTTTAATCCAGCAGTCCTGGAGCAGGATATTCAGTGATATGCAACATGGGTCACACCCTTCAGATACTGCTACACTGACCTCCTGGGTTCCCTTGCACCTCCTAGTTGGATGCTGCATTCAGAAACGTGATTTTAGAGATCAGAAGTCCCATCTTGACATGAATGGACTAAACAAAGTCATTTCTTCCCAGGTGGTACCAGGGAGTGAAGAATGAGTTTCCTCTGGGGTAATAGGACCTTACAGAAAGTATATCTCTCCAGCTGTGGATTTGCAGTAGCTATAGCTATTATCAGGAAATAATCACAGAATCACAGGTTGAGGTTAAAAGGGACCTCTGGAGATCATCTAGACCAACCCCCTGCTCAAGGAGGGTCACCTACAGCACATTGCCCAGGATTGTGTCCAGATGGCTTTTGAATATTTCCAAGGATGAAGACTCCACAGCCTCCCTGGGCAACCTGTTCCAGTGCTCAGTCACCTTCACAGTAAAAAAGCTTTTCCTCAAGTTCAGAGGGAATTTCCTGTGTTTCAGTTTGTGCCGTTGTCTCTTGTCCTATCGCTGGGCACCACTGAGAAGAGTCTGGCTCCCCCTCAATCTGGGAGGCCAGAACTTGACACAGGACTCCAGGTGTGGGCTTACCAGGGCTGAGTAGAGGGGGAGGATAACGTCCCTTGACATACTGCCAATGCTTTTCCTAATGCAGCCCAGGATGCCCTCTTGGCCACAAGGGCACATTGCTGGCTAATGGTCGACTTGTTGTCCACCAGGACCCCCAGGTCTAACAATGCCAGGCCACACCTGGAGTCCTGTGTCCAGTTCTGGGCTCCCCAGGACAAGAGAGACATGGAGCTGCTGGAGTGAGTCCAGTGAAGGGCTACAAAGATGATGAAGGGACTGGAGCGTCTCTCATATGAGGAAAGGCTGCAAGAGCTGGGCCCGTTGAGCCTGGAGAAGAGAAGACTGAGAGGCAATCTTATCAATGTGTACAAGGATGTGAAGGGGAGGTGTCAAGAGGATGAGGCCGGCCTCTTCTCCATGGTGCCCAGTGACAGGACAAGAGGCAGCGGGCACAAACTGAACCACAGGAAGTTCCATCTAAACCTGAGAAAAAATTTCTTCACTGTGAGGGTGACAGAGCACTGGCACAGGTTGCCCAGAGAGGTAGTGGAGTCTCCTTCGCTGGAGATATTCAAAACCCGTCTGGATGTGATCCTGGGCAATATGCTCTAGAGGTCCCTGCTTGAGCAGGGGGATTGGACTAGATGATCTCCAGAGGTCCCTTCCAACCTAAACCATTCTGTGATTCTGTGAAACTGAAACACAGGAAATTCCCTTGGAATATATCCCTTGGAGATATTCAAAAGCCATCTGGACACAATCCTGGGCAATGTGCTGTAGGTGACCCTCCTTGAGCAGGTGGGTTGGACTAGAGGATCTGCAGAGGTCCCTTTCAACCTCAATGGTTCTGTGATTCTCTGATATTCTCCCCCTTGACTACTTGTTCCTGCCTGATACAATTGCTGTGCTTTGGCCCGTGTGACCGTGAAGCCCTGAGGGAGACTGACTTGGCCAGCTGATCATTTTTGCAGCAGTGAGCCCCAAGCTCAGGGACTGGTGCACGCCCTCGGGGAGGGCTTGCTATAAGCCCAGCTGGGCAGTGTTTGTGGGACTGTGGCCTGGCCTTGTGTCCCTGGCAAATTCACAGCTCCCTCCTGGCCCCCAGATCCTGGGCTGTGAGATCCCAGCAAATCACCTGGCAGCCTCCTCTAGCCCAAGCTTGGGAGGAATGCGCCCCTCCTGACAACCTGGGGTACAACAGCCGATCGAGCGGGACTTCACAAGTAAAGAGTCTGTCCCCAGAAGGGGAGACAAGGCAGTGGGGGCTGCCGCGAAGGCCTGGAGGTTGCCCCTGCCAGGAGGATCACTCAAACACTCGTCTCCTTTCATCCTCAGTGTCAAGAGTTAAACATAGCCACCTCTTGCAAGACTCCTGAGCTGGGTCATGCCTGTTTCTGTAGATGATATGCTTCCACTAATAGCTCTCGAAGACATTCCTCAGCGGGTAGGTTGCCTTCTATATCTCACTGCAATGTGTTGCCATGTCAGGGTAGGACAACTGCGTTGTGCCCTAAGATGGCAGATGCTATTCTTATCTCAGAAAGATTTGCTCAGGCACAGCTCCTTTCTCAGCCGAAATGTTAAAAATCAGCAGTAGGCCTGAGCGTGCAAGAGCTCAACACTTGTAAGAGCATAAATCAAGAGTGGCCCCTTTAAAGTCAGTGGAGTGACACTGTGCGAACCCAGGACCTGGGCTCACACCATGCTCTCCTGGGACATGGCATGGTCACTTGGTTCCAGTGTTGATTCTCAGCTGGGAAGTGATTCGGGGTGGGGGGGCAGCATCATCTCTTGGACACTGGCAAATTTAAAAAAGGGCATGTTACCCTGAAAGTGCCCTTTTTGCTGATCAGAAAGAGGACCCTGGTTCATGAGTCCTTCTCCTGGGTGAGAAAGAAGAACTAGGGGTTGCTGCAAGCTTCCTCCAGCCTCGCTTGTGAGAAGAGTCAGCAGGGCTGCAGAAAGCCATGTCCCTTTGCTCAGCCAGGTAGAGCAGGAGCAGCGCATGAACATCTTCAGATCAAATACAGAAATAGGGTCCCCGTGCATTAGGTGTAATATGAGCAACTAAAATCACCTTCAAGCGGCTCTGTAGAAATAATTAGTTAGAATTATTGAGAAGAGAGGCAGTAAGAGTTACCGTAGTGTTGAGGTAGGATTTATACTGTACTTGGGAGTGCAAGGAGGAATCTGGGATGATGACAAGGAGATGGAAGTGTGTGAGGAAAAAAGCTAAGTGATTAGATGGTGGGGGACAGAAGAAATGACAACTCAGTGTCAGGTTTGGGGAAAGAAGGTCAGGAAAAATATGAGGGGAGATTATTAGGGAACCCTACAATAATAATCTGAAATTGACAATCTGACTTTAAACCCACCTTGATAGAGCTTTTAAAGCCTAATTTTAGTTCTGAAGAAATGATTCATTATATTTAATCTGTAAAGTAAAACTATGTTATTTCATTAATATTGCTAATGGGACAAAATTCACTCATGTCCCCACACTGTGCTATTTGGTGCTGGCTGCACTGCTGAGAAGAAAATATCCCCAGGCATTTTCTCAAACTCAGGAGTACAAAATACATTGGGAGGGTGGCCATGAAAAGCCAGGCTAACTCCATGCTTTCCCAGAAGAAATTACCTAATAAGTTTAATGACTACCGGGAGTACTGTCCCCTGCTGGAGTGTGGAAGCTGCCAGACACTGCCAGACCTCAGCTGTTCCTAGCCTACTCCCAGGGCAGGGAAAGTAGCCTGGGTTGTGGTCCATTGGCCACGACAGCTACTGCTATCTCTAGTAGGGAGTACATGGATGGGTATTTGCAGAGTGGCCCAAGTTAGGTGCTGCTCCTGGTCCTGTGGCCCTCGCTACAGGGACCTGAACTTGTCAGTCTGTGTGAGCCCAGCTCCTGGCTACTACCCATGCATACTTTTTCTGGAAGTTGAAGAATCTGCAAAAGAGAAAGAAAAGAACCTACAACTGGAGGAAGAGATGAGAGCAGCGTCTGAGCAGCTCTGAGTGGTGTTAGCCATTCCTCCCGTCCCCAGAAAGAGGGTGTAGATGTGTAACAGAGAAAGGATTGAATTAGTGGGTCTGAGGCAGGGGAGGATGGTGCACACAGCGTGATTTGGGAAGACCAGGAACAGAGGCCAGGAATAAAAACTCAGTGATGGCCACCACTATAAAGCCTACTGGATTATCAGGATCAAAGTGGAACACTGATGTGAGGGAAATAGAACATGAATGCTCATTGCTTTGTGGAGAATGAGAGTCATTTAGCATTGATACTCTATTTGTGGAAACAGGCTGCTTGTCACCTGATAGGTGCTGGTGCAAAGGTCTTGAGAAAAACATCAGTCCATAGTGGCCATAAACAAACATCTCTCAGAGAAAGTTTAAAATAGATGCAGCTGATGGGATCATATACAGCTTCTATTCTATATGGACTGCAGGGGGTCTCTTGAGCCCCAAAGCAGCAGTCCAAGAATAGCAGTAAAAATCATTTTCTTTCAAACACTCTTTTTTAGTAAAGCCAAATTCAACAGTTCACCTTATGAGCTCCTATCACACCCCACGGGAGGAGGAAATCATCTAGCAATTGAGCCTTGCTGTTAGGATTTCATGCCAGTGCCCTTAAACCTTCTGGGAAGCAGGCACCACCACCCTACATGTGTCAGCAACCCTCCTGAAGTACTGTTGGCAGAAAATACGATTCAGCATGCGTGAAGGCTTTGGACTCAGGGCACAGAGAGTCAAAAGCCAAGCTTAGCAAATGTATGAGGAAGACAGCAGTGCAGGTTCATGAGATGGATCTGCTCTGAGACCCTGTGAGGCATCCTGCTCTGGGAAGATACTGGCAAACTGAAGCAAATTCTCAGGGAGCAGCAGGCACCTTGAGGGACCAGGAGGGGCTGATTTGGAAGGAAAGCAACATAAACCTGTGTTGCTTGACAAAGCAGTGATTGAGCAAAGCTGGCACTGAATTTCAGGCTGGAGAGGATATGGGATATATTTTCTCAGAGCAGAATCCTTTTTGAGATTTAAAACAACGTCCTCTTCTCCTCTGGACTAAACTCAGACCTTCCCAAATATTCTGTGATAAGTCACTTGGAGAGAAAGGTTTGTCTTTAGTAGCTTTTAGAGGGGAGAGTAGTGAATCTTCTCAGGATGTGGAGATACTAGCACTGTAAGACCCCCTAATTGCTAGTCTCCCACATGAGGCACAAGCACCCTGAGACCCTGGCTGCTGGTGATTTAGTGGCATGTCTCCATCATTGTCTCCTTCTGGAGCTGTTTTGCACAACAGATTTGTTCTTCAGGGGAGCATGAGCTTGTACCCTTCCCTTTGCAACTCAGATGGATGCACTGAAAGCAATTAAGGAAACATTTAGGCTGATGACCAAGGGCATCTATCTGCCACCATAAAGTATGAAGTTATTGACAAATTTCTTGAGGATGTGAAAGGAACATTTTTTGCAAGAACTTAGTTTGGAAAATACCACTAGAAAATCCTTCTATGTCTCTTGTTAGTAACTGCACTGCAGTGATTCTAGCACTCAGTGTGGTCATCCAATGGGGGTGTCTCAACCTTGAAAAGTCCAATGTTTAACATGAACAGGTTTATATAAATTCCAGTCTTATTATATTTCCACTTACAGCACTGAAATCTGCCCAGCAGTGGTATTTCTGCTTCTACCACAGATGAGTGTCAGCAAAGGAAGACATTTCTTGTTGCTCTCTTTTTTAAGATCCAGTTGCTGCTAGTGCTAATATTATGCTTCTAATCCGGATTTTCCTCCCCTCCCCCTCTTTCCCCTTTTGCTACTTACTCTTTTTTTCCTTTGTCTTATCCTGAGGCCTCCAAGCCTGCCCACCCCACTCCCCTGCTCTGTAACAGGAGACCTCAGCTGCTTTGGTGGGTGATGGAAAGGACATTCTGAATGTCACCTCTTCAGCCAGGACCCAGGCTCTTCTGCTGTTGTTTGCTGGGAACATGAGGAGTCTGAGTAATGGTGCAACTTTGACACTCATTCAAGAGCTGCTCATCCTCAAATACCATGTTGCTGGTTTATCTCTCTCTCCACTACTGTTAGCTGGTTCTGTCTCTCTATTAGCTGGCCACTCCTGAGTCTTACTCACTCTCACTTTGTTGAAAGCCACTAAAATGTCATCCTGGTAAGGGAGACTATATAATCACCAGTCATAAAAAACTGTTATGTAGCCAAAACAGAACATTGACTTCTCAGTCCGTACGATGCCCCTGACCAGACCTGGCCCAAATACTACAGAAATTCAGTCTCTGAAAGGAGAACCAGAATTAGGAGTCACAAAGGTCACTAGAATAGTGATTAGTTGCCGGCAAACATCAAGTCAGTGCTCACTGGTGGCCACAAAAGGCAAACAGAATGTTAGGAATTAGTAGGAAAATAACAGAGAACAAAATAGATATTACTTTACCAGGCCCACAAATCACCTACTACCTGCAGTTTGGCCCTGTGCCGCTAGGAAGAGTACAAAGAAAGGTGAGAAGATTGATGGGAGCATTACAGGGACAGGTTGTCCAGGTTATGACCTTTCACTTTGGGGAAGCATCAACCAGGAGGGAACATGATATACTTACATAAAATTATTAATACTTTGGAAAAAGTGAAATTGGATTTTCACTAGTCAGTCAAAATAGACTCATGCACAAACTACTAGCTGGACCTTTGCTCTGGGCTGGTAATTTATAGGACAGTATCTCTGCATGATGCTGTCCTTCTACTCTGATTTTCCCACAGTGGAGCAAGCCTTAGAGAAATACTGTCTTCAGCTAGAAGATGGGCAAAGTGCCACATACAGCTGCTATTTTACATCCTCTCAAATGGACTGATGATAAGTTTTGTAAAGCAGTCAGCAGAGCAAGTTATTTTGGAGTAAAAATCTCTGAAGACCTGGGGAAATGGAGGGAGGAAGGAAAGAAAGAAAAACAAAAGTCTGCTGTTTAAGAAAAGCCTGATATAGTCAGCAGTTTTCTGAAGCAGTGAAGGAGCATAATTATCATAGCAAAATGGTGTTTGCCTGTGCCAGAGACCTGCAAAGCCAGATTTGTCACCATGGGAAGGATCAGTGGGTAGTGCTAAATAGCTGCTCCCAGAAACAGCAGTCACAGTTCTTGCTTGTCTATCCCACCAGCTGCAGGCCTGCATCCCCAGCAGGTAATTCCTCTAACAATAAATAACATGCAGCAGATGGACAGAAATCTCTGAATTACTCAACACCCAGTCATACTTGGTGCTTATAAATGAGAGATTCATGTCCAAGCAAAGCTACTTGTCACCACGTCTGTCACCTTTGTAACACAGTGTTTAGAGAGAACTGGTAATATATCAAACATTGATCTGTACATAAACATTGACCAGGTGTATATAAATAATATCTCATGGAATATGAGATATTATTGGAATATTATGAGGGTCTCGAAAATGGTCACCCAGTAAGCTGGTTAAGTTGAACCAGGGCAGAGTAATCAGTGGTAAGTACCCCCCAGCACATGTAGGCTTAACTTCATTTCACTTTAGTTCAGAGGTCTACATCACAGATGTCAAGAGTAGCATCTAGACTCCTCCAGCCGTGAGTGTCTCCCTAGGCTAAGCAGGTTGGTGATAATCTGTTCCAGTTGCACATGGAACCATGCCAGGACTGACTGAGCTCTGCTGCCTGTGTGCTGGGATGGAGCAATGAGCCTTTTCCTGATCTTCTCTCCTCTAATGTTCCTATATAGATGCATATGCCAAACCACAGCCCTACTCACTGTCTCCTTTCCCCAAAAGCTCTGGAGGACTGGTTAATATTGCTGCAGAGCAGGAAGGATGGTACACATCTGAGCATGGAGCATGGTTCTGATTGAATGGTACAATTCAGGAAACGTTTCCTGATAGTTTTGATGAGTTCCTGCCTGTTAAGACCTTTGCTATTGAACTGGGGGTCAGCAAAACTGCTGCAGCCCTTTGGTGGTATCAGCGTTTTTCCCAACACATAAGTAACACTGATGTCATATATGAGATCTCCCTCCAGCTTATTCCATGGAGAGCAAAACCAAAAGCGATGGGGGGAAAAGGGCCATTTCTACCACCTCACTCCTTCTGCCAAAGAAGGAAAATGAATCCGCCTCCCAGTGGAAGACCAGTAGTTGAGAAATCTCTCTAATTTGTTCTTCTGGTTCTAAGAGCTGAAATCAGGTATGAGACTGTGTTTCTGCAGAATCCATTGCAAGCTGTTGAGAGAGTGTGGAGGTTTTTCATATTAAAGTAATCTACTTTGAGCCCCACGCTTCTTGATTTGACTACTTTAATATTAAATTATCTAGCTTACTGCATAAGTATCTTTACATCACAGATGAGTATTCAAAATAGCAAGGAACAGGTTAGGTTTCCATATTTTGCTAGAAAGCAGTCAAGTGGAGAAAAGGAACATAGGAAGGAAATCCAAATCCCTAAATCACTCTTTTGCTATTGGAGACAATGATGTTGTAAACACTTTGAGAATATTTATTGTGAAAATTTTACTTCTTTTGTCTCCATTGTCCCTAGTGGGGAGCTGCTCCAGAACTTAATTGATGTGACAGTTTTAATTACTGTCTAATCTAAATTTACAACTTTTTATCAAATATAAGATAGAGGATATTTTTAAGAAAAGTTGTCTTAAAAACGTACCTTGCTTTATATTCCCGTATCATCTGAAGTTCATAGTGAGAGTTTGGATCCGTAATTGCACAAAATCAAGCCAGAGTCATAGGAGGGGCTTTGGATCAAGCCAAAATTGTGACACAGCAGTCCATGGTGTGGTTAATCTCCCATCATCGGCCATTCAATAAGTAGTAAGTTTGCAACCTGGCTATACATCTGAGCACCCTCTGTAGTCAATGTAGAGGAGCAGACTCCTCCACAGGAGAGTTTATCCTAAGCTAAGATAGGTTTCTGAGCTGTCCTTTGGAGGTATCTATTCTTCTCCTTTGGCTATAAAGGGAGCCCAGGAGACTAGCTCAGAGTACACACATCACTTTTGTTTGGTTAAAGGTAGAAGAGGAATCCTATCAGTCTTGTGCAGCAGGGTGGTTCCATCTCTGAGACCTTAACTTTAACCTAATTTCATGCTAATGAACCAGAGTGGGTTTGGGTAAAAATGTCTTATGTTAGGGTATTTATTATAGTATTTCACAGTGATCACTATTAATGGCTATTTTTGAAAAGAAAAATTAGACAAAGAAATGAGTAACAAAAATTATACACGTTACTGATAAATAAACATGCATCGAAGAAAAATTTTAAAAAGTGTTATATTCAGGGACTCTAATAAGACTGGTTAACAATGGAAAACTGGTTCTTGCTTTTGAGATTCTTCAGCATGGAAGTTTGCTGTAGTCAGACTGAGTTTGACACTCAAAAGCAGGTAATCCTTATGTCGCCCCATACGTACCCTCTGCCGTTCTCCCACGATACCTGCACTTCCCCCTTCTTCTACCTTCACTTACCTCTATTTGCCTGATGCGGCATACCTATCTGCTAACTGCCCAGTTTGTAAACCCAGATTAATAAACTAGCTCAGTGCTGTGCTCCAGGGTAACCATGAGACCAGCCACTGTGCAGATTACATGCAAACCAGATTTATTAATCCTGAAAAATAAGATTCTTACTCTTGCTGTGACCTTTTACACCTAGAAGTAGGAAGCATATACCCAGAGCTGGAGCCTCCTTACAAAGGATGATGAGGGCTGGTAGATGCTATGAGCCACCAGCCACTTATAGTCCAGGCAATGACAACCTAAAGGAGGCAGGAGCAAGAATTTCCCTGTGGATGGGTTGGCATGAGACACAGGAGCCCAGATAAGTGCCTTCTTGTCGGTGACCTGACTGCGGATCTCTTTTAAGGTTTTATTCTTAGTTTTACCTCTGTACATGGGAAATAGTGGAAATTGTAATGAGAGCATGTGACTTTCGATCCTTTGGGAGCTTGGGTTCCCAGCTGAGAAAGGCTTTGGGTGTGCTTGGCACTGTGAATCAGTTCCACATCTGCCAGCTGGACTGGAGCACTCCAACTATAGCGATGGGCATGGTGACAGCCCTGGTTATCACTGGAGTCTGTTTCCCCAGCCCCTGGCCTCCTAGTCACATTACGTATTTAGCAGGTCTCTGGTTTTGCACCACAATTCCCTGTGTTCTCAAGTGCTCAGGACTGTTAGCACATCTATGAGCAGTGAAATTCTGGTTGCAAGGGCAACAAAAAGCAAAGTCTGTGATGTTAGAGAGACTACCCTCTATGCACTGAAGAGCTGCTCTCCTGATCTCTCCAGTGCTACAGAAAGACAGGAAGCAAGCAGCTTTTCATACAGACTGGTAGGGAAAGCCCTTCATGGCTGTAGAACAATCCTTCCACCTCTCTATCTTACTGCAGTGGCCTGGGATTTTTCAAAGCACTCAGGTGCCATCACATCTTTTCTTGCTATAGAAACTTAGCTGCTTGTCATGCTGTGGGTAGGTCTGAAAGATATGGGCATGAGATACAGATGTCCAGGGACAGCACAAGGCAGTCTAGACACAGCCTCTTCTCTAACATGGTTCTCCAGAGAAGAAATGGGGAAGGAATGAGTCTGTGCTCACCTGTGAGCTGCCAGTTGACTGTGCTCTGTGCTGTTCTGAAAGTAGGGCTACTCTGACGTTGGTTCCCCAGATCTGCCACTCAGGCCTGCTGTGGGAAGATGAAGGGATGCAGGATTTCCATCAAGTACTGGGGAGAACCAAGGGCTGAATCAGACTGTTGGTAGGGAGGAGAGGAGATGAATTCCTGTGGGCAAAGAGACAGTTGGGCAGCAAAAATGCTTCTTTCATTGTATCTTGTTTCAGTTTTCCTGCTTTATATCCCTCTGATGAACCTGATGCTGCCCTCCCAGATAGGCAGGTTGATAGGAGCATGTCCCTAGGGGCAGCTGTCATGAGTGGTAATGCACTCAGTGAACATCTGCAGTGGAAATGTTTTTTGTGAGTGAAGCCCCAACTATACTGCACAAAATGCAATACTCACAGCCAAACTCGAGCCTCAGGGCTGTGCCTGGCTAGTCTACCATGGTGCAAAAGGCAGACATCTACATTTCCAGAAGGGACTCATGGCTGCTGGCAGTTGTGTTGTTATTGTGATACCAATCGTCTTCCATATCCTGAGAATCCTGAGATGATAAGGCATGATTTGCTCTATTTATGCAGACCATTCAAATCACACAAGGTACATGAAGCCCTTCCACAAATACTCTACTACTAACTAATTCCTCCAGATGCAGTATGAATGCCTCTCTCTTATCTTTCCCAACAACTCCTTGCCTTTTTTCCCTCATGACCTTCTTTCCTCATCAGATCCTCAGCCTCACATTTTTCTTCTTTCCCCACTCTGCTCTCTTACATTCCCGTCTTGTACTCTTCAGTCTCTCTCCTTCCTCTCCCCAACAATCCCCTGATCTCTTCCCTTCTGTGGTAGGATTTCCCTGTCACGACACTCAGAGTGCTGCAGGCCAGCCCTTCCCCCTGCTCACATTCTGGGTCTGCCAGGGCACACACGCACTGCAGCACTCTGGTCTCCCAGGTGTGCCTGTGCTTAGTTAAAGGAGGCTGTAGGTCTGTCAGAGGAGACACTGGTATGTGAGTGGGCACCTGAGCCCACTCTTCAGGTCCAGGGCCATCTATCCACAAGAGCAGGCTTCCAACCTGAGCAGAAGTCTAGTGGCTCTGAGCCCTCTGCAGCCTCCCACGGGGCTGACTAGCAGGAGATGCAAAGGGATCTCTGTTAAAGGGGGTGTCTGCTGTATCCTGTGAAGATTACAGGTTCCATGCAGGGATGAGAAATATAGGTATATAGGGTACTGGGAGCTGAGGAAGCTGATGGTTTCTAAGGTTTCATATAGAGATAGTAGAAATGTTCTTGTTCCAGAATACTAGTTGTTTGATTCTGCTTTTTTTTTTTTTCATGAAAATAAGAACAAGTTTTGACAGAAAGCTGCTTTTCCTTCCCATTATTGGCAGTGAAGGATGACAGAAAATCCAGTACTGTTTTCAATAAAGTTTCCCTTGTGTGCTTATTTGTTTTTGCTCTTGCCACATGAAATGCATTTCACAAGCCTGAGGTTGTTTATGCTTTCGAAGGCTTCACCACATGGGCACAGGCTGGAGGTGCAAATCATGGAGTATCCTCACAGGGGAACAGGGATGGTGAAAAAGGTCTGAGTTGTGAGAGCCTACATGATCCTTTCATCTCACCCAGCATGGCCACTCGTACAGTCTGTTTTCTCTGAATTCTATGTTATGGTCAGAAACAACACACAGTGGTGGTTTTAGCTGCTGTTCGTCGTACTACACATGTATTTTCTGAAATATGGTACCTAGTGACTCAGAATGAAAAAGGTTTGTTTCAGATCCATGGACTTCTGTAAGAGGGCTGGAGAAATGCTGATCAGTGCACAACTATAGCCTTGTTATATGTTGAGCTTTTGGTTACAAGAGGACCCTCTTCTGCTCTGCCTGCCCTACTGCTCTTCACATGGTGGAACTGCTCTCTGATGTAATGTGGTACATCTTGCTGCCCAGTGAGCTCCATGGTTGTCTAACTCTCCCTGCATGGCAATCTGCTCTTCAAGGACTGAAAATTACCAAAGCCTACTGCTGCTGGGACATTTGCAGATGACGTGTTTAAGAAACTGTATTCTGGAATTAGCGATCTGCAGGATCTTCTGTTACAGTTTGCTTGGAATTAATTGTCTCCAACAATTCAGTGAAATGACAGATTCATGCCCAATGTTCTTTTGCAGAATAGCTGTTTTCGAGGAGTTCAGGAAAATCTGTGTTTCTCAGCACAAGGCACGAAGCTGCAGATATCCTTTCTGTCAAAGTCTGAGCCATTGTTCACTTTGGATGGATGGAGGGAACTTCTACATTAGAGCCACATAGGTGTTGGGATTTCTGGAGGTCTTTAGTTCAACTTCCCGCTTCAAGCAGATCAATTGCCAGTGTTGGTCAGGTAAGTCATGGGCATTTTTTTAGCAAAGCCTTTGGAACTCCTTAGAGGCTTTTCAGAAGCTCTACAACCTATCTGGGTAACCTGTGTCATTGCTGTATTACCCACTAGTGAAGGTTTTTTCTATGTCTAACTGGAACCTCTCAGGCCACAATTTGTGGTCATTGCCACAAATGAGAAAGTTTGGCACATTGTTTTTGTAACTACTCCTCTTATAACGTCATCAGACTAAACATGCCCAGCTCCCTCAACCTCTCTTCATTGGACTAGTTTTCTAGGCTTTTGACCATCTTGGTAGCCTTCTGCTGGACCCTCTCCCAAACTGAACAAAGCCCCAAACTGAACAAAGTATTTCAGATGAGGATAACCAGTGGCAAGTAAAAGGGATAATAACTTCCCATGATCTGTTGACCGCACTTATCATAACACAGCCCATTACTTGCTTTGTCTTGTTTCTAGTGAGAGTGCTCTTGGCTCATATTCTTCTGGGCAGCCACCAAAACCTCCAAATCCTTTTCAGCAGCACTACTACTGAACTAGTTAGTTCCCGGCCTGTCCTGACACTTGGGGTTAGTCTTTCCCAGATGTGAACTTTGCACTTGTCCATATTGATCTTCATAAGGTTTTGAGTGGTCCAGTCTTCAGGTTTTTAATGTCCCTCTGGAAGAAAGTTCTGCCTAATTTAGTGTTATTCACAAATTTGATGGTGAATTTTCTGCCATCTTCCAAATAGACTTCTTAACTTCATGTCAATTGAATGTGTGTCCTGCAGGGAAAAAAAAATCTTCCCCAAAAGCCAGTGATCTGTCTTGTTTTTGGAATGGGTGTGTGGGAAAAGTTGGTGGGAAAGAGGAAGCAAGCAAGACTGACAGTGGCAGTCAATAAGGTTGAAAAAGCTGTGAACAGTGTAAGCACTAACTTTAAAGCATGTGCCACTGCACTGCTTTAGAGATGGAAATGGGCACTTAACAGCAGTTCCTCTTCCGTACTGGAACTAGTTGCCACTGGACAAAGTCTTAAATGTGCATTATGATCAAGAGAAGATATGGAGAATTTCATTGCTGAAAGCAAAAAAGAAAAGGTTGTCTCCACTCACTTTTTTCAGACATAGAGCAAGCAGTGACAGTGCAAACAGATTTCAGAGGTTTGTAAATACATCTTTCCTTCCTGCCTTTGGCAGGGCAGTCTGTTATGGTTAGAGGAGCAGAGGGTCTGAGCCTAGTTCCCAAGGTGAAAGACTGGGGACCACCAGACTAGGGGAAAAGTTTCCTTATCCTGCTCCAAAACCTGCTTCTCTATAGGTGCATTCTCAAGTTCCCATTTCATGTTCCCATTTCCCACTGTCCTACATACTAGCATGCTGGAAGTACTTCCACTTTTAGTTGTGCTGCCTTACTAAAAAGTAGTCGCTCACTCCTAGGCTGTCAGCTAACCCCTGGGCCCAGAGAAAGAAAATACACATCTTAAGGGCTGGCAGCAAGTGAGGCAGCTGGTTGATCGCCGTCTCAAGACGGGTCTATTTTCAGCATGTCTGAATCCCCTCTCCTCCATGGGGAATGTCAGCACTCCAGTGCCTTGCCCACACCACATTGCAGTGCAGAACAGTCTATATCCAAAGATGGCTTTCAATGAGCCTCCTCTCTGTTGCCTGTGCTGTATTTTGTTTCCATTACCAGTGGTGTCCAGCCCTGCAGAGATGGAAACAGGGTTAGCAGAAAATGAGTGACAGGATCCATTTCATTCTTTCTGCATCATGACATTTGTTCTTTCAGCAAATCCCTTCCTTCTCAAGGACAAGTTTCCTTTTGGATGTAACTACAGTGAAATCTGGACCATTTACTTCAAATTACAGACTACTCCTTTGTAAGAAGCTGGAAAGCTCACTATGCCAGTGTCACATAAGTTAATCACCTGGGTGGGATAGATAAGCTTTTTTATATGTGTGTGTGTGTGTGTGTGTGTGTGTGTGTGTGTGTGTATGTATAGATAAAGCTTATAGATAAAAGAGCTTTTATGTATATGAAAGTTTTTATGTCTGTGCATATATATATACACACACACACACGTGTGCATGTGCGCACACACACACGCACGCACACAAAAACACACACACATATAATCTTTCTTTATAAATTAAAATAATCCAAAGCAGATGCTGTGTAGCCTAGAATACTTTTCAGGGATGTTTGTGCATGTGGCCAGTTGACCAAACACTTCACTGTTTTTTTTTCAGGAGCTTTACGTCATATCCTAGAATGCTGAATGCTGGGTTATCCTCTCAGTCTTTTTTGCCCTTCCTTTTCCAGCCTCCAAAAATTTAGAACAAATGTCAACAGTCTATCCCTTATAGACATTCACTGAGAGTTCATATATTTCCTATGTTCACAACACATGCTGTTACAGCTCTATAATACTTTTCCCTCAACAAGATATTAAAAAAAAATCTATTGAAAACACTGTAAGAGGTTTTCCTTTTCCAGGTTTTGTGTATTTAATGGGAAAGGGAAAAAGGACACGGCTCTAAACTTAGAGTTTTCAAGTGAAAGGAGTCAGTGTTTTAACATTTTATCTTCTTGTTCTGACTGTCTAAAAGAGTGTTTCTGGTTCTTCCATCAGGAGTTAATAGAATAACCTTGATATTCAATTTGAATAGCATTGGATTGTTTAATGCTGAACACTGTCAGGCCCCTTCACCCTGCTTGGTCTAAGCTATTAGGATTATTTTTCTATTAGAACTCAGCTGACAGAAGAGTAAGCAGGCACATCTGCTGTCATCTGCAAAGTCCTGCTTAATTGTGGGGCAGAACTATTAATGTATGTAAGTTTTAGCTTAGCTCAGTATGCAAAAATGTTCTTGGGATAAGGGCTGCATCTCCATCTACAACATCATGAGAATTCTGCTAGCTTTCAGTAATCTCCTGACTATTGACTGATTAATACCAATCCTCTTTCAAGGTAGTTTCACTACATGATGCTAAAGCCCACATACCCATGATAGCATTATGCTAACTTTTGAGTTTGCACTGATACTGAGATATTAATGAAGAGCTATAAATAGGAATAGGTCAATGTGTGTGATGATCACAGAAATTCCAAGTGGAGCGCCACAGTTTCTTCTTCTCTGAACAGAAGCCAGCACATACATTCACACTGTGGATTTGTATATGCTACTAGCAATTACCCTGATTCCCATGACTCATCAGCCACCTGCCCCTTGATGTTAACAGCTTTCCAGACCTCCTCATGAAGGGTAGCCCTCTGTGTCAAGGTACTGTGGATGGAGACACCCAAACCTTCCAAGTTCTTGTGTAAATCTTACATCATTTCTCTGTAGGCAAGGTTGCTTTCCCTCCTTACGAGGTGACCACAGACATAGCATGCATGCACTGGCAGGCTCCGAGGTCTGCAGCCTCAGAGCAAGAAAGTTGCTTCCTTGCTGACTCTGGGGACAGGGAACCTGCTCCTTACCATTTCGGTGGAATAGCTTTATAGCAGCCATTTGTTTGCATCAAGGAACCTGGTGATTCATTCTGCCACAGGGAAGCTGCCAGAGTCCAGGAGAATGATGCTACCAGTGTCACTAGTTCCTCTGATGAATGGAGTCACTAGCTTCCACCTCTCAACCCTCAGGATGCCTGTTTTCACATGGCCGTTATGGCCTTACACTGAAAACTGCTTCAGTCAGAGGTCTTTAAGTCATTCTATGCCTTCTTCCCTCTCTTGTCATTATACCGAATCTAGAGGTGTCCCACTCTGTTTCTAGGTAAAGTCTGGAGTTTACTGGGGGAATGTAGAGGTGTCTGTGGAGTTCTATTACTTTCTTTTAATGTTGTGATGGATCTTTAGGTATAACTAGAAGAGCAGTGCATATGATTCAGTTAACTCAACAGGCACTATTGAACATGACAGTAAGACCTCAAAATACACCCTATTCTGTAGTGCAATTACAGTGCTTGCAAAACCATGCTAAGGACCATGTACTCACCAAGGAAGCAGCCAGAAGGTAATAGTTGTCCCAGCTCTCATGTCCTCTCTGCATGAGTAAAGAGATTAACTCTGTATTTTACTCATTCTCATCCATATATGACTCTCGTATATGCTAGGGAATGTATTTGACTTCTGGTTCTGTCAAGCAATTAAGCTTACTGTGTCTACCGCAAAGCTTCTCATCTCCATAGTTGAGTTCTCACTTAACTAAGTGAATGTTAAGTTGACTTTGTCTTTCCAGGTGTGCAGAACCAAGTCCTGCAGATGATCTTCAAGACTGTGTGCAACATGGTAAAACACTGATAACAGTGCAAACCGTACATAGAGACTGTCTAACCAGTTGGTAGTAAACTTAAAGAGCTACTGAGGGTCCAGCTTTGTTGACTCATCTGCAGCAATCAGAGTGCAGTCAGATGAAATGACACGGTGGTGGGGGTTTACTACAGGCCACCTGACCAGGAGGAAGTCATCGATGAGGCCTTCTACCGACAGCTGGAAGTAGCCTCACGCTCACAGGCCCTGGTTCTCATGGGAGGCTTCAACCACCCTGACATCTGTTGGGAAGACAGCACAGCTAGGCACAAACAGTCAAAGAGGTTCCTGCAGAGGACTGATGTTAATTTCTTGAGACACCAGGTGGTGGAGATGCCAACAAGGAGAGGTGTGCTGCTAGACCTTGCACTAACAAACACAGAAGGTCTAGTTGGAGAGGTGAAAGTTGGGGGCAGCCTTGGCTGCAGTGACCACGAGATGGTGGAGTTGAGGATCCTCCGAGGAGGGAGCAGGGTAATAAGTAGGATCGCAACCCTGGACTTCAGGAGAGCTCACTTTGGCCTCTTGAGGGACCTACTTAGGGGAATCTCATGGGGTAGGGCCCTGGAAGGAAGAGGGGTCCAAGAAAGCTGGTTAATATTCAAGCATCACTTCCTTTAGGCTCAAGGTAGGTGCATCCCTCTGAGTAAGAAATCCAGCAAAGCGGGCCGGAGACCTGCATGGATGAGCAAGGAACTCCTGGCAAAACTCCAACAGAAGAAGGAAGTACACAGAATGCGGCAAAGGGGACAGGCCACTTGGGAGGAATATAGGGACATAGTCAGAGTGCGCAGGGATGCGACAAGGAAGGCTAAGGCCCAGCTGGAATTAAATCTGGCAAGGGATGTCAAGGACAACAAGAAGGGCTTCTTCAAATACATCAATAGCAAAAGGAAGACTAGGGAAAACATGGGCCCGCTGCTGAATGGGGCGGGTGCCCTGGTGACGAAGGATACAGAGAAGGCAGAGTTGCTGAATGCCTTCTTTGTTTCAGTCTTCACTGCTAAGGCCAGCCCTCAGGAATTCTGGACCCTGGGGACAAGAGAGGAAGTCTGGAGAAAGGAAGACTCTCCCTTGGTGGAGGAGGATCAGGTTAGAGATCTTTTGTCCAAACTTGACATCCATAAATCCATGGGCCCTGATGGGATGAACCCACGAGTGCTGAGGGAGCTGGCGGATGTTATCGCTAGGCCACTCTCCATCATTTTGGAAAGGTCCTGGAGATCAGGAGAGGTGCCTGAGGACTGGAAGAAAGCCAATGTCACCCCAGTCTTCAAAAGGGCAAGAAGGAGGAGCCAGGAAACTACAGGCCTGTCAGCCTCCCCTCCATCCCGGGAAAGGTGATGGAACGGCTCCTCCTGGAGGTCTTCACTAAGCATCTGGAGGACAAGAAGGTGATCAGGAGTAGTCAGCATGGATTCACCAAAGGCAAATCATGCCTGACCAATCTGATAGCCTTCTTACGAAGGAATGCCTGGCTGGGTAGATGAGGGCAGAGCAGTGGATGTTGTCCCCCTGAACTTCAATAAGGCTTTGGACACTGTCTCCCACCACATCCTCCTAGGTAAGCTCAGGAAGTGAGGGTTGGATGAGTGGACGGTGAGGTGGCTTGAGAACTGGCTGGATGGCCGAGCTCAGACGGTTGTGGTCAGTCAGTTGGAGGCCTGTGGCTAGTGGTGTCCCCCAGGGGTCAGTCCTGGCTCCAGTCTTGTCCAATGTATTCCTCCATGGCCTGGAGGAAGGCACAGAGTGCACCCTCAGCAAGTTTGCTGATGATACTAAACTGGGGGGAGTGGCTGAGAGACCAGAAGGCTGTGCTGCCCTTCAGAGGGACCTGGAGAGGCTGGAGAGCTGGGCAGAGAGGAACCTCCTGAAGTCCAACAAAGGCAAGTGCAGGGTCGTGCACCTAGGCAAGAATAACCCCAGGCACCAGGACAGGCTGGGGGCTGACCTGCTGGAAAGTAGCTCTGCAGAGAAGGACCTGGGAGTGCTGGTGGACAACAAGTTAAACATGAGGCAGCGGTGTGCCCTTGTGGCCAAGAGGGCCAATGGCATCCTGGGCTGCATTAGGCAGAGTGTTGCCAGCAGATCAAGAGAGGTGATCCTGCCCCTCTGCTCAGCCCCGGTGAGGCCTCACCTGGAGTCCTGTGTCCAATTCTGGGCTCCCCAGGACAGGACAAGAGGCACATGGCCCTACTGGAGAGAGTCCAGCGGAGGACTACGAAGATGATGAGGGGACTGGAGCACCTCTCCTCTGAAGAAAGGCTGCGAGAGCTGGGCCCGTTGAGCCTGGAGAAGAGAAGACTGAGAGGGGATCTCATAAATGTGTACAAGTATCTGAAGGGGGAGTGTCAAGAGGATGAGGCCAGCCTCTTCTCCGTGGTGCCCAGCGACAGGACAAGAGGCAACGGGCACAAACTGAACCACAGGAAGTTCCATCTGAACCTGAGGAAGAACTTCTTGACTGTGAGGGTGACAGAGCACTGGCACAGGTTGCCCAGAGAGGTAGTGGAGTCTCCTTCGCTGGAGATATTCAAAACCCGTCTGGATGTGTCCTGGGCAATATGCTCTAGAGGACCCTGCTTGAGCAGGGGGGTTGGACTAAATGATCTCCAGAGGTCCCTTCCAACCTCAACCATTCTGTGATTCTGTGATTCTGTGAAATGCAAACTATGCTAATAGCTTCACAAAAGAATAGCTTCATTCTTGTTATTTTCTAATCAGAAAACACAGGACTTCAGAAACAAAGCTGTGTTCGGCAAAAACTGTGCAGTAGTTTACTTGGACAACCCATACTTACATGAATAGAGAATTAGAGGTGGTACTGCTTGAAGATGTTTTAGTATGAATGTGCCAAACTAGCAGTCATTCATTTAGGTTTTTAAAATTGGCATATTTGGACCTACTGACACTTAATTCAATCCTAAAAGCACTGTTCAGTGACTGTCAACACCTGGAGACTCCTAGACTTACTGGTCACTTCCTCTTCAAATCAGACATTCCCTTGATAGCTGCTATTCTGCACTGATTGCATGCCCAGGACCACCTGGTCACATGCCTCCCTCCTGCCTGTGACATAGCAGGGTCCTGCACAACACAGGAGCAATACCCAGAAGAGGTTTACTAAGAAGGTACACAAGGGATGGATTTATCACTGAAAACTGAAATGTCAAAGATTTTCAATCCCAAAAGTCAGACATCTAGACTAAGGCTCAACTAGACCCCCAGTATCATCCCTAGAAACACAGTCACATCCTGAGGGTAAGTTGTCCCAGCCTGACAGCAGTGACAACAGTGCATAAGATGGGCTTGCTATGCATTGCTGAGAAAGGGGCCTCACAGATATGAGACAGCAGTTAGTTAATACTTAACTGTGGCTGCCAGAGGATGGAGGGTGCTGCCACCTTTGCAGCGCAGATGATGCAGCTTCCCTGGAAGTGGGAGACCTAAATTCCCTCCTCTATCTGAGGAGAGAAAATCCCCAGCTCTCACATCTTGGGAGAGGACCTCAGCCATCCCCTGCTCCCTCCAGGCCTTGCTCTTCTTGCATGTTCTTAATCCTGTACTCTGAGCTGCCAAGGCCTTCCTGCCTCCATCTTCTTCTTGGCCAGCACCTGTAACCACCAGGCTATGAAACACAACAGAGCACCACCAGCACCCATGATGCCACAGCTGGAAAAGGGTGAGCCTGGCTCAGCCTTTCAGAGCAATGCCTGTAGGCCCTACTCTGAGGAGCACCTTTGTGCTCTGGATCCCACTGGAAGGGAGGTGCCCTGTATCAGCACTCCCTCAGTGCTTGCTCCCCAGGGAGGCAGGACTTCTGATGTACCCCTGGGCTCATTAGAGACCACACCATTTGCCATCTGCTTCAGGGACTCATCCTTCACCATACTGGACTATGTAGTTCACTGAACCTAGTCACTGCTTGATCCTTGGAGGAGAGTCTGAATGGTAGCACTACTAAGCCGTAGGACCTGGTTCTAATAGTGGTCCTGTCCCACTCTGACTGAAGCAGTTTTCAGTGTAAGGCCATAACGGCCATGTGAAAACAGGCATCCTGAGGGTTGAGAGGTGGAAGCTAGTGACTCCATTCATCAGAGGAACTAGTGACACTGGTAGCATCATTCTCCTGGTCTCTGGCAGCTTCCCTGTGGCAGAATGAATCACCAGGTTCCTTGATGCAAACAAATGGCTGCTATAAAGCTATTCCACCGAAATGGTAAGGAGCAGGTTCCCTGTCCCCAGAGTCAGCAAGGAAGCAACTTTCTTGCTCTGAGGCTGCAGACCTCGGAGCCTGCCAGTGCATGCATGCTATGTCTGTGGTCACCTCGTAAGGAGGGAAAGCAACCATGCCTACAGGGGACCCTCCCTGGATGGGGTAAAAGGTATTTCCATTGGCCTCTTCATGCAGGGGAGGGGCCCCAGGAGTGAGTTCTGACTTTGGACTCCAGACGGGGGCCCACACACCCAAAATGTGGGTACTGCAGCACCAGAACCCTCCTTGGAATGGGCTTTTCAGGCACAGGGCATTGCTTGATGCTGGATATTACCCTAGATACCACACATCATTTTCCTAACTTTGTCCCTGTGTTAGTCACTGAGCTCTTTTTATAACCAAAATACCAATGACCAGAAGAATGTGTTTCGATCTGACACGTTTTAAAGCAGCTCACATTACACAGTGCCATTTCCTAAAACTGTATCTTTCATTCTCCAAGACTACCGGAAAATGCCCCCTTTCCCACACTGTCAGCATTGTATCAGCATGCTTGCCTCTTGTAATGCTCTGGTATAGGTAGTACCATATTTCCATATTTTGGACAGTGGGAATGTCTAAGTGTACAAGATATTTGTGCTCAGATGGCAGTGATGGCTGAGGATGTATCGGATGGAAAGTATCTGGGACTGCATACTGAGTGATGTTTGTATGCGTGTGCCTAATTATGTGTGCAGATATGGCTGGCTGGAGCAATTCTTGTGACAGTTGTAGGTAGGAGAAAAGCTGCGAGGGCCTTTCCTAGATCAGAATGATCTTTTCCTGATCTTTTTCCTTATTATAGGCATGGGAACACCTGAATGAACTTAAAACTTGTCAGCAAACAAAGGGAGCATCTCTTGGTCACTGGCACTGATCTGCATATCAGTAGCATGAACACTTTATGACTCCTGTTATAGCAAGAGTTGGTGCACAGCATCATAGCAACTTATCTTGGAGAATCTCCCACTTTTTGGCAATCTGAAGTGTATACAGAGGGGCACATATGCATATGCCTCTATGTGCATGTGTATATGCCTGCACTTCCTCACACCAGAAGTTGCCTCACATCTCTTGGAGGCTCCAGCTTAAAAGCTCAATTAGACCCCAGCCTCCTAGTATTTTGGTTCTTGGCTGACTGTCTTGCTGTTTCTGTGACCCTTATGAACTGTTATACATGTCTGTACTTGTGCTTTCATGATTTTAACATCAAAACTGCCAAAAGATTTAAAAAAGGTTAATTTATCTTTTAATGTCTGTTTTATCTGTTGTACCACTGGGATAGCTGCAGCTCAGACATACCAAGAAATCCACCCCGGATAATTCAGTGAGTCGGTGGGAAAGCCAGCAATAGAATCCATAAGTCCTGCATCCAAGTTCTCTAAGTGCCTTGACTAGTCCAGATTCCCTCCTTAACTCCCTTGTCAAATTGTTTATAGGAGATGTATTCATACAGTCAGTAAGACATCAAAATTTTCTAATTATATCTAGTCATGTCAAATGACGATTATGCCCTTAGTTCAGTTTGCCAGACAATGCTTTACCAAAGAAGGTTTGTGAAAAATGTTTTGACCGAAGAAAGAGTAGGCATCTGCAGTATCTGCAGACTAGATCCTATAAAATGTCCCCGTGACAAGTCTGCCCTGTCTCAATGAAAAGCTTCAAGGTAAGTGTGTGGGGTCTGCTGGTCTGCAGAAAAAGGATGGTGCCCCCAGTATTCCTCCTAATTCCAGTACAGAAGGGGACTCTATTCCTCAGATCAGGCTTTAAATCTGCTTTCAAGGCACTTGCATATTTTCACTCTGGAACTCTGTACAGCAATAAATTCTGAGTTGCTGTTCCTATTTTACAGTACTGACCAGCTGCCTGTGTGCAAGCCGCCCACCTGGTATCACAAAAGGTAAGAACCTGATTTATTAAATCTGAGAGGACCTTGATTTCTGCATGGCTGAGTGAACAGTTACTGTTTCACTCTATATTCAAATTCAATGTGATTAGAGTAGATTGATGGTGGCATGCCCATGGCTGGTAAGGTTTTCAAGTGGCTGCATTTGAAGCCCCTGGCCACTGATGGCAGAAAATCCTTAAGGGGGTATTCCTTTTTCTGCTTAACTGATCTAACAGAATTATGCTACCTTTAAATCTTTGATATAGCAGCACTAGTACTGGAGAGAGATTGGCAAAGAATGGAAAAGTGCGAAATTGTGCCTTTTGTCCGAGAAAATATGAATTAATAAATTATTTGAGCATATGGACCTGTTAACCATCTTTGGAGGAGGCTAAAACTCTCTTTGATAATCATTTTCTTACTCCAGACAAAATGATTTATTAGCTGATGAACAGAAGGAACCTTTATTTCACTAACATAGCTAGAGAATTTTCAAGCTTGGTGGGCTGAAATTAGCTGCCTACATATTTATTACAACTTGTAAAGAAATAGTCTGATTTTGTTAAAGTTTTGAGAACATATCTATTTCTAGATTTCTTTTTAAATCAGTGTTTATTTGTGAGCTTAATACAGGCATTGAAATTCTAGTTTCTGTGCTTGAATTTTATTTCAGTGCAAGCTGGGACTTTGGGCCTGAAATTATTTTAGGCATTCTACTGAACAATAACAAATGTATAAATAAATTACATTATAGCTATTAAAAAGTAGTAAAAACTTTCCAATCTGCTTAGAATTTCATTAGCATAATTCATTAATTTTCCAGTCACCACTACGGATGATAAGTAAATGTCCCACAGATTCAATGTTTTCAAGGCTTGGTAGCCTCCCACACTCCAGTTTTTCTGTAATGTTTCTGTGCTGTTAATCCTTCTAACAAAATGCTCCATCTGAATTTCCATTTCTAATGATCATGTGAAAAGTCATCAGCCACTTCACTCTCACCTACAGACACAGTATTCCAAAAAGTCCTAAATGGACAATTGTGAAAGGTCATTAAAAGTTGCTCTCCTAAAAATTCAAAGACATAGACTTCAATACAAAACTCCTATTTTCTAAACTGACCTAAAAATAATTTCTCCATTTGGCTCCTGTTAGATGTTCCAAATATTTGAGCAAGAAGAGAAAACACTGCACAGGATATAAAATGTATCCCAGTCTTACAGAACAGACTGAAATAATGAATGCTATATTATTCTTCCCCATTAGACACTTCTGCTGACGTGCTTTCAGCAAAGTGCAGACATGGCCTCTTCAGACTCTGAGATGGCCGTCTTTGGGGAGGCGGCTCCTTACCTCCGAAAGTCAGAAAAGGAGAGAATCGAGGCCCAGAACAAACCCTTCGATGCCAAGTCATCGGTCTTTGTGGCTCATCCTAAGGAATCCTTTGTGAAAGGGACAATCCAGAGCAGGGAAGGAGGAAAGGTCACTGTCAAGACCGAAGCAGGAGAAGTGAGTAAAACACAAGGCTTCAGAGCAGCATTTAACTCCCGCTCTGAGCTCTTAGCTGACATGCATGGACCTCTCTCTTCCTTGGCAGACTCTGACCGTGAAGGAAGATCAAGTCTTCTCCATGAACCCTCCTAAGTATGACAAAATTGAGGACATGGCCATGATGACCCACCTCCATGAACCCGCTGTGCTGTATAACCTCAAAGAGCGTTATGCAGCCTGGATGATCTACGTAAGTACCAGCAGCAGTCCTCCTGCAGCTAGCTAGGAAGAACTGCTATGAGTGGAAGCCAACTTGCTGTCTCCCTTCCTCACAGACCTACTCGGGTCTCTTCTGTGTCACTGTCAACCCCTACAAGTGGCTGCCGGTGTACAACCCAGAGGTGGTGTTGGCCTACCGAGGCAAAAAGCGCCAGGAGGCTCCTCCCCACATCTTCTCCATCTCTGACAACGCTTATCAGTTCATGCTAACTGGTGAGGAACCTTAAAGAAATCACAAAGTCTTCCAGAAAATATAATGTTTGTTTTATAAAACACTGAGCGTGTTCAGAGATGTAAACCTCATCATGAACCTTACTTTATTTTAGCAGTTATCATTGCTGCTATTCTGAAAGAGACATAGCTCTGTTCTAAATATTTTTAAAAGTTTAGCTGATAGCATATAGCCAAGGGCACTGAAAAGGTTATGGTTAAGAATAATTAATGGGATAAATTTTGTCGATGAAGCAAAAGTTCCCCCCCCACACACACATTATTTAGGTCTGAGCACTAGTCAAATTGTCACACAAAATATTGTTTTAACTTTGAAAAATATAATTCAGTTCTCTAAAAAGTGTTCTGTAGCTTAAGTTATTGGTGCCTTGGCTTCATGATGACTTAGATTACAAGAAGCAAATGCTCTGATTTCAAGTGGTCTTCTGATATTTGCAACTTCTTTGTAAAGAACAAAAGCAGAATCTCAGAGAGTTGCACCACCACGAAATCATGATAAATGTTTGCATTTCTAATTAGCTGTTAGTTAATACTCTTGTATTACGGATTTATTTCTTCTCAAGTATAAAAGTTAGTAAACTAGAAGAGATTAGGATTCTGTACCAGAAACTGCAATATGGAGAAGGAAACCAGTGATCTGATGTCCACACATCTGCAGCAGTTTCGTGAATGCATAGGGATCTAACTGAACATCACACAGCGATAATGTTGTCTCTATTTGAAAAAAAAAAAAAAAGGCCTCAAAAATGTAGGGAAATACATCATGTAAACGCTTTTTTCTCCTTCTCCATTTTTTCTCTCTGCCACTGAAGCAGGCTTATGAATTAGGAGTAGGAACTTAGCATTTCATTTTCAAAGTTTTCTCCATTCTTCCTGCTCTTAGTCAGAACCTTTAAAAACGGACTTGCAAAGACAGAACTACACCCAAAATGAAGTAAACTGAATCAAGAAAACAACCAAAACAGAAAATCCTGAAATAATTAATATTTTTAGTTGCCCTGGAAAGAATTCATTCTTTTGCATTCATTGGTGAGACAGAAAAAGGAGGAGAATAAGAGGCTTGTTCAAATATTTCCAGCATTGGTGAAACATCTAGATTCCCAGGAACCAGAAGCTAACCAGAAAAGAACACTTATTTCAAAAGTTGGGGTGGAGGGGGAAATCATAATTCTTTTGACCCACACAGTTTTACACACTGTCAGAAACCAATCTTAATTACTCTGTTCCATGCATTTACTTAATAAGAGAGAAGCAGACTGCTTGATGGAAAAAAAGAAAAATCTGAAAAGCTATTCTGAAGTGATGCCTCCGTTGATCCAGCTGATATTACTGCTAGGAACATCAAAAGTACCTACTGCAGGGGCTTTCCCAGGGCTTTTCACTGCCTTCTGTCCCTGCACATTCTGGAAGCCTCTGTTCATATTTCTCTCACAGTGTTTGAGTTTTTTTTTCTTTTTTATTCATGAGCGCTACATCTTGTCCCTTTGTTTCTGTCTCTTTCACAGATCGTGAGAATCAGTCAATCCTGATCACGTACGTACATTCCCTGATCGGGTTCCTGATGGGTTGCTCTGTGCCACGGAACCTGCTGCCTGACCATACGTTCTCTGCTTCTCTCTCTGGCTTCACAGCGGAGAATCCGGTGCAGGGAAGACTGTGAACACAAAGCGTGTCATCCAGTACTTTGCAACAATTGCAGCTAGTGGGGAGAAGAAGAAGGAGGAGCAGTCAGGCAAAATGCAGGTGAGGCAGAAGAGAGAGACTGAACCCTTGGCCTGCAATTGCCACATGGATTAAACACTGTAACTTAACAATACTTATCGTGTCGTAGGGCACCCTTGAGGACCAAATCATCAGTGCCAACCCCCTGCTGGAGGCCTTTGGAAATGCCAAGACTGTGAGGAATGACAACTCCTCACGCTTTGTAAGTCGTTGCTTTGGACAAAATCTCTCCCTCTCTTTACAAGCGTAATGATGGGCCTCGTGCTAGTCTCACCGAAGGAGACGGCAAAGGAATGCAGCTAGGCTGAAATGCTTCTTTCTTCCCTGAACAGGGCAAATTCATCAGAATCCACTTTGGGGCCACAGGGAAACTGGCTTCTGCTGACATTGAAACATGTAAGAGACCGTCCTTGACTCAGCACGTTCCTTTCCGTCTTCCTGTTCTGTGCACTGTCTTGTGCCTAACTCCTTCTCTCTTCCTTGCCAGATCTGCTGGAGAAGTCCAGAGTCACTTTCCAGCTCAAGGCAGAAAGAAGCTACCACATATTTTATCAGGTCACCTCCAACAAGAAGCCAGAGCTAATTGGTAGGAAGGATCCCTAACTCTTTTTGGAGGAAGAGAGCTGAGCAAGAATTAGCTACCTTACACAGATAAAGAAATTTAACCCAAAAACATCCATTCTTTTTTCAGAAATGCTCCTCATTACCACCAACCCATATGACTACCCTTTTGTGAGTCAAGGTGAGATCACTGTTCCCAGCATTGATGACAAAGAGGAGCTGATGGCTACAGATGTAAGTAATATACAAAACAGGTCATCTGGTGGATAGGTGACCTACCTACATACATGTATACATTTTACTTTACTGTTTCTGTTGCAGAGTGCCATTGATATCCTGGGCTTCACTGCTGATGAGAAGACCGCCATTTACAAGCTGACGGGGGCTGTCATGCACTATGGGAACTTGAAGTTCAAGCAGAAACAACGAGAGGAGCAGGCAGAGCCAGATGGCACGGAAGGTATTAATAAACTCAATAATTGGCGTTTCTGTAAGTTACTCAGTGTGTGAAAGACACAGTGTTAGTCACCAAAATGTGAAAAAACTTCTTCACTGTGAGGGTGACAGAGCATTGGAACAGGTTGCCCAGAGAGGTGGTGGAGTCTCCTTCGCTGGAGATATTCAAAAGCCGTCTGGATGTGATCCTGGGCAATATGCTCTAGGTGACCCTGCTTGAGCAGGGAGGTTGGACTAGATGATCTCCAGAGGTCCCTTCCAACCTAAACGATTCTGTGATTCTGTGATTCTGTGAAAATTTGGTCTTAGGTGGACTTTAGGATCCCAAGGAATACAGTAATTCAGGATACAGGTTAACAAATTTCAATAAACAGCTTGCTGAGCACTTTAGATTCTTAGAGAATACTCGAGGATCAAAACTTGTGTGTCCATAAATTCCTCCTTTTTCTTTCTATTCCAATCTTTAGTTGCTGACAAGGCTGCCTACCTGATGGGTCTGAACTCAGCCGACATGCTCAAGGCCCTGTGCTTCCCCCGAGTCAAGGTTGGAAATGAATATGTGACCAAAGGTCAAACTGTGCAACAAGTAAGAAATGTGGTAACCTAAAACTATGCTTTGAATTAACATCCCAGGGGCTTCACTCTGTTTGGTAACTCCAGACCTCTCCCTGTGTTTTAGGTGCACAATGCTGTAGGTGCTCTTGCAAAGGCTGTCTATGAGAGGATGTTCTTGTGGATGGTTGTTCGCATCAACCAACAGCTGGATACCAAACAACCCAGACAGTACTTCATTGGTGTCCTGGACATTGCTGGCTTTGAGATCTTTGATGTAAGTAACAAAGACTTAGTAGCAGTTATTTGGAAGTGACAACTGGCTGTTATGACAATTCTGAGATATTTTTAATAAAGAATTAATATTATCTCATAATTATTTGCAGCTATTAGACTTTTTAAAACCCTGAATTAAAGAACAAACCTTTCAAAGGACTTGCTTTGCAGCAATAGACTCATTTTGTGGATGTGCCACTCAAAAGCACAGAATGGCCCAAGTGGAAGAGTTACTTGGTTTAAATGATCAAGGACAAGACATTATAAAATCATATATATCATGATAGGCCAAACATGCTGTAATATCTTTTTTCCCCATAATTTGGTTTTAGAAAATGTAGGAAATACACTTTATTTTCACATTTATTTCAGAGAGAAGAGATTCCTTGTGAACAATGAATTTGATGCATTTTTGTGTTTCATTATGTAGATATAAAGTACACTGAAGAAATGCAGACTTGAAATGCAGAGAAGCCAAGATAATTTGAGTTCCTTATTTTTAAAGGAAAAAGAGTTGTAGCCATTGCTGCATCTTGCAAATGTGGGTCTTTCTCATTTTTGTTTCACAGTTCAACAGCTTTGAACAGCTCTGCATCAACTTCACCAATGAGAAACTGCAACAGTTTTTCAACCACCACATGTTTGTGCTGGAGCAGGAGGAATACAAGAAAGAGGGAATTGAGTGGACATTCATTGACTTTGGGATGGACCTGGCTGCCTGTATTGAGCTTATTGAGAAGGTATCCATTACATTAGGTGTGCAGGAATTCTAGAATTCTATAATTACTTGGCCTCATTTTCTCAAAGGACTTTTCCATGTTTGTGCCCACACATTCAGCTTCTGCTATTCAAAATACCTTGCCCTGTAGTTTATTTTATCTGTGAAGGGAGATATAAGAAGGTTTCACACAGCTTCATGACAACAGCTCTGTACTGATCTCTTTTAAAGTGCCAAAAGGTTGTTAAACTCCAAATAACAGTATTATTTCAAAACAGGTAGAATCAGTCTCCAATTTAGAGTCTCTTTCTCACCTTCCAGCTCTAGCAGACTTAGGCTTATATAGCAAAACAGCTATAGCTTTGTAAAATAAATAGACAAGAGATATGCATAACTGCCAGCTAACAGTCACATATCCTTTTATTGCATCAATGAGAAGGCAACCACATTGCACATGGGATGCAATATTCAGTGGCTGGAAGGATGGTAAGAAATTAGAACCACGGAATCGCGGAAGCTTAAAAGCACCTCTGGAGATTGTCTAGGCCAACCTCCTTCCTCAAAGCAGGGTCAGCTAGAGCAGGTTGCTCAGGACAGTGTCCAGTTGGGATGTGAATATCTTCAGTGACGGACTCTCAACAGACCCTGTGGGCAACCTGTTCCAATGTTTAACCACTTTCCCAGTAAAAACTTAGGGTTTTTTATGTTTGAAAGGAATTTCCTGTATTTTAAGACATGCCCATTGACTTTCCTCCTGTCACTGGATATCACTGAGAAGAGTCGGACTCCTCCTTCTTTACTCTTACCCATCAAATATTTATACACATTGATAAGATCCCCCTGAGGCTTCAGTTCTTGAGGCTAAATAATTGCAGCTCTCTCAGCCTCTCCTCATCTGACAAGATGTTCCTGTCCTTTAGTGGCTCTTCAATGGGCTCATTCCAGAAGGTCCATGTCCCTCTTGTACAGGTGAGCCCAGAACTGGATACAGCATTCCAGATGTGGCCTCATCATTGCTGAGTAGAGGGGAAGGATCACCTCCCTCTACCTGCAGGCAACATCCTTCCTAAAGCAGTCCAGGATGTGTAGGCCTTCTTTACCATAAAGGTGCATTGCTGTCTTATGTTCAACTTGTGATAAGACATCTCTGTGTTCTGTGAGGCCCTTTGGATAAGAAGATTTTGCCTGTGTTTATTATAAAGAAGGTTAATGACACAAACTAAATGATTTTCCATTAATAATCTTTTCTGATGTGTATCTCAGCATGTCTTCTTCCACTCTGCATAAGTGATGGTCATATTCTCCTGAAAGCTTATTTGCAGTTTGTCGCTCTTGTTCATTTCTTCCAGCCCATGGGCATCTTCTCCATCCTGGAAGAGGAGTGCATGTTCCCCAAGGCAACTGACACCTCTTTCAAGAACAAGCTCTATGACCAGCATCTGGGCAAGTCCAGCAACTTCCAGAAACCCAAGCCTACCAAAGGAAAGACTGAAGCTCATTTCTCCCTCATACACTATGCTGGCACAGTGGACTACAACATCACTGGCTGGCTTGAGAAGAACAAGGACCCCCTGAATGAAACCGTCATTGGGTTGTACCAGAAATCATCACTGAAAACACTGGCCCTGCTGTTTGCCAACTATGGTGGAGCAGAAGCAGGTCAATTTTATGCAGCCCATGTTTTACAAAAGAGAATCATTACAGGCAAAAGCAAAAATTTAAAACCTGTTTAATATGTTTCCAATTTTGCAGAGGCTAGTGCTGGTGCTGGCAAGAAAGGTGGAAAGAAGAAGGGTTCTTCTTTCCAGACTGTCTCAGCTCTTTTCCGGGTATAGTATCTCTTCCTAAGATAAGGAGTAAGCAGACCATTTAAAATGGCTAAAAATGCAGACCATTAAAAATGGCTAAAATGTAATGGCTTAAAATTTTTTTTTTTTACTTACTTGTGCAAAAAGGCCCCAAATTTCTTGGGTCATATTTTGATAGGGAATAAATCCATTGGAACTTATGTAAGCTCCATTCCATTGAACGCACAACCTATCCCTTTGTCCACTTCTCCCAGAACAATGTCATATAGAAAATACTTAAAATACTCCTAAAAGACACAAATTCCCTCCTGATGCTTAGCTGCATTTCAGAGCCTTATATTGCCCTATAACAGGGTGGTTCCTACCACTGATCTGGAGGATGAGCTGTTTGCTCCATGAATTTTTCTGTTTTTTTTTTTCCATGACTCAGAGACCAATCTCATATGGTTGAAACGCCCCCACATCTTGGGATATAGATTTTTAAGATGTCAGATACCTGACAGTTCCTTCTCAAAACCAGGTCTTGTTGCCTGGCTGTTATTTACACTTCCTCCACATGAATTATCTAATCTCCCCGAGGGTATTTTATTACCATATATATCTTTTGCTTGGGGCTCCCTTCTTGATATAGACTAATTCCTCCTACTGGGTTGCTGTCATATGATCCTCGATCACCTGAACCAGCCCCTAGCCAGTGCTCTGAAACAGAACATGGGCGTGTGTATTTATGCCCCAGGAAAAATAACCATAGGTGTAACAGCCTTTCCCATGCAAGTGGGAAATTATTGTCAACATGTATCATTCAAAAAGAACGCAATAAGCCTAGGTTTAATGTCATAAGACTTTCAGGGGTAATGTTATAGGAGAAATGTTATTTCTTTTATTTAAGTTGCATTTTTGTTATATTTTCAAACTTTCTTCCACTACTCCACTGATCTGGGCATGATGTGGGATCTACTGACTGCTTAATTTAGGTACTCTGAGATCTCCTCTGGAGGCATGCGCATCTCACCATTAATTATAGGGACTAATTACTTGTAAATAATTTTAACAGAGACTATTATAATCCAAGGCTGGGATTCATCTCATCTTACTTTAGATAGCCAAAATCTAGAAACACAAACTAGACATATAAGACTCAGCTGGTCATTTGTGCTCCTTTTTCTTTCAGTGGGGAGAAATAGGAAAGGCACTACATTAGAGTGATCCATATGACCTGCATTAGGTGTCTACCTTAGTATGCTTCAAATTGCCTCCCAGAGGTACCTATTTAAATCTCCCTGGCTACCTCTTGTGGAAGAATGATCTCATTTCTAATGAACATGTTCAACTAGAGTAAGACTCCTCAGTCTAATTCTAAGCAAAATATAGTGGAATATCATAAAAGTGTATGTTGAGAGTACAATATTTCCCACTGATTAAACAGGAGAACTTTATACTTTAATTTAATAATAATAATGTTCTGTGGAAGGTAGGAAAAATGGGTGTAGGTGGCTCCGGTTCAGATCATTGTTGTCTGGTTCCTCATTATCTCATTACAGAGGGCTTGATGCTTACAGTGGAAATTACATTTGCTAATATAGCCTTCTGTTAATGACTCTCCCAGGAGAATTTAAACAAGCTGATGACGAATCTGCGAAGCACTCACCCCCATTTTGTGCGCTGCATCATCCCAAATGAAACAAAAACACCTGGTAAGAGACTCAGATACAGAAAGTCTTCAATATGGTGCAGCTCTTCCCCTCTGTACTACAGAATATAGTATTCATGTGTGCTCTCAACTGTTAGGTGCCATGGAACATGAACTGGTGCTGCACCAGCTGCGGTGCAACGGTGTGCTGGAAGGGATCAGAATTTGCAGGAAAGGATTTCCCAACAGAGTCCTGTATGCAGATTTTAAACAGAGGTCAGACTGCTCCCCTTACTGACTCATTTTGGCCATGTTGAGTACCTTGTGGAATTTAAGCACGTTCATCTATGGTAACTAAATCCATTTGTAAAGTTTAGATTTAGTAGCGGTGTAATGTTCTCAAAAGTTCTTAGACCCTTTCTTGCAGTGTATCAGCCAATTGGTTTCAACAACAGACCTCTTTATATTCTGTTTTCTCCCCCAGATACAAAGTATTAAATGCAAGTGCTATTCCAGAAGGACAGTTCATTGACAGCAAGAAGGCTTGCGAGAAACTTCTGGGATCAATTGATATAGACCACACTCAATATAAATTTGGTCACACCAAGGTAAAACAGAACTGTTTCATTCAAGTACTCTGTGTTTTTGGTTTGTAGAGCTTGAGAACAATGCTCAAATTCTCATGGCAGAGTGTGAAATTATCAAATAGTATATTTAAAACAAATAAAAAATAGTATTTTTTGACTCAATACTTAATTAAAACTGCGAAATTCATTGCCATAGGATCATAGGATGATCCTATTTCAGGGTTCCTAATTTAAGACAAAGTTGTAGAATAAAAGAACTAAAGGCTAATAAAATAAAGACATAAGGTCTGGCTCATATAGTTCCTAAACTGAAAGTTACTGCAAGCTTGGCGATATCACTACATGCTTTCTTTGGACTTTTGCTCTTTTTCTTAACTTCCCATATTATCTGTTTTGAGGACAGGATACTGGGCTACACTGAATGATGATTTTTATATTCTTGTCTAAGGTGTTCTTCAAAGCTGGATTGGTAGGTCTCCTGGAGGAGATGAGAGATGAGAAGCTGGCACAGCTCATCACTCGCACGCAGGCCAGGTGCAGGGGCTTCCTGATGAGGGTAGAGTACCAGAAAATGGTTGAGAGGAGGTACACTTTTCTTCAAATTAGGCTTACTGTACTTGGCTTACTAGGTCATCACAGTTTAAATATTTAATATTCTTTTGAATTACCTTTCAGAGAGTCCATCTTCTGCATCCAGTACAACATTCGTGCATTCATGAATGTCAAGCATTGGCCTTGGATGAAACTGTTCTTCAAGATCAAGCCCTTGCTGAGGAGTGCAGAATCAGAGAAGGAGATGGCCAATATGAAACAAGAGTTTGAGAAAACGAAGGAAGAGCTTGCAAAGTCTGAGGCCAAAAGGAAGGAGCTGGAGGAGAAAATGGTGAAGCTGGTGCAGGAGAAAAATGACCTTCAGCTCCAAGTGCAGGCTGTGAGTGCTACCAGTGTGCCTGATCTGAACTGAATTTTGATGATAAGGTTTATATGTACAACTACATTTTCAGAAGACACGTAGAAACTATGATTGTGATTCAATTCTATAGTATTTCATTAAGTAGTGCTCTTAAAAATTTAATTAGTTGCAATGAGGATTGTCAGGAGATTGTGAACAAGGCATCACTGGATCATCTTTACACCATGAGTGAGACTTTTCTAGGATGATTCTCGAGAGTTCTGTCATTTACCTTCAGTAAAACTGCATCAGACAAAACAAGAAACTCTTTACTTTCAGGTAGCATAATTTTTGTTCTTCTAGGCTAGGTTTTCATACCTCTCCAATACCTATATGTCCATTCTTATACACACATGATCAGGAATCCTTAGGAAAAGATACGATGGCATATCTTTATTTTCTTTATTCTCAACTAAACATGACAATTTGCTTCTTTCCAGCGTAGGTGGCATCCTAGCTGCTAGGGACAGTACTGTGTTATGATTTTGAACATAAACCTAATTGAGAGGAAACAGAATTTAATTTTCTCACTCACCATCCTAAAACACTCAGAGAGATGAACTGGAATCATTGCATGATATTAGGTGGTATATGTATGGCATTGTAAGCTGTGATTTCTAAATTAAATCATTCACAGAATTGACTGTATCCAAAAAATAATACTATGCAATACATGTGACATGTAGGTAAGATAAGTGGTCCCCTTATTAAAACATCTTGAACCGTAAAAAGATTTAAAAAAATCTGTTCACTGCTAAAATTATCATTTCTCTGTCACAGTATATCTGCTAGACTGAAAAGTGAGATAAAACACAAGCAACAAACACTACAGTATGTCTGCTGCAAGAAGTCTAAAATCAGATTTTGAAAATGGCTCAATTTGTAAAAGTTCCTATTCTTCTTAGCTGATGAGAGTCTAATTAAGAAAAGCTGAAGCTGCTGGATGCTGAGTATTTTTTGAGAAATGGTGATGAGAACTGAAATCATAATTGCTCTCAAAAACAGTAGGGTGAACAAACAGAAACACAGGACTGATGTCAGCATAACTGTGACTTTGCTGTTTATATGTAGCTTGGCATATAGTTATCATTCAGCATATTATAAGTGTTTGAAAATATGGAAGATCTCCTATGATTAACCAAAAATGTATATGCTTTGTTGTAATATTGATCTTGATGAGATAAGTATGGAATCTAAACCTTACACATGTATATAAATACTTAGGCCTTCATACAGATTAAACAAATTTTGTCTGGTGTTAGATTTAAATATTACCCATTTCAAAAACCACTCCAGACAATTCAAAGTCAATTTTACTTTACATTACTTTACATTGCAAAATTGCTATCCAGGATTCTAAAGATAAAGCTAAGAATTTCAACATCCTGCAGAAGATATATCCAGAAACATTATATTTTCCCAACAGGAAGCTGATGCTCTAGCTGATGCTGAGGAAAGATGTGACCAACTCATCAAAACCAAAATCCAGCTGGAAGCCAAAGTTAAGGAGGTGACAGAAAGGGCGGAGGACGAGGAGGAAATCAATGCGGAGCTGACAGCCAAGAAGAGGAAACTGGAGGACGAATGTTCAGAGCTGAAGAAAGATATCGATGACCTGGAGTTAACGCTGGCTAAGGTTGAGAAGGAAAAGCATGCCACCGAAAACAAGGTAGAATGCACGAGATGTCACTCTCACGCCAGAAAAGAACTCAGTGTTGTTAACGCTGTACAGTTTTAAACAATATTTTTTATCTACACTTGCTGCCTTCTCACAGGTGAAAAACCTCACTGAGGAGATGGCAGCCCTGGATGAAACCATCGTAAAGCTGACAAAAGAGAAGAAAGCCCTCCAAGAGGCCCACCAGCAGACACTGGATGACCTGCAGGCAGAAGAGGACAAAGTCAATACGCTGACCAAAGCTAAAACCAAGCTGGAGCAGCAAGTGGATGATGTAAGCACACACACATCCAGTAAAAACAGTTATGGAGTTAGGCCTGGCTGGCAGAGCATTCACGGCCTTGTTCTGTTTAGCTCGAAGGGTCCCTGGAGCAAGAGAAGAAACTGCGCATGGACCTTGAGCGAGCCAAGAGGAAACTCGAGGGAGACCTGAAGCTGGCCCATGACACCATAATGGACTTGGAAAACGACAAGCAGCAGCTGGATGAGAAACTGAAGAAGTAAGTGTGGTTGTGGGGCACCTTTGCACTGTGCAGGTGCACATATGCTTTCCGTTGGGCTCTAACAAACAAAGTTTTGCTTTGTGCAAAGGAAAGACTTTGAAATCAGCCAGATCCAGAGCAAGATCGAGGATGAACAAGTTCTTGGCATGCAATTGCAGAAGAAGATCAAGGAGCTGCAGGCAAGTCTTTGTTCCAACCCTTCTCTCACAGGCCTCGACAGAGGCCAGGTAGGAGCAGGGCATGGGTGTGAACGGTGCCTAATGTTCCCCAGGCCCGTATTGAGGAACTGGAGGAGGAAATCGAGGCCGAGCGGACCTCTCGGGCCAAAGCAGAGAAGCATCGGGCTGACCTCTCCAGGGAGCTAGAGGAGATCAGTGAGCGCCTGGAAGAAGCAGGGGGGGCCACGGCAGCTCAGATCGAGATGAACAAGAAGCGTGAGGCAGAATTTCAGAAGATGCGCCGGGACCTTGAAGAGGCCACTCTGCAGCATGAAGCCACAGCCGCCGCCTTGCGGAAGAAGCATGCGGACAGCACAGCTGAGCTTGGGGAGCAGATAGACAGCCTTCAGCGTGTCAAGCAGAAGCTGGAGAAGGAGAAGAGTGAGCTGAAGATGGAGATTGACGACTTGGCCAGTAACATGGAGTCTGTCTCCAAAGCCAAGGTACAGACATATTTATTGATAGCAATTTGAAAACAATGGAACATTTATGTTTAATCTTATCTTATTTAAATATGATCAGGTTATAATATAACTGTCTTTCTCCAAATCTATTATACAGAACTGTATTTGTATGCACCTTATCCCATGGAGAAATACATAGACTGCATCTTCTGGCCACATTTTCCTGCTGTAAAAATAAGGAAGATTCCAGAAATTAATCCTCCTTTCTTATGTCTATTTGATACCTAGGCAAATCTGGAGAAGATGTGCCGCACTCTGGAAGATCAGCTGAGTGAATTTAAAACAAAGGAAGAGCAGAATCAGCGCATGATCAGTGATCTAAGTGCTCAAAGAGCTCGTCTACAGACAGAATCTGGTGAGGCATCTCCGTCTCCAGTTTGGAAATAGGAGAACCTCCTAAATAGTGTTATTAGTTTACGAATGGCTATTAAAATATTTTCTGACTATAAATTTTCCCAGGTGAATATGCACGTCAGGTGGAAGAAAAAGATGCTTTGATTTCTCAGCTTTCTAGAGGAAAACAGGCTTTTACTCAACAGATTGAGGAACTGAAGCGGCAACTAGAGGAAGAGATAAAGGTGAAGATATTTACTACTACATATGAGATGCGTATTTTACGTTGCATTGTTTCTGGTTTCAAGAGCTGGAAAGGTAATTTAATTTAAAAGATTTTAATTAAAAAAACATAACCACATTAGGCCACCCAATCCAGGCCCTGCTAGTGTAAAACTCCTCCCAACTTTCTGCAGCATATCAGAGAACACCTTCCCTTGTTTCAGCTTTAAATTTTTCATACAGTGGCTTATTCACTACTTCCTTGGGATAATATTCCCGTGTATAAATGCCAGGGTGTATCTACTCCTTGTTCCAATTCTTGCCTCCCCAGGCCAAGAATGCCCTGGCCCACGCCTTGCAGTCTGCACGCCATGACTGTGACTTGCTCCGGGAACAATATGAAGAGGAGCAGGAAGCCAAGGGTGAGCTGCAGCGCGCCCTGTCCAAGGCTAACAGTGAAGTGGCTCAGTGGAGAACCAAATATGAGACGGACGCCATTCAGCGCACGGAGGAACTGGAGGAGGCCAAGTATGTGGTAGTGGGGTGCAAAGAAGCCAGAGGAGACTGCGAGTGCAAAAGGGACTTTGAACTATAGGCGGTGTGGTTTGGGAAAGGCAAAGGCAAATATGCTCATCAGGCTAAGAATGGCAGAAATGAGGCCCCGCACTGTGGAGTGCAGGGAAGCCAAATACATGGGAAGGTGAAGAAGGCTGGCAGACACTAATAAGGGAAATTTGAAAAGACCATTGAGACAGTGACAGAAAGAAGCCAAGACTAGGTAGGGGAGGGGTGATAGGTAGAGGACAGTGTGTGGTATGGAGGGTGTGGTTATGAAAAGCCCAAGGCAAATAGGCCATAGGACAAAGAATGCAAGAGAGAGGCAATGTACGGGATGTGCAGAGGGGTTGCTAGGGCCTGGGGAAAGGAAAAGGGAGCAAAAAGACATGCTGGGGCAGGCTCTACACTGTGTGTGCATGGGATCAAATACCGCAAAGTGGCTACGCATGCCATTGTGGAAAGCACCCTGGCTGCACAAAAGCTGCTTCCCTTTGCTTCCTCACTGGGAGCTGTATTTACCATCTCCCAGGAAGAAGCTGGCACAGCGTCTGCAGGAAGCGGAGGAACACGTTGAGGCCGTGAACGCCAAATGCGCTTCCCTGGAAAAGACAAAGCAGCGGCTGCAGAATGAAGTGGAGGACCTGATGATCGACGTGGAAAGAGCAAACGCTGCTTGCGCAGCTCTGGACAAGAAGCAGAAGAACTTTGACAAGGTAACCTGGGCTCCCGCCCTGTGGTCTGGGGACGGGGCATCCCCTCATGACTGCCACGTCCATACTCAGGCCCTGTTGCTCTTCAGATCCTGGCAGAGTGGAAGCAGAAGTATGAGGAAACGCAGGCTGAGCTGGAAGCCTCCCAGAAGGAGTCGCGCTCCCTCAGCACGGAGCTGTTTAAGATGAAGAATGCCTATGAGGAGTCCTTGGACCACCTGGAAACGCTGAAGCGTGAGAACAAGAACTTGCAGCGTAAGTCCCGGGCGCTCTGCTCCTGACTGGGCTTTCCCACAAGCCTGTCTGTCCACCACCCCACATGGGTCCCTGCCCGCAGTGCTGCGAGGGTGCGAGTCACCGTGGGGCGGCAGGGCCTTTCCCCTCCTGCTCAATGCCTGACCCTGCCATTTGTCTCTGTCCCTACAGAGGAGATTGCTGACCTCACGGAGCAGATTGCAGAGGGAGGAAAGGCCATTCATGAGCTGGAGAAAGTGAAGAAGCAGGTTGAGCAGGAGAAATCTGAAATCCAGGCTGCTCTGGAGGAAGCTGAGGTACACGGCCGTAATCACTGGTGTCCACACTAAAAATACGAGCAGCGGGGAAATTTGGCTACGAAATGTGTGGTTCTCCTCTACCCTGGCTATGGAGCGTAGCCAGCTCAGATTTCCTGACGCACTATGTGAGAGAGCACTTGGCAGGTAAGCAGTAGATTGAGTCACGGGATAACTCTCCCCATCCATTCTTCCAGGCCTCCCTGGAACATGAAGAAGGGAAGATCCTGCGCCTCCAGCTGGAGCTGAACCAGGTGAAGTCTGAGATTGACCGCAAGATAGCAGAAAAAGATGAGGAAATCGACCAGCTGAAGAGAAACCACCTCAGAATTGTGGAGTCCTTGCAGAGCAGCCTTGATGCAGAGATCAGGAGCAGGAATGAAGCCCTGAGGCTGAAGAAGAAGATGGAGGGAGACCTGAATGAAATGGAGATCCAGCTGAGCCACGCCAACCGCGTGGCGGCAGAGGCCCAAAAGAACCTGAGAAACACACAGGCAGTGCTCAAGGTCCGTTAAGCAGAGATAGAAACAAGTGAATGGCTTAGCTCATTTCTTCAGTGCCAAGAATACTATGCCTGCTGATAATTTCTGCTGCCTCATTTACAGGATACCCAGATACACTTGGACGACGCTCTCAGGACGCAGGAGGACCTGAAGGAGCAGGTGGCCATGGTGGAGCGCAGAGCAAACCTGCTGCAGGCTGAAATTGAGGAGCTACGGGCAGCCCTGGAGCAGACGGAGCGGTCGAGGAAGGTGGCGGAGCAGGAGCTGCTGGATGCAACGGAACGTGTGCAGCTCCTTCATACCCAGGTAAGGGCTTGGTGTGGAAACCAGTTGTGCAGACACTTAACGCAGCAGAGGGCTGCTTATGTGTCAGAGGATAGGTCATGACAATCGTCTAGGGTGGCCTCTATACCACTGTCCACAGGGAAGGCATGCTCACAGCCCACTGCTTGATTTGCCACTGATGTTTTGTCAACAACCATTTAAAAAAGAATTCCAGCTTCTGAATAGGAAATCGGAAAAGAAAAGACTCGGTTCTGACTGTAGGTTGGGTATTTCAGGCCTAGGAATTCAAACCATGCAATTTCTGTTTGCACAGAACACCAGCTTGATCAACACCAAGAAGAAGCTGGAAACGGACATTTCCCAAATTCAGAGTGAAATGGAGGAGACGATCCAGGAAGCCCGCAATGCTGAAGAGAAGGCCAAGAAGGCCATCACAGATGTGAGCTGGGGGCCTCCTTTCATTGCTGGTGGTGGATGGATTCTGCCCCAACATGTCCCCTGTCCCAAACCGGCTCTGCTCCTTCACTCTCCAGGCAGCCATGATGGCAGAAGAGCTGAAGAAGGAGCAGGACACCAGCGCCCACCTGGAGAGGATGAAGAAGAACCTGGACCAGACGGTGAAGGACCTGCAGCACCGCCTGGATGAGGCTGAGCAGCTGGCGCTGAAAGGAGGCAAGAAGCAAATCCAGAAGCTGGAGGCCAGGGTGCGTATAGGGCAGGTATTTGTGCATCAGGGAGCACGTTCCATGGGGCACCACCGGGCAGGCTGCAAGGATGGGCTTCTCATTGCAGGTGCGGGAGCTGGAAGGGGAGGTGGATGCCGAGCAGAAGCGCAGCGCTGAAGCCGTGAAGGGTGTGCGCAAATACGAGAGGAGGGTGAAGGAGCTGACCTACCAGGTAAGGCAGGAGGTCTCTTTGTGCTGACACAACCTTCTCCCAAGAAGCCAAAACGTTTTAATGTGATTCCCATGGGGAAATGTTATTTTTGTTGTGGGGAAACCAATGCACTCTCTTTCCTGCTTACAAACTGCTCTAGTCTGAGGAAGACCGGAAGAATATTCTCAGGCTGCAGGACCTGGTGGACAAGCTGCAAATGAAAGTGAAATCCTACAAGAGACAGTCTGAAGAGGCTGTAAGTGTTGCCCAGAGTGGTGGCAAGAGTCACTTTCCAAGGGGGGGTAGCATGCTCATTGAGGAGATGATTATGAGAAACGTGGGAACTGCCATTGGTCCACAAGGGACGGCTTTAGCGTCTTTGACAGGCTGATAAATCACCCTGGTGCTTGGGTACCAAACAAGACAGAGAAAAAGAGAGCAAAGGCAAGACCAAGTGCAGATAAAAATTTTTAGGTATACAAGATCTGTGTAGTTTGCAAGAAGCAGTCCTTAGTTAATAATACAACAAGTACAACACATCTATTAGTTTTTAAAAGAACTTTCATCAAAAATTTCATCAAAAAGTCTTGAATTTCATCAAAAAATCATGAATTTCACATAGGTATCTCTAGGAAAGATTCCTGGGCACTCCCAAGACACACTGTGCAGCACTGCGTTTAGATTTGTGTGTGGAGACCTTGCCTTCTTCTGGGCATTGTGCAGTCAGGGATGAACTGAGGGAAGTCCTACAGCCTCTGGTGTTAGGAATCTCTGAGCGTGGCATCTTTGCTGCAGAGTCCAGTACAGACAAGGGTTGCTGCACTCTGCTGAGGGGACAATTTGTGAGATCTCACGGACTCGCCATCTCTTACAAATTCCTAACCTTGCCTCAGGGACTTAGAAGGCCCGAGGGACTTACCTGATAACTAGTTACACGTTTAGTAGCCAGACTAACAAATCTTCTTTTCAGTTAAAGCACCACCCGGACTATTTCCGTCTCAGCTTCCAGAGAGCAGAAGGGTGATAAAAATTGCAGGGTTAATCCCGTTCTGTGTTCAGACCCTGTTTGGCTTGGTCTAGAAGGGAATCTTCTAAACAAGGGAGACTGAGGAGGTCTGTGTGAAGCTTATGGGAAAGCAGTGGTGTGTAGGGGATGGAGGGTCTAAGGCTTCCCCTTCCTCCACCCAGGGAACAGCCCCTCAAGTCCCATCGGCAGGAGGACTGGAAACCCCTGCCCTGGGCTCTTCACCACCACCTCCCTCTCCCCCTACAGGAGGAGCTGTCCAATGTCAACCTCTCCAAATTCCGCAAGATCCAGCACGAGCTGGAAGAAGCCGAGGAGCGGGCTGACATTGCAGAGTCGCAGGTCAACAAGCTCCGAGCCAAGAGCCGGGAGTTTCACAGGAAGATAGAAGAGGAAGAGTGAGGATGTCATGGGGCAGCAAAGTGATGAGGGTCGTGCACAAAATGTGAAACCCCCCCGTCACTTCCTTCTGTAACTAGTCTTTGTAACAGCCCCTGTGCCTAGAGAATAAAGACCATAGATTCCTTTGCATACACACCCTGAGCAGTGGCTTCTTTTCTTTCTCCCTGGTTCCCTCATTAAGCTTTGGATATTGCTGAATGGTTAACTTTAACTCTGACCATCAGCTACCAGCATTGCTGCATAAGTTTTCACTGCCCAGTCAGCTAAAACCACAGGTGACCGCATACTTTTCCTGGCTGGGGGAAGGAAGGAACTAATACAAACTCTAGATGGAGGAACTGCAAACTTACAAGCTAGCAATTCATGTAGAGACAGTCCAACCTGTGCTCCCTTCTGTCTCCAACAGCTCCTTGCACTGCTCTTGCCCTCACAGACTCATCGTGTTTTTCCAGTTGTGTTTTAGCACAGTATACATGCCTCACGAGGGGCAAGAGTGAGCAATTCCTTTTCTTTTTCCTGTCCCCTCTCTTGTTTGTGATCTTGGCAATCACAAATCCTAAACACAGTCTCTGAGAAAGTTATCACCTGCTGCGGTGTTTTGCATTGTGAAGAACAGACAGTTCTGTAGGAGAGCCAATTTTCAGCAGGCGCAGCACTGTGTTATGACACTTCCATAGCGCCTCTGAATTGTGCAGTCTTTCCTACCCTAGATTCCCTCAGCTGCTGCCACCACCTGCTCATACTTCCTCTGCAGTGTGAAAAATGCCGAGCCCTGCATGGGGCCACATGCTGGAAGGACTCCCCTTTGTGGCCCATTTCCCATACACTGCGTAGCACCAGCACACCTCCTCAACACATCACCTCAAAGGTCACCTTTGTCACCTCCCACTCAACAGGCTGTTTGTGGCCTTGCTTCAGGCAAGAGGAAAGAAGAAATCTAACGGGCATATTCCTCCTTTTTTATAAGATACCTGTACCTTCCTTTTGGCCTATGTACAGGCTAACCTGACACTATTGTTTTGTTGGGGGGAGGGGGAAAAAGGAAGGGGATAATGGCAATTACTTTTTCCTGAATTCAGACCCCGCTCAGAACAGAAAAGGCACAGTGGGCTCTATGGCTGCCAATTCTCATATTAGCTGTCTCAGCTGGAGTATTCTGACACGTTACGCCTTGTCTCTAGTTTAAGTGAAAGACACACAGGCAACGTCAAGGTACGTTGAACCGAAGACATGCACACAGACGTGTCCAAGCTGATGTTTTCATAACACCAACGGCTCTGCGCTTCCAGCAGCTTCTGTCCCTTATTTTCAGGAAGACCACACAACCTTGGAGGATTTTCTCAGAAATCACAAAGACCGCAAGGCTGAGCGTGGAGTGAACCAGACACAGGTTAGCAGTACCTGAGGACTACTAAGTTAATTTTGGGATGCTTTAAACAATAGAAACTTGCACAATTGCATCCCCTCTTGCAGCACTGCCCCTGTCCAAAGTGTTCACTGCCAGTCACCCCCCTCACTCTGACTCCAGAATGAAGGAGCTCCTGGCGAGGACCAATGCAGAGTGAACCAGAAACATGTTAGCAGCAACCTGAGGAGTGAAGCAGCAGCTGGCACTAAAGGGAAGCAAGAAGCAGATTCAGGAGCAGAGGCCAGAGTACATGTTGCTGTTGGAAGCTTGTGACAGCCTACAGCTTTCCACCTCTGCCTACTCTACAAGTGGTGGTATTCAAAGGTAGAGATGGGTCCTCCACTGAGCACTGCACCTAGCAGGGCAGCAGGGATGGGAGTGGGGACAGTGTTGTGGGCAGAAGGGATGCAGGCTGTGCAGACCATGACTGGGCCCAAGCCTGAGGCAGGCAGTCTCTGAAAGCTTTTGAGCTTGATTTGCTTGCAATGTTTTCAGTGGAGAGCTTGCCAGCGGAGCTCCTGGGGGGGTCACTGGAAACTGATGAGGAGTGACAGTGATCTCTTGGTCTAAGCACGTAGAAGCCACAGTAAGGGCATGGACTTTGCTTCCAAAGGGGTGCTCACACTGTTGGGAAGTTCCAGCCAACTGCTCTGAGGCTGTATGCTTAAGACAGAATTATCCAAAGGGGTCTCACCTTACCTGGCTCCCAGGTGCAGCCTCCCCAACGCCCCAGCACTTGCAGAGAAGTCCAGCCTGCTTGCAGTGTCAGTGGCGAGGATGGGCAAGGAGAAACCCAAGCCACTGTCATTGTGGCCTGGAAGAGAGCAATGGGAGATGGTTCTTTAGGGGAAGACCTCAGGTTTCCACCACAAGGACCTTAAGAAAGCCACCTGCCACCTCGCAGAGGTGCCAGCCTAGCCCTCTAGCAAAGTCAATTGTTTTGTCTTCTAGCCTCTTGCGTGTTTCACTGCTGCTAAGTTACATGGCCTCTGGTATCTCTCAAGCTCCCGTAGATCTGGTGGAAAATAAAATAGGCAGCAGCCTACCCTAAGCTCAGGGGCTGGTGCACGCCCTCGGGGAGGGCTTGCTATAAGCCCAGCTGGGCAGTGTTTGTGGGACTGTGGCCTGGCCTTGTGTCCCTGGCAAATTCACAGCTCCCTCCTGGCCCCCAGATCCTGGGCTGTGAGATCCCAGCAAATCACCTGGCAGCCTCCTCTAGCCCAAGCTTGGGAGGAATGCGCCCCTCCTGACAACCTGGGGTACAACAGCCGATCGAGCGGGACTTCACAAGTAAAGAGTCTGTCCCCAGAAGGGGAGACAAGGCAGTGGGGGCTGCCGCGAAGGCCTGGAGGTTGCCCCTGCCAGGAGGATCACTCAAACACTCGTCTCCTTTCATCCTCAGTGTCAAGAGTTAAACATAGCCACCTCTTGCAAGACTCCTGAGCTGGGTCATGCCTGTTTCTGTAGATGATATGCTTCCACTAATAGCTCTCGAAGACATTCCTCAGCGGGTAGGTTGCCTTCTATATCTCACCGCAATGTGTTGCCATGTCAGGGTAGGACAACTGCGTTGTGCCCTAAGATGGCAGATGCTATTCTTATCTCAGAAAGATTTGCTCAGGCACAGCTCCTTTCTCAGCCGAAATGTTAAAAATCAGCAGTAGGCCTGAGCGTGCAAGAGCTCAACACTTGCAAGAGCATAAATCAAGAGTGGCCCCTTTAAAGTCAGTGGAGTGACACTGTGCGAACCCAGCACAGTGCTCTCCGGGGATGTGGCACGGTCAACAGGAACACAGCAGCTGCTCAGGTACTTCCAGTGGTCAGCTGGGGATCAATTCGGGGTGAGTGGCAGCGTCACTTTTCTTGGACACCAGCAAATTAAAGGAAGGCCCTGTGGCCCTGGCTGCATATCATTTTACATCCCCCGCTCCATGCATCCCACTCTGGGCGAGAAAGAAGACAGAACTGGGGGTTGCTCCAAGCTTCCTCCAGCCTTGCTTGACAAGAGGGCCAGCAGGGCTGCAGAAAGCCATGTCCCTTTGCTCAGGCTGTGTCTTCCCAGCGCTCACTCAGGAAGGGTTATAGGGGTGTACACCAGAGATCCCTCCAGGACAACTGGTAGTATCAGGGCTACAGGACCACCTCTGGCCAAGCCAGTGGCTACCACATGGTGCTTCATCAAGATCCAGCTCTGTCCGCAGCCTGGCCCCACCAGCCCTTTATACAGCTCAGTGAACCAGGTATCACTGCATGGTAACACAGACCACAGGCAATCAAGCAGAGGAGACCCAAAGCCCGGAGACATCAGCTGAGAGGGTGGCTGTGGCTACCCCCTTGCCACTTGGACTGTTGCTCTGAAGGCCCAGGTACTCATCAGCTTCTTCCTCAGTGGAAGGCTCTGGGCTCCTGCAGTCGCCTGTCAGTCACAGGGAGCTCAGCCAGGCAGCACCTAACCCTCCTCACCACCCAAGGCACAAATTGCCAGCAGGTGGCAGCATGGAGCCACACAGGTGGACCCGCCTCCAGGCAGCTTGTCTGCTGCAGACCAGCAACTGGGTCTCGCTTAGAACTGGACGCGTTTGAACCTGGTAAAAGTCCTGGCCCAGATGTTAGCACCAAATCCAACCCAATGGTTCAACCAACTTCATGGGATCACTGGAACAGAACGGAGACAAGTGGAGTGGGCCAAAGAAAGTCTGGAAGTGGGATGGTCATTTGATGCTGGGAGAAAAGGCCTTGAGATAACAGAAGCAGCCACTGGTCACTGTGCAGGGCCTCGTTTATACTGGGCTCTCTGCTGAGAAAGGACAGCCTCATAGTTGCTCTGAAGCACATGACTACCTGAAGGGCAAGACAAGGGATCCATAGCCCTGCCATCTCCCACCGCGCACCTGCTAGACCAGCCTAAGGAGAGCAACCATAGCACCTCTTTTGATAGCTCTGCTCCGGCTGGACCTGAGGAGTGCAGGTACCAGGAGAGGCCCAGGGGTCTGAGGCATCCCCAGGCATGCTAGGATGATGATGAGATCTAGCCCCTGCAGATTATAAACTCTTAGACTCTTAGGCTGGCAAGAGCTACAGAGAAAGCCTTTTGCAGGGTGAAGTGTAAGGAGTGATTCACAGAGTCTGCCTTTAGGCTGGCTCCCTGATTAAAACACACTGATTATTGCAACAATCACGTCAATGAATAGGATGTGAAAACAGTAGGTCCTGTAGCACTGTGAACCCAGGCAAAGCTCATCTAGACCTCCACTGCTCACACACAAAAGCAGAGCAAGGCTGCAGTGGAAAGAAGTGGTTTGACGTGGAAATACATTAGATGCACCCCTGGAGTATACCTGCTACATGAATCAAAGTGTGGGATGGTGCATAGATTTGCTTCCAGAGCTTCTCCACTGCTGTTGTGCAGTAAGCTGGCCGTGACTGCGGAAGGCGAGGGCTTCAGAAGGCCAGGAAGAGCAGACACTTTCCTCATTTAGGTGGGTTGTGCATCTTGCCCTTGGCTCTGCACACACCCCCTCTCCAAGCAGGAGTCTGGGTGCCCCTGGCTCAGAATGCTACAATTCCTTCATGATACAGCTACTGAGATGGAAACAAGCTGCCCTAACATGAGCCTGCGAGGGACCTTTGCCTCCAGGGGCAGGAGGGTCTGGGATAAAAATCCACAAATGTTACTAAAGAGCACCTGGGCTCTTTATATAAAACACAAAGCAGTGGTGATCAGTGCTACGCTAAGGACCCACACACTATCACTGCCACATGAGGTGCCATTTTCACTACATAACGGCTATCATGATTACCTGCTGCAATTACCTAGGGTGGCCATTACCCTGCAGACTTTGCGAAGGGCCTCAGTCCTGAGAGCTTGTGCGAGAGGACTGTCCACGTACTTTGGCAGGACCAAGGGGATCAGAATTAAAAGGAGCTTTGGAAAATTGGAGAAATGGTCTCAAACTTTGAGAAGGAAATTTAATGAAGAGGAACAAAGCACTTTTGGGAAGATGAAATTAAACAGAGAAATGCTTGGGGAACGGCAGTTGAGGCCAGGAGAAAATATGGGCATAAGCCCATTCACAGTCAGTAATGTCAAACAGTTACAAAAAAGGACTATCTTTGTGACTATCAATATAAGTAGTTTTAAGATGCAGGATATGAACGTTTGCTTCCTTCAGTAATGTGCAATCCTAGCATTGTATAAAGTACTTTGAATACAGTATATTGTAGCATAGTAGAGAGAGAACATCATTTTATAGAATAGGGAAGATAGCAGCCAGAATATATTGAAAAGTATGGAGATTATCATTAGGAAGAGATATGGATAGAACTTCATTTGTTTAGTCAGTAAAGATGGGGTGAGATGATGACAATAATTTTCTCATATGGAAAGAACTCTCAGTAAGAGAGGTAGCTGGTTCTACGGCCAAGAACGTACCTCTTTAATTTGTAGCAAAGCAGTTGCAGAATAAAGGTTAGGAAAATATTTGAATTAGAAAGACTGTGTATGCTGGCATGGAGTACCTTGCATGATCTCCTTTACCCAGTGCTTTTAAGGATCTGCTTTAGACAAGCATCTGTCAAGGACTGTCTAGATATGGATGGTATGACATGCACTTTTATAGAAAAATAGCAGGTACTTCATCAGCTTTCTTGCAACTGAAACTGTGATGATGTTCATATCTATTTTCATGTTCATATATCATAGTCAGTTATTTATGCTGTCTGGAAATGGCATATATGTCCCACTTTGCCTGATAATACCCAGCAAAATTGTGTAGAAGTGATAATATCTGAAAAAGTGGTTTGAGTATATGAAAAGCTTCTTTTTCCAGGTGGAAAGAAGTTCCTGTTTCAGGGTTCTGTTTATTTGCTTCCTGACCAAAAAAGTTAGTTTGGGAAAGATATTCTGAGGTATATAAAAAAATCAATTTAGGAAATTGTTAAAAAATCACCTGCCTTAAATTAATGAGTGTAAATCCTCTTTAAAAATGTGAATTCTTGTTGTTTTTATGAGTTTTTTTTTTTAGAATTCTTTAACTTGTAAAAATATGTCTTTGTAATGGTGCAATATGAACTATATATTTGAATGTGCTAGTCTAAATAAGATATACCAGATACAGATAGAAAATGCAGAAAAAATTTAGTCTTAGGCTTTGTTTTTTGCTTAACTTACAGTACCATTCAATGGGGGAATCCCTTAAATTGTGATAAACTATCAGAATCCAAATAACATACCAATGGGAGGGTAATCAAAGATTCCTTCCTGTTGGTTATTCACTGCTATAAATGGAGAATGATAGTCTTTTTGCACGGACACACTATTTGTGGAGTTGGGTTGCCTGTCACCTGACAAGTGCTGATGCAAAGATAACCAATGATGGGAAAACACTGTTCCAAAATGGCCATAAAGTACCATCTCTGAGAGAAACTTTAAAATAGATACAGTCCTTATGGTCCAACAGAGCTGCTGCCCCACTGAAGATCTCAGGTCTATGACCTCTTGGACTAAGGAGCTATATGTACCTCCTGAGCAGATAAGCACCATGCCAGTAACAGCATTAGAATTTGTTGAAAATATTTCTGTATTAAAGGCAGAAACCTCTTGTCAAAGATTTTGAAGAAATAAAATTAAACTCAATAGCAGAGTTCTCCATGAACTTACAAACTAATCTGATTATATTAAAAAAATGCCTACACAAACAATTCCTTCCTTTCTGCCATTTCTATATGCATTAGTCCCCTTGAATTCAGAACTATACTTGTGAATGTAAAGAGTTTCAACACAGATGGAACTGTGGACACCGAATATACATTGGGGTACTAAGGAGCAAAGTCCAAGCTTAGCAGATGTATGAGGAAGACACCAGTGCAGCGTCATGAGAGAGCTCAGCTCTGAGACCCTGTGAGGCATCCTGCTCCAGGAAGATATTGGCAAACTGAAGGGAATTCTCAGGGAGCAGCAGGCAATTTGAGGGACCTGGAAGGACTGGTTTGAAAGGAAAGCAACATACTCCTGTGTTGCTTGACTTGGTAAAGCAGTGACCAAGTGAAGTGGGAATGAGGTAAATTTCCTCAGAATAGAGTCTTACTGAGATTTAAAACAATGTCCCCTTCTCCTTTGGGAACAATTTTTCCCTCACCTTTGGGCTAAATGCAAACTTTCCCAAGTACTTTGGATAAGTCACATGGAGAGAAAAGTATGTCCCTAGTAGGCTTTATGATGGTGAGTAGCGACTCTCCTCAGGACAGGGGGTGCAAGTGCTGGCAAACCACCCCCCCCAGTTGCTAGTCTCCCACATGGGATCTGAGCACTCTGAGACCCTGGCTCTGCTGGCTATTCAGTGGCATGTCTCTATCATTGTCTCCTGCTTGTGCTGTTCTGATTTGCACAATTGATTTGTTCTTCAGGGGAGCAGGGGCTTGTACCCTTCCCTTTGCATCTCAGAGGGATGCAGTGATGTCAATTAAGGAAATATTTAGGCTGATCACTGAGGATATCTTTCTACTAACACTATATAGGAGGCTGCAGAAGAGTTTGAAGTGAAAGGAGACTTAGTGTTTGGAAGAAGTTGAACTAGGAAAATACTACTACAAAAATATAGTATATCCTGCTGAAATATAAATATGTACTGTATATTAACTATAACATAGTTTACTCTGGCATCTGGGAGATGCTCTTTCTTTGCAGGTATTTTGTAAATATTTTTTCTTGCTCAGGTATATGACTTCATATGAAAAGGACGTATCAAATTTGTAAAGGGGGTGCAAACAAGATATATATTTGCCACGTTCAAACAGTCAGGGATCATAACAAAGTGAATTGAGCTGCATAAATACCTTTGCTTCTCTCTGAGTTAGCCTCAGCAGATGACCACAACAACATGCCATGCATTCACAAAACATTTCATAGATTCAAAAAGTGGACCAATTCATTAAAGAAAAAATCCACTATGAATTGCTAAATACCCAGACATCATGTCCTGCTTAGGGATTCCATATGCACAAACTGCTAGGGGTTGGGAGAGCTTTAGAGAAGTGTCACTCTACATTGCCTTAGGAAAGATGCCTTTCCTTCCTAAGCAGCCAAACCCATCACTGTCAAAGACAAAAAGTTAGGCTACATAGACTTTTGGTCTCAGAAAGGACAGCTTATTTTAGGTTCTGTTACATAACTTCACTCTCTCTGTAGGAGCCAATTACCTGCAGGGGCTAATACCTTGCTCCTTCCTTATTTTCATTTCCTTCCCCTTCCTTGCTCCTCTCTGATTCCTGCCGCATAAAATTTCCATTAACTTTTCTACACGGAAGGCTCCCAGGCTGCCCACCCCACTCACCTGCTCTGTAACAGAAGCCCCTCAGCTGCTATGGTGGATGATGGAAAAGGCATTCAGAAGATCACCCTCTGAGCCAGTATCTATGTGTCAGATGTCTTCCGCTGATGTTAACTGTGGAGATAGGAGGAGTCTGAGTAATGGTGCACCTGTGGTACACATTTGAAAGCCACCCATCCTCTAATCCCAGATTATGGGGTTTATGAGCACCTCATGTTCCTTTATCTTGTTCTGTGGAATTGCACAAATGCCATTCTGCGGGACGCTACTTAGCACCATCACAGGAATAAAAATTCATGACCGCAATGAAAATGTATCAAACAAATTCCCTCTAGGACAGATGTATTCACCTTCCTTTTTAGGCAGTGAAGGTAAATCACAACTATATTAAGAGATGAGCATACAGATTCTGAATAGAGCGGTAGGGATAGGGACAGCAAGGCCATCACAGTTCTTTCACAGCCAGCCTGTGACATCAACATGTGTCACAAGAGCTTATATATAGACCTAGAAATTTTAGCTTACCTTTGCCATGGCAGAGGAAGGATGGCTCACATTGCCTCTCATTCTGCAAGTTTTAAGTCTCATTCATTATTGCCCTCAGTAACTCTTCCTGGGAAGTCATTTATTACTTCGAGCAATTCTCTTAACCTTTTCTTTCAGGAACAGTTTATCAGGAATGTTAGTTTAATGGTAAATTTCCTAACCAGACAAAACATCAAAAATATGGACTAAACACATTCTGCAGGGAACACTGAAAGCATGCACTGTAGCTGGGCTCCACTGAATGGATAAAGAACCTTTTAATATGGAAAACATGTCCTTACCATCTCCGGGGTTCAGTGTTCAGCCACATCCTAGCAGAAGTGTAGGGATGAGAAGTTTTGCCTCAAAGCAGCGTTCTAAAATTTCTGCTTGTCTTATGCTAACATTCCTGCAAGTTCTCATTTTACACAGAGAGCAGCAGAAATACTGCTACAGCAGAGGCTGGGCATTCTCTGTCAGACTGTCCATCATGGGGCTACAGAGCAAACTGATCTCTCCAGGCATGCCCTACCATTAATAACAGCATGGCTAACAACAGCCCTTGCAAAGTGCATTTCTTTTTCTTTTAAATCATGAACAAGCCAGGGAAATTCAGATTCTGTTCTGTATCTTCATTCTTACTAGAAGAGTCATAAGTACAGCTCTGTTCCACATGAACATTTTGGTATTTCCTGAGAAAGAATTTGTCATTATCCCAGCCTCTGCTGTTTTGGGATGTTTGGGATGACGGTTTACTATTTTAATTTGAAAGTGCTGTATGTTAATACTGTCATCTCAGAAGAGGAATAATGCCATTGATTCTGATGGGGTACTATCCCACTCTATATGAGAATTACAGTATCTCACACAAAACAGTGTTAGATCTGAAAGTGGTTTTTAGGAGCTACATGTCACACTGTCATACATGTTCGTACGGCAGAATCAAGGTATTGAAACAAAACATTTATTTCTAGAATATAAGGGGAATAATGAAGATAAATGCTCATTTCCTCGTGGAATTGAATCCAGGCAACCCATGCTGAAACAACACTCTTTTTGAAGGATTCCTGTAAGTATTGCCTGCTATCTTAGAGGAGAGGTTAGGCAATGGCTGCCCTTTGCTATTCTGGGCCTAATACCCAACAGTTTAGACGAGATAGAGGAAATGGAAGATCTATGGGCAGTATCTCAGTATTCTGAAGAGAGGAAGATCTTATTGATATAGCAGCTACAAGGGAGAACAGAGAAATAAAATAACTAAAACAAATCAGTGGATAAGAAGCTTCCCTTTGTTCCAGAACAATTGCTCCTCACACTGAATAATTTATTCCCTGCTGCCTGTACTTATGTAAGTGGCAAGCTGTTGGGAGGTCGGTCCAGAAACACTTAGTTGCTCCACCAGCAGTCAACCAGGGCAAGTAACCCTGGTTCAAAATCAGCTTTGTATCTGCAATAACCAGCAAGTATCTGCACCATGTCCTAATCTCCAGTTTAGGTTCCAGTATAGTTTATTTGTTCAGGATCTGCTTTACGGAGATGTGTAAATATGGATTGAATTAGACCTTTTCTCCTGAGCAGCAGCCCACCTAAAAATCTGAAGCACTGTTCAATGCATCCAGTTGCTAGGCTGGTAATCTTTGCAGAAGAGAGACTTTGTTAACAACATAAACTGCACAGTGCTCCCCAGTGGCTTCTCCAGGACACAAATGGTCTGACCTGTTCCACCATCTGGGTCCCTTACTATGTCTGAAAACATGGAAAAGGTCCCATATTTTGAATATATAAGTTCTAAGATAACATCTTCAGGATGATGAAAGGAATCTGCAATGTGCTACTGGAGATATGATTTATCATAGAAAACTTTAAGCTGACCAGAACTCTGATAACCTACTAGAGAACTGTAAATAACCTAATCCAAATGTAATAGAGCAGTCTAAGGAAAAAAAGCATGCTTCCACAAGTGTATCCTAGCAAACTAACTTTTCAACTGTATATTCTAAACCTGCTATCTCTGTTAACAATGTGTACCATAGGCTGTCTGTAGACAGCTGGGGACATACCATGGGGATTGAACTCAGTGGAGTATGTGTATATATATATAAATATATGAATCAATGGCTTCAGGAGAAACTAGGGAGAAAATCCAAGATTGTCTCAGTACAGTTAGGCAAAGGATCGAGTAGGCTGAAACAAGGATAAGAAACCACTTTTAAGATTCAATGGTACCTAGTACCAGACAAAACCATTGACAGTATTTGCGTGAGTACTCAGATCCTAAAGGCTGCCATTGCACTGGATGAGAAGCAGAACCTCAAGTTTTGCAGTAACCAGATTTTGGACGAAAAGATGAGGACAGGGAGAGAGAAGGGGAAGAACTTGGAGGACACACCACAAGAATGGTGGCCCTGTAGGGAGTGAGGTTACCAGCTTCCCAGGGTAGCCTGAAGTTCAGAATAGAGGGGTAGAGTCAGAAGACTTCCAGCTTTAATAGGTGCAACATGTCTAATGGATCAAGGATGAGGAAGAGTGAGCCTGTGGAAATGCAGTCCATGTTCAAGCCTAGATAAGAACAGAATTTTACACTGGTTTTAGCTGCGTCATTTGTTTCTAGACTTGTAAGGAGAGAGACCTGCCTAACCTGAACCCTTCCTGAATATATCTCGCATGAGATAAACCATATAGCCTCACTCATAGCAGAGAGCAGGCTGATAACCTGCTGTGTGCCACCTGTCTAGAGGACATGAATTTGAGTAAAGTAGTGGGAGAAGGCACTGCCAAGGGACAGGTACCTCAGGATGCACTGAGGGACCACAGGCAAGGAAATGTTTTCTGCCAAGCCTCAAAGGGCTACGCTGAGACCTAGCACTGACCAGGATTCAGTTCTAGGAAGAACGTCCTCTGGCAGGTATGAATCAATGCACCTCCTCCAGCGTGCAGGATTGCGAGACGCTTTTCTGCTCAGTGACAGTCATAGGCTTTACTGCTATGAGGAAGCACAGCATAACTGAAAGAACTAACAGGCAGGCCTGAAACATGTTTGATTGGTGTTTTTCAGTTTACTGTACTGGGGGCATATCCTTTAAAATGGTAGCCATGCCAGAAAGTGAATGAAATTCTCTTGTTGTGTGCAGGCACATTAGTTTCTTTAAACTATATGTCAGGGCCCTGAGGGCACTAATAGGGCTTAATGGCTGTGACTAGCCTCACCTTGGGCCTCCCTACGCAACACCTGCCGGCCTCCAGCTCTGCCACAGCAGTGCCCCTGCCTGGCCACGGATCCTGCTTATCTGGACCCTGACCTGTGGGCTGATTTTCTGGCTTAACCTTGGCCCTGCCTCTTCACCACAATATTGCCTCGTGACCTGAGTGTGTTAAGCACATGCTGAACCTCAGTGAGACGTGGATCATTGGGCTGACTAGATGACCCCCCCTCCCCACCTCTGGTGTACCTGCTTGCTGGCAAGTACACAATGTCTTCTTCCCATGGACACAGTGCTGAGAAGGTGAAGTTGAAAGCCCAGAACATTCTTGAGAGCCGTTACATGACCTGTTACCAGAGTCTTTCCGGCTCGAAACGTTGTCGACCACACTCCGCTTCATCTTAGGGTATAAAACTAGCCCTGGGCTTTCCGAGTTTGAGCTAGGTTGTCCTCAGAAGCAGGGGAAGTCTGCAGGGGAAGAACTCAGTCTGCAGGGGAAGAACTCTCCCCTTGGGTCGGGACACCAGTTGAGAGCCCTCTCCCAAATTTGAGTGACTGCGCGTAGGGCGGGGATATTTTGCTGGCGAACGCACAGTGCAGTAGCTTAGTTCCTATACTGACATTTGAAATCTGTTGAATACTGTTGCTGGTTAATAAATTGTTTAATAGTTCTATAACAGAGTGGGCCCTTTTCATTCCGTGACAGTAAAATTGGCATAGTAGGCAGGATGTCGATAGAGAAATTACTATAGAAGCATAGATGTGGTCCCTCCATAAAGGGAGAGCACTGGGCTAGGAATAATTGGATGGACCCAGAAGGGGTCGTACAGAGAACAGAAGAATGTCATGGCAAATTTAAAGATGATAAGGGTAAGGGTGTTACCTGCACCATCCTAGGTGCATGTTTAATAAACGCTCAGGGGAATTATGGAGTGAGCGAGAAACTGAGAATGGATAATCAGAGTAAGGATTCAGAAATTCAGCACCTACAAACAGAGTTAGAAAGGGAAAGGAAGCGCAGCTAATTATTAGAACAGTGACTCGAGGCAATACTGATGCAGACCCCCCAGCCCCCTAATGCCTGAGAAATAAAAAATTTAATTATAACCACAGATCCGGAGGATTGGGATGGAGATATATGGGGAGGTTCCTCAGAAGATGGCTGAGAATTAGTGGAAGGAGAAGACAAGGGAGTCCAGGATTCAAAGCCAAGTCTTGATGTACCAGTCTCTGTTAAACCTTTAATAAAAACAGAGAGATTTGAAGGACCACAGGGAAGGAACCTCCGAACCACTATTCAGACTACTCCCTACTCAGGCTACTAATTAGAGGAGCTTCGCAAAAGTTTTCATGAAAACCTGGAGAGACAGAAATTGAATATCTGTGGTGAGTCTCTCTCTCAGGGGGTGACAGAATACTGTTAGATAATGGTGAAGCAGCAGGATTTTGGGGACCAGGCGTATTCCTAAATGAGGGACCTCCTGAGAACTGGTCTATCACGGCTCATGTAGCTTACTGGGCTAAAGGTATGTACCTGAAAGAAAGAGGTGAGCTGCTAGTGATTAAAGTGAAGAGACTGTCCAAACTATCAGAAGCTATACAGAAGGCAGCCTGCATCCAGGCCATGTATGAGCAGGGGCGCTATGACATCCCGATAATGGCCCCGGTGGACCCTGTCCACCTGAAACCACTCATTAGAGGCCTGCCTAACACTGCCAAGATCCATATGGATCACATTCACGAACACATTGTGCATGCCCAAGGGTATAATCCCCAGAACCCTAATGCAGCCCTGTTACCCATAGCCATGTGGGCTGATGCATTGCATGACATGGTAACCCATGGGAGGGAGATGGGATGGACTGACCCAGCAACACTGCCTGAGTCGATAGCAAAGGAAGGAGAATATGTCACATGTCAAAATGCAATAGTTAGCAGTGGCTCTGCAGAGATCTGGTGCCCCTCCCCCCCCCCCAGAATCTGCCGAAGCTAGGGACTCATCCATACGACCCAGGTTGTAACTATCTGTGATGATGAGCTTTAGTGCTGGGAGTACCCCGTGCCGTGTTGCACAGGCAGGCCACCGATAATATCAGGAAACTAGTTGAACTATTGGAGGCCAGACTGTCACATTCCTCGAGGGAATCCAGCAGGGAAGTAACTTCGTCCTCTGTCCCACCAATAGGCGAGACCCATAATCCATTTCTACCCTTGCAGAAGGAGTTATTGCAGCTAAAAAACTAGGAACTGTGGACTGGGGTTCGGGTCACCCATTTCACACTGTAAGCTTATGCCAATGGTCCACAAGTAAAGAACCTTACATAATAATCCCTGTAGGACCATATGAACTTAGTTTAGAATTCTTGATCGATACCGGGGCACAAATTAGTGTCCTCAATAGATGGCAGACGGAAATGTTAGGAATAAAACCGTTATGTAAATCCATAGTAATCAGTGGAGTAATTGGTGCCAGAGAAAAATGTCCCCTAGCTTGGATTCAACTATGATCACCCAGAGAAAAAAGGATGATGACTACAGAAGTAGTATTAAGTAACAATCCAGGAAACATTTTAGGATATGATGTGCTAAGAGGGTGAAGGTGGTATCTGCAGAATGGCAAAGTCTGGAACTTTGGGAAAAATGAGGACTAGACTTCAGCGATATGGGTTGTTAGAAGTGATGAATGATCTACCAGAATTCCATATAACAAATGTTCCTCAATATTCCCTGCCCATGGCTGCAAAAAAGGGAATTATGGAAGTAATCGTAGATTTAGAGAACTGAGGCATGATTAGTCAAGCACACTCTCCCTATAACTCTTCAGTGTGACCAGTACAGGAGCCTGATAGGACATGGAGATTAACTACAGATTACCGAAAGCTTAATCACAACACCGGGCCTTTAGTGGCTGTCATTCCCAGTATAACAGAAATTGTGGCAGTCATATAGTCAGTGGCACAACCCTTGTTTGGACCTGGCCATCATCTCCAGGCCTGCCTTGCTCTCCTTGCTTGAATAGAGTGGGAGTGGCCCCTGGCCAGCAAGGCCCCTGCCCTGCCTGCTGTGTTATCCCCTTCAACTCCCAGGTGCCTCTTCCTTAGGGAGCAGCTGGACCCTGCTGCTCCCTGACAGTGAGCTCAGGTGTTCTTGAGCCCTGAGCCAAGCACCAGGGAGTACCCTGACCCATGGTCATGCAGGGCCTTGCCCCTACGACTCATTCAGAGGGACTGGCCTTGCCCTGGGCTCTGATCTCTTGGGTCTCTTGGCCCTGATGCTCTACTCAACCCAAGGCTCCTAAGTGAGGCCTCCTCCAGGCCCATCCACCTGGCCTCCAGGGCTCATCAGGGGCAGCCGAAGCCCCCTTCCCCCTTGGGGCCAGCATCTAGCTGGAAAAATGGGCAGCTCAGATGAGGCCATGCCATCCAGCATGGCTGGTGACAGAGCTGTAGGACTTCACCTCCACAAACACTCTGCAGAGAGATGTTTTATGGGGAGGAGGAGCAGCCAGCTGGCCAACAGATGGCTTCACTAAAGCTTCAGAGAGGAGGAGGTCTTCAAATGATGATTTGAGGCAATTTGAGGAAAAGTGGAATGGCTTATTGGATTATGCTCCATCTACCCTTCTCTCCTCTTTTTCTTTCCTGTCTTCTGTTAAGGTTTTGATTTATCAGTTGCAATTCGATTTAGTGCTGTTCAGTCCATCTGTTCATTGGGGGAGCGCAGCTACAGAGCGTCCAGACATGCTCGTTCAGTTGTGCCCGGTTTCTGGGAGGACACTGAGCTGGTGCTCATGGGAGACCTCACAGTTTGAACCTGACCTTCAGTGGTGGAGTTTCACTGATTTAAAGCCTGCAAAAAATCCCCCACAAGATTTTCTAGGTCATTCTGAGACATAAGAACTTGACCTGCCAAAAACACGCACATCATTCTGGTCCGAATTTACCTAGCTTCAGCTCCCTACCCCCGGCTCTTGTCCTGCTGATCTCACTGAGATTACAGACCTCACCGCCCTTAGAATCTTTCTTCTCCTGTTGGCATTTTTGCAACCACAACCAAGCCATGTTCTCCCTTGCTCTTGGACAGGCTTATAGAGACTGAGCATGAGCCTGGTGACACTTTTCCCCAATCAGATTCCTCATCTGCATGCACTTTCCTCTTTAGCACCTAGGCCCATGACTTAGGGCCAGGGCCAGCCAAGGGGGTAGCGTGCCTGGCTGCACAGTGGCCTAGCTTCAAGGCGGGGGCTGTGGATGGGGCATCCACCCAGAACACACCATTAACTTACTCAGGGGCACGCAGGGCCTCATGGGCAAGCAAAGGGCTCAGAGCATGCACATCCCTCCTGTGCCAAAGAGGGGGTGACAAAATCAGATGTCTCACTTCCTGGGCAAATGCTCTGTCCTGGAGGCTGCTAGGCAGAGGGTGAATAATGGTGACACTGGCTTTGTTTTGAAGAGAAGGGACCTGGGGCTTTTGTGTTCTACTCTGAACTCAGTGCTGTCTGTGCTGAGTCTCACACTTCCCCCTCTGCCAGCATTCTCAGAAACAGCATAAATGTGCTGCAGGAAGCTGAGCCCAAACTCCAGAACACCATGCGCTCCTGTAATGCAGACAGCATACTCTTTACCTGGCCCTGGGGCATTCAAAAGCTTCACAGACAATCCAAGTAGTACGTCTGTGTATGGACTGTCTTGGAGGCAGAATCCCATGGCTTAACTGCAGCATAGATGTTGCAGAAGAGGGCACTGCTATTCTTACAAAAATTAGTAGACAAACACTCCATCTCCACATGTTAGTGGAGAGAAAAGCGTATCCTCAATAGCTCAGTTCACCCCAGGCCCTATGGCACAATGCAAAGCTTCTGATAACACAATCACCTTCCTGGAATAGTTCCTCTTGAAACCTCCTTGGCAGCGTAGGATGACAGCTGACAGATGCTGTGAGGAATGACAGCCTAGGGGATGCAGGAGCACCTGGACAATCTCTTGTGGCAATCCCCCGTGAGGCAGAGGAGGCCATCTGAGTGGCTTCTTGCCTGTGGCACAGTTGCTTTCATTCTGTGGATCTCTTCAGCCTTCATTCCTGGATTTGTTCCTATGGATGGGACACAGTGGAGGCTGCAGAGGGAGCATGTGGCCCACCACCTGTGGAAGTGCAGATACTCAGCTGAGAAGAGCACTCATCTGGTTGTGTGGGACTGAAACAGGCTGGGTGTAGCACTGGGAAATGTGGAAGCCCATTGTAATGTTGCTGTACAGACCCTGAAGGTCTTTGCGCTCATAAAGGTGGCACTCATGGCCAACCTGGAGCCTCAGGGCTGTGCCTGACTAGTCTGCTATGGTGCAAAAGGCAGCCATCTGCATTTCCAAAGCCGTCTGATGACTGCTGGCAGTTGTGTTGTTCTTGTGATAGCTGCGGCCTCTCACATGGAGAACAATAGGGAAAACGGCTCTAATGTGCCCCTATTTGTACTTTGTTGTGACTTCCCACCATGCAAACTGAATGACTGCCTTTCACAGATACTTTGCTTCCTTGCACCACATTGGATATCAAGCTTTAGTGCCTTCTCCTCGGACCTCTAGCTCTAGTTCTCTGACCCACTGCTCTCTCTCCAAGGTTTTGGTCCCTTGCAGATCACACCTTCCTAATATTTTTCTTATGCTCAAGCCACTGCCCGCCTCTCCGTCTCTCTCCTTCCTCTCCCTGACAATCCCCTGATCTCTTCCCTTCTGTGGTAGGATTTCCCTGTCACGACACTCAGAGTGCTGCAGGCCAGCCCTTCCCCCTGCTCACATTCTGGGTCTGCCAGGGCACACACGCACTGCAGCACTCTGGTCTCCCAGGTGTGCCTGTGCTTAGTTAAAGGAGGCTGTAGGTCTGTCAGAGGAGACACTGGTATGTGAGTGGGCACCTGAGCCCACTCTTCAGGTCCAGGGCCATCTATCCACAAGAGCAGGCTTCCAACCTGAGCAGAAGTCTAGTGGCTCTGAGCCCTCTGCAGCCTCCCACGGGGCTGACTAGCAGGAGATGCAAAGGGATCTCTGTTAAAAGGAGTATTACAGGCCTCACACAGGAGGCTCACCTGGTGGTGAGAAGGCCATGAGTTTCATGTTATGCACAAGAAACAGCAGAGATGAGCTTACCTGATCACAGGTTTCCTGTGCAATGCAGATTGCTGCCCCTGGGCACTCTTCGGTTCCCCTGCTTCTCCTCCATTGCATCGCACTCAGAAAAGAACAAAGCTTGCCAAGCCTCTTGCCAGTGGGAACCACTGGATGGGACATTGAAGGGACAGGGCGAGACCAGGGTCATCGTGACATCTCCTAGTTGTTGATGATGTGAATGAATTCTCTCCTACTTTGCAGTCAGGCAAAAGATTAATACCATACATGCCGATCTTCAGGAACAGAGATCCTGAAAAATGAATGCAGAGATCCTGCATGAAAGAGTTTGGGAGAGCATGGTGCCTCTCAGTCCAAAACAGGAAACCACTTAGGTTTCGGAAAGCATCCTCTGTTTGGTAGGGAGAATCCACGCCTAGAGAGGTCCTGTTTTCCTGTCCAATGTGTGGATGTCCAGCTAAGTTGAATACATCTCAAAATACCTCTGAAGTCCCTTGAGCAGCTGCTCTGAGAAAGCTGCATGGTTAAGAATCTAATGGGAGTGGTGAAGGTACCCAGTGATATTGTGAAATTAACAAACTGCATGATGGTGACCATAATACTTTCACTGCTGTGCTCTTTCAAAGGCTTAGATGGGAGCTCGCTAACAGCTACTTTTCCATGCTGGAATTCACCGGCTGCCAAGTGTAAGATCTTACACCATGTACCCTGACCCCCAAGAAGATGCCTTGATGAACTTTCCTGATTGATTCCCAAATGGTTCAACTCTGTTTACTTTAGTTGCTTCTTTCTGGCAGACAAATGGCTTTGAGCTGCGTGAAGGTGGCTTGCAGTCACTCTTTCTTTCCTGTGTTGCAACTGGCCAGGAGGTTCTGGGGTAGGAGGAGTGGAAGGCCTAAGCAGGAGGCCTGCAAGTAGTTCCATGACAATGACATGAAGGTTACGGGCTGTAAAATTTCCTTCCAGTTTGACAGACTACAAAGCTGATGTTCCAGCTCAAAGAAGCAGAGATGAGAATGAGGTTCTCATTGGGCCACAAACTCACAGTCTTTGGCAGCACACCACCTTCACACTTAAGCTGTGCTCAAGGGCGTCTCTCTCTCCTCATCTGTCTCATGGTTGCAGAACACAGGGGAAGGGAAATCCCATGGTACAGCCTGGCAGAAAGCGGGGCAGGATCTATTTTCAGCATGCCTGAATCCCCTCTCCTCCGGGGGAATATCACCACCCCTGTGACTTGCCCACATGGCACTGGTGTGGGCTGCTCTCATTCGACCTCCTCTCTTCTGGCTGTGCTGTGGTTTGCTTCTGGTGCCAGCGGAGTCCAGATCTGTGAAGATGGAAACAGGATTGGCAGAAGGTTGATGGCTGGAAGGATCCATTTTGCTCTTTATTTTGCTTCTGGGCACTGTTGCCTCTTTCAGCAGTTCCCTCCCTTCCGAAGGACAGCCCCCACTCTTGGCAGTGGCACAGGTGGACAGAGGAAATGGGAAAAAGAGTTTTCTGTGGCATAACTCACTGATAACTAGGGAGCTAAACCTGGAGTTTGGTCCACTATTTCAGATTACAGAGTTCTTTTTTGAAAGGAGCTGGAAGGGCCAATTTGTCTTCGCCACAGAAGTTTATATCATCTGCATGGGATATATTAACTTCATGGATTAAAATAAATCCAAAGTAGATGCTGTTTAGCCCAGAGCCTTTTACAGGATAGCTATCTGCGTGTCCATATGACTAAACACCGTATTTCTTTTAGATTTTTTGTATCTATGGAAGAAAATTTTCCAATACATTTTGCCTGTAAAACTGAATTAATATAACCACTATTTTCCAAAATAAACAACTGGAGGAAATAGTAATAACATAAAGTTTTTTACTGTTTTCTCCTGCACAGAAGCACTGAACTTCCCATATTGCCCTCGCAGGCTTTTTCCAACTATTTTCTCTCTATTCCCTTCTCATTTTCTAATTTCTCCAAATCTGGACCGAAGGATTAGGGCTTTTCCCTTTCAAAATTGCACTCTTTCCCTTTCAAAAATGCACGGTTTGTTGTGAAAAACATGCGCACAGATGCCTGTGACATGCTTACCATCTTTTAAGATCAACTATTATAAATTTATCAGGAGAAACTACCACTTTATAGTTTGTTTGTTGAAGGGAAAGGGAAGGTAGGCATTTGCTAAACAGAAGACATCCAAACCAAGTGTTATGCAGTGCTGACACAGCCAGACAATTCTAGTGGTCACAAGTGCTGAGTAGTGGATGCAAGATACCCTGTACTACTCTCCCTGGTATCAGGGATTGCATTCTGGAGTAGATATATTTAGCAATGTAGATGCAGTCTTAACAGTTAGATCTCCCTACCTACAAGCCTCTCACTTTCAGAGAACCAAGTAGGTTTGTGAGGCATAACTTCCCTTTAGAAACACACACAAGGGACCTCCCTTATATATCACTTGTTTCTGGGTCTGTTGATTCTGTTCTATATTATAGTTTCTACTGGTTTGCCCCTACTGATTTTCCTTGATTTCCTAATAAGCCCTTTTATTATGTGATTACATTAGTCACCTAGCAGTCCTCTGATATCTAGAAGGGTTATTAAGTAAGAATTTCTACATTGTGGTTAGAAGCTTACCGTTTCATCTTTGAGTTCCTCTAGAACTTTAGACATCTTCATTTAAAGACAAAGAAGGAGGGAAGTCTTTGCAACCAGACTGCTAATATGATGAGGAGGATGTGAAATTGCTTTCATAATGGGAAGAGGATTTAAGCCCAGAGGTGACAGAGGAATAGCTGCAAATGTAGGAGTTTTTCAAGAGAGACAGGGAACATGCTCAGCATCATGCAGATATGGTGGGATAGCACACACTGTTGGAACATGGTCATGGAAGTGTACAGACTGTTTAGGAAGGAGAGGCAGGGAAGATGAGAACAGGGATCTGTGTTCTGTGTTAAGGTACTCCTTGATCATGCAGAGCTCCACCATGAAACTGGAGGCATGCCTGCCAGATAGAGGAGGGAAATGAGGAATGGGGTCTGTTATGGACCACCTGACCAAAGCAAGGTAGTGGAGGAGGATTTCTACAAGAAATTCACTGAAATCTTCTCTCCCTTGGGGCAGATTTCAGCCATCCGGACATCTGTTGAGAGAGTAAAGCACTAGGCAATCAATATCAGAAGTTCTTGGACTGTGCTAATAACAATATCCTCATGTAAATGCTGGAGGGTCAATGAAAGGCAATGCTGAGTTCTGGGAGTAGGGATGAACTGGTGGTGAATATGATCCCAGAGTGTAGCTTGGGCTGCAGCAACCACATGATGATTGAGTTAAGGCTCCAGCAGAAAACTGAGAAGGTAAGTAGCAAAATTAGAACTTTGGTCTTCAGAAGACCAGAATTCATCATATTCAGGGAACTGCTAGTTAGAACACTCTTGGAAGCAGCCAGGAAAGAGAAGGTTGCTCAGGATAAATGCTGAGTGTTTAAAGAAAACTTAATGAGTCATCAGGAATAAACCGTCCTGTTCTGCAGGAAGACTGGGAATTACAGCTTAGCTAAGCAGGTAGCTTCTTGATGAACTAAAACACAAAAGTATACAAGAGGTGGAGACAAGGACTGGCAAAAAAAGAGGAGTGTAAAAAGATTACTTAGGTACTTAGGAACATCAAGAATAAAAATTCCGCAGATATGATGCCAAAAAGAAGTTCAGGGAAAATGTGGGTCTGTCGATGAACGTGGGAGACAACCTAGCAAGCGATGATACTGAAACAACTTAAATACACAGCACCTTTTCAGCATCAGTCTTCGCAGGCAAAGCCTGCTCCCGGACATCTGTATGTTCCAAAACAGTATGAGAAGGCAAGGGCTAACCAGCAGTGAGGATATCCTAGCCTACCACTTAGTGAAGTTGGAATTACTAAGAGAACTTGGATGTATTCATATCCTTGGGGCTGGATGGGATTCATCAAAGGATGCTGAAGGAGTTAGCCAATGTTATTGCAAGGCCTATGTTTATCATCTATGAAAAATTATGACACACAGGAAAGGTTCCTTATGATTGAAAGAAGACTAATATTATGGCCATCTTTAAAAAAAGAAAGAAAGATGAGCAGGGAAACAGTAGGCTGGTCAGCCTCACTTTAGTCCTTGGAAAGATCACCGAATACATCCTTCTGGCACCTGTCTCTAAGCATGTGAAGGATAAGAAGGTAACTGAGAACAACCAACATTGATTTCCCGCAGGAAAGCATGCTTGAGTGACCTGCTTGCTTTATATGATGAAGTAACTGGCCATACAGACAAGAGACAATGGTAGACATAGCATACCTTGACCAACAAAGCTTTTGACACTGAGTCTCACAGTGTTCTCATTTGGAAATGGAAGAAGTACGAGCTGGATGAACAGGCTGTTAGTTGGGCTGAAAATTGGCTAGAATATCAGGCTTAAAGAATTATGATCAATGTCTAGGCAACTGGCTGATGGCCAGTAATGACTGGACTACCTGAGGGGTGATAACACAGCCTACATTGTTTATCAGTGACTTGAATGACAACAGAAAGTATATTCTCATTAAATTTGTGGATAAGTTTGTTTTAGACAGAGCAGATGACATGACAAATGACAAAGTGATGTTGATAAACCTGAAGACCGTACCAACAGAAACCCTATGAAGTTTAAAAAGAAGGGCAAAGTTTGCACCCAAGGAAGAATAACATCATGTTATGTTAGACGAGAACTGACTTGCTGAGTAGTAGCCCTGCTGAAAAGAACTTGAGGGTTATGGTGGATGCCCAGATGAACAGGAGGAGTTAAGAATCTGCTCTCGATGTAAAGAAAACAGAATACTAGGCTATGTGAGGAAAAGTGTGATCAGAAGGTCACAGAAAGCTCTTATCCCTTTATTTGGTGCTTATGAGACTACTACTGAAACACTGCCTTGTTTGGCTCCCCCTAGCTCAAGAGGGATGGGGAGAAATGGAAGAAGGTCCAATGGAAGGTGACCAGGGTGGTCAGAGCCCACCCTGCTTGGAAATGGTTGACAATACAGTAAGAGGTAAGAGCCACAGATTGCTGCTTGGGGTTTTAAGCTAGACATTAGGAAAAAATTATTTACCAGGAAGGTAGTGCAGACCTACCCAAAGAGACTATGGGATCTCCAGCCCTGGTGGTTTCCAACAGTCAGCTAGACAAAGCCACAGCTTCTGCTAGTGGCAGATCTGCTTCAAACAGAAGGATGGATTAGAGACCTCCGGAGATGCCTTCCAGACTACATTTCTGTGTATCTGTGGCACAGGTTCTGCCAATTTGCTAGTTCTCATATTGTTTACTTATTCCATAACCTCTTTTACTGGCACTTTGGCTTGAGAGTCCTTCATAAAGAAAGATTCTAGCATGGAAACTTCCCAAGTTGTTCTCTTGTGACCAGAAATGAAAAAAAAAAAAAATCTGTTTTTTCTGCTATGATCTCATTTTCTCTAAGGGCTGCATTTGCATCCTGTTCACCTGTTGGATAAATAACTCTGGAAGATTTCTTGCTCTTGATGTGTTTAAAAAAGGATTGAATTAAGCTTGTATGCCTCTTGAAAATTGCACCATAATTCTGTTTTTATCTAACCTGTCAAAATTTAACATCCTTTCTATTTGCTTCATTTGAACACAAGTTCAGCTTTTTTAAGGAACTCTTTTTGCTTTAGTAGCCTTCTTTACCTTGATGTTTAGCCATACTAAATTGATTCTGCCCTTTCTCAGATCTTTTCTGATAATTAGCAATACCATTAAGCGGTCTTCAGTCTACTTGCAAATACTAGAACTTAACTGCTTGTCCTAGATTACTTATTGTCATTTGCTTTATAAGCACAACTGCATTGGAATTTTTGGGGTATTGTTAATTAGTGCTACATCTAATTATATTGCAACTATTGCGACACAGCCATTCTTAAATAGCTCTATTTTGAACCATGTCCACAGCTATGTTTTGCATCACGCAAGTCAAGAGTGTTTTTCCTTCCCTCTAATCCCTAACTATGGTTTCATGAAGCATTCACTGTCAGTGTCTACAAATATAGTTTTGGCACTACAACCCAATGTAACATTGGCCCATTCTATATAGAGTAATTGTCGTCTCCTATTGGTGTTGCGTTTACTCTTTAAATGCTCCAGCAGTCTGATTTTCCTCTTTTAATTGTAGTTAGTGTTGCTGCCCTGAGGGGATGGTTGATAAGAAATGAGAAGACACTTAGAGGGGGGGCCTGAAGGCAGGGAACTTGAGGGACCCTAATCATAAATTCCAGGAACACGGAGAAATGTTAACCCAGGCCTTCAGTGCTAGAGATGGCAAGAGCTGGGAGGAATTCAGCTTCACAGCTTCAACCTCTCTTGACCATAGTGTGATGTGAATCTGCTGTTCAGCCAAAAAGGAAGACAAGACCATTGTCATTGTGAAGTATATGTTCCCACTAAATGGACTCCTCATTTTTCTCCCAGGATCTGGCAGTGATAGCTGTAGATGTGGCAGTTGAACATACAATGAAGTCAGGCAGCCCTCTAGTCCTAGATGAAGAATTATTTTTTGAAGGTTGAGTGATCAAAGCAGACATTAAATGCCCTCCACATTATTATAAGTCCACTATACAGGAATTCAAAGTACCGCTCTAGTCCTGTGGTAATGGCTAGCTCTTTTCTCCTTCTTAGTCAGGGTGAAAAATGTTTAGATAAGCCTTCTGAGATATCCAGCTGTCCCAATACCAGAGCAGTGAGCTCTGCTTTTGGATTCCATTTGGGGCCCAGAAACCCAAAACATGGATCTAGCAGTACCAAAGCCCTCTTTGTACAGGACTCCTACAGCGCAGGGCATTGTCTGATGCTGGATGTTACACTGGATCACAGATACTGTTTTTCAGTCCTTGTACCTGTGTTATTCACTGAGATATTTTAATGACTGAAATGTCAATGACCAGGAGAAGAACGTGTTTAGATTTGAAAGATTTTAAGCAGTTTAAGTGATGATACCCTTTTCCTAAAACAGTTACTCTCCTGGACAATCAGCAACTCCTCCTTTCCCATACTGTCAGCATTGCACAAGACTGCCTAATGCTCTGGTAGAGGCAGAACTATGTTGTTAGGTTTTTATGGGACTGTTTGAATGTGTAAGTATGCAAGATATTTTTTGATGGGATGGCAGTGATGGACTGAGGATTTATCAGAATGCAGAGTATATGGAACTGTATGCTGATATATGTGCGATGGTGTCTAAAGGTATGGCTGGGTGGGGCTGTTCTGTGGAGCTGTATGTAAAGAAGGGCTATGGGTGCCTCTGGAACTTCTGGTTTGACAGAAGGGACTGGTTATATATGCCAATGATAATAACAGCATGCATATGTCAAATGCAGGCATAATGTATAAGAGACAGCAAACAGTGGGAAAGCAGAATTTCTTGGAGAATCATACTTTTAGGAAATATGCATACAAGTATGTACTGTGTATCCATGCACAAGAAAATATTTTAATTTGATACTTCAAAAGTCAGCTCAGGAATCCATTCAAGAACTCCTTTTCAGAACTAGAGTCTCCCTTTACTTGGACCGACTGCCTGGATTCAGGCTTCCAACTCACTGTATTTTGAACCTTCTCAGGTATCAAGCCTGTCCTATACAGAAACCTGGGCTTTAATGCATTTTGCCTTTTAGTTTTTAAGAAAATGCCACTGCAAAGAGGCACTTACTAACAACTATTGACAGGTTTTTAACATATTTTTGTTGTTGCTCTTAAAGCTTCAGTTCCTAAAGCATCATAGAAATGTTGTCATCCTCACTGTATGACTGGAAGAGTTGTGGTATAAACATACTAAGCAAACTGCTATGGGTTGCAAGTCACTGAGAAAGCCAGCAATAAAATCCATAAGTCCTGCATCCAAGTTCTCTAAGTGCCGTGAGTAGTCCACGTTCTCTCCTTAACACTCTTGACAAATTATTTATAGGAGATGTATTCACATAGTCAGTAAGATATAAAAATGTTCTAATTATAACTGTCAAATCAAATGACAATTATGCCCTTAGTTCAGTTTACCAGACAATGCTTTGCCAAAGAAGGTTTGCCAAAATGTTCTGACTTAAGAAAGGGGGAGCATCTGCAGCATCTGCAGACGAGACACTATAAAATCCTGCAGGGATAAGTCTGGCCTGTTCCACAGAAGATTTCAAGGTAAGCATAAGGGTTTTGTGAGTATGAAGAAAGGGGGCAATGCCATCGCATTTCACATTTCCCATTCCATTCCTCCTGCCTCTGGCAATCATTTCTATGGAGGTTTACACATGTAAAAAAAAGATTTTCAATATAATTTCAACACATGTCTGTGCGCCATCTCTGAATCTGTAATTTGTCTCTGAAATTCTGTGCAGGGATAAGAAACAACTGCCATTATTATTTTACAGGGTTGGCCAGTTTTCAGAATACAAGCCATTCTCTGGTATCTGAAAAGGTAAGATCCCAACTATTTCACTCCTAGAGTACATGCAGGAACTGTCTAAGGCAGAATTTTTAAATAACTGTATGAGCTGTTTTTATAAATCTTCTTTTATTTCTGACCATTGCTACTTAGGCTAGGTTATTGAAAATAGGGAAGAACTGAAAAATGAAGTCGCTGTTCATTCACAGCACAGAAGGTAGTATTCTTAACAAGGAAGTGCTTTTTTGAAAATTCATCAATCACAATTGAGGACCAGAACAAACAGTGATTTTCTCTGGCTGTAGATTTGTTTATGTGTAGAAATCAAAACTGATCAGAATTCGTCAAGGGAGGATGCCAAATTAGAGTCAATATTTAGAAGATGTGTTATTCACGGTTAAAATACCAAAGTGTTTTAGAAGGCTAAGTCTTACTCTCAAATGGACTTAGGTACATAGAAGTTAAAATAAAAATGGATTTAAGTCTTTGCTTTTGAGACCCGTTTGGAAGGGTAATTGGCAATTTCTTGGGTTTGCTCACAGACATAAATAGTGATGCATAACTTTTTCCTCAGCAGAGTCTTTGTTTTTGTGCCTTCAGCAAAGTGCAGACATGGCCTCTTCAGACTCTGAGATGGCCATCTTTGGGGAGGCGGCTCCTTACCTCCGAAAGTCAGAAAAGGAGAGAATCGAGGCCCAGAACAAACCCTTCGATGCCAAGTCATCGGTCTTTGTGGCTCATCCTAAGGAATCCTTTGTGAAAGGGACAATCCAGAGCAGGGAAGGAGGAAAGGTCACTGTCAAGACCGAAGCAGGAGAAGTGAGTAAAACACAAGGCTTCAGAGCAGCATTTAACTCCCGCTCTGAGCTCTTAGCTGACATGCATGGACGCCAACGAGGAGAGGTGCAATGCTAGACCTTGTACTAACGAACAAAGAAGGTCTAGTTGGAGATGTGAAGGTTGGAGGCAGCCTTGGCTGCAGCGACCATGAGATGGTGGAGTTCAGGATCCTGCGAGGAGGGAGCAGGGCAATGAGTAGGATTGCAACGCTGGACTTCAGGAGAGCTGACTTTGGCCTCTTGAGGGACCTACTTAGGGGAATCTCGTGGGGTAGAGCCCTAGAAGGAAGAGGGGTCCAAGAAAGCTGGTTAATATTCAAGCGTCACTTCCTCCAGGCTCAGGATCAGTGCATCCCTCTGAGGAAGAAGTCCAGCAAAGCGGGTAGGAGACCTGCATGGATGAGCAAGGAACTCCTGGCCAAACTCCAGCAGAAGAAGGAAGTGTACAGAATGTGGCAAAGGGGACAGGCCACTTGGGAGGAATACAGGGACGTTGTCAGAGCGTGCAGGGATGCGACAAGGAAGGCTAAGGCCCAGTTGGAATTAAATCTGGCAAGGGATGTCAAGGACAACAAGAAGGCCTTCTTCAAATACATCAATAGCAAAAGGAAGACTAGGGAAAACGTGGGCCCGCTGCTGAATGGGGCAGGTGCCCTGGTGACAAAAGATACAGAGAAGGCAGAGTTATTGAATGCCTTCTTTGCTTCCGTCTTCACTGCTAAGGCCAGTCCTGAGGAATTCCAGACCTTGGAGACAAGAGAGGAAGGCTGGAGAAAGGAAGACTCTCCCTTGGTGGAGGAGGATCAGGTTAGAGATCTTTTGTCCAAACTTGACATCCACAAATCCATGGGCCCCGATGGGATGCACCCACGAGTGCTGAGGGAGCTGGCGGATGTTATCGCTAGGCCACTCTCCATCATCTTTGAAAGGTCCTGGAGATCAGGAGAGGTGCCTGAGGACTGGAAGAAAGCCAATGTCATGCCAGTCTTCAAAAAGGGCAAGAAGGAGGAGCCAGGAAACTACAGGCCTGTCAGCCTCACCTCCATCCCTGGCAAGGTGATGGAGCAGCTCCTCCTGGAGGTCATCACTAAGCATGTGGAGGACAAGAAGGTGATCAGGAGTAGTCAGCATGGATTCACCAAAGGCAAATCATGCTTGACCAATCTGATAGCCTTCTTACGAAGGAATGACTGGCTGGGTAGATGAGGGCAGAGCAGTGGACGTTGTCTTTCTGGACTTCAGCAAGGCTTTGGACACTGTCTCCCATCACATCCTCCTAGGGAAGCTCAGGAAGTGAGGGTTGGATGAGTGGACGGTGAGGTGGATTGAGAACTGGCTGGATGGCCGAGCGCAGAGGGTTGTGGTGAATGGCGCAGAGTCAAGTTGGAGGCCTGTGGCTAGTGGTGTCCCCCAGGGGTCAGTCCTGGCTCCAGTCTTGTTCAATATATTCATCAATGACCTGGAGGAAGGGACAGAGTGCACCCTCAGCAAGTTTGCTGATGATACTAAACTGGGGGGAGAGGCTAACACACCAGAAGACTGTGCTGCCATTCAGAGGGACCTGGACAGGCTGGAGAGGTGGGCAGAGAGGAACCTCCTGAAGTTCAACAAAGGCAAGTGCAAGGTCCTGCACCTAGGGAGGAATAATCCCATGCACCAGTACAGGCTGGGGACTGACCTGTTGGAAAGTAGCTCTGCCGAGAAGGACCTGGGAGTGCTGGTGGACAACAAGTTAAACATGAGCCAGCAGTGTGCCCTTGTGGCCAAGAAGGCCAATGGGATCCTGGGGTGCATTAGGCAGAGTGTTGCCAGCAGGTGGAGGGAGGTGATCCTGCCCCTCTATTCAGCCCTGGTGAGGCCTCACCTGGAGTACTGTGTCCAGTTCTGGGCTCCCCAGTACAAGAGAGACATGGCACTCCTGGAGAGAGTCCAGCGGAGGGCTACCAAGATGATTAGAGGGCTGGAGCACCTCTCCTATGAAGAAAGACTGCAAGAGCTGGGCCTGTTCAGCCTGGAGAAGAGAAGATTGAGAGGGGATCTCATCAACCTGTATAAGTATCTGCAGGGGGAGTGTCAAGAGGATGAGGCCAGTCTCTTCTCCGTGGTGCCCAGCAACAGGACAAGAGGCAATGGGCAGAAACTGAACCACAGGCAGTTCCACCTGAACCTGAGAAAAAACTTCTTCACTGTGAGGGTGACAGAGCATTGGAACAGGTTGCCCAGAGAGGTGGTGGAGTCTCCTTCCCTGGAGATATTCAAAAGCCGTCTGGATGTGATCCTGGGCAATATGCTCTAGAGGACCCTGCTTGAGCAGGGAGGTTGGACTAGATGATCTCCAGAGGTCCCTTCCAACCTAAACGATTCTGTGATTCTGTGATTCTGTGACCTCTCTCTTCCTTGGCAGACTCTGACCGTGAAGGAAGATCAAGTCTTCTCCATGAACCCTCCTAAGTATGACAAAATTGAGGACATGGCCATGATGACCCACCTCCATGAACCCGCTGTGCTGTATAACCTCAAAGAGCGTTATGCAGCCTGGATGATCTACGTAAGTACCAGCAGCAGTCCTCCTGCAGCTAGCTAGGAAGAACTGCTATGAGTGGAAGCCAACTTGCTGTCTCCCTTCCTCACAGACCTACTCGGGTCTCTTCTGTGTCACTGTCAACCCCTACAAGTGGCTGCCGGTGTACAACCCAGAGGTGGTGTTGGCCTACCGAGGCAAAAAGCGCCAGGAGGCTCCTCCCCACATCTTCTCCATCTCTGACAACGCTTATCAGTTCATGCTAACTGGTGAGGAACCTTAAAGAAATCACAAAGTCTTCCAGAAAATATAATGTTTGTTTTATAAAACACTGAGCGTGTTCAGAGATGTAAACCTCATCATGAACCTTACTTTATTTTAGCAGTTATCATTGCTGCTATTCTGAAAGAGACATAGCTCTGTTCTAAATATTTTTAAAAGTTTAGCTGATAGCATATAGCCAAGGGCACTGAAAAGGTTATGGTTAAGAATAATTAATGGGATAAATTTTGTCGATGAAGCAAAAGTTCCCCCCCCACACACACATTATTTAGGTCTGAGCACTAGTCAAATTGTCACACAAAATATTGTTTTAACTTTGAAAAATATAATTCAGTTCTCTAAAAAGTGTTCTGTAGCTTAAGTTATTGGTGCCTTGGCTTCATGATGACTTAGATTACAAGAAGCAAATGCTCTGATTTCAAGTGGTCTTCTGATATTTGCAACTTCTTTGTAAAGAACAAAAGCAGAATCTCAGAGAGTTGCACCACCACGAAATCATGATAAATGTTTGCATTTCTAATTAGCTGTTAGTTAATACTCTTGTATTACGGATTTATTTCTTCTCAAGTATAAAAGTTAGTAAACTAGAAGAGATTAGGATTCTGTACCAGAAACTGCAATATGGAGAAGGAAACCAGTGATCTGATGTCCACACATCTGCAGCAGTTTCGTGAATGCATAGGGATCTAACTGAACATCACACAGCGATAATGTTGTCTCTATTTGAAAAAAAAAAAAAAAGGCCTCAAAAATGTAGGGAAATACATCATGTAAACGCTTTTTTCTCCTTCTCCATTTTTTCTCTCTGCCACTGAAGCAGGCTTATGAATTAGGAGTAGGAACTTAGCATTTCATTTTCAAAGTTTTCTCCATTCTTCCTGCTCTTAGTCAGAACCTTTAAAAACGGACTTGCAAAGACAGAACTACACCCAAAATGAAGTAAACTGAATCAAGAAAACAACCAAAACAGAAAATCCTGAAATAATTAATATTTTTAGTTGCCCTGGAAAGAATTCATTCTTTTGCATTCATTGGTGAGACAGAAAAAGGAGGAGAATAAGAGGCTTGTTCAAATATTTCCAGCATTGGTGAAACATCTAGATTCCCAGGAACCAGAAGCTAACCAGAAAAGAACACTTATTTCAAAAGTTGGGGTGGAGGGGGAAATCATAATTCTTTTGACCCACACAGTTTTACACACTGTCAGAAACCAATCTTAATTACTCTGTTCCATGCATTTACTTAATAAGAGAGAAGCAGACTGCTTGATGGAAAAAAAGAAAAATCTGAAAAGCTATTCTGAAGTGATGCCTCCGTTGATCCAGCTGATATTACTGCTAGGAACATCAAAAGTACCTACTGCAGGGGCTTTCCCAGGGCTTTTCACTGCCTTCTGTCCCTGCACATTCTGGAAGCCTCTGTTCATATTTCTCTCACAGTGTTTGAGTTTTTTTTTCTTTTTTATTCATGAGCGCTACATCTTGTCCCTTTGTTTCTGTCTCTTTCACAGATCGTGAGAATCAGTCAATCCTGATCACGTACGTACATTCCCTGATCGGGTTCCTGATGGGTTGCTCTGTGCCACGGAACCTGCTGCCTGACCATACGTTCTCTGCTTCTCTCTCTGGCTTCACAGCGGAGAATCCGGTGCAGGGAAGACTGTGAACACAAAGCGTGTCATCCAGTACTTTGCAACAATTGCAGCTAGTGGGGAGAAGAAGAAGGAGGAGCAGTCAGGCAAAATGCAGGTGAGGCAGAAGAGAGAGACTGAACCCTTGGCCTGCAATTGCCACATGGATTAAACACTGTAACTTAACAATACTTATCGTGTCGTAGGGCACCCTTGAGGACCAAATCATCAGTGCCAACCCCCTGCTGGAGGCCTTTGGAAATGCCAAGACTGTGAGGAATGACAACTCCTCACGCTTTGTAAGTCGTTGCTTTGGACAAAATCTCTCCCTCTCTTTACAAGCGTAATGATGGGCCTCGTGCTAGTCTCACCGAAGGAGACGGCAAAGGAATGCAGCTAGGCTGAAATGCTTCTTTCTTCCCTGAACAGGGCAAATTCATCAGAATCCACTTTGGGGCCACAGGGAAACTGGCTTCTGCTGACATTGAAACATGTAAGAGACCGTCCTTGACTCAGCACGTTCCTTTCCGTCTTCCTGTTCTGTGCACTGTCTTGTGCCTAACTCCTTCTCTCTTCCTTGCCAGATCTGCTGGAGAAGTCCAGAGTCACTTTCCAGCTCAAGGCAGAAAGAAGCTACCACATATTTTATCAGGTCACCTCCAACAAGAAGCCAGAGCTAATTGGTAGGAAGGATCCCTAACTCTTTTTGGAGGAAGAGAGCTGAGCAAGAATTAGCTACCTTACACAGATAAAGAAATTTAACCCAAAAACATCCATTCTTTTTTCAGAAATGCTCCTCATTACCACCAACCCATATGACTACCCTTTTGTGAGTCAAGGTGAGATCACTGTTCCCAGCATTGATGACAAAGAGGAGCTGATGGCTACAGATGTAAGTAATATACAAAACAGGTCATCTGGTGGATAGGTGACCTACCTACATACATGTATACATTTTACTTTACTGTTTCTGTTGCAGAGTGCCATTGATATCCTGGGCTTCACTGCTGATGAGAAGACCGCCATTTACAAGCTGACGGGGGCTGTCATGCACTATGGGAACTTGAAGTTCAAGCAGAAACAACGAGAGGAGCAGGCAGAGCCAGATGGCACGGAAGGTATTAATAAACTCAATAATTGGCGTTTCTGTAAGTTACTCAGTGTGTGAAAGACACAGTGTTAGTCACCAAAATGTGAAAAAGCTTCTTCACTGTGAGGGTGACAGAGCATTGGAACAGGTTGCCCAGAGAGGTGGTGGAGTCTCCTTCGCTGGAGATATTCAAAAGCCGTCTGGATGTGATCCTGGGCAATATGCTCTAGGTGACCCTGCTTGAACAGGGAGGTTGGACTAGATGATCTCCAGAGGTCCCTTCCAACCTAAACGATTCTGTGATTCTGTGATTCTGTGAAAATTTGGTCTTAGGTGGACTTTAGGATCCCAAGGAATACAGTAATTCAGGATACAGGTTAACAAATTTCAATAAACAGCTTGCTGAGCACTTTAGATTCTTAGAGAATACTCGAGGATCAAAACTTGTGTGTCCATAAATTCCTCCTTTTTCTTTCTATTCCAATCTTTAGTTGCTGACAAGGCTGCCTACCTGATGGGTCTGAACTCAGCCGACATGCTCAAGGCCCTGTGCTTCCCCCGAGTCAAGGTTGGAAATGAATATGTGACCAAAGGTCAAACTGTGCAACAAGTAAGAAATGTGGTAACCTAAAACTATGCTTTGAATTAACATCCCAGGGGCTTCACTCTGTTTGGTAACTCCAGACCTCTCCCTGTGTTTTAGGTGCACAATGCTGTAGGTGCTCTTGCAAAGGCTGTCTATGAGAGGATGTTCTTGTGGATGGTTGTTCGCATCAACCAACAGCTGGATACCAAACAACCCAGACAGTACTTCATTGGTGTCCTGGACATTGCTGGCTTTGAGATCTTTGATGTAAGTAACAAAGACTTAGTAGCAGTTATTTGGAAGTGACAACTGGCTGTTATGACAATTCTGAGATATTTTTAATAAAGAATTAATATTATCTCATAATTATTTGCAGCTATTAGACTTCTTAAAACCCTGAATTAAAGAACAAACCTTTCAAAGGACTTGCTTTGCAGCAATAGACTCATTTTGTGGATGTGCCACTCAAAAGCACAGAATGGCCCAAGTGGAAGAGTTACTTGGTTTAAATGATCAAGGACAAGACATTATAAAATCATATATATCATGATAGGCCAAACATGCTGTAATATCTTTTTTCCCCATAATTTGGTTTTAGAAAATGTAGGAAATACACTTTATTTTCACATTTATTTCAGAGAGAAGAGATTCCTTGTGAACAATGAATTTGATGCATTTTTGTGTTTCATTATGTAGATATAAAGTACACTGAAGAAATGCAGACTTGAAATGCAGAGAAGCCAAGATAATTTGAGTTCCTTATTTTTAAAGGAAAAAGAGTTGTAGCCATTGCTGCATCTTGCAAATGTGGGTCTTTCTCATTTTTGTTTCACAGTTCAACAGCTTTGAACAGCTCTGCATCAACTTCACCAATGAGAAACTGCAACAGTTTTTCAACCACCACATGTTTGTGCTGGAGCAGGAGGAATACAAGAAAGAGGGAATTGAGTGGACATTCATTGACTTTGGGATGGACCTGGCTGCCTGTATTGAGCTTATTGAGAAGGTATCCATTACATTAGGTGTGCAGGAATTCTAGAATTCTATAATTACTTGGCCTCATTTTCTCAAAGGACTTTTCCATGTTTGTGCCCACACATTCAGCTTCTGCTATTCAAAATACCTTGCCCTGTAGTTTATTTTATCTGTGAAGGGAGATATAAGAAGGTTTCACACAGCTTCATGACAACAGCTCTGTACTGATCTCTTTTAAAGTGCCAAAAGGTTGTTAAACTCCAAATAACAGTATTATTTCAAAACAGGTAGAATCAGTCTCCAATTTAGAGTCTCTTTCTCACCTTCCAGCTCTAGCAGACTTAGGCTTATATAGCAAAACAGCTATAGCTTTGTAAAATAAATAGACAAGAGATATGCATAACTGCCAGCTAACAGTCACATATCCTTTTATTGCATCAATGAGAAGGCAACCACATTGCACATGGGATGCAATATTCAGTGGCTGGAAGGATGGTAAGAAATTAGAACCACGGAATCGCGGAAGCTTAAAAGCACCTCTGGAGATTGTCTAGGCCAACCTCCTTCCTCAAAGCAGGGTCAGCTAGAGCAGGTTGCTCAGGACAGTGTCCAGTTGGGATGTGAATATCTTCAGTGACGGACTCTCAACAGACCCTGTGGGCAACCTGTTCCAATGTTTAACCACTTTCCCAGTAAAAACTTAGGGTTTTTTATGTTTGAAAGGAATTTCCTGTATTTTAAGACATGCCCATTGACTTTCCTCCTGTCACTGGATATCACTGAGAAGAGTCGGACTCCTCCTTCTTTACTCTTACCCATCAAATATTTATACACATTGATAAGATCCCCCTGAGGCTTCAGTTCTTGAGGCTAAATAATTGCAGCTCTCTCAGCCTCTCCTCATCTGACAAGATGTTCCTGTCCTTTAGTGGCTCTTCAATGGGCTCATTCCAGAAGGTCCATGTCCCTCTTGTACAGGTGAGCCCAGAACTGGATACAGCATTCCAGATGTGGCCTCATCATTGCTGAGTAGAGGGGAAGGATCACCTCCCTCTACCTGCAGGCAACATCCTTCCTAAAGCAGTCCAGGATGTGTAGGCCTTCTTTACCATAAAGGTGCATTGCTGTCTTATGTTCAACTTGTGATAAGACATCTCTGTGTTCTGTGAGGCCCTTTGGATAAGAAGATTTTGCCTGTGTTTATTATAAAGAAGGTTAATGACACAAACTAAATGATTTTCCATTAATAATCTTTTCTGATGTGTATCTCAGCATGTCTTCTTCCACTCTGCATAAGTGATGGTCATATTCTCCTGAAAGCTTATTTGCAGTTTGTCGCTCTTGTTCATTTCTTCCAGCCCATGGGCATCTTCTCCATCCTGGAAGAGGAGTGCATGTTCCCCAAGGCAACTGACACCTCTTTCAAGAACAAGCTCTATGACCAGCATCTGGGCAAGTCCAGCAACTTCCAGAAACCCAAGCCTACCAAAGGAAAGACTGAAGCTCATTTCTCCCTCATACACTATGCTGGCACAGTGGACTACAACATCACTGGCTGGCTTGAGAAGAACAAGGACCCCCTGAATGAAACCGTCATTGGGTTGTACCAGAAATCATCACTGAAAACACTGGCCCTGCTGTTTGCCAACTATGGTGGAGCAGAAGCAGGTCAATTTTATGCAGCCCATGTTTTACAAAAGAGAATCATTACAGGCAAAAGCAAAAATTTAAAACCTGTTTAATATGTTTCCAATTTTGCAGAGGCTAGTGCTGGTGCTGGCAAGAAAGGTGGAAAGAAGAAGGGTTCTTCTTTCCAGACTGTCTCAGCTCTTTTCCGGGTATAGTATCTCTTCCTAAGATAAGGAGTAAGCAGACCATTTAAAATGGCTAAAAATGCAGACCATTAAAAATGGCTAAAATGTAATGGCTTAAAATTTTTTTTTTTTACTTACTTGTGCAAAAAGGCCCCAAATTTCTTGGGTCATATTTTGATAGGGAATAAATCCATTGGAACTTATGTAAGCTCCATTCCATTGAACGCACAACCTATCCCTTTGTCCACTTCTCCCAGAACAATGTCATATAGAAAATACTTAAAATACTCCTAAAAGACACAAATTCCCTCCTGATGCTTAGCTGCATTTCAGAGCCTTATATTGCCCTATAACAGGGTGGTTCCTACCACTGATCTGGAGGATGAGCTGTTTGCTCCATGAATTTTTCTGTTTTTTTTTTTCCATGACTCAGAGACCAATCTCATATGGTTGAAACGCCCCCACATCTTGGGATATAGATTTTTAAGATGTCAGATACCTGACAGTTCCTTCTCAAAACCAGGTCTTGTTGCCTGGCTGTTATTTACACTTCCTCCACATGAATTATCTAATCTCCCCGAGGGTATTTTATTACCATATATATCTTTTGCTTGGGGCTCCCTTCTTGATATAGACTAATTCCTCCTACTGGGTTGCTGTCATATGATCCTCGATCACCTGAACCAGCCCCTAGCCAGTGCTCTGAAACAGAACATGGGCGTGTGTATTTATGCCCCAGGAAAAATAACCATAGGTGTAACAGCCTTTCCCATGCAAGTGGGAAATTATTGTCAACATGTATCATTCAAAAAGAACGCAATAAGCCTAGGTTTAATGTCATAAGACTTTCAGGGGTAATGTTATAGGAGAAATGTTATTTCTTTTATTTAAGTTGCATTTTTGTTATATTTTCAAACTTTCTTCCACTACTCCACTGATCTGGGCATGATGTGGGATCTACTGACTGCTTAATTTAGGTACTCTGAGATCTCCTCTGGAGGCATGCGCATCTCACCATTAATTATAGGGACTAATTACTTGTAAATAATTTTAACAGGGACTATTATAATCCAAGGCTGGGATTCATCTCATCTTACTTTAGATAGCCAAAATCTAGAAACACAAACTAGACATATAAGACTCAGCTGGTCATTTGTGCTCCTTTTTCTTTCAGTGGGGAGAAATAGGAAAGGCACTACATTAGAGTGATCCATATGACCTGCATTAGGTGTCTACCTTAGTATGCTTCAAATTGCCTCCCAGAGGTACCTATTTAAATCTCCCTGGCTACCTCTTGTGGAAGAATGATCTCATTTCTAATGAACATGTTCAACTAGAGTAAGACTCCTCAGTCTAATTCTAAGCAAAATATAGTGGAATATCATAAAAGTGTATGTTGAGAGTACAATATTTCCCACTGATTAAACAGGAGAACTTTATACTTTAATTTAATAATAATAATGTTCTGTGGAAGGTAGGAAAAATGGGTGTAGGTGGCTCCGGTTCAGATCATTGTTGTCTGGTTCCTCATTATCTCATTACAGAGGGCTTGATGCTTACAGTGGAAATTACATTTGCTAATATAGCCTTCTGTTAATGACTCTCCCAGGAGAATTTAAACAAGCTGATGACGAATCTGCGAAGCACTCACCCCCATTTTGTGCGCTGCATCATCCCAAATGAAACAAAAACACCTGGTAAGAGACTCAGATACAGAAAGTCTTCAATATGGTGCAGCTCTTCCCCTCTGTACTACAGAATATAGTATTCATGTGTGCTCTCAACTGTTAGGTGCCATGGAACATGAACTGGTGCTGCACCAGCTGCGGTGCAACGGTGTGCTGGAAGGGATCAGAATTTGCAGGAAAGGATTTCCCAACAGAGTCCTGTATGCAGATTTTAAACAGAGGTCAGACTGCTCCCCTTACTGACTCATTTTGGCCATGTTGAGTACCTTGTGGAATTTAAGCACGTTCATCTATGGTAACTAAATCCATTTGTAAAGTTTAGATTTAGTAGCGGTGTAATGTTCTCAAAAGTTCTTAGACCCTTTCTTGCAGTGTATCAGCCAATTGGTTTCAACAACAGACCTCTTTATATTCTGTTTTCTCCCCCAGATACAAAGTATTAAATGCAAGTGCTATTCCAGAAGGACAGTTCATTGACAGCAAGAAGGCTTGCGAGAAACTTCTGGGATCAATTGATATAGACCACACTCAATATAAATTTGGTCACACCAAGGTAAAACAGAACTGTTTCATTCAAGTACTCTGTGTTTTTGGTTTGTAGAGCTTGAGAACAATGCTCAAATTCTCATGGCAGAGTGTGAAATTATCAAATAGTATATTTAAAACAAATAAAAAATAGTATTTTTTGACTCAATACTTAATTAAAACTGCGAAATTCATTGCCATAGGATCATAGGATGATCCTATTTCAGGGTTCCTAATTTAAGACAAAGTTGTAGAATAAAAGAACTAAAGGCTAATAAAATAAAGACATAAGGTCTGGCTCATATAGTTCCTAAACTGAAAGTTACTGCAAGCTTGGCGATATCACTACATGCTTTCTTTGGACTTTTGCTCTTTTTCTTAACTTCCCATATTATCTGTTTTGAGGACAGGATACTGGGCTACACTGAATGATGATTTTTATATTCTTGTCTAAGGTGTTCTTCAAAGCTGGATTGGTAGGTCTCCTGGAGGAGATGAGAGATGAGAAGCTGGCACAGCTCATCACTCGCACGCAGGCCAGGTGCAGGGGCTTCCTGATGAGGGTAGAGTACCAGAAAATGGTTGAGAGGAGGTACACTTTTCTTCAAATTAGGCTTACTGTACTTGGCTTACTAGGTCATCACAGTTTAAATATTTAATATTCTTTTGAATTACCTTTCAGAGAGTCCATCTTCTGCATCCAGTACAACATTCGTGCATTCATGAATGTCAAGCATTGGCCTTGGATGAAACTGTTCTTCAAGATCAAGCCCTTGCTGAGGAGTGCAGAATCAGAGAAGGAGATGGCCAATATGAAACAAGAGTTTGAGAAAACGAAGGAAGAGCTTGCAAAGTCTGAGGCCAAAAGGAAGGAGCTGGAGGAGAAAATGGTGAAGCTGGTGCAGGAGAAAAATGACCTTCAGCTCCAAGTGCAGGCTGTGAGTGCTACCAGTGTGCCTGATCTGAACTGAATTTTGATGATAAGGTTTATATGTACAACTACATTTTCAGAAGACACGTAGAAACTATGATTGTGATTCAATTCTATAGTATTTCATTAAGTAGTGCTCTTAAAAATTTAATTAGTTGCAATGAGGATTGTCAGGAGATTGTGAACAAGGCATCACTGGATCATCTTTACACCATGAGTGAGACTTTTCTAGGATGATTCTCGAGAGTTCTGTCATTTACCTTCAGTAAAACTGCATCAGACAAAACAAGAAACTCTTTACTTTCAGGTAGCATAATTTTTGTTCTTCTAGGCTAGGTTTTCATACCTCTCCAATACCTATATGTCCATTCTTATACACACATGATCAGGAATCCTTAGGAAAAGATACGATGGCATATCTTTATTTTCTTTATTCTCAACTAAACATGACAATTTGCTTCTTTCCAGCGTAGGTGGCATCCTAGCTGCTAGGGACAGTACTGTGTTATGATTTTGAACATAAACCTAATTGAGAGGAAACAGAATTTAATTTTCTCACTCACCATCCTAAAACACTCAGAGAGATGAACTGGAATCATTGCATGATATTAGGTGGTATATGTATGGCATTGTAAGCTGTGATTTCTAAATTAAATCATTCACAGAATTGACTGTATCCAAAAAATAATACTATGCAATACATGTGACATGTAGGTAAGATAAGTGGTCCCCTTATTAAAACATCTTGAACCGTAAAAAGATTTAAAAAAATCTGTTCACTGCTAAAATTATCATTTCTCTGTCACAGTATATCTGCTAGACTGAAAAGTGAGATAAAACACTGTAGTGTTTGTCCGTTGGGCTCTAACAAACACTACAGTATGTCTGCTGCAAGAAGTCTAAAATCAGATTTTGAAAATGGCTCAATTTGTAAAAGTTCCTATTCTTCTTAGCTGATGAGAGTCTAATTAAGAAAAGCTGAAGCTGCTGGATGCTGAGTATTTTTTGAGAAATGGTGATGAGAACTGAAATCATAATTGCTCTCAAAAACAGTAGGGTGAACAAACAGAAACACAGGACTGATGTCAGCATAACTGTGACTTTGCTGTTTATATGTAGCTTGGCATATAGTTATCATTCAGCATATTATAAGTGTTTGAAAATATGGAAGATCTCCTATGATTAACCAAAAATGTATATGCTTTGTTGTAATATTGATCTTGATGAGATAAGTATGGAATCTAAACCTTACACATGTATATAAATACTTAGGCCTTCATACAGATTAAACAAATTTTGTCTGGTGTTAGATTTAAATATTACCCATTTCAAAAACCACTCCAGACAATTCAAAGTCAATTTTACTTTACATTACTTTACATTGCAAAATTGCTATCCAGGATTCTAAAGATAAAGCTAAGAATTTCAACATCCTGCAGAAGATATATCCAGAAACATTATATTTTCCCAACAGGAAGCTGATGCTCTAGCTGATGCTGAGGAAAGATGTGACCAACTCATCAAAACCAAAATCCAGCTGGAAGCCAAAGTTAAGGAGGTGACAGAAAGGGCGGAGGACGAGGAGGAAATCAATGCGGAGCTGACAGCCAAGAAGAGGAAACTGGAGGACGAATGTTCAGAGCTGAAGAAAGATATCGATGACCTGGAGTTAACGCTGGCTAAGGTTGAGAAGGAAAAGCATGCCACCGAAAACAAGGTAGAATGCACGAGATGTCACTCTCACGCCAGAAAAGAACTCAGTGTTGTTAACGCTGTACAGTTTTAAACAATATTTTTTATCTACACTTGCTGCCTTCTCACAGGTGAAAAACCTCACTGAGGAGATGGCAGCCCTGGATGAAACCATCGTAAAGCTGACAAAAGAGAAGAAAGCCCTCCAAGAGGCCCACCAGCAGACACTGGATGACCTGCAGGCAGAAGAGGACAAAGTCAATACGCTGACCAAAGCTAAAACCAAGCTGGAGCAGCAAGTGGATGATGTAAGCACACACACATCCAGTAAAAACAGTTATGGAGTTAGGCCTGGCTGGCAGAGCATTCACGGCCTTGTTCTGTTTAGCTCGAAGGGTCCCTGGAGCAAGAGAAGAAACTGCGCATGGACCTTGAGCGAGCCAAGAGGAAACTCGAGGGAGACCTGAAGCTGGCCCATGACACCATAATGGACTTGGAAAACGACAAGCAGCAGCTGGATGAGAAACTGAAGAAGTAAGTGTGGTTGTGGGGCACCTTTGCACTGTGCAGGTGCACATATGCTTTCCGTTGGGCTCTAACAAACAAAGTTTTGCTTTGTGCAAAGGAAAGACTTTGAAATCAGCCAGATCCAGAGCAAGATCGAGGATGAACAAGTTCTTGGCATGCAATCGCAGAAGAAGATCAAGGAGCTGCAGGCAAGTCTTTGTTCCAACCCTTCTCTCACAGGCCTCGACAGAGGCCAGGTAGGAGCAGGGCATGGGTGTGAACGGTGCCTAATGTTCCCCAGGCCCGTATTGAGGAACTGGAGGAGGAAATCGAGGCCGAGCGGACCTCTCGGGCCAAAGCAGAGAAGCATCGGGCTGACCTCTCCAGGGAGCTAGAGGAGATCAGTGAGCGCCTGGAAGAAGCAGGGGGGGCCACGGCAGCTCAGATCGAGATGAACAAGAAGCGTGAGGCAGAATTTCAGAAGATGCGCCGGGACCTTGAAGAGGCCACTCTGCAGCATGAAGCCACAGCCGCCGCCTTGCGGAAGAAGCATGCGGACAGCACAGCTGAGCTTGGGGAGCAGATAGACAGCCTTCAGCGTGTCAAGCAGAAGCTGGAGAAGGAGAAGAGTGAGCTGAAGATGGAGATTGACGACTTGGCCAGTAACATGGAGTCTGTCTCCAAAGCCAAGGTACAGACATATTTATTGATAGCAATTTGAAAACAATGGAACATTTATGTTTAATCTTATCTTATTTAAATATGATCAGGTTATAATATAACTGTCTTTCTCCAAATCTATTATACAGAACTGTATTTGTATGCACCTTATCCCATGGAGAAATACATAGACTGCATCTTCTGGCCACATTTTCCTGCTGTAAAAATAAGGAAGATTCCAGAAATTAATCCTCCTTTCTTATGTCTATTTGATACCTAGGCAAATCTGGAGAAGATGTGCCGCACTCTGGAAGATCAGCTGAGTGAATTTAAAACAAAGGAAGAGCAGAATCAGCGCATGATCAGTGATCTAAGTGCTCAAAGAGCTCGTCTACAGACAGAATCTGGTGAGGCATCTCCGTCTCCAGTTTGGAAATAGGAGAACCTCCTAAATAGTGTTATTAGTTTACGAATGGCTATTAAAATATTTTCTGACTATAAATTTTCCCAGGTGAATATGCACGTCAGGTGGAAGAAAAAGATGCTTTGATTTCTCAGCTTTCTAGAGGAAAACAGGCTTTTACTCAACAGATTGAGGAACTGAAGCGGCAACTAGAGGAAGAGATAAAGGTGAAGATATTTACTACTACATATGAGATGCGTATTTTACGTTGCATTGTTTCTGGTTTCAAGAGCTGGAAAGGTAATTTAATTTAAAAGATTTTAATTAAAAAAACATAACCACATTAGGCCACCCAATCCAGGCCCTGCTAGTGTAAAACTCCTCCCAACTTTCTGCAGCATATCAGAGAACACCTTCCCTTGTTTCAGCTTTAAATTTTTCATACAGTGGCTTATTCACTACTTCCTTGGGATAATATTCCCGTGTATAAATGCCAGGGTGTATCTACTCCTTGTTCCAATTCTTGCCTCCCCAGGCCAAGAATGCCCTGGCCCACGCCTTGCAGTCTGCACGCCATGACTGTGACTTGCTCCGGGAACAATATGAAGAGGAGCAGGAAGCCAAGGGTGAGCTGCAGCGCGCCCTGTCCAAGGCTAACAGTGAAGTGGCTCAGTGGAGAACCAAATATGAGACGGACGCCATTCAGCGCACGGAGGAACTGGAGGAGGCCAAGTATGTGGTAGTGGGGTGCAAAGAAGCCAGAGGAGACTGCGAGTGCAAAAGGGACTTTGAACTATAGGCGGTGTGGTTTGGGAAAGGCAAAGGCAAATATGCTCATCAGGCTAAGAATGGCAGAAATGAGGCCCCGCACTGTGGAGTGCAGGGAAGCCAAATACATGGGAAGGTGAAGAAGGCTGGCAGACACTAATAAGGGAAATTTGAAAAGACCATTGAGACAGTGACAGAAAGAAGCCAAGACTAGGTAGGGGAGGGGTGATAGGTAGAGGACAGTGTGTGGTATGGAGGGTGTGGTTATGAAAAGCCCAAGGCAAATAGGCCATAGGACAAAGAATGCAAGAGAGAGGCAATGTACGGGATGTGCAGAGGGGTTGCTAGGGCCTGGGGAAAGGAAAAGGGAGCAAAAAGACATGCTGGGGCAGGCTCTACACTGTGTGTGCATGGGATCAAATACCGCAAAGTGGCTACGCATGCCATTGTGGAAAGCACCCTGGCTGCACAAAAGCTGCTTCCCTTTGCTTCCTCACTGGGAGCTGTATTTACCATCTCCCAGGAAGAAGCTGGCACAGCGTCTGCAGGAAGCGGAGGAACACGTTGAGGCCGTGAACGCCAAATGCGCTTCCCTGGAAAAGACAAAGCAGCGGCTGCAGAATGAAGTGGAGGACCTGATGATCGACGTGGAAAGAGCAAACGCTGCTTGCGCAGCTCTGGACAAGAAGCAGAAGAACTTTGACAAGGTAACCTGGGCTTCCGCCCTGTGGTCTGGGGACGGGGCATCCCCTCATGACTGCCACGTCCATACTCAGGCCCTGTTGCTCTTCAGATCCTGGCAGAGTGGAAGCAGAAGTATGAGGAAACGCAGGCTGAGCTGGAAGCCTCCCAGAAGGAGTCGCGCTCCCTCAGCACGGAGCTGTTTAAGATGAAGAATGCCTATGAGGAGTCCTTGGACCACCTGGAAACGCTGAAGCGTGAGAACAAGAACTTGCAGCGTAAGTCCCGGGCGCTCTGCTCCTGACTGGGCTTTCCCACAAGCCTGTCTGTCCACCACCCCACATGGGTCCCTGCCCGCAGTGCTGCGAGGGTGCGAGTCACCGTGGGGCGGCAGGGCCTTTCCCCTCCTGCTCAATGCCTGACCCTGCCATTTGTCTCTGTCCCTACAGAGGAGATTGCTGACCTCACGGAGCAGATTGCAGAGGGAGGAAAGGCCATTCATGAGCTGGAGAAAGTGAAGAAGCAGGTTGAGCAGGAGAAATCTGAAATCCAGGCTGCTCTGGAGGAAGCTGAGGTACACGGCCGTAATCACTGGTTTCCAGTCCGGAAATCCTGAGAGACAGTGTGAAAAATAATAGCTTGAGGTTGTAAGGCATATGGTATTGCTTTCTCCCTGTTAAGTTTGAAGCTGCAGCCTCAGTTTCCACATAATAGAGAAAAAAATAGCCCTGATTTGTGGCATAAGAGGTTGTTTCAGAAAGATCAACATTAGGAAATACACTTTTATTAATAGTGTGCTTTTTGTTCTTTTTCAGGCCTCCCTGGAACATGAAGAAGGGAAGATCCTGCGCCTCCAGCTGGAGCTGAACCAGGTGAAGTCTGAGATTGACCGCAAGATAGCAGAAAAAGATGAGGAAATCGACCAGCTGAAGAGAAACCACCTCAGAATTGTGGAGTCCATGCAGAGCACCTTGGATGCAGAGATCAGGAGCAGGAATGAAGCCCTGAGGCTGAAGAAGAAGATGGAGGGAGACCTGAATGAAATGGAGATCCAGCTGAGCCACGCCAACCGCGTGGCGGCAGAGGCCCAAAAGAACCTGAGAAACACACAGGCAGTGCTCAAGGTCCGTTAAGCAGAGATAGAAACAAGTGAATGGCTTAGCTCATTTCTTCAGTGCCAAGAATACTATGCCTGCTGATAATTTCTGCTGCCTCATTTACAGGATACCCAGATACACTTGGACGACGCTCTCAGGACGCAGGAGGACCTGAAGGAGCAGGTGGCCATGGTGGAGCGCAGAGCAAACCTGCTGCAGGCTGAAATTGAGGAGCTACGGGCAGCCCTGGAGCAGACGGAGCGGTCGAGGAAGGTGGCGGAGCAGGAGCTGCTGGATGCAACGGAACGTGTGCAGCTCCTTCATACCCAGGTAAGGGCTTGGTGTGGAAACCAGTTGTGCAGACACTTAACGCAGCAGAGGGCTGCTTATGTGTCAGAGGATAGGTCATGACAATCGTCTAGGGTGGCCTCTATACCACTGTCCACAGGGAAGGCATGCTCACAGCCCACTGCTTGATTTGCCACTGATGTTTTGTCAACAACCATTTAAAAAAGAATTCCAGCTTCTGAATAGGAAATCGGAAAAGAAAAGACTCGGTTCTGACTGTAGGTTGGGTATTTCAGGCCTAGGAATTCAAACCATGCAATTTCTGTTTGCACAGAACACCAGCTTGATCAACACCAAGAAGAAGCTGGAAACGGACATTTCCCAAATTCAGAGTGAAATGGAGGAGACGATCCAGGAAGCCCGCAATGCTGAAGAGAAGGCCAAGAAGGCCATCACAGATGTGAGCTGGGGGCCTCCTTTCATTGCTGGTGGTGGATGGATTCTGCCCCAACATGTCCCCTGTCCCAAACCGGCTCTGCTCCTTCACTCTCCAGGCAGCCATGATGGCAGAAGAGCTGAAGAAGGAGCAGGACACCAGCGCCCACCTGGAGAGGATGAAGAAGAACCTGGACCAGACGGTGAAGGACCTGCAGCACCGCCTGGATGAGGCTGAGCAGCTGGCGCTGAAAGGAGGCAAGAAGCAAATCCAGAAGCTGGAGGCCAGGGTGCGTATAGGGCAGGTATTTGTGCATCAGGGAGCACGTTCCATGGGGCACCACCGGGCAGGCTGCAAGGATGGGCTTCTCATTGCAGGTGCGGGAGCTGGAAGGGGAGGTGGATGCCGAGCAGAAGCGCAGCGCTGAAGCCGTGAAGGGTGTGCGCAAATACGAGAGGAGGGTGAAGGAGCTGACCTACCAGGTAAGGCAGGAGGTCTCTTTGTGCTGACACAACCTTCTCCCAAGAAGCCAAAACGTTTTAATGTGATTCCCATGGGGAAATGTTATTTTTGTTGTGGGGAAACCAATGCACTCTCTTTCCTGCTTACAAACTGCTCTAGTCTGAGGAAGACCGGAAGAATATTCTCAGGCTGCAGGACCTGGTGGACAAGCTGCAAATGAAAGTGAAATCCTACAAGAGACAGTCTGAAGAGGCTGTAAGTGTTGCCCAGAGTGGTGGCAAGAGTCACTTTCCAAGGGGGGGTAGCATGCTCATTGAGGAGATGATTATGAGAAACGTGGGAACTGCCATTGGTCCACAAGGGACGGCTTTAGCGTCTTTGACAGGCTGATAAATCACCCTGGTGCTTGGGTACCAAACAAGACAGAGAAAAAGAGAGCAAAGGCAAGACCAAGTGCAGATAAAAATTTTTAGGTATACAAGATCTGTGTAGTTTGCAAGAAGCAGTCCTTAGTTAATAATACAACAAGTACAACACATCTATTAGTTTTTAAAAGAACTTTCATCAAAAATTTCATCAAAAAGTCTTGAATTTCATCAAAAAATCATGAATTTCACATAGGTATCTCTAGGAAAGATTCCTGGGCACTCCCAAGACACACTGTGCAGCACTGCGTTTAGATTTGTGTGTGGAGACCTTGCCTTCTTCTGGGCATTGTGCAGTCAGGGATGAACTGAGGGAAGTCCTACAGCCTCTGGTGTTAGGAATCTCTGAGCGTGGCATCTTTGCTGCAGAGTCCAGTACAGACAAGGGTTGCTGCACTCTGCTGAGGGGACAATTTGTGAGATCTCACGGACTCGCCATCTCTTACAAATTCCTAACCTTGCCTCAGGGACTTAGAAGGCCCGAGGGACTTACCTGATAACTAGTTACACGTTTAGTAGCCAGACTAACAAATCTTCTTTTCAGTTAAAGCACCACCCGGACTATTTCCGTCTCAGCTTCCAGAGAGCAGAAGGGTGATAAAAATTGCAGGGTTAATCCCGTTCTGTGTTCAGACCCTGTTTGGCTTGGTCTAGAAGGGAATCTTCTAAACAAGGGAGACTGAGGAGGTCTGTGTGAAGCTTATGGGAAAGCAGTGGTGTGTAGGGGATGGAGGGTCTAAGGCTTCCCCTTCCTCCACCCAGGGAACAGCCCCTCAAGTCCCATCGGCAGGAGGACTGGAAACCCCTGCCCTGGGCTCTTCACCACCACCTCCCTCTCCCCCTACAGGAGGAGCTGTCCAATGTCAACCTCTCCAAATTCCGCAAGATCCAGCACGAGCTGGAAGAAGCCGAGGAGCGGGCTGACATTGCAGAGTCGCAGGTCAACAAGCTCCGAGCCAAGAGCCGGGAGTTTCACAGGAAGATAGAAGAGGAAGAGTGAGGATGTCATGGGGCAGCAAAGTGATGAGGGTCGTGCACAAAATGTGAAACCCCCCCCGTCACTTCCTTCTGTAACTAGTCTTTGTAACAGCCCCTGTGCCTAGAGAATAAAGACCATAGATTCCTTTGCATACACACCCTGAGCAGTGGCTTCTTTTCTTTCTCCCTGGTTCCCTCATTAAGCTTTGGATATTGCTGAATGGTTAACTTTAACTCTGACCATCAGCTACCAGCATTGCTGCATAAGTTTTCACTGCCCAGTCAGCTAAAACCACAGGTGACCGCATACTTTTCCTGGCTGGGGGAAGGAAGGAACTAATACAAACTCTAGATGGAGGAACTGCAAACTTACAAGCTAGCAATTCATGTAGAGACAGTCCAACCTGTGCTCCCTTCTGTCTCCAACAGCTCCTTGCACTGCTCTTGCCCTCACAGACTCATCGTGTTTTTCCAGTTGTGTTTTAGCACAGTATACATGCCTCACGAGGGGCAAGAGTGAGCAATTCCTTTTCTTTTTCCTGTCCCCTCTCTTGTTTGTGATCTTGGCAATCACAAATCCTAAACACAGTCTCTGAGAAAGTTATCACCTGCTGCGGTGTTTTGCATTGTGAAGAACAGACAGTTCTGTAGGAGAGCCAATTTTCAGCAGGCGCAGCACTGTGTTATGACACTTCCATAGCGCCTCTGAATTGTGCAGTCTTTCCTACCCTAGATTCCCTCAGCTGCTGCCACCACCTGCTCATACTTCCTCTGCAGTGTGAAAAATGCCGAGCCCTGCATGGGGCCACATGCTGGAAGGACTCCCCTTTGTGGCCCATTTCCCATACACTGCGTAGCACCAGCACACCTCCTCAACACATCACCTCAAAGGTCACCTTTGTCACCTCCCACTCAACAGGCTGTTTGTGGCCTTGCTTCAGGCAAGAGGAAAGAAGAAATCTAACGGGCATATTCCTCCTTTTTTATAAGATACCTGTACCTTCCTTTTGGCCTATGTACAGGCTAACCTGACACTATTGTTTTGTTGGGGGGAGGGGGAAAAAGGAAGGGGATAATGGCAATTACTTTTTCCTGAATTCAGACCCCGCTCAGAACAGAAAAGGCACAGTGGGCTCTATGGCTGCCAATTCTCATATTAGCTGTCTCAGCTGGAGTATTCTGACGCGTTACGCCTTGTCTCTAGTTTAAGTGAAAGACACACAGGCAACGTCAAGGTACGTTGAACCGAAGACATGCACACAGACGTGTCCAAGCTGATGTTTTCATAACACCAACGGCTCTGCGCTTCCAGCAGCTTCTGTCCCTTATTTTCAGGAAGACCACACAACCTTGGAGGATTTTCTCAGAAATCACAAAGACCGCAAGGCTGAGCGTGGAGTGAACCAGACACAGGTTAGCAGTACCTGAGGACTACTAAGTTAATTTTGGGACGCTTTAAACAATAGAAACTTGCACAATTGCATCCCCTCTTGCAGCACTGCCCCTGTCCAAAGTGTTCACTGCCAGTCACCCCCCTCACTCTGACTCCAGAATGAAGGAGCTCCTGGCGAGGACCAATGCAGAGTGAACCAGAAACATGTTAGCAGCAACCTGAGGAGTGAAGCAGCAGCTGGCACTAAAGGGAAGCAAGAAGCAGATTCAGGAGCAGAGGCCAGAGTACATGTTGCTGTTGGAAGCTTGTGACAGCCTACAGCTTTCCACCTCTGCCTACTCTACAAGTGGTGGTATTCAAAGGTAGAGATGGGTCCTCCACTGAGCACTGCACCTAGCAGGGCAGCAGGGATGGGAGTGGGGACAGTGTTGTGGGCAGAAGGGATGCAGGCTGTGCAGACCATGACTGGGCCCAAGCCTGAGGCAGGCAGTCTCTGAAAGCTTTTGAGCTTGATTTGCTTGCAATGTTTTCAGTGGAGAGCTTGCCAGCGGAGCTCCTGGGGGGGTCACTGGAAACTGATGAGGAGTGACAGTGATCTCTTGGTCTAAGCACGTAGAAGCCACAGTAAGGGCATGGACTTTGCTTCCAAAGGGGTGCTCACACTGTTGGGAAGTTCCAGCCAACTGCTCTGAGGCTGTATGCTTAAGACAGAATTATCCAAAGGGGTCTCACCTTACCTGGCTCCCAGGTGCAGCCTCCCCAACGCCCCAGCACTTGCAGAGAAGTCCAGCCTGCTTGCAGTGTCAGTGGCGAGGATGGGCAAGGAGAAACCCAAGCCACTGTCATTGTGGCCTGGAAGAGAGCAATGGGAGATGGTTCTTTAGGGGAAGACCTCAGGTTTCCACCACAAGGACCTTAAGAAAGCCACCTGCCACCTCGCAGAGGTGCCAGCCTAGCCCTCTAGCAAAGTCAATTGTTTTGTCTTCTAGCCTCTTGCGTGTTTCACTGCTGCTAAGTTACATGGCCTCTGGTATCTCTCAAGCTCCCGTAGATCTGGTGGAAAATAAAATAGGCAGCAGCCTACCCTAAGCTCAGGGGCTGGTGCACGCCCTCGGGGAGGGCTTGCTATAAGCCCAGCTGGGCAGTGTTTGTGGGACTGTGGCCTGGCCTTGTGTCCCTGGCAAATTCACAGCTCCCTCCTGGCCCCCAGATCCTGGGCTGTGAGATCCCAGCAAATCACCTGGCAGCCTCCTCTAGCCCAAGCTTGGGAGGAATGCGCCCCTCCTGACAACCTGGGGTACAACAGCCGATCGAGCGGGACTTCACAAGTAAAGAGTCTGTCCCCAGAAGGGGAGACAAGGCAGTGGGGGCTGCCGCGAAGGCCTGGAGGTTGCCCCTGCCAGGAGGATCACTCAAACACTCGTCTCCTTTCATCCTCAGTGTCAAGAGTTAAACATAGCCACCTCTTGCAAGACTCCTGAGCTGGGTCATGCCTGTTTCTGTAGATGATATGCTTCCACTAATAGCTCTCGAAGACATTCCTCAGCGGGTAGGTTGCCTTCTATATCTCACCGCAATGTGTTGCCATGTCAGGGTAGGACAACTGCGTTGTGCCCTAAGATGGCAGATGCTATTCTTATCTCAGAAAGATTTGCTCAGGCACAGCTCCTTTCTCAGCCGAAATGTTAAAAATCAGCAGTAGGCCTGAGCGTGCAAGAGCTCAACACTTGCAAGAGCATAAATCAAGAGTGGCCCCTTTAAAGTCAGTGGAGTGACACTGTGCGAACCCAGCACAGTGCTCTCCGGGGATGTGGCACGGTCAACAGGAACACAGCAGCTGCTCAGGTACTTCCAGTGGTCAGCTGGGGATCAATTCGGGGTGAGTGGCAGCGTCACTTTTCTTGGACACCAGCAAATTAAAGGAAGGCCCTGTGGCCCTGGCTGCATATCATTTTACATCCCCCGCTCCATGCATCCCACTCTGGGCGAGAAAGAAGACAGAACTGGGGGTTGCTCCAAGCTTCCTCCAGCCTTGCTTGACAAGAGGGCCAGCAGGGCTGCAGAAAGCCATGTCCCTTTGCTCAGGCTGTGTCTTCCCAGCGCTCACTCAGGAAGGGTTATAGGGGTGTACACCAGAGATCCCTCCAGGACAACTGGTAGTATCAGGGCTACAGGACCACCTCTGGCCAAGCCAGTGGCTACCACATGGTGCTTCATCAAGATCCAGCTCTGTCCGCAGCCTGGCCCCACCAGCCCTTTATACAGCTCAGTGAACCAGGTATCACTGCATGGTAACACAGACCACAGGCAATCAAGCAGAGGAGACCCAAAGCCCGGAGACATCAGCTGAGAGGGTGGCTGTGGCTACCCCCTTGCCACTTGGACTGTTGCTCTGAAGGCCCAGGTACTCATCAGCTTCTTCCTCAGTGGAAGGCTCTGGGCTCCTGCAGTCGCCTGTCAGTCACAGGGAGCTCAGCCAGGCAGCACCTAACCCTCCTCACCACCCAAGGCACAAATTGCCAGCAGGTGGCAGCATGGAGCCACACAGGTGGACCCGCCTCCAGGCAGCTTGTCTGCTGCAGACCAGCAACTGGGTCTTGCTTAGAACTGGACGCGTTTGAACCTGGTAAAAGTCCTGGCCCAGATGTTAGCACCAAATCCAACCCAATGGTTCAACCAACTTCATGGGATCACTGGAACAGAACGGAGACAAGTGGAGTGGGCCAAAGAAAGTCTGGAAGTGGGATGGTCATTTGATGCTGGGAGAAAAGGCCTTGAGATAACAGAAGCAGCCACTGGTCACTGTGCAGGGCCTCGTTTATACTGGGCTCTCTGCTGAGAAAGGACAGCCTCATAGTTGCTCTGAAGCACATGACTACCTGAAGGGCAAGACAAGGGATCCATAGCCCTGCCATCTCCCACCGCGCACCTGCTAGACCAGCCTAAGGAGAGCAACCATAGCACCTCTTTTGATAGCTCTGCTCCAGCTGGACCTGAGGAGTGCAGGTACCAGGAGAGGCCCAGGGGTCTGAGGCATCCCCAGGCATGCTAGGATGATGATGAGATCTAGCCCCTGCAGATTATAAACTCTTAGACTCTTAGGCTGGCAAGAGCTACAGAGAAAGCCTTTTGCAGGGTGAAGTGTAAGGAGTGATTCACAGAGTCTGCCTTTAGGCTGGCTCCCTGATTAAAACACACTGATTATTGCAACAATCACGTCAATGAATAGGATGTGAAAACAGTAGGTCCTGTAGCACTGTGAACCCAGGCAAAGCTCATCTAGACCTCCACTGCTCACACACAAAAGCAGAGCAAGGCTGCAGTGGAAAGAAGTGGTTTGACGTGGAAATACATTAGATGCACCCCTGGAGTATACCTGCTACATGAATCAAAGTGTGGGATGGTGCATAGATTTGCTTCCAGAGCTTCTCCACTGCTGTTGTGCAGTAAGCTGGCCGTGACTGCGGAAGGCGAGGGCTTCAGAAGGCCAGGAAGAGCAGACACTTTCCTCATTTAGGTGGGTTGTGCATCTTGCCCTTGGCTCTGCACACACCCCCTCTCCAAGCAGGAGTCTGGGTGCCCCTGGCTCAGAATGCTACAATTCCTTCATGATACAGCTACTGAGATGGAAACAAGCTGCCCTAACATGAGCCTGCGAGGGACCTTTGCCTCCAGGGGCAGGAGGGTCTGGGATAAAAATCCACAAATGTTACTAAAGAGCACCTGGGCTCTTTATATAAAACACAAAGCAGTGGTGATCAGTGCTACGCTAAGGACCCACACACTATCACTGCCACATGAGGTGCCATTTTCACTACATAACGGCTATCATGATTACCTGCTGCAATTACCTAGGGTGACCATTACCCTGCAGACTTTGCGAAGGGCCTCAGTCCTGAGAGCTTGTGCGAGAGGACTGTCCACGTACTTTGGCGGGACCAAGGGGATCAGAATTAAAAGGAGCTTTGGAAAATTGGAGAAATGGTCTCAAACTTTGAGAAGGAAATTTAATGAAGAGGAACAAAGCACTTTTGGGAAGATGAAATTAAACAGAGAAATGCTTGGGGAACGGCAGTTGAGGCCAGGAGAAAAGGAAGAGGGGACTGCAACAGATCAGAAATTAGTATTATGTCATAGCTACAAAAAAGGAATATTTTGGTGTTTTTGAACATCTGCTCCTTGGAATTTTTTTGGTCTGGATTGATGTTTGCATGTTATTATTGCAAGCCTAAAAATCTTCTTTAGTAGAAAATAATTCACATTTCATTGCATTAGATTGGTAATTATGTGAATAAGAAAAGCACACACTATACTTTTGAGAATATATTTTGAACAAAATTAAACATATATATGTACATATATATATACAACAAATTATAAATATCTGAAATATATGATCTGTCTCACTTGAGAATTATGATAGGATTTTAAGGTGTCATCATTCTTACAGGATATTTTACCATTTTTTTAGGATCCTTTAAACTTCAAATGCAAGTGCTGAAATTTTACGTGTAACTATGTCTGTCAAGGTGTGCTGTTTCTAAAAGGATTTTTAGAAAGATTACTCTAGTTCTACATATCATCCTATGCTTGATTAGCAATGCTGGGCAATGAGGATCCCATCGATATATTATTAGGAGTTAGATGGAACATGAATAAGAAAGAAAAAATGTATTGTTCTTAACTGTGATTTTGTGCTATGCATGGAGGTAAGAGGTTAATTACACTCATACACTATGTTTAGAGTCAGGCTGCCTGTCGCCTGATAAGTGCTAGTGCAAATGTCCTGAGAAAATCATCAGTTCCTAATGGCCATAAAGAAAGATATCAGAGAAAGTTTAAAGTAGATGTAGCTGATATTCTTAAATAGAGCTTCTGTCCTATATGGACTGCAGGGCATCTCCTGAGCACAAAAGCACCATTCCAGTAATAGCAGTGCAAATGGTTGAAAACATTTCCCTTCAAATACTCTTTGTCAGTAAAGCCAAACTGAGCTGCTAAGTTCTTCAGATACTGATGAATCTGTCTGCTCAAACCCCAGGAACAATGCCACCTCCACAAATGGAGTGAGCTCCCAAACACTGAGTCTTGCTGTTAAGGTTTCATGCCAGTGCCCTTCCTCCTGGGGAGCAGGCACCACCACCCCACACACACACCAGCAGCCCTCCTGAAGTCAGGACAGTACTGTTGGCAGAAAATATGATTCAGCACACATGAAGGCTTTGGAACTGGGGAACGAAGATGCCATGCTTAGCAAGTGTGTGAGAAAGAGACTAGTGCGGATGCATGAGATGGGTCTGCTCTGAGACCCAATGAGGCATCCTGCTCCAGGAAGATACTGACTTACTGAAGGAACTTCTCAGGGAGCCGAAGAGACTGATTTGGAAGGAAAGCAACATACAGCTGTGTTGCTTGACAAAACAACGACTGAGTGAAGTTGGCACTGCACCCAGAGCTACAGAGGATATGGAATACCTTTTCCCAAACCACAGTTCTTGCTGAGATCTCAATGTACTCTTTTCTCCTAAGCTAAACTCAGACCTTCCCAAGTACTTTGGAACAAACCACACGGAGAGAAAAATGTGTCCCTGCTAGCCTTTAGCATGGTGAGTAGGGAATCTCCTCAGGACAGGGGAGGTACATGCTGTTTGACCTCCCCTAACTTATACTCTCCCACATAAGGCACAAGCACCCTGAAACTCTGGCTGCTGCCTATTTGGTGGCATGTCTCCATCATCTCCATCTGGCATGCCCCCACCACTGGGGCTGTTCTACTGTGTGCAACTGACTTGTTTTTCAGGAGATCAGGAGCTTAAACCCTTCCATCTGCACTGCAGTTGAGGTTATTTTAGCCTATTTTTTCTTCAACAACAACACAGTTTGTACTCCACTGAGAGGTATTATGCTGTAGGTTAGTCTCCAAAGTGAAAGTAAGTTTTGAGAATTCTCTTTTTAAATGTAAATATTTGATATAGAAAGTATCAGTAAAAATATCTTACATTGCATCAATACTGCACTTGAAAATGGCTTTTGTACTTTAAGTGGTTTTAATGTTCAAAAGCCATTGTTTTTTTATGAAGAAGGCATGTTAAAATTTTGGATATAATTGCAACATCCGCTTATAGCAACAGTAAGCTAGTCATAAAAATCTAAATAACTCTATCGCCATAGTGCATCTGTCTGCTTCTCTCCCATCTGAGAATTCAGCAGCAAAACAAACCAATTAGTCTGTTTCTTTTTGCAAGTATCTGGTAATTCTAATTTATATTGGTATCCTCATTTCTTTTCCTTTCATATCATTCTCCAACTCCTTTTGCTTTTTCCTTGGAAGCCTTTTGGAGCCTGTCCAACCCGCTCACCTGCTCTGTAACTGAAGCTGTTCAGCTGCTTTGGCATGTGATCGAAAGGGCATTCTGAATGTCACCTTGTCGGTCACGGCCCACTGCTGACGTATCTTTTACTGATATTTGCTGTGGAGATGGGAGGAATTTGAGTAACCGTAGAAATCTGATGCATGCTCAAGAGCTGTTCCTCTTCAAATCTCATTTCTATGTGTTAAGGATCTCTCTAATCTCTAGCTGATTTTGCCCTCCCTCTTTCTTTTCCTTCTAAAGCTTATGTTACTTCTACTCTGTGGGCAGCTACTTTGATTCATCAGAGAAAAGCAGACACATTCCTGCTTTTAAAATCTAAACCATCTAAACTATTACCATCCAAATTTTTGACATAGAGGTTACTCCTCTTTTGCCTGTTGTATGGTCAAATAACAACTGTATTGAGCATTTCAGAAACTGAAGTCCACACAGAGGAACAGGATTAGGATATAGCAAGGCGACCACAGTCCATTCATAGATAGCCTGAGATACCTGATTCTTGGAGGCAACAGACTCAAAGGTTAGCTCACTTAGCTGCAGGAATGCATTTGCCTTTGCCATAGCCAAACCAGTAACTGGCCCAAGCTGCCTTCCAGACAATCAGATTAGTTGAAGTCTTTCATTTGTTAGGTTCATCATTCAGTTTTCCCTAGAAATCATTCCCAGCTCTTTTCCTGCATTGTTCTTTCTAGCACTGCTCATCTGGAATGATTTAAATCCCTGAAAGACAACTTTTACTCAGATAAGCCACAAAAAAATACCCAGACTGGGCAAGCTATGCTGGGAATAGAAAATGCACTCATCATATTCAATGTAATTTGACATAACACCCACCCATTAGGAGAATAAAGAGAGTTTTTTATGTGGAAAGTGTTCTTACCATCTCTAGGGTCCAGTGCACAGCCACATCTTAGTAGAAGTGTAATGAAGAGAAGCTTTGCACCAAGGAATTACAGTTCTGGCATTTCTCTTTGTTTTATGCCAGCATTCTTGGGAGGTCTTATTTTACCCAGAGATCTTCAGTATGAGGCTACACATTCCTTGTCAGACTGTTCATTATGACTCCAGAAGCACAGAGATGCCTCTTGGCATGTTCTATAAATATTGACAGCATAGCTGAGAACAACATTTGCAAGCTGCAAATCCCACCAGGAATGATTTTCAAGATTAATGTAAAAAAATAACCCAAAAGTAGTAAAAAATGCTGCATATCTTTCATTTTTATCAGGGAACATAGGTGTTTTAGCCTTTGCTCTGTGAGCACTTCAGCATTATGAGACAACCTATTTTCTTATAGATTTTTTATTTTGATTCCTTTATCTGCCATATCTTGCCGTATCTCAAGATAAATTATTCTAGTAACTCTGTGGGTGTTAAGTCTGTTTCATAAATGCATGTGTTAAATAACACATTTTGGCACAAAGGAGAAGAAATGTATATGTTTTCCAGCTATATCATTCGTCTAGGTTTCGTTGCTGGGTTCAGACCACTGAAACAAAGCTATTTCTACTACTAAATTGAGAGAATGCTTTAAAACATTCACATCTTGAGAGTTTTGCCCTAAATCACGCAGAGAGGCATTAGATCTGAAAGTGCTAGGAATTCTGTGGAAAGTTTGGAGAAAGTGTTTGTGCTGTGAAGTAGGGATTTCTCAGGAACCTATATCAGTGGAAGGAATCTACTCATACATTGCTTGGAAATGACTTGATTTTCTGAATAGACGACCACATTTTGTCAAGACTCAGAGACAGAAACCTATGTTTACCTTACTTCACAGTGGAGAATGAAACATTAGTTGATTCTATGCAGAACTCCTGGACTCTCCACCATCAGTGGAAGTGTTATCCAGAGTGAAATAACAGACTTGAAAAATTTGAGTCCAGGCTCTCTGATCATAATGGAAGCAGATCATCTTTCTATGCAGGAAAGAATACTACCCTATGCTTTCATCTTTTTAGTTATTCAAAGCCTACTATACCTTCTGGGGATAATTAAATAACCTTCTTAAATGGCAACTCTCATTTGAAATTGTTAGGAACCAGGAAACTTCCTGAATGCAAAATATCATTGAGTCTAATTCTGCTGAAATCTTGATAAGCCTGGGAATGATGATGTGAAAAAAATTGTATCTTCTCACCCTTGCTTCAAGATCTCAGGAATCTGACTTAGGAAAGACCTGGATATACCACCTGCAGAGGATTGGTCATTGGCACTTCACATGTTGCTTGACTCTGATTAAAATTGTTCATGAGATCTCCTCTACGACAGGTACAACTTTTTAGCTAAACAGTAACTCTACCTAACATACAGAACTACTGTGCAGATGGGCCACTTCGAATTATACAAATAATCATAGGATACAATGAAGAAAGAATAACAGAAGATGTGCACTTAGATGTCCTTGTGAGATCTCACAGAGAGTGAATAACCTAAATATGTTAGTTATAAGGTCTGACTGTATTGACCAGTTTTGTGTTTGATTTCTGGAGGGTAAAGGCTGTATTTGACTGTAAGGTACCACCAAAAACTTAAAGCTGATGAAATATTACAAAGCTTATGGAAAATCTGATACATTCCTATCCTCAACTTTACAGAAGTTTTTTATTAGTTACCTTCCACCCTGCCATCTGTGAAGCTGTCTGTTTTTTTGCAATATGCTCTTGGTCCATAATAGATGGCTTGTTGAATTTTGTTAAAAGACTGTGGCTGGAAAGAAGATGGGAAAGCCTTGTCCAATCTGCTGCGCTCTGAGTTAGGTGAAGTCTTCTGAGGGGAAGACTGAGCCTTATCTGACAGCAGTCAAACAGGATAGGAAGATGGGGATGTACCTTCCATAGAGAATAGAGGTAAGAAAGAGAGAGATTAGAATTTGTCTTTGATCTTTCAGAGATCTGCAAGACTAGAGAACAGGAGACTGCTCAGAATATCATGGAACAGGCACACAACCAGGCCTCAAAAGTAGAACATAGAAAGGCTTCCTAGATACTGGAAAGGTCTCAGTGTGGGAGAGTTCTACAGAGCTTATTGAACTCAGATGACAACTAAAAATTTCTCATTTGAAACCAATACTGAAGGAAAGGACTTGCTCTGCAAGGACACAAATGGCAGGGATAATTTTTTACTATGTGCTTTCTTACTCTGATATTGTCCAGACACAGCCTTTTCTCTAATGTGGTTCTCCAAAGGACAAATGGGAAGGGAATGAGTCTGTGCCCACCTGCCGGCTGCCAGTCAACTGTGCCCTGTGCTGTTCTGAAGGCAAGGCTGTTCTGATATTGGTTCCTCAGATTTGCCACTCAGGTCTGCTATGGGAAGATGAAGGGATGCAGGATTTCCACCATGTGTCAGCAGGAACCAGGGGCTAAATCAAACTGTTTGGAGTGAGAGGAGGTTACTACTCAGGAACAAAGAAACAGGCAGGGAAAGTGCTTTTTTTCTTCTTCATAGAATCACAAAATAGTTGAAGTTGGAAGGGACCTCTAGAGATCACCTAGTCAACTCCCCTCTCAGCTTTCCTGACCCTTGATGGGCCTGATGCCTACCTGCCCAGCCAGGCAGGGCCATTAGAGTGTGTTCCTAGTTGCAGCTGTAACCTGCAGTGAATATCTGCAGGGCAAATGTTCTTTGGTATAGATGCCTCAACCCCACGCTTTCACAAACAGTACTCACAGGCAACTTGGAGCCTCAGAGTTGTGCCTGAGTAGCTGACTGCAGATGGCAGCAACCTGCACTTTCAGCAGGAACTTCTGGAAGTTCTGTTGTTCTGATAGTTGTGGCTTTTCTTGTTGAAAAACCTGGGATGAAAAGGAGGTGATTTCTTACTGATTTGTGGCTTAACAGACATTCCTAACCATGCAAACTGCATGACAGCCCTCCACATGCACTCTGTCCAAATATACTGATTTTTCAAGGGGCTAGGTATAAGAAATTAAGTCTCATAGATCCAGAGTTCTGCTTGTATACGCGTAGGACAGTGAATGTAATTGTGGCCCTACAGGAAAGCACTGTGGGCCTCACTTGGTCTGCAGAAAGCTCTTGGGGGCCAGTCGCTCAGAGAGAGAGTAATAGAGGAACGTTTAGATGAGAAAATATTATGTAGAAAGTCAGTGGAGAAATGATATTTCACAGAGAGACAGACTGAGCTTTGAGGTCAGGATTCCTCATTTCTCGGAACTGCTTTTTGATATAAGTGTAACAAAGTCAAATGCCAGGACAAGTTCTCACCAGCTGGGACTGCACAGACAGATTGCACTGCACTCCCAAATGTTGCTCATGTAACAAGTGTTTGACTACAGGAAATCATGCAAATCTCACATGATAGGGGACAGGATTTCATCATCATTCCCAACTTTCACCTCCAAAGGACACAGTTCCTTTTGATATTTTTGTTCCTTGGGACTGAAAGAGAAATGTTAAAAAGTGTTGGTCAGCAATCACAAAAAGTACAGATGATCCCCACTCCGCTCTGAAATGAATGATGCTGTAACCAGTTTGTGCCTTGGCTTCCTACAGATGTTACAGCTGAGATTAGCTCAAGTATCTCCCATTCCATTCCCAACACCTTTGCTTTGTCATCTTCTTCTCTGTAACATGCCTACATTATTGCCTCATCTCTCTCTATCACCTAGGGCTCCCCATAGGCCCCCTCCTCCTTTCTTCCTCCTCTCTCCACATCCCCTGCCCTGCATTCCCCCATCTCAGTCTCCCCATGGATCAATCTCTCTCCTTCCTCTCCCTGACACTCCCCTGATCTCTTCCCTTCTGTGGTGACATTTCCCTGTCACGACACTCAGAGTTCTGCAGGCCAGCCCTTCCCCCTGCACACATTCTGGGTCTGCCAGGGCACACATGCACTGCAGCACTCTGCTCTACCAGGTGCACCTGTGCTTAGTTAAAGGACGCTGTAGGTCTGTCAGAGGAGCAGCATATCCATGCAGGCATTGCTGGTCCCTCCTGTGGCACTGGTGCACTTCACAATTCCTAATCTGAGGGATCAGGCTCCCGTTGATCACCGGAGGAAGAGCAGGTGAAATGACATATTCACAGGCTGGTATCTGAGTTAGCACCTGAGCCCACTCTTCAATCCCACAAGAGAGACTTCCAACCTGAGTGGAAGTCTACCAGCTCCTGAGCTCTCTCTCTAACCTCCGACAGGATTGACTAGCAGGGGTTATTTGCTGTATCCCCAGGCTTCATGCTGGGACAGGGATGAATAGTTCTCTTGGACTCAAGAAGGCCAACATGTTTTTATGCTTCATCTAGTGACAATAGGAATGTACTCATCTATACCTAGTTTTACTCTGCAATGCATCTTGTTATTCCCCTGAAACATTTTCTACCTACAGTTTTCCCATGTTTCATTGTGTAAAGAGCAAAATGTTGCAAGGCATAGACCAGATGGCATGTTCATCACATAAGTACATTCAGCGTTATGCTGGAATGGGCTACTGCTTATTGGCTTGAATTAATTTTCTCCGAAGAGTCTGTCAGATAAGAGAAAAATGTCATAGCAGTCAACCTTCAGGAACAGTTGGACGAAAGAATTCAGGAGAGTCACAGTTTCTCAGCAGAAGGCATGATATTATCTAAGTTTTGGAAATTCTGTTATGACTAGGATGAATTTGTGCACTAAGACATGCTCATCTGCCCACTGAGTGGATGTTCTACTGGATAGAAAAAATCTCCCCAAGATGTCTCTGAAATTGTTGAGACCAGCTGCACTGGGAAACCTGATGGAAAAGTAGAAGCTAATGAGACCGCCAAAGGTATTTGATGAGGATGTAAATTTTGTGAATTTCACTGCATTTCACTGCTGCACTGTTTTAAAATGGGTGCTTACAAGTTACTCTCTACTGTATTGGCTGTCAACTGGCTATTCACTAGCTGCCACAGGGCAACATGTTTATAGTTAGTTTTAGCCTAGGGAAGATGCAAAGACTTTTCCAGCTGAATATAACTTAACAGCAGTGTTCCCCTTCAATCACTTCTTTCAACTTGGAAAGTAGAATGGGTGGTCCTACAGAAAGATCTGAGGTTTCTAATCACTCTTTTCCCACACTTAATTTGGGCAGGAGGTTCTGTCACCTGAGCAAGGGCCATGAAGTTTCTTCCAGTGATGATAACTTTGAAATTACTGGATTAGAGCAATGAAGCAAGTATTTCAATTCCAGGATGTGCAATTACCTTCCATGTTGGAATATATAAAGTGAGTTTCCAGTTCACAGTGTAAACTTTAAAGTAAAACTCAGCATGATGTTCTGCCTCACTGTAGGCTGAGATTCTGGGTCTGTGTCCACATTTTAACTGTGATGTGTTGCTTAGTATTCTCTTTTTTTATATCTGCTAGCCGCAGGGCCTGAGGCAAGAGAAGTTTTATCTTAAAGGCTGGCAGCAAGTGAGGCAGCTGTCTGATCCTTTTCTCAAGATGCATCTATTTTCAGCATGCCCGAATCTTCTCTCCACTGTGGGGAATGTCAGCACTCCAGCACCTTGCCCACACCACATTGCTGTGCAGGACATTCTATATCCAGGGACTGCTCTCATTCTGGCTCTTCTCTTTTGACTGAGCTGTGGTTTGCTTCCAGTCCTAGTAGAGTCCAGCCCTGCAGAGATAGGAACAGGACTGAGAGAAAGTTAATGACTGGCAGGATCTATTTCATTTTTCTTTTTGCATTAAGGTATTGCTAACCCTTTCAGTAGATCTTTTCCCAAGGAGTAGCACTCAAATAGCTGCCCTTCATTAGGCTACAGTAAGTATTCCAGAAAGACAATAAAGCCAAAACAAATGCTGTGTAGCCCAGAGGCCTTTCCTGAACGCTCATATGAGTGACCAGATTAAACATTATACCTCTCTTTGCAGGAGTTTTCATTCTATGGAACAGGGACTTTCAAGGATAGGCTCCCTGCAAGCTTTCATTAGTATCATCTTTACTTTCTGTAAAGAACAGTTTGAGGATATGGTTAAAAAAGATAATCATAAAGTCATCCTCAATGGCATATGAACAATAAACTTATAGAATTTTCCTCTTAATCTTTTTTACATGTATTTTCTCTGATCTCTTTTCCTTTGCCAACTTCTTCAGATCCAATCCAAACGAGAAAGGGCTTTCATCTCTAAACCTGTACTGAGAATTCATGTCCATCTTGTGACCCACACCACATGCTCTGTCACAGCTGCCATTGCTATCAATCTCTTTTTCTTGCTTAAAATACACGCATTTTAATATCATCTGCGGAAAAGCAGGGAATTTTTCCTTTCAATATTTCTGTTTGTTGAAAGTTGGAAAAAGAAAAATTATATGATATTGCAGTTTTTAAATGAAATTTAAAGTGCTTAACAAAATGTTCTAATTGCTGTTTGTTCTAGCAGGACTTGCTGGACTTACGCTGGTATTCATTTAATTTGCACTGGGTTGTTTAGTGCTGAGCACTGAACAGTTTACTGTTCAAGACTATTGAATCCCTATATCTCTGCTGAGCCTGAGAAATCAGCATTGTCCTTAACACTGCAAGCTGACTAACACAAAGATAGGTATTAGGTGTAGTCTGAAAGGATAGCTCACAAGAGGAAAAAAAAAAAAGCTCACTTTTGAGGAATCTTCATAATTAGTCTTTTTAAGTCAAAGAGTTAAACGCCTAACTATACAACCATATGATGAATTATACTAACTTTCAGTAATCTCCCTGAATGTAAATTAATACCAATTTCTTTCCATGGTATTTTAAACTCTCAGTTATAAACCAAAGCTTGCATACTACTGTGTATTAATGCAACCGCACTATATTACTCAAACTTACTTTGGATGCACTTTGTAGTCACAATAGTAAGAGAAAACAAACAATAAACAGAGGTCAATTGAAAGTAGAGCTCCCATTTAACAATAGTTTGTTCCTTTTTGAGCAGTAATCTGAATTTATATGCATACTATGTGCTACTAGCACTTGATTCCAGAGACTTTTGCATATGTAAGACCTGTGAAGGGTCTCAATCTCTTCTTTTTAACAGCTTTCCAGATCTGCTGATGATGGAAGCCCATCTAACTGTAGTTCACTGGATGGAGATACCTAAGCGTGGCCAATTCTTGTGGAAATCTTCCAGTACTCCCACATAAGCAAGATTCATTTGTCTCTTAAAGAGACAATTACAGGCCTTGCTTGCCTTGCTTGCCTGTGAGAGTAGAGTTCACAACCTGTAGTCCCAGAGCAAGGATAACTGATGGAAAATACCCACCTTTTTGAGTGGCAGGTCAGAAACAAAATAAATAATTCTTGAAAATTCCAGTCAAGCCATAGATGGAAGAGCTGAGCAATAGGCTGATATGTGCTCATATTAAATCCTTCAAATAGATGTCAAATGTCTGGTTAATTCCTTAGTCTTATGCTGAAGTTATAGACATCTCACTCAACATATGTACCACTTCTACTGTTCTCCATAAGCTTAAACCACAAATCAGATGGACTTGATTTTTTGAAACATCTGATTGCCAGACAGTTTAGATGAACACAGTATAAAGTTCCTACACTATGCAAGATAGCAACTGTGGTCCATACAAACTCTGCTGAGACGGAGGACCACTCCAGGAAGCACATATTTACATTCTGGTGATTGCTCTAATGGCTCAGGCCCTTCCTGTGGTGGTTAAAAAACATACTCTTTGCACATTAAAGGACAGATAAGGATCCTTCTACATTCCTCCTTTCCTCCCCAGTAATAGTCTTTGATATTTTAGAGCAAAAAGTCATATATTTTAAGAAAATTCATTTCAACTGAGATTTCTTTCTCTAGCACACACGTATCCATTTTCAGTCATACTTCCTTTGCTGCTTGTCTTCTAACTTGGCAGAACATGGACAGTCTCAATCTCCTCATTCTATTTAAATTGAAAGCACAGAGTCATAGTCATAGCTAGACTTGACACGGAACAAGATTAAGCCCTCTGATGAAGGAGATAAGCTACTTCTTTTCAGGAAACTGTCAAAAACCCAGGTAACTGTCTGTGAATGTCCTGTCTGTTTGGGGACTCTGATATATTACCTATTTTAAGTCTACACTTTTTGAGTGTATGACATTAATTGGCCCAGGCTGCAGTGCTTTTAGTAACAGACCTGTGTTACTAGGAGACTACTGAAGGTTTTGGAGCTGCATATGCAGAACCCCAAGAGAGTAACTCATCCCAGCCCCAGAACTCCCCAGCTAATAGCTTGGATTTTGAAACACATCTGTTCAATCTCTGTGGATCACCCTCCTTAAGCAAGTAAACCATGTTACTTGAACCATGTTCATTCCTTCCTTTTATCCTTGTAGAGACCTTAGTGCTAGTGATCCTACAGCACCTTTGGACTGCAAAGGCCTATCTATCAGCTGTTCTAAGGGTAATCTTTTAAGAACTCACTTTGCTAACCTATTGTGTTGTCCAGGCAGTGAGGGAGGCAAAAATTTGGACCAGTGAGGAAGGAATTATTCTTCCACTTTATGGGATGGCTCACATATGAGAAGCTCCCCTTGCCTGAAATTGGGACCACTTTCAAAAACGACTTTAGTTTTCTAGAACTGGCTCATGTAGACAGAGCTCACACTACATCCAGGCCTGCCATCCCAAAAGCACTGCTGAGCGACTGTCGACTCCTGGAGACACCTAGACTCAATAACCACTTCCTTTTCAAACTAGGCCTTGCTTGGTGGCTGCTGTTCTGCAGTGACTAAATGCCCAGAACTGCCTAACCATGTGCCTCCCTCCTCCCTATGACACAGCTGGATCTACATCCTGCAAAACATCAAATGCACACAGCAGTTAGTTAATATTAAACTGTGGCTGCCAGAGGATGGAGGGTGCTGCCACCTTTGCAGCGCAGATGATGCAGCTTCCCTGGAAGTGGGAGACCTAAATTCCCTCCTCTATCTGAGGAGAGAAAATCCCCAGCTCTCACATCTTGGGAGAGGACCTCAGCCATCCCCTGCTCCCTCCAGGCCTTGCTCTTCTTGCATGTTCTTCTTAATCTTGTACTCTGAGCTGCCAAGGCCTTCCTGCCTCCATCCCCTTCAAGGCCAGCACCTGTAACCACCAGGCTACAAAACAAAACATAGCACCACCAGCACCCATGATGCCACAGCTGGAAAAGGGTGAGCCTGGCTCAGCCTTTCAGAGCAAATGCCTGTAGGCCCTACTCTGAGGAGCACCTTTGTGCTCTGGATCCCACTGGAAGGGAGGTGCCCTGTATCAGCACTCCCTCAGTGCTTGCTCCCCAGAGAGGCAGGACTTCAGATGCACCCTCGTGCTCACCATTTCCTGGTGATTGTTTGGTTCTGGGCTCTTCCCTGGGTAGGATCAAAGGTGTTTTCATCAGCCTCCTCATGTCTTGTGCAGGGACCCCAAGAGTGAGCTGTGGGCTTGGACTCCAGGCTGGGGTCCACATACCCAAAATGTGGGCACTGCAGTGCCAGAGCCCTCATCATTTTTCTAATTTTGTCCCTGTGTTAGTCACTGATCTCTTTTTATAACCAAAATGCCAATGACCAGGAGAAGCATGTTTTTAGATCTCACAAAATTTAAAGCAGATTGAGCAACGATTGTTACATGCTTCTTCTGGCTGAAGCCAGTAAATTAGGAATTTAATCTATTTTGCTCAACAGAAAACACTTTCTTTACAGATACAGAGACACTGTAATTTTTAGCTGTTAAAATCAGAAGACACCTTTTGATCTTCTCTTTTGATATCCTCTATAACAGATGCCAGAACAATTTGCAACTCCTCATTCATTATGAAGTACAAGTAGAATGTCTTCAGATATCTCACTTTTCTGGGAAATAAAACATCTTTACATGTCCACGTGCATCTATATTTATCTTAATACTGTGGAAATCACCTCAAGTGCTCTATGCATGAGCTATATTTCAAAACTGATATAATGCCTAGCGGCATACCCCTGCTTCTACACTTATGATGTATTTTGAACTACTGCATTGTAACATGCAGGAATCTTGGCTACAACATGTTTTTCTTCTTTTCAAGGAAAATACTTTGCTTGTAGTAGCAATAAACTATAGTTTTTGGCATAGGTATCTGCTAATTTTCAGGTATTTCTTTAAAAATCTTATAGCATCATGTGAAGAAGATAAATGTTATCTGCATTGTACAGTCTAAATTTTTACAACACTGTGTACCAAACAATCTGCCTTGGATGGATCAACAAGTCGGTGGGAAATATGTCAGCAGAATCCGTAAGTCCTCCATCCAAGTTCTCCAAGTGCTTCAACTGGTCAAGATTCCCTCCTTAATTCTCTTGTCAAATTATTTATAGTAGATATAGCCACATAGCTGGTAAGATATAAAAAAATCTAATTATATCTAGTCAAATAAAATGACAATTATGTCTTTAGGTAAGTTTGCCAAACAATGCTTTGCCAAAGAAGGTTGGCCAAAAATGCTTTGACCGAAGAAAGAGGAAGAATCCAGAGCATCTGCATACCAGACTCTATAAAATCTCCTTGGGACTACTTTGCCCTGCCCTCACTGAAAGCTTGAAGGTAAGTGTATGCGTTCTCCAGGACTGCAGAGACAGGACAATATATCTTTATTTTGCATATCTTAATGCATTCTGGTTGCTTCTGATAAACATTCCGAGGGTGGTTTGCTTCTGTCAGCTGGAATTTTCAATCTGCTTTCCAAGGCATCTTTATAATTTCAATTTATAATTTCTCTCTTGAAGACTGTGCAAAACAAGAAGAAAATTACCATTGCTCATACAAATTATCATTGCTCATGATGTAGCTGTATATACTATAAAGGTAAATAAAGTCAGTTTCCAATGAACACGGGCAAGGAAGGGATGTCTTGGAAATTCATCACTGGGTAAATAAGGACGAGAACAGAGAGTGATTTGCTGAGGGTTTAGTTCTTCAGTGTATCAAAAGCAAAAAAAAAAATTGGCCAGGATCCCACCAGTATGATAATATTGTAAAATCGTAATCAGTATTAAAAAATCTACTCAAGGTTACAAGATTAAATTCTAAGTGAGATATAGATATTTAAGATTTCAAATCAAAACTAACTTCCAAAAGATGTTATTGAAAATGTAATATTAATTTAAATATTAGAAAGATAGAAACTGTAAGATATTTCCTCACTAGCACAGAAAACTACTGTCTAATTGGTGGTAAATGTGTTCTTTCCTCCTAGAGTCCTCTGCTGACGTGCTTTCAGTAAAGCGCAGACATGGCCTCTTCAGACTCTGAGATGGCCGTCTTTGGGGAAGCGGCTCCTTACCTCCGAAAGTCAGAAAAGGAGAGAATCGAGGCCCAGAACAAACCCTTCGATGCCAAGTCATCGGTCTTTGTGGCTCATCCTAAGGAATCCTTTGTGAAAGGGACAATCCAGAGCAGGGAAGGAGGAAAGGTCACTGTCAAGACCGATGCAGGAGAAGTGAGTAAAACACAAGGCTTCAGAGCAGCATTTAACTCCCGCTCTGAGCTCTTAGCTGACATGCATGGACCTCTCTCTTCCTTGGCAGACTCTGACCGTGAAGGAAGATCAAGTCTTCTCCATGAACCCTCCTAAGTATGACAAAATTGAGGACATGGCCATGATGACCCACCTCCATGAACCCGCTGTGCTGTATAACCTCAAAGAGCGTTATGCAGCCTGGATGATCTACGTAAGTACCAGCAGCAGTCCTCTTGCAGCTAGCTAGGAAGAACTGCCACGTTAAGCTGAATGGATGCCAACTTGCTGTCTCCCTTCCTCACAGACCTACTCGGGTCTCTTCTGTGTCACTGTCAACCCCTACAAGTGGCTGCCGGTGTACAACCCAGAGGTGGTGTTGGCCTACCGAGGCAAAAAGCGCCAGGAGGCTCCTCCCCACATCTTCTCCATCTCTGACAATGCCTATCAGTTTATGTTAACTGGTGAGTTGCTTGGTTTCCTTCAAATGGAATTGCAGCGAGTAGCACAAGGAAAATCTTTTCTTTTCTTCTAGAAGTATGTTGTAATTTTTTTGAGAATTGGGAGGTGTGTATCTATCATGTATGTAAGCTGAGGGAGTAGGAATGTTTGCATTTAAATGAGATGAATGTCAGAGAAAGAATGCTGGGAATGTAGTAGGAGGAAGTCTAGAAATTCAGCCGTGTAATTCCAGGGTAAGAAGTATGAAAGAAAGCAGAATAAGCAATACTGCAGGAGTATGGGTGCTCTATCTTAACAAAAAGCATAGAATCAAACATTAGTAACATAATATAACTTTCAAGAAGTAAGAAAGAGTCACTGTTTTGAAATTCTATATCCAAACAAGTGCACTACCAGAGCTTTTTTACTGCCCCAGACGATAACAAGTGATTGTCACAGATGAAGAAAGCTAAGGGAGCCTAAAAGGAAGAAAATACAATAAAAATGAAGGCTTTATATTCCTCCATGTTGGATAATGAGGCATGATGACAAAAACAATTTTTTTAATATATCTTTTATGAGGACTTCATGGATCAGCTGCAATATTCACTGAGGTATTTAGGAAAAATTTCCTTTCTGGAATCTGTTCTTATATGAGCATCATCAGAGTGTCTGTCTGTAACTGAAGTGCCTTTAGGAAGACAAGACAGAACACTAAAAGGAAAGTCAAAATCATCATGATCAGGTGGAATTCACCTATGAGTCCTAAGGACTCATGGTTGAAATTGCTGTAGTATTGATGGTAGTGTGCAGCTCCTTAAAACTGACTTGTTACAGGAGGATTAGAGAGAGAGTAACATGACTGCAATTTGTAAAAACATTTTACCATACATTTAGGGAACCCCTACCAATAATCCTGCCATTCATACTAGATAAATTAACAGGAGGTAAAATAAAGTGTACAATTACTAGACATATCAATGAATATGATATTTTGTGGAAAAGTTTAAATGTTTATTACACTGGGAAGTCATTCTTCATCAAACTACTGAAGTTCTTTCAAGGAGTTAGAGTGTAAATAGGCAACAGAAATCCAACTGTTACAGGATATTTGATTTCTAAAAGGCATTCAACAAAGTCTCTTATGAAAGGTTCTTAAAGAAAGTAAGCTGAGATAAAGGGGAAGACACTAACACAAATAAATGACACCACAGAAATCAAGAGTTTTCACAGTGGAATAATTTTTGATAGGACTTGTGTTATTTAATAGATTTGTAAATGAACTAGAAAAGTGAGATTTACTTTCTGAGAACAAAAGATTGCCAGAATAATTGGCCATGAAATGGGTATTATCTCTCAAGAATGAGATCTCAGGCTTACAATAAACAATTCTACATAAACATTGGTTGAATGTTCAGTAATGCAGAAGGAAACAAAAATGAATATTAGGAATTATTAGACGAAAAAGAATCAAAAGAGCAAAAGTACTATGATATCATATTCCATAAATCAGTGGAACATTGATATCTTCAGTAATGTAGGTATATCTAGCTTTCCCATGTTAAAAAAGGAGACAGTGGAACTGCAAAATTTTCACTGAACAACGTAACAATGTTCATAGGCAGGAAATAAATTCTATATGGAAAACAATTAAGCAGATTTTGAGGATGGAGAAGAGCAAACTTAGGGGAGACATGACAGGAATTTGGAAAATAAAGAGTGGTAGAGAAAGAATTGATAGACATCATTATTTCCCTCTGTCTTGTAGTAGAATAACTAGGAAGCACCAAAAGAAACCAGCAGTTGCAAAGTTTAAAAAAAAAAGCAAAGGAGGTCATTCATAGCATAAAACATACTTGAGTTTGGGAAATTCTTTGTCAAAGAAGATTATGTATCTTAAAGCCCTATACTAATCAATAAAGTACATGAATTCATGCAAAGTCCATCCCAAGGATAACATTTTTCATGAATTTCTTGAATTTTGGTAGGCCATTGGTCTGACCTGAAAAACCTCTAAACGTTAATTCACGGTACTTTACAATTTTCTGTTATTTCAATCATATTAAAACTAAAAAAAAGAATATTTGATTTTGGTTCTTTATCATGTACAGGAATAACAGTCTTGATTGAAAGAGTCTTCTCCGAAGAAGAAGTTAGTATAATTGAATTCATATCCATATCTGTATTACTCCATATCAGATTTCATTTATTACTGCTGCGAACTTCAAAGATTTCTAAGGAGGATTAAGTGACAAATTCCCAGGGCTTTTCACCAGGAATCAGATATCTACTGTCCCTGCACCTTAAGGAAGCTTAATTTCATGGTTTATTTCACTCACAGCTGCTGAACAGCACTAAGAAATGTCTTCTTATATCTGTCTTTCACAGATCGTGAGAATCAGTCAATCCTGATCACGTACGTACATTCCCTGATCGGGTTCCTGATGGGTTGCTCTGTGCCACGGAACCTGCTGCCTGACCATACGTTCTCTGCTTCTCTCTCTGGCTTCACAGCGGAGAATCCGGTGCAGGGAAGACTGTGAACACAAAGCGTGTCATCCAGTACTTTGCAACAATTGCAGCTAGTGGGGAGAAGAAGAAGGAGGAGCAGTCAGGCAAAATGCAGGTGAGGCAGAAGAGAGAGACTGAACCCTTGGCCTGCAATTGCCACATGGATTAAACACTGTAACTTAACAATACTTATCGTGTCGTAGGGCACCCTTGAGGACCAAATCATCAGTGCCAACCCCCTGCTGGAGGCCTTTGGAAATGCCAAGACTGTGAGGAATGACAACTCCTCACGCTTTGTAAGTCGTTGCTTTGGACAAAATCTCTCCCTCTCTTTACAAGCGTAATGATGGGCCTCGTGCTAGTCTCACCGAAGGAGACGGCAAAGGAATGCAGCTAGGCTGAAATGCTTCTTTCTTCCCTGAACAGGGCAAATTCATCAGAATCCACTTTGGGGCCACAGGGAAACTGGCTTCTGCTGACATTGAAACATGTAAGAGACCGTCCTTGACTCAGCACGTTCCTTTCCGTCTTCCTGTTCTGTGCACTGTCTTGTGCCTAACTCCTTCTCTCTTCCTTGCCAGATCTGCTGGAGAAGTCCAGAGTCACTTTCCAGCTCAAGGCAGAAAGAAGCTACCACATATTTTATCAGATCATGTCCAACAAGAAGCCAGAGCTAATTGGTAGGAAGGATCCCTAACTCTTTTTGGAGGAAGAGAGCTGAGCAACAGCTCACTCTCCTACCTAGCTGACAAAACTAAGCCTCTTTCCTACCTGTTCCGGCTTTCAGACATGCTCCTCATTACCACCAACCCATATGACTACCACTTTGTGAGTCAAGGTGAGGTCACTGTTCCCAGCATTGATGACCAGGAGGAGCTGATGGCTACAGATGTAAGTATTATAAAGGGAAAAGTTTTTATGAGTGTTCTTAAGGTTACTAGGCAATGTTTTTACTTTACTGTTTCTGTTGCAGAGTGCCATTGATATCCTGGGCTTCACTGCTGATGAGAAGACCGCCATTTACAAGCTGACGGGGGCTGTCATGCACTATGGGAACTTGAAGTTCAAGCAGAAACAACGAGAGGAGCAGGCAGAGCCAGATGGCACAGAAGGTTCTTGGAAATGACACCTTAATAAAGAACTGAGTTTGTGGAAGATAATCTTTTAGTCAGGATAAAATCCCTAGCTTACACAAGCAAAAACTAGGAAATGATTATTTTAGTCTCCATGAAACTGTGAATTGGATTATCTGATCCCTGGCCTCTTTTACTGACATGCCTTCATTTAGCTTTTTTGTGGGGCTAGTTCCATGGGGTTTTTTCCATTTAGTATACATAGAGTAATGATATGCCTCTTTTGGAAACACCCATTCCCCAAGCTTTCCCTCTGTGCATACACAGGCTGTAGAGTCAGCTATGGAAAGGTATATACTTCTCCTGTTGGCAATGCAGGTCATGCACTATTTAAATATAAGTTCTTTTTTTAGCGCTGGACTATGTCTCCAATTGGGAATCTTCATGTATTTTTCAAGAAACAGTTTTAAAAGAATTATTTCTATTAAATTACTGAGTTTATAAATTTCGTGAAAATATTCAAGGAAAGGTTTCTTACTGACACCTACTTTCAAAAACTACCAACATTACCTTTCACAACTTTCATGTCTCTCTCTCTCTCTCTCTGTCATCATTCAGTTGCTGACAAGGCTGCCTACCTGATGGGTCTGAACTCAGCCGACATGCTCAAAGCCATGTGTTACCCCCGAGTCAAGGTTGGAAATGAATTTGTGACCAAGGGTCAAACGGTGGAACAGGTAACTGGTGACTGGGAACACACGGTTAAAACCGCAGATTTTCTCTTTAGTTTGTGAAGTAATTTCTGTGTATTTTCCATTTGCTCTAGGTGCACAATGCAGTTGGTGCCCTGGCAAAAGCTGTCTATGAGAAGATGTTCTTGTGGATGGTCATTCGTATCAACCAGCAACTGGATACCAAACAACCCAGACAGTACTTCATTGGTGTCCTGGACATTGCTGGCTTTGAGATCTTTGATGTAAGGAACAAGAATTTCACAGTAGCTTCATGGAAGGGACAATGAGGGTTCAGAAAATTCCAATGCTTCTTTTTATGAAGAGTCAGAGACTTCCTAAATTCACTTGTATACCTTTTTCCCCTGAGCACAAAATACAATGATAAGAAGCTTCACTGTTGGACAGGTTGACCTCTTCAACAGTTAGAACCCAAAAAGCTTTTAGATGTATCACAACTTTCATACCAGAGCATGGAAATATCCAGAGCCAACATCTTAAGAGCAGAAAATTTTTTCAGTGGGGAACTGAGGCAGTTTTACTGCTACAGAATTCAGAGTGCAGTAATAAACTTGTTCTGCTAGGTGTGCTGATGTGATTTACCAAAAATTGTTTTAGAGTTAAGAGATTCGAAAGAGATAAGAGATAACTGTCATTAAAGGGAGAATGCTAACTAAAAGCTACATGTTACATTAATAAAAGAATAATAACAGAGAAGAAAAATCTCTAATCACACGGTATTAGAAGTCTTTTCTCTCTTCAGAATTCAAGTATAGTCCCACTAGAAAAATTCCAGGAAAACATGTAAGGAATGGATCACGTATATAGCTGGAGAGACTCATGAATATTTAGAGCATCACAGGCAAAAGTGTTATGGTCATTACTATGCCTTGAAACCTTTGCATCTTTTTTTTTACCTTTGGCAGTTCAATAGCTTTGAGCAGCTCTGCATCAACTTCACCAATGAGAAACTGCAACAGTTCTTCAACCACCACATGTTTGTGCTGGAGCAGGAGGAATACAAGAAGGAAGGAATTGAATGGACATTCATTGACTTTGGGATGGACCTGGCTGCTTGCATTGAACTCATTGAGAAGGTATCCTTTCTATTCAGGAGCACTTAAGTTGGAAATTCTGTAGTTGTTGAATGATACATGATAAACTCATCTATATTCGGATTAAAATGATAAACTTCAGTTATTGAAGTGTTCCGAACTATTGCAATTGGTAATGTTCCCAGCAATGATGAAAAGAATTTCCATGAGTTAAGATGAAACATCAAATTTGAGAAAAGATGAGTCCCAATTAATTTTCTTTCACTTATTGTCCAGAAGTGCAGAAAGCCAACATACTCTTCTGAGTTGTTTTGCAGTCTCCTGTCTTGACTGCAGCCGCTTTCACAAAAAGGGATGGATGATTTCTAATCTGGTTTGCCCTCTTGTCTATTGTCTTGTCTTTTCTTCCAGCCCATGGGCATCTTCTCCATCCTGGAAGAGGAGTGCATGTTCCCCAAGGCAACTGACACCTCTTTCAAGAACAAGCTCTATGACCAGCATCTGGGCAAGTCCAGCAACTTCCAGAAACCCAAGCCTACCAAAGGAAAGACTGAAGCTCATTTCTCCCTCATACACTATGCTGGCACAGTGGACTACAACATCACTGGCTGGCTTGAGAAGAACAAGGACCCCCTGAATGAAACTGTCATTGGGTTGTACCAGAAATCATCTGTGAAGACACTGGCCTTACTCTTTGCCACTTATGGTGGAGCAGATGCAGGTCAGCTCTGAGGAAATTGTACTTTCGGGGTGAACAATATCGAAGGGGCATAAAAACAGGGAAGAGTAAACATTTAAAGTGGTTTGCTGTTATGTAGTTTCCAATATGCAACATCAATATTTTAATATTGTTTCTCTGTTCTTCCATTTGCAGAGGGTGGTGGTAAAAAGGGTGGCAAGAAGAAGGGTTCTTCTTTCCAGACCGTCTCAGCTCTTTTCCGGGTAAGTACAGGTTTCATACCTTTGTCACTTTTAACTTGAATAAAGGGAATTTTAAATGTGAAATGTGTTGATATAATCTCTTGGAGTCCTATAGCCAGGAGATGAAGAAAATCATGTGCTTCAGCTCCACTTACTTTACATGTAACTGATGGATTAGTCTCTTCTTTTTCCATGATATTCTCCCATTATGCTGTCAAAACAGAAACTCCTACAAATGGGTGAGACTGTTGTCACACAGATCTTTTTTCATACACCTCTATTTTTAACCTAAAACTGATGTCGTACCAGATCAACTTCTTTCAGCTTCTATAGAATTTAGAATGATTCCCAAAACAACATTATGCTTTAAAAGTTATAAGTCTCAGAATACCAAATAAATTATAAACCCCAGATTTTGTAAAAAGGAAATTATGATGTCTCAGTAGTCAAATTATATACCTTTTTGATAGCAATGTCTGATATCCAAAGAAAGAACAGGACTAAGGTTTTTTTTTTTTTTTTTACCTTCAGATGACAATTTTACATTCTAGTTTAAGTCTCACATAAGATTAACTCTTTTATATGTATTACAATACGTAGCTGCAGGGATGCAGCACTTTCATAGGTTGATCTAAACTTTACCTCATGATCTCACAGGAGAATTTGAACAAGCTGATGACAAATCTGCGGAGCACTCACCCCCATTTTGTACGCTGCATCATCCCAAATGAAACAAAAACACCTGGTAAGGGGATAAAACTGGAGGAAAACTTGAGCCACAGGAGCTCTTCTCCAGAGTACCAAACAATGGGGTAGTCATTAATGGTGTTGCTTGTTAGGTGCCATGGAACATGAGCTGGTGCTGCACCAGCTGCGGTGCAATGGTGTGCTGGAAGGGATCAGAATTTGCAGGAAAGGATTCCCCAGCAGAGTCCTCTATGCCGACTTCAAACAGAGGTAAGAGCACTCCACCATTTGCCCATTCTGCCTAAGCTGAACAGCCTGAGCATCCTAGCACACTGGGAACATTATATTTTAAACTGGTACTGAGCAGTAACATAAAAATGTTTTCACTATCATTTCATGATGATATAATATTGCTGAGGATCAAGATTACTATGGATTCTGATTTAACAGTATGGAAAATTTCTACACACTGCCCTGAAAGAATGGTCTGTTCCCAGGCATGTGATTGCTTCAGTCAGACAGTCTGAGAAGGTGGTGGGCTTCAGACACAGCGGTGGTCGGGGTGATGGGGATTTATTCATGTTCTGTTTTCTCCTACAGGTACAGGGTGCTAAATGCAAGTGCTATCCCAGAGGGACAGTTCATAGATAGCAAGAAGGCTTCAGAGAAGCTCCTTGGGTCCATTGATGTGGATCACACCCAGTACAGATTTGGTCATACTAAGGTAGAAACAACTTCTGAGTTCAAAAACTCTGGCCCTGTGTTTGGCAGTATCTGAGACTGATGTGCTACAATGTTCCCTTTCTCAAGGTGTTCTTCAAAGCTGGGCTAATAGGTCTTCTGGAGGAGATGAGAGATGAGAAGCTAGCAGAGATTATGACCATGACACAGGCCAGGTGCAGGGGCTTCCTGATGAGAGTGGAGTACCGGAGAATGGTGGAGAGGAGGTACACATTTCTCACCTTTAATTTTTTCTCATGGTACTTGTCTAATTGAGTCTCAATTCATCATGCTCAAGGTATGTAACAGGCATATGAATTGTATTTCAGGGATTCCATCTTCTGCATCCAGTACAATGTTCGTGCATTCATGAACGTCAAGCACTGGCCCTGGATGAAACTGTTCTTCAAAATCAAGCCCTTGCTGAAGAGCGCAGAATCAGAGAAGGAGATGGCCAACATGAAACAAGAATTTGAGAAAACCAAGGAAGAGCTTGCAAAGTCTGAGGCAAAGAGGAAGGAACTGGAGGAGAAAATGGTCACCTTGCTGCAGGAGAAAAATGACCTGCAGCTCCAAGTGCAGGCTGTGAGTATCGCCGTTTATTTGTCCATGGGAACAGGAGTTTGCATGGTCACATTATTCTCTGGCAAGCACAGACTTAAAAACAAAACTCCGTTTTGTCTGAGGACAACACACTTATGTAACTCTTTGAAAAGGGAAGAACTCTCCAGTACCTGCTGTGATTTTATGGGAGAAATAAATTCTTCTTCCTCCAAGAAATTATTAAATACCACCAGATGCAGCATGACTTAAGAAACTAAAGCTAAGCTACATTGTTTGCAAAGGGAAAAGACGCTAAGGCTTCTTTAAGGATAAATACACAGTTTCAGTGACCATTCTTATGGGGTGCACATGAATGTGAAGTATCTCAAAGAAGGTTAAAGACTTTTTGAGCATATTTTAAGAATTAAAAAAAAAAGGATAGTCTGATTTTATTCTTATTTTTGACAATAATGCAGACAAAACAGATCAGAGAAGAATACTCTAGAATGTTCTTTTCAGTTGAGAGGCGATATAAAGCTCCACAGAAAAAGAATGAGCCATTTGGTCAGTTGTTTGCACGGAAGGTCCATTTCAGCCTTCATTCTCACACATGCCTACTTAGCGACAGCTGAGAAACTTCAAACCTTATAACCCAAGAATATTTCTTTTCTCCTCCAGGAAGCAGATAGCTTGGCTGATGCTGAGGAAAGATGTGACCAACTCATCAAAACCAAAATCCAGCTGGAGGCCAAAATTAAGGAGGTGACTGAAAGGGCGGAGGACGAGGAAGAAATCAATGCGGAGCTGACAGCCAAGAAGAGGAAACTGGAGGACGAATGTTCAGAGCTGAAGAAAGATATCGACGACCTGGAGTTAACTCTGGCCAAAGTTGAGAAGGAAAAACATGCCACCGAGAACAAGGTACAGACATGGGGTTTAAAATTAAGGGCCAAGGGACAGATGTGTTTCCCACAGCTTGATACCCCTAGCACACTGCTAGCTTTGCAACATGCCAGCAGGAGAGGTGGGCACTGAAAAGGAAAACCAAGCTCTTGACTGAGCATTCTGAAGTGAAAAGGTGACTGCATCAGCAGTCATGTTATCTCTCCAGTTTTTGGACACTTGCTCATAATGTGCAGGTGAAAAACCTCACTGAGGAGATGGCAGCCCTGGATGAGAACATTGCCAAGCTGACAAAAGAGAAGAAAGCCCTCCAAGAGGCCCACCAGCAGACACTGGATGACCTGCAGGCAGAAGAGGACAAAGTCAATACGCTGACCAAAGCTAAAACCAAGCTGGAGCAGCAAGTGGATGATGTAAGCACACACACATCCAGTAAAAACAGTTATGGAGTTAGGCCTGGCTGGCAGAGCATTCACGGCCTTGTTCTGTTTAGCTCGAAGGGTCCCTGGAGCAAGAGAAGAAACTGCGCATGGACCTTGAGCGAGCCAAGAGGAAACTCGAGGGAGACCTGAAGCTGGCCCATGACACCATAATGGACTTGGAAAACGACAAGCAGCAGCTGGATGAGAAACTGAAGAAGTAAGTGTGGTTGTGGGGCACCTTTGCACTGTGCAGGTGCACGTATGCTTTCCGTTGGGCTCTAACAAACAAAGTTTTGCTTTGTGCAAAGGAAAGACTTTGAAATCAGCCAGATCCAGAGCAAGATCGAGGATGAGCAAGCCCTGGGCATGCAATCGCAGAAGAAGATCAAGGAGCTGCAGGCAAGTCTTTGTTCCAACCCTTCTCTCACAGGCCTCGACAGAGGCCAGGTAGGAGCAGGGCATGGGTGTGAACGGTGCCTAATGTTCCCCAGGCCCGTATTGAGGAACTGGAGGAGGAAATCGAGGCCGAGCGGACCTCTCGGGCCAAAGCAGAGAAGCATCGGGCTGACCTCTCCAGGGAGCTAGAGGAGATCAGTGAGCGCCTGGAAGAAGCAGGGGGGGCCACGGCAGCTCAGATCGAGATGAACAAGAAGCGTGAGGCAGAATTTCAGAAGATGCGCCGGGACCTTGAAGAGGCCACTCTGCAGCATGAAGCCACAGCCGCCGCCTTGCGGAAGAAGCATGCGGACAGCACAGCTGAGCTTGGGGAGCAGATAGACAACCTTCAGCGTGTCAAGCAGAAGCTGGAGAAGGAGAAGAGTGAGCTGAAGATGGAGATTGACGACTTGGCCAGTAACATGGAGTCTGTCTCCAAAGCCAAGGTATGGAATTGCAGATGTTCTTATGCTCTCAGGCACATGGTATGACATACAGGCTGCATCTACTAACCACATTCTCATACAAGACCTCAGTGTATCCAACTTTCTTCCCTTCCATGTATTTGATGCCTAGGCAAACCTGGAGAAGATGTGCCGCACCCTGGAAGACCAGCTAAGTGAGATTAAGACAAAGGAGGAGCAGAATCAGCGCATGATCAATGACCTCAATACACAAAGAGCTCGTCTGCAGACAGAAGCAGGTGAGACATTCCCATTCCTGATGTGCAATGGGAGAACCTGCAAGTCCTGACGACGCCACAGGGTTCGAAGTGATTAATGGTTTGCCTTCTCTTCCACTCCAACACAGACAGGTTTACAGGCACAAATTGTCATACTATTGCTAGTATAATAGCATTCTTCCCTGTTTGTTTTACACTTCCTAGGTGAATATTCACGCCAGGTGGAGGAAAAAGATGCATTGATTTCTCAGCTGTCTAGAGGCAAGCAGGGATTTACTCAACAGATTGAGGAACTGAAGAGACATCTAGAGGAAGAAACAAAGGTGAGGATGTTTACAATATAATCCTTTCCCTTGGGGCAGGATCCTGCTTTTCACAAGGCATTGCAAACTTACATGCAGCTGGAGGACTTTGCATACTACATTTTTTATTATAAAATTAAGAATCATTAAATATTCTTTATCCAAACCCATGTATTAGTGGAGGAAGCAGCAGCTATGTATAATCCATACTCATGCCCATGATTGGGAAGGAAACATACCAATTTCTACTCTAGAGGAAGTTATGTACAACACTTTGATGCAATTTGGGATGCTGTATAATATAGGATTTAGACACAATTTTAGACTTTTATCAGAAGATTTAGAATATTTATAGAACACTTATAAAAGCAACAGATTCATTCCCACCTTTCACTAACACAAGCTGATTCCCTAGAACACATTTAGGAAGGATCCATCAGCTCCCAGCTTTACCCTTCTCTGTGAGAATTTACCCATCCCTTCCCCTAGGGCAATATTCAGCTGCCTGACAATTTCACTGTCAAGAAGCATCTCAAAATATGTATTGAAGTTACCAATCCTAATGTCCCCACAGGCCAAGAATGCCCTGGCCCACGCCTTGCAGTCTGCACGCCATGACTGTGACTTGCTCCGGGAACAATATGAAGAGGAGCAGGAAGCCAAGGGTGAGCTGCAGCGTGCCTTGTCCAAGGCCAACAGTGAAGTGGCCCAGTGGAGAACCAAATACGAAACGGATGCTATTCAGCGCACGGAGGAACTGGAGGAGGCCAAGTATGTGGGAACTGGGATGTGGAGCAGCTGGAGGGGACTGAGACTGTCAAGGCAAACACGAAGGAGTCGCTGAGACTGGATTAGGGTATAAGTGGGTAAAAGCAGCAATATACACTTTAGGGTACAGTAGCGAGAGAGAGTATGCTATGGGGCAAGCATGGCTTGGAAAAGCAAATGTACCCATTCATGTTTAAAAGGCTAACACAGGCCAAATACTCAGTAGGAGCTAGGACACAGAACAGATAGATTGATTGGGCAGCATGCAATCTTGGAACAGAATAACTGTTGTGAAAAGCACTGGGGTCAAAGACCGCAAAGTGGCCAAATGCCCATGAGCTTCCCTATAACCCCTAACCTGGAGCTCTGCTTATCACCTCCCAGGAAGAAGCTGGCACAACGTCTACAAGATGCAGAGGAACACGTTGAGGCCGTGAACGCCAAATGCGCTTCCCTGGAAAAGACAAAGCAGCGGCTGCAGAATGAAGTGGAGGACCTGATGATCGACGTGGAAAGAGCAAACGCTGCTTGCGCAGCTCTGGACAAGAAGCAGAAGAACTTTGACAAGGTAACCTGGGCTCCCGCCCTGTGGTCTGGGGACGGGGCATCCCCTCATGACTGCCACGTCCATACTCAGGCCCTGTTGCTCTTCAGATCCTGGCAGAGTGGAAGCAGAAGTATGAGGAAACGCAGGCTGAGCTGGAAGCCTCCCAGAAGGAGTCGCGCTCCCTCAGCACGGAGCTGTTTAAGATGAAGAATGCCTATGAGGAGTCCTTGGACCACCTGGAAACGCTGAAGCGTGAGAACAAGAACTTGCAGCGTAAGTCCCGGGCGCTCTGCTCCTGACTGGGCTTTCCCACAAGCCTGTCTGTCCACCACCCCACATGGGTCCCTGCCCGCAGTGCTGCGAGGGTGCGAGTCACCGTGGGGCGGCAGGGCCTTTCCCCTCCTGCTCAATGCCTGACCCTGCCATTTGTCTCTGTCCCTACAGAGGAGATTGCTGACCTCACGGAGCAGATTGCAGAGGGAGGAAAGGCCATTCATGAGCTGGAGAAAGTGAAGAAGCAGGTTGAGCAGGAGAAATCTGAAATCCAGGCTGCTCTGGAGGAAGCTGAGGTACACGGCCGTAATCACTGGTTTCCAGTCCGGAAATCCTGAGAGACAGTGTGAAAAATAATAGCTTGAGGTTGTAAGGCATATGGTATTGCTTTCTCCCTGTTAAGTTTGAAGCTGCAGCCTCAGTTTCCACATAATAGAGAAAAAAATAGCCCTGATTTGTGGCATAAGAGGTTGTTTCAGAAAGATCAACATTAGGAAATACACTTTTATTAATAGTGTGCTTTTTGTTCTTTTTCAGGCCTCCCTGGAACATGAAGAAGGGAAGATCCTGCGCCTCCAGCTGGAGCTGAACCAGGTGAAGTCTGAGATTGACCGCAAGATAGCAGAAAAAGATGAGGAAATCGACCAGCTGAAGAGAAACCACCTCAGAATTGTGGAGTCCATGCAGAGCACCTTGGATGCAGAGATCAGGAGCAGGAATGAAGCCCTGAGGCTGAAGAAGAAGATGGAGGGAGACCTGAATGAAATGGAGATCCAGCTGAGCCACGCCAACCGCGTGGCGGCAGAGGCCCAAAAGAACCTGAGAAACACACAGGCAGTGCTCAAGGTCCGTTAAGCAGAGATAGAAACAAGTGAATGGCTTAGCTCATTTCTTCAGTGCCAAGAATACTATGCCTGCTGATAATTTCTGCTGCCTCATTTACAGGATACCCAGATACACTTGGACGACGCTCTCAGGACGCAGGAGGACCTGAAGGAGCAGGTGGCCATGGTGGAGCGCAGAGCAAACCTGCTGCAGGCTGAAATTGAGGAGCTACGGGCAGCCCTGGAGCAGACGGAGCGGTCGAGGAAGGTGGCGGAGCAGGAGCTGCTGGATGCAACGGAACGTGTGCAGCTCCTTCATACCCAGGTAAGGGCTTGGTGTGGAAACCAGTTGTGCAGACACTTAACGCAGCAGAGGGCTGCTTATGTGTCAGAGGATAGGTCATGACAATCGTCTAGGGTGGCCTCTATACCACTGTCCACAGGGAAGGCATGCTCACAGCCCACTGCTTGATTTGCCACTGATGTTTTGTCAACAACCATTTAAAAAAGAATTCCAGCTTCTGAATAGGAAATCGGAAAAGAAAAGACTCGGTTCTGACTGTAGGTTGGGTATTTCAGGCCTAGGAATTCAAACCATGCAATTTCTGTTTGCACAGAACACCAGCTTGATCAACACCAAGAAGAAGCTGGAAACGGACATTTCCCAAATTCAGAGTGAAATGGAGGAGACGATCCAGGAAGCCCGCAATGCTGAAGAGAAGGCCAAGAAGGCCATCACAGATGTGAGCTGGGGGCCTCCTTTCATTGCTGGTGGTGGATGGATTCTGCCCCAACATGTCCCCTGTCCCAAACCGGCTCTGCTCCTTCACTCTCCAGGCAGCCATGATGGCAGAAGAGCTGAAGAAGGAGCAGGACACCAGCGCCCACCTGGAGAGGATGAAGAAGAACCTGGACCAGACGGTGAAGGACCTGCAGCACCGCCTGGATGAGGCTGAGCAGCTGGCGCTGAAAGGAGGCAAGAAGCAAATCCAGAAGCTGGAGGCCAGGGTGCGTATAGGGCAGGTATTTGTGCATCAGGGAGCACGTTCCATGGGGCACCACCGGGCAGGCTGCAAGGATGGGCTTCTCATTGCAGGTGCGGGAGCTGGAAGGGGAGGTGGATGCCGAGCAGAAGCGCAGCGCTGAAGCCGTGAAGGGTGTGCGCAAATACGAGAGGAGGGTGAAGGAGCTGACCTACCAGGTAAGGCAGGAGGTCTCTTTGTGCTGACACAACCTTCTCCCAAGAAGCCAAAACGTTTTAATGTGATTCCCATGGGGAAATGTTATTTTTGTTGTGGGGAAACCAATGCACTCTCTTTCCTGCTTACAAACTGCTCTAGTCTGAGGAAGACCGGAAGAATATTCTCAGGCTGCAGGACCTGGTGGACAAGCTGCAAATGAAAGTGAAATCCTACAAGAGACAGTCTGAAGAGGCTGTAAGTGTTGCCCAGAGTGGTGGCAAGAGTCACTTTCCAAGGGGGGGTAGCATGCTCATTGAGGAGATGATTATGAGAAACGTGGGAACTGCCATTGGTCCACAAGGGACGGCTTTAGCGTCTTTGACAGGCTGATAAATCACCCTGGTGCTTGGGTACCAAACAAGACAGAGAAAAAGAGAGCAAAGGCAAGACCAAGTGCAGATAAAAATTTTTAGGTATACAAGATCTGTGTAGTTTGCAAGAAGCAGTCCTTAGTTAATAATACAACAAGTACAACACATCTATTAGTTTTTAAAAGAACTTTCATCAAAAATTTCATCAAAAAGTCTTGAATTTCATCAAAAAATCATGAATTTCACATAGGTATCTCTAGGAAAGATTCCTGGGCACTCCCAAGACACACTGTGCAGCACTGCGTTTAGATTTGTGTGTGGAGACCTTGCCTTCTTCTGGGCATTGTGCAGTCAGGGATGAACTGAGGGAAGTCCTACAGCCTCTGGTGTTAGGAATCTCTGAGCGTGGCATCTTTGCTGCAGAGTCCAGTACAGACAAGGGTTGCTGCACTCTGCTGAGGGGACAATTTGTGAGATCTCACGGACTCGCCATCTCTTACAAATTCCTAACCTTGCCTCAGGGACTTAGAAGGCCCGAGGGACTTACCTGATAACTAGTTACACGTTTAGTAGCCAGACTAACAAATCTTCTTTTCAGTTAAAGCACCACCCGGACTATTTCCGTCTCAGCTTCCAGAGAGCAGAAGGGTGATAAAAATTGCAGGGTTAATCCCGTTCTGTGTTCAGACCCTGTTTGGCTTGGTCTAGAAGGGAATCTTCTAAACAAGGGAGACTGAGGAGGTCTGTGTGAAGCTTATGGGAAAGCAGTGGTGTGTAGGGGATGGAGGGTCTAAGGCTTCCCCTTCCTCCACCCAGGGAACAGCCCCTCAAGTCCCATCGGCAGGAGGACTGGAAACCCCTGCCCTGGGCTCTTCACCACCACCTCCCTCTCCCCCTACAGGAGGAGCTGTCCAATGTCAACCTCTCCAAATTCCGCAAGATCCAGCACGAGCTGGAAGAAGCCGAGGAGCGGGCTGACATTGCAGAGTCGCAGGTCAACAAGCTCCGAGCCAAGAGCCGGGAGTTTCACAGGAAGATAGAAGAGGAAGAGTGAGGATGTCATGGGGCAGCAAAGTGATGAGGGTCGTGCACAAAATGTGAAACCCCCCCCGTCACTTCCTTCTGTAACTAGTCTTTGTAACCGCCCCTGTGCCTAGAGAATAAAGACCATAGATTCCTTTGCATACACACCCTGAGTAACTACTACTTTTTTACTCTGTCTTTTTTTTTTCCCTCCCTATTTAGCTCTTAGATCTTATTAGGTGTTGGACATTGCTGAGTGATTAACTTTAATTGTGTTCATTAGCGCTCTGCTGTGTTGTACATATTTCTATTTCCCAGGTAAATCAGGTAAAATCATGCTTAATCATGTTTTAGGTGAATGTATTTGTCCTAATGCACTTTCCTCGGTATTGGGAAGGTTATGTAAGAGATCCAGTTTAGAGCAGACTCAGCACTGTTGTAGTATTTCCATGGTGCTGCACAATCATTCAATCTTTCTTACCGTCGACTGGCTCCTACTCCTTTCTGCTACAGCTTATGGTTCCAGCACTGCACATAGGTGCTGTTCCCTTCATGAGGCTGTGAATGTTTTGGGGTGGAGGGGGAGGGAAAGTGGGGTATTGGCAAATACTTTTTACTTCATTCAGACTGTGTTATGAACAGAAGGGCTGTCCAGCTGTGAATTCTCATGTGCTCTATTAGCTGTCTCAGCTGAAGCATTCTGACATATTACACTTTGTCTCTAGTCTGGGTAAAAGACACACAGACAGCATCAAGGTATGTTAAAACTCAGACATGCACAGAGACATCTGCCTTAGCTGATATTTTCATAGCATGAACAGCTCTACACTTCCAGGTAACTTCTGTCCCTTATTTTTAGGAAGACCACACAACCTTGGTGGATTTTCTCAGAAATCACAAGGACTGAAGGAGCAGTGGGTGAGAGCAGTGTTCAGAGTGAACCAGATACAGGTCAGAAACCGTGGAGTGAAGAGCAGCTGGCACCAAAGGGAAGCAAGAATTTGGAAGTGGAGGCCAGGGTATGTGTTGACATTGAATGTTTTTAACAGTGTACCTCTTTCCACTTCTGCTGTGCAAATGGTGTCTGAAGCAGGAGCTGATTCCTGCACTAAGCACTGGGCCTTAGCATGGCACCAAGGATGGGAGTGGCAATGGTATGGCGGGCTGGGGGGACATAGGCCCTGATCTGCCGAACTGAGAGTTACTTTAAATTCCAGCCCATCTTATACACAAACCTTTCTATTTTTGCTTGGGAATGCTTTAAAAATACAAACTTGCTCAATAGCAACCACTGCTACAACATTGTCCCAGACTAAAGTGCTCACGGCCAGTCACTCCCACTCTGATCAGAAAGAGAGGCATGCTTCCATCTAGCATCTGTCTACATCACTTTGTGCTGCAGTGCTATGCTTTGGCTCATTTCACGGAGACAGGAGGTGCTTTTGCAAAAATGAGCCAGGGTCTAATGAGATCTTGAAAAGTCCAAGCAAGCCAATATGAAATGAAATGCAGACAATGGTCTGCCAGAGCTCGGGGCTCTGTGGTGCCTCCCATTAGGACAATGAGCACATTTTCCTATTGGCAAGTCACAGGGTAACAAGGAGAAATTTGAGGCAGCGGGAACTAGAAACCCAAGTTTCTTCCATGCCAGATGCATGCCTGAACTGCTGACACAGCCCCACTCCTGCCTCCATTCTAGTTCTTCAGAGAGCCAGACACCTTCCTAGGACAGGGACCAGGCACACAGCAGCACACAGTGACAGTGAAGTCCAAGCTACCAATATTATGTCCCTCTTTATCAGCCCAGGAGTCAGAGAGAAAAGCCAAGCCTGTCTACAGCTGTAGGTGGGACCTCTCTGCTCAGCAAAGGAACATATCACCTAACCTCCCTTTTTAGGAGTCAGTTGCCTCCTGCTGCTAATGCTATATTTCTCACCCACTTCTTTCCCTGTTCTTATCCAGAAGCCCACCAGCCTGTTCCCCCACTCAGCTGCTCTGTAATAGGAGCCCTCTAGCTGCTTCAGTGGGTGATGAAGAGGGCTTTTGGAAGGTCACTCCTCAGCTAGGACCTACTGCTCAGCAGTGATCTCAGGACCCACTGACATTAGCTGAGAGCATAAGGGGAGACTGCGTAACTGTGCAACTCTGACGCTCATTCAAGCACAGCCCATCCCGAAATCACAGGTCTGTCCTACCTGCCTCTCTGCTTACCTGTCTGGTAAGCCAATTTAGCCCTTCTCCAGTGAGATGCTCAATCTTTTCCAGGCAGTGGGAAGCCATGCAAGAATGTCATCACTGGAAAGAGAGGACATGACCAATATGAATATCTGCTGTCCGTACTCCTTAAAGGAAAGATATATTCACTTGGCTTTTCCCCACTGTGAGGTCAGAAAAGAACTGAAGAAATTAGTATCTGAGTGGAGGAGCAGGATTAAGTGATAGCAAGGCCATCACAGTCTTTTCATGGATAGCTTGAAATAGGACATATCTTAACCAGATAACCCATAAACACCTATGTGAACTGGACATGTTATGCCAGGAATAGAGACAGCACGCCTCATACTTAGTTTCATGTGATTCAGTGCCCATCAGTAGAATAAACAAACATCTGAATGAGGAAAGTCTATCCTTACCTTCTCCAGGGTCCAGTGCCCAGCAGAAGGGCAAGGAAGAGGATTTTTCCTCCAAGGGATTAGCTTGCGCTAACATTCCTGGGAGCTCTCATTTTACACAGAGGACTGCAGAAATACTGCTGCAGTGGAAGCTGGGCATTCCCTGTCAGACTGCCCATCGGGGTCTAGTGACATCTCTCAGCATACCTTACAAGTATTTTCAGCAAAACTGACAACATCATTTGAAAGCTGCACATCTTACAGTGGATGTTTTCAAACATTAATGTCCTTTGTCTCTGCTCATACCGGGAATGATCGCTTCGGGTCTCTTCTCAGAGATCATTTCAATGGAAGTGCATTGTTATGGTGAATAAATGCAATCCTATCCTGTTAACTGAATGGAAGATTATGAAGGCTTTATTTGTTCACCTGAGAAGTGCCATACAACATCATCCATGAGAGTCATCATCCTATTAAACTTGTGGGTATGACTTCCACTGTGTGAAGCAAATTACAAAATGTGGAATCAAAGAAGCAAAATGTAGATGCTTTCATGTCACAGTGACATCCCACCTCCGCTGCAGATGCCATTTCAGCAACCAGTGTTCTCTGTCAAGTCTATTTGCTACATGTTTGTGCGAAGCTGTCTTCCATGACATAGTACTCACTGGTGATTCACAGGATACACTGATCCTTACAGGCATGCTCTGCTAATCCAGATAGCACAGATGATAACAACACAAGCTTTCTGCAAATCCCACGGGGAGTGCTCTTTGAAAGTTATGTACCTGAACCACAAACTCCATCCCATGTTTTGGGGATTCCTAGAAGAGTAATATGATCAGCTCCGTCTCACATCAGTGTTTTGGTTAACTGCTGAGAAAGGCTTTGTCTCCATCTGCCCTTTCACTGTTTCTAGGGGTGGCTCATTCTTTTACCTGGTGTATGTGAAGGGCTTGAATTTAACTGGATGTGTAACATCTGTGAAACAAGGGCTCCAGCAGGAATGGCGAGACAATCCCAGATTGGCTGGGAACAGGCACTGTTTGGTTCTGCATGCCTGCAAACATTAATCACTCAATGAAGGAAAAATCAGTTCTGTGAGAGAAAATGAATTCAAATCAATGCTGGGAAGCCCATAAGCCTGCTGGGAATGCCCATGTGAGTGACCACATGACCAGTTACTTCACTTTCCTTTGCAGGAGTTTTCTGCCCTTGAGAAGAGGTTGCCTTCAAGCTTTCATTACTATTATTGTTACTTTCCAAAAAGAAAAGATACAGTTTATGGTTATGAACAGTAATCGTGCTGAATGGGTAGCAAGACTAGGGGCAGGGTTTCTCCAGTGTTTGTTGCCGATTCTGTTCATTTTGTATTAGATTGAAATGTTTGACACTGAGCCTGGAATATTTTAATGGTGAACACTATCAGACCCAGGCAACACCACTCGGCCTGACTTACCCAGGTTTGTACCATTTTTGTGCATACAAGTCACCTGGCAGAGTGCAGCTCCCAGAGGCAGTGAACAGACACAGCAGTTTGCGCAGCAGTGTCTGGGAGCTGCTTACAACTTCTGAGAACCTTGCTGGAAGTTGTGGGGGCTTTCTGGGGACCCTCTGAAGAACTAGACAGTGCTTGCTGCAGACAAGGAAAGGAGAGCTAGGCAAGGATAGCCACATGAAGCCTTAACTTCTCCTGGGAAGCTCTAGCTAGGTGTAGCTGCTGCTGCTGAGCTCTGTTGGTTGCCCCTGATCAGAGGGAGCTGGGGCCTTTGTTCCAGCTGGCCCTTGGCTGGGGTGAGTCAAGCACCCTCTGAGTCAGTGTGAGGCAGATGCCTCTGTAAGAACCAGGCCTAGAGCAAATAGACACAGCAGTTTGTGCAGCAGTTCATGCAGCTGGGTGCAAGAAGGGCCCTTCATCTCCAGTCTTAATATTATATGCTTCCTCAGATATGGTTTTGACATGCTGAAGAGCACATTCCCCAGTAGCTGATGGAGTTGCTACATCAGCTGTGTCAGAGGCTTCCACCCAGATAGACCTTCTGACAGCAGATGTAGCTCTGCAGGTCTCAGGTTGCAGGAAGTGCCCGGCCCCTCTCTGTGAAGCTGGGGCTGACAGCCATTTCTTCTGTAGAAGATGTGCTGTTGTTGATGAGTTATGTTGCCAGGTCAAGGAGTTATAGGAGGAAGTAAGCAGACTGTGTAGCATGCATGAAGATGAGCAAGAGATAGACAGGATATTCTCGTAGACCCTACAGCTTCAGGAGTTTCAACTCCCCACAGCAGTGAAGATGCAGGCAGGCTCTGTGCCATGAAATAGTAAGTCATAAGCCTATAGAAGATGAAGGCTGGAAACTGGTCACTTCTTGTAGAAGGAGAAAGGCTCTTGCTCCTCCTGAAAACTTGCAGGTGATGAACAGGTTTAGTGCCCTCCAAGCTGAGGAGAAGCTGGGCTTTAAGTGAAGCAATTGAGCCAACGGACCCTGTGCCACGCAGGATCACTTGAAAGAAGTGGCGAGTGATTGTTGTGGGTGACTCCCTACTTCATGGGAGAGAGGCACCCATCTGCTGACTTGACCTCTTGTCTAAAAAGGTTTGTTGCCTGCCAGGGGCTTGAATACAAGACGTCATGGAAAGACAGCCCAGGTTTGTCCGCACATCCAACCATTACCCCCTGCTACTCTTCCACATGGGCACTAATGACACCAAGGACAACTATTTCAGAGCTCTGGGGATGGTGGTCAAGGGTCTGGGGGCCCAGATTGTTTTACCCTCAGTTCTGCCAGTTAGGGGGAAGGATGACAGGAGGAGCAGACAGATTCATCAATTAAACAGCTAGCTGTGCCACTGGTGTTGGCAGCAGGGTTTTGGTTTCTGTGACCATGGGACCCTGTTTGAAGATCAATAGCTGATGGGGAGAGATGGGATCCACCTCACATGCGTCTTTGCCACCAGGCTGGCCAGCCTGGTAAGGAGGGCTTTAAACTAGGAAAGATAGGGGAGAGGGAGAGTTATAGAGATCACCCAGAAAGCAAAGCAGGGCTCAAGGGGGATACCTCCAGCAAGTGTATGCAACCAAGGAAGTGCCTACAAGACATGACTATGGAGTATCCTCTTGCACCCCTCCTGGGAAACTGGCATGCTCAAATACCTCTCTGAACCAGCTATACACCAATGCATGTAGCATGGGGAAAAAAAAAGGAGATCTGTGTGCAGTTAGAGGTTTTTGATCTCATTGCAATTAACAGACTTGGTGAGATAGGTCACATGACTGGGATGCTGTCATGAATGGCTACACGCTTTTTAGGAAAGACAGGCCAGGAAGGTGAGGCAGTGGAATTTCCCTTTATGTGAGGGAGCAACTAGAATGTATGGAGCTCTGCCTCGGGGTGGATGAAGAGCAAGCTGAGAGCCTATGGGTAAGCATTAAAGGGCAGGCTAACATGGGTGACACTGCCGTGGGGGTTTACTACAGGCCACCTGATCAGGAAGAAGTCATCGATGAGGCCTTCTACAGACAGCTGGAAGTAGCCTCACGATCAAAGGCCCTGGTTCTCATGGGGGACTTTAACCACTCTGACATCTGCTGGAGGAACAACACAGCAAGGCACAAACAGTCCAGGAGGTTCCTGAAAAGCACTGATGATAACTCTCTGACACAGGTGATGGAGAGCCAACAAGGAGAAGTGCGCTGCTGGACCTTGTACTAACAAACGAGGAAAGTCTGGCTGGAGATGTGAAGGCTGGGAAGAGGGGTCCAAGAGTGTTGGTTAATACTTAAGGATCACTTCCTCCAGGCTCAAGAACAGCGCACCCCTCTGAGTAAGAAGTCGAGCAAAGCAGGCAGGAGACCTGCATGGATGAGCAAGGAACTCCTGGCAAAACTCCAACAGAAGAAGGAAGTATACAGGATGTGGAAAAGGGGAAGGGCCACTTGGGAGGAATACAGGGACGCTGTCAGAGTGTGCAGGGATGCAACAAGGAAGGCTAAGGCCCATTTGGAATTACATCTGGCAAGGGATGTCAAGGACAACAAGAAGGGCTTCTTCAAATACATCAGTAGCAAAAGGAAGACTAGGGAAAATGTGGGCCCGCTGGTGCCCTGGTGACGAAGGATACAGAGAAGGCAGAGTTGCTGAATGCCTTCTTTGTTTCAGTCTTCACTGCTAAGGCCAGCCCTCAGGAATTCTGGACCCTGGGGACAAGAGAGGAAGTCTGGAGAAAGGAAGACTCTCCCTTGGTTGAGGAGGATCAGGTTAGAGATCTTTTGTCCAAACTTGACATCCATAAATCCATGGGCCCCGATGGGATGCACCCACGAGTGCTGCGGGAGCTGGCGGATGTTATCGCTAGGCCACTCTCCATCATTTTGGAAAGGTCCTGGAGATCAGGAGAGGTGCCTGAGGACTGGAAGAAAGCCAATGTCACCCCAGTCTTCAAAAGGGCAAGAAGGAGGAGCCAGGAAACTACAGGCCTGTCAGCCTCCCCTCCATCCCGGGAAAGGTGATGGAACAGCTCCTCCTGGAGGTCTTCACTAAGCATCTGGAGGACAAGAAGGTGATCAGGAGTAGTCAGCATGGATTCACCAAAGGCAAATCATGCTTGACCAATCTGATAGCCTTCTTACGAAGGAATGACTGGCTGGGTAGATGAGGGCAGAGCAGTGGATGTTGTCCCCCTGAACTTCAATAAGGCTTTGGACACTGTCTCCCACCACATCCTCCTAGGTAAGCTCAGGAAGTGAGGGTTGGATGAGTGGACGGTGAGGTGGATTGAGAACTGGCTGGATGGCCGAGCTCAGAGGGTTGTGGTCAGAGTCAGTTGGAGGCCTGTGGCTAGTGGTGTCCCCCAGGGGTCAGTCCTGGCTCCAGTCTTGTTCAATGTATTCCTCAGTGACCTGGAGGAAGGGAGAGAGTGCACCCTCAGCAAGTTTGCTGATGATACTAAACTGGGGGGAGAGGCTAACACACCAGAAGACTGTGCTGCCATTCAGAGGGACCCGGACGGGCTGGAGAGCTGGGCAGAGAGGACCCTCCTGAAGTTCAACAAAGGCAAGTGCAGGGGGTCCTGCACCTGGGGAGGAATAACCTCAAAGCAGCTCTGCAGAGAAGGACCTGGGAGTGCTGGGGGACAACAAGTTTAGCATGAGCCAGCAATGGGCCCTTGTGGCCAGAAAGGCCAATGGTATCCTGGGCTGCATTAGGAAAGCATTGCCAGCAGGTCGAGGGAGATAATCCTCCTCCTCTCCTCAGCCCCGGTGAGCCCATATCTGGAGTCCTGCGTCCAGTTCTGGGCTCCCCACAATGCAAGGGAGACATGGAGCTACTGGAGAGAGTCCAGCGGAGGGCTACAAAGATGATGAGGGGACTGGAGCATCTCTCCTCTGAAGAAAGGCTGCGAGAGCTGGGCCTGCTGAGCCTGGAGAAGAGAAGCCTGAGGGGGCATCTGACCAATGTATATACGTATTTGAAGGGAGGATGTCAAGTGGATGGAGTCAGACTTTTTTCTCAGTGGTGCCCAGCGATAGGACAAGAGGCAACGGGCACAAACTGAACCACAGGAAGTTCCATCTGAACCTGAGGACAAACTTCTTTCCTGGGAGGTTGCCTGAGCACTGGAACAGGTTGCCCAGAGAGGTAGTGGAGTCTCCTTCCCTGGAGATATTCAAAACCTGCCTGGATGTGATCCTGTGCAATGTGCTCTAGAAGACCCTGCTTGAGCAGGAGGGTTGGACCAGATGATCTCCAAAGGTCTCTTCCAACCTCAATGGTTCTGTGATGAGAAGACACTTCTAGTGGCTCTGCAAAATCATTCCAAGTTGGGGACAGCCCTACTTAGTGGAGAATCTTCATGTTTTTCAGCTAAGCTCAGCATACAAAAATATTTTCATTTCAAGTTGCTGAACCTCCATATACAACAGTTTGGAGACTGTTGCTAGCTTTCAGTAATCCTCCTGACTATTACTCAGTACCAGTCACCTTTCCTGAATCACACCATACAAAGCCTACATGCCCATAACTGCCTTATGTTAACTTATTTAGGGTGTCCATGGGGACTAAAGTATCAATAAAGAGCTATTAATTGACAGAGGTCAATGTTTATGCTGCACAAAGAAATTCAAAGTAGAACTTCTTAGTAATAACAGTTTCTTCTTCTTCAAGCAGTATCCAGCATATCTGTTCATGCTGTGGATTTTTCTGTGCTACTAGCTCTTGCCCACAGAAACTTCCTGTCATGGAGGACCTCCTCCAATACCCTGAAGCTTGATGTAGGGTTAGGTGGGACAGTGTGTCCTGCAGGTCCTTGTCATCCTGAGCAATCAGGCAGCATTCTCAGTCTTCCTTTCAGGAGGCTACTGTCTGCAGCTTTCTGAGTTCTCCTTTGAAGATCTCCTACTTTTCTTCTCAACTACCAGTGGTCTTCTTCCCTTGGAATTATTTTCATTCTGTATGAGAATGGGAATCAGTTTCCCCACCCACCTTAACTCCATGCCCACGGTCAGTTGGGTTCACGTTATCCACACTGGATCTCCAGGGCTGATTCCCATGACTCATCAACCAGGGATAGTGTCACCTGCCCCTTGATGTTAGCAGCTTTCCAGACCTCCTCATGAAGGGTAGCCCTCTGTGTCAAGGTACTGTGGATGGAGACACCCAAACCTTCCAAGTTCTTGTGTAAATCTTGCATCATTTCTCTGTAGGCAAGGTTGCTGTCCCTCCTAATGAGGTGACCAGAGATAGAGTGTGCCTGGACTAGCAGAGGCCAGGGTCCGCAATCTCAGTGTCTCACACTGAAAACAGCTGCAGTTTGAGAGGGCAAGGACCATCAGTAGAGTCAGATCCTATCATTTGTATTTTTCACTGCCCTCCAAGGATTTAGGTGAAAGTGAGGTGCAATGTGAAATCCCAGCCACTTTCCTCAGGGATTGGGCACAGTTCTTCTTTTCCAGAATCCAGCTAGAGCCAGGCTCTCAGTAAGCTTCCTAAATAAGTCTTTGAACACTGTGATAAACACTATTCCTGTAACCCTGCTTTATCTGAGCTTTCTCACAAGGAAAGCCAGCAGTGATCCCACTGGTCCAAGCTGTGATGCTTGTTGGGACAAGGTCTCCTCAGAACATCTGCGGAGAAGCACAGAAGACTCACAAGGCTCCTGAGTCTCCATGGACAGCTCTCTGGAACAGTGAAGTGCCCCAGGCTCAGCACTTGGCATCTCATGGCCTGGATTCTAGAATGTGACTATAAAGCCCCGGGGTCTTGTTCTTCTTCAGCATGAGTGAGTTGAAAACACAGCCCCAATCCTCCTCTGCTCCTCCTAGGAATTGTTATGTACTCTATGCTGAAAAAATAATTGGATGAACAGGAAATAATATTGGAAAGCTGGCACTGGAGTCCAAGTCTCCCCTTCCAAGTACCCTAGCCACTTGCCCATTCAGACTTGCTCTTCTTGCACATTCTTCTCCATCCTGCCCTCTGAGATGCCAAAGGCCTCCTGTCCCCTTTCCCATCTTGGCCAGCACCTGTAACCACTAGGCTTCCGGACTGTCTACAGTTTTCTGAGTTCTCCTTTGAAGACCTCCTGTTTTTCTCCTCACCTACAGGTGATCTTCTCTTGGAATTGCCTTCATTTGTATGTGCATGGGAGTCAGAGACTGCCCAGAGAGGTGGGACTTCAGATGCACCCTTGTGCTCACCATTTCCTTGTGGCTGGCTCTGGGGTCTTCCCTGGGCAGGGTCATGGGTGTTTCCATCAGCCTCCCCATGCCTTCTGCAGGGATCCCAGGAGCGGGCTGTAGGTTTGGACTCCAAACTAGGGCCCATACACCCAAAATGTGAGTGCTACAGTGCAAAAGCTCTCTTTGGAACAAGCTCTTCATGCACAGGGCATTGCCTGATGCTGGATATTACCTTGGATCCCACACATCGTTTTCCGACCTTGTCTCTGTGTTATTCACTGAGCTTTTGACAACTAAAATGTCAATGACCAGGAGAAGAACATGTTTCGATCTGACAGGACTTAAAGCAGCTTGGGTTAGGGGCAGCCTTGGCTGCAGTGACCACGAGATGGTGGAGTTGAGGATCCTGCGAGGAGGAAGCAAGGCAATAAGTAGGATCACAACGCTGGACTTCAGGAGAGCTAACTTTGGCCTCTTCAGGGACCTTCTAGGAAGAAGAATCCCCATGGGATTGAGCCCGAGAAGGAAGAGGGGTCCAAGAGTGTTGATTAATACTTAAGGATCACTTCCTCCAGGCTCAAGAACAGCGCACCCCTCTGAGTAAGAAGTCGAGCAAAGCAGGCAGGAGACCTGCATGGATGAGCAAGGAACTCCTGGCAAAACTCCAACAGAAGAAGGAAGTATACAGGATGTGGAAAAGGGGAAGGGCCACTTGGGAGGAATACAGGGACGCTGTCAGAGTGTGCAGGGATGCAACAAGGAAGGCTAAGGCCCATTTGGAATTACATCTGGCAAGGGATGTCAAGGACAACAAGAAGGACTTCTTGTTATGGAGGAGCATCTCTCCTCTGAAGAAAGGCTGAGAGAGCTGGGCCCGTTGAGCCTGGAGAAGAGAAGACTGAGAGGTGATCTCATCAATGTGTACAAGGATGTGAAGGGAGGATGTCGAGAGGATGAGGCCAGTCTCTTCTCCATGGTGCCCAGCAACAGGACAAGAGGCAACGGGCATAAACTGAACCACAGGAAGTTCCATCTGAACATGAGGAAAAACTTCTTTCCTGTGAGGGTGACAGAGCACTGGAAGAGGGAGACAGAGCCCAGAGAGGCTGTGGAGTCTTCATCCTTGGAGATATTCAAAACCCATCTGGATGTGAACCTGGGAAATATGCTCTAGAGGACTCTGCTTGAGCAGGGCGGTTGGACTAGATGATCTCTAGAGTCCCTTCCAACCTCAAACATTCTGTGATTCTGTGATTCTGTGAAGCGATAGTGCCCTTTTCCTAGAACTAGATCAGTTACTCTCCGGGACCACCAGCAAATTCCCCCTTTCTCAGGGTATCAGCATTGTACTGCCTACCACCTTTAGTGCTCTGGTACAAGCAGCCCTGTGTTTTTAGGACTTTTTACTGGGACTGTGTGAGTGTGTAGATGTGCAAGTTATTTGAATTGGGATGATGCTATTGGACTGAGGCTGTATCAGAGGACAGGGTATCTGGTACTGTATGCTGTCTGTGTGATCATGCATGCAGTTATGGCTGGGTGGAGGGGATGTTTTGGGGAGATGTAGGCAGGCAAGGGCTACAGGAGCCTCTCCTGTTCCCTGGCTTGACTGAGGAAATTGGTTGATGTATGATGTCGACAGTGGGCATATGAATACAAGAGACCCAGACTTGAGCTGTTGAAACTGTGTTAACACTGCTTGTTTATTCCTGAGGAAATGAAAAGCATTGCTGCCATTGTGGAGTGCTGTGCATTGTAGAGTGTTTATTTTTGTGTATTGTGGAGAACCACATATTTGGGGCTGAAGTTATTTCCTGGCCTAGGTTACTTTTGCATGTTTGGCTCTATTGCCCTGCTGAATGTCTGTACTAAATGTGGAGAAACAGAAATAGCTTTGACTATTAATGACTTCTGTATTGTGAAAAGTATTAGATATTAATTGTTACATATTTATTGTAGCTCCTCTCTGTAACAAAAGCATTGTATCATTTAAAACCAGAAATGTTTGCAAGTAAGGCAGTATAATTTCCTTTTTGCAGGTACGGGTACTGTGAGTAATTTGTTTGAAACTAGGTGAGACTTTAATATCACTTATGACAGTTTGCATCCCTCTAGTATGCATCTGTTGAATTTGTCACTCTTTGCCAATATTAAGTGCAGATATGCTCACACACAGCTTTATTTCTTTTGATAGCCAAGAAGATATAAAAAAAAGGTATATGTTATCTGTGCTGTACAGCTGGAAGAGTTGCAGCAGAGATATGCCAAAATATCTGACCTGGGTCAAGAAACAAATCACTGGAAAAGGCAGCAATAAAATCCATAAGTCCTACATCCAAGTTCTCTAAGTGCCTTGACTAACAGAGAGTCTCTCCTTACGTCTCTTGTCAAATTATTTATAGTAGATAGTTTCACATCATAAGTAAGATATAAAACATTTCTAAATATATCTAGTCAAATCGAATGACAATTATGCCCTTAGTTCAGTTTGCCAGACAATGCTTTGCCAAAGAAGGTTTGCCAAAAAATGTTTTGCCCAAAGGAAGAGGAAGAATCCAAAGCATCTGCATGCCAGAGTCTATAAAAGTCTCTTTGGAGTGCTCTACCCTGTCTCCACAAAAAGTTTCAAGGTAAGTGTGCTGTGTCTAGAGATTTGTTAAAATCAGCCATCCCTCTTTATCGCATATTATGCAGTGTATTATTTTCACAGAAACTGGTTTCCAAATCATTTTTTCCATCTGCTTTCAAAGCACCTGTATATTTTCTATATGAATTTTTTTTTTGAATTTTACTTTGAAGTAATAAGGTTCCTTTAGTGTTTTTTGTTCTGTCAAACTTCCAGCCACTGTACAATCTGTCCAGTGCCACAAGACACAAATAAAAGCAATTTCTTTAAAAGATTACCCCTTACAATGCAGGGCTGAAAGTAGTATTTTTCTCTTTTGGCTTCCAATCATTAAATAGTAGGAAATTTATTTTTTGCTAGACATTAGCAATTTTAGTGTGTGCTTCATCTTAAAACTTTGTAAGGAGTATCCTTGCTAACACAGAACATTGTTTTCCCACTGATGCAACATTTATGTTCTCCCACAGGGTCCTCTGCTGACGTGCTTTCAGTAAAGTGCAGACATGTCTTCAGACTCTGAGATGGCCGTCTTTGGGGAGGCGGCTCCTTACCTCCGAAAGTCAGAAAAGGAGAGAATCGAGGCCCAGAACAAACCCTTCGATGCCAAGTCATCGGTCTTTGTGGTGCATGCTAAGGAATCCTTTGTGAAAGGGACAATCCAGAGCAAAGAAGGAGGAAAGGTCACTGTCAAGACCGAAGCAGGAGAAGTGAGTAAAACACAAGGCTTCAGAGCAGCATTTAACTCCCGCTCTGAGCTCTTAGCTGACATGCATGGACCTCTCTCTTCCTTGGCAGACTCTGACCGTGAAGGAAGATCAAGTCTTCTCCATGAACCCTCCTAAGTATGACAAAATTGAGGACATGGCCATGATGACCCACCTCCATGAACCCGCTGTGCTGTATAACCTCAAAGAGCGTTATGCAGCCTGGATGATCTACGTAAGTACCAGCAGCAGTCCTCCTGCAGCTAGCTAGGAAGAACTGCTATGAGTGGAAGCCAACTTGCTGTCTCCCTTCCTCACAGACCTACTCGGGTCTCTTCTGTGTCACTGTCAACCCCTACAAGTGGCTGCCGGTGTACAACCCAGAGGTGGTGCTGGCCTACCGAGGCAAAAAGCGCCAGGAGGCTCCTCCCCACATCTTCTCCATCTCTGACAATGCCTATCAGTTCATGTTAACTGGTGAGTTGCTTGGTTTTCTTATTTGGCCATGAACACTCTTAGAGGAATACAAATGTCTTTTCTCTGGAAAATGGTGCAATTTTTTAAAGATGTTGTTAGGGTGGATGTCTTCTCATCAGTGCAAACATCTTCTTTACTGATACCATGTTTCTAAACAACCAAGGCTCTAACTTACTGTCCAACATGTTTGGAAGGAAATAATTCAATGCTAAAAACATTGTCAGGTTTTCCTTCAAAGAAATCTGAATATACTTTTAGATTTCTGGTTTGTTCTTAGTTGGGAGGATTGTGCAATTAATGATTTGCTTTGCAGGATTGAAAGTCACTTGGGTGGAGCTCTGTAAATAGGACTTGGTGTTAATGAAATGGAGATCCAATATTGAAGCCAATGTTTCCTTCAGCGGTCCTATGAAAACACATGAACCAGTCTCAGTTAGACATTACTGTGAAACCTGAACCTCAGAAAATTGGCACTTCCTTTCCCCATCTCAGAAACCGTTTGTTCTTCTCCATTCAGTGGTACAAAAGGAAGCCGTAAGAAAGAAGGATAGTGAAAAGTTTATCTCTAACTTTTTTAGGGTTGTCTAAATATCCAAACTTTACTCAGAAAAATACTAATCAAAGAGAAATATATTTTCATTTGTTAATATAATTCTTTTTTCAACAAATTACTGTAGTTTATCCTGTAAAGTTCAGAGTGGCAAGTAGGTTAATTGGAAAAGAATACTGTGAAAATGAAACAATAATAAATTGATCTTTTATTAGTGTGCCGTATGATGAAAGTATTTGTCTGTGTCAGCTTACATCTATTCTGGCTGCGACATTCAAGAAATGTGCAGAAGCTAGGTGACCTCAACCTCAGAGTTTCCCACTGGGAGTTAGTTACCTAATGACTTAGTGTTTTCAGATAGTTTCCAGCTTATTGGAAAACACAGTCCTAGAGGCACAGAATAAATGAAAGCCTTCTGTCAAAAAGGACTTTTGAAAGAAAGTCGATCCAGCTACACAGACTATTAAGGGAGGCTGTTAAACACATATAGGCTTTCTTCCAAAAAAAACAAAAAACCCACATTCTATTATATGCAAATGACTAAAATAGAAAGGATCTTAAATTCTGGCAAGGTAAATGTGAAAATACAAGAAGGCATGCAAAAGGAAAGAGAACCAAATTGCAGAAGGCATAAGAACTAATAATTATTTTTCAAATACTTAAGAAGCAGAAGGGCTTTAAAGGAGTCTGTAGAGCCAGTACACAGTCCTAATTAAAAAAGACAACTTGGAAAATATAAGGCCATATCACAACAACTGAATTAGTTTTTACACCTATTTACCATGAAGGAGTGTGAGAAATATTCACTTCTGGAACTCTTCCTTATAGAGGGATTCATTAGAGGAACTGCTTCTTATTGGAGTGTTCTTAAAAGAAATATGGAACAAAATGATAAAATAAACATTAACAAATTGCCAGGACAGAATTCACCCAAGCGTTCCAATGGAACTCTAAAGATGAACTTTTTGACCTTCCCACTGAAAGCTGTCTGGAAGATGGCTAGTGTTACAAAACTTTGTTTAAAGGGTTGAGAGGGGAGATCCAAGGAACAGCATACCAATAAGACTGATGTTTGTGACAGCCAAACTGGTAGAAACTTCTAAACAAGGTGTTTACTGGACATGTGAGTATATGTTACTTACCAAGAAAAAACTGATGCAGTTCTTTTAAAGGGAAGTCATGTCTCACAAATCTACTGAATTTTTTTGAGCCAAGGGAGAGTCAGTCAAGGTAACCTGTTTGAATTCAACAAAGATTCTCTGTACAGTCTATAAAGCTGCTATTCTTAGCACAAATTTTTATGCTTATGCTCAGAAGCAGCTGTAGAATTAGGAAAGTGTAAAAAGAACTGGTTAAGAGAAATGAAGATATAGCAAAAATAATTTTTCAGTTTTCATAGTGCAAAGTGTTCATCAGTGGAGTCCTCCTGGAATCTGCTCTTGGACTTCTGCAGTTCAGCATTTTTTAAAATGAGCTGGAAATGGGCAAAATTCCAAGGTGCCAAGGATTCTGAAGCCAGTAAGTCCTTCAGGGCAGTGCAAGTGAACTCTAACAGTGAATAATTTCAGAAGGACTTTATGAAATTAAATGGTTAGGTTATCATTCAGCAATGTGGCAGACAAAGTTCAGTCTAGAGGAATGTAAAACAATTGACAAATAAAAAAGCCCCAGTACTGTTGACATATAAATGATGGGTTCATTGCTGAAAATTACCACTTCCATTATGGATATACTTCTATAATATAGCTTTGAAAATTTTGGCTAAATGGTCAGTAATATACAAAAAAACAAGCAGAAAGTTGAGAAAGGAATAGAGATCAAAACAGAAAATAGTATTATGTCGCGGTGGGTACCAAGGAATGTCTGTACCTTGTGTACTGTATGTATTTCTTCTCTTCCTTTTTCAAAGAAGAATACAAAAGAGATTGGACAGGTCAAGAAAAGAATGAAAAGGTTTTTCAAAGGCATTGCATGGCATGGCATGACATCCACATAGGTAAATAACGACAAATGATTGATGACAGGAAAAAGAAAGCTCACCGCAAATCAAAAATTATTTATTCACACAGTAAGTAGTTCTAAAACAGAAGATATGAGATGCTAAAAGCTGAAGCAACACGAAAAGAATTGAGCATGGGTTACACAAATGACTCAAAAAAATCTGGAAAGCCAATTCAGTGCAAAGCATTACACAAAAAAACATCCACTCTCGCTCTGGAAGATTGAAAATTTCAGTATTCTAGCACAGGGAATTATACCTTAGGGGAATGGTTGATACAAGCTTATGATGTTTTCATAATTTTCTCTAGACAACAATTAATTAGCCATAGATAGAATAATCACTTAGTGGTGGCCTTTGGTCTTACGGGAGGTGGTTGTCCCTAGGTTACTCAAGTTGTGAGAAGCATTTGCTCCAGTTCATTTTAGTTTACAGATAGTTCAAAATTTCCTTAACAGACAGTTCAATATTAACTAGTAATTAATTAATCTATGTGCAGTTGCAGGGCCATGAACTTGTTTCAGTTAAGAGACTTGGTGAGATAGGTCACATGACTGGGATGCTGTCATGAATGGCTACACGCTTTTTAGGAAAGACAGGCCAGGAAGGTGAGGCAGTGGAATTTCCCTTTATGTGAGGGAGCAACTAGAATGTATGGAGCTCTGCCTCGGGGTGGATGAAGAGCAAGCTGAGAGCCTATGGGTAAGCATTAAAGGGCAGGCTAACATGGGTGACACTGCCGTGGGGGTTTACTACAGGCCACCTGATCAGGAAGAAGTCATCGATGAGGCCTTCTACAGACAGCTGGAAGTAGCCTCACGATCAAAGGCCCTGGTTCTCATGGGGGACTTTAACCACTCTGACATCTGCTGGAGGAACAACACAGCAAGGCACAAACAGTCCAGGAGGTTCCTGAAAAGCACTGATGATAACTCTCTGACACAGGTGATGGAGAGCCAACAAGGAGAAGTGCGCTGCTGGACCTTGTACTAACAAACGAGGAAAGTCTGGCTGGAGATGTGAAGGCTGGGAAGAGGGGTCCAAGAGTGTTGGTTAATACTTAAGGATCACTTCCTCCAGGCTCAAGAACAGCGCACCCCTCTGAGTAAGAAGTCGAGCAAAGCAGGCAGGAGACCTGCATGGATGAGCAAGGAACTCCTGGCAAAACTCCAACAGAAGAAGGAAGTATACAGGATGTGGAAAAGGGGAAGGGCCACTTGGGAGGAATACAGGGACGCTGTCAGAGTGTGCAGGGATGCAACAAGGAAGGCTAAGGCCCATTTGGAATTACATCTGGCAAGGGATGTCAAGGACAACAAGAAGGGCTTCTTCAAATACATCAGTAGCAAAAGGAAGACTAGGGAAAATGTGGGCCCGCTGGTGCCCTGGTGACGAAGGATACAGAGAAGGCAGAGTTGCTGAATGCCTTCTTTGTTTCAGTCTTCACTGCTAAGGCCAGCCCTCAGGAATTCTGGACCCTGGGGACAAGAGAGGAAGTCTGGAGAAAGGAAGACTCTCCCTTGGTTGAGGAGGATCAGGTTAGAGATCTTTTGTCCAAACTTGACATCCATAAATCCATGGGCCCCGATGGGATGCACCCACGAGTGCTGCGGGAGCTGGCGGATGTTATCGCTAGGCCACTCTCCATCATTTTGGAAAGGTCCTGGAGATCAGGAGAGGTGCCTGAGGACTGGAAGAAAGCCAATGTCACCCCAGTCTTCAAAAGGGCAAGAAGGAGGAGCCAGGAAACTACAGGCCTGTCAGCCTCCCCTCCATCCCGGGAAAGGTGATGGAACAGCTCCTCCTGGAGGTCTTCACTAAGCATCTGGAGGACAAGAAGGTGATCAGGAGTAGTCAGCATGGATTCACCAAAGGCAAATCATGCTTGACCAATCTGATAGCCTTCTTACGAAGGAATGACTGGCTGGGTAGATGAGGGCAGAGCAGTGGATGTTGTCCCCCTGAACTTCAATAAGGCTTTGGACACTGTCTCCCACCACATCCTCCTAGGTAAGCTCAGGAAGTGAGGGTTGGATGAGTGGACGGTGAGGTGGATTGAGAACTGGCTGGATGGCCGAGCTCAGAGGGTTGTGGTCAGAGTCAGTTGGAGGCCTGTGGCTAGTGGTGTCCCCCAGGGGTCAGTCCTGGCTCCAGTCTTGTTCAATGTATTCCTCAGTGACCTGGAGGAAGGGAGAGAGTGCACCCTCAGCAAGTTTGCTGATGATACTAAACTGGGGGGAGAGGCTAACACACCAGAAGACTGTGCTGCCATTCAGAGGGACCCGGACGGGCTGGAGAGCTGGGCAGAGAGGACCCTCCTGAAGTTCAACAAAGGCAAGTGCAGGGGGTCCTGCACCTGGGGAGGAATAACCTCAAAGCAGCTCTGCAGAGAAGGACCTGGGAGTGCTGGGGGACAACAAGTTTAGCATGAGCCAGCAATGGGCCCTTGTGGCCAGAAAGGCCAATGGTATCCTGGGCTGCATTAGGAAAGCATTGCCAGCAGGTCGAGGGAGATAATCCTCCTCCTCTCCTCAGCCCCGGTGAGCCCATATCTGGAGTCCTGCGTCCAGTTCTGGGCTCCCCACAATGCAAGGGAGACATGGAGCTACTGGAGAGAGTCCAGCGGAGGGCTACAAAGATGATGAGGGGACTGGAGCATCTCTCCTCTGAAGAAAGGCTGCGAGAGCTGGGCCTGCTGAGCCTGGAGAAGAGAAGCCTGAGGGGGCATCTGACCAATGTATATACGTATTTGAAGGGAGGATGTCAAGTGGATGGAGTCAGACTTTTTTCTCAGTGGTGCCCAGCGATAGGACAAGAGGCAACGGGCACAAACTGAACCACAGGAAGTTCCATCTGAACCTGAGGACAAACTTCTTTCCTGGGAGGTTGCCTGAGCACTGGAACAGGTTGCCCAGAGAGGTAGTGGAGTCTCCTTCCCTGGAGATATTCAAAACCTGCCTGGATGTGATCCTGTGCAATGTGCTCTAGAAGACCCTGCTTGAGCAGGAGGGTTGGACCAGATGATCTCCAAAGGTCTCTTCCAACCTAAACCACTTCTGTGATTCTGTGATTTTGCTAAAATACTCTTTAGTTTGGATTCCTTTCTACAGAGACAAATAAGCAGCCCTGACATGAGGAGAATATCCTAGAAAAGAAGATAACATACTACGCATGACATACATGTCAATATGAATAGATATAGAATGCCATTTATTACTGCTGAGAAATAGTAGGGCAAAGGATTCTAAAGAGACTAGGGGAAATACCCAAGGGCTTTTAAAATGAATAGGCTGCCTTGTGCGGTTCTACAAGCTTCAACTAATGTTTTTATATAAGGTGTTCATACCCCTCTTTGTTTCTGTTTCTTTCACAGATCGTGAGAATCAATCAATCCTGATCACGTACGTACATTCCCTGATTGGGTTCCTGATGGGTTGCTCTGTGCCACTGAACCTGCTGCCTGACCATACTGCTTCTCTCTGCTTCTCTCTTTGGCTTCACAGCGGAGAATCTGGTGCCGGGAAGACTGTGAACACAAAGCGTGTCATCCAGTACTTTGCAACAATTGCAGCTAGTGGGGAGAAGAAGAAGGAGGAGCAGCCACAGCAGGCAGGCAAAATGCAGGTGAGTTCCTGGTGAGGCAAAAATGTAGGTGAGGGATAGGACCCTCCAGCTTTCAGCTTTATTTAGGAGCTATATCATGACAATAATATTTCTGTCTTAGGGCACCCTTGAGGACCAAATCATCAGTGCCAACCCCCTGCTGGAGGCCTTTGGAAATGCCAAGACTGTGAGGAATGACAACTCCTCACGCTTTGTAAGTCGTTGCTTTGGACAAAATCTCTCCCTCTCTTTACAAGCGTAATGATGGGCCTCGTGCTAGTCTCACCGAAGGAGACGGCAAAGGAATGCAGCTAGGCTGAAATGCTTCTTTCTTCCCTGAACAGGGCAAATTCATCAGAATCCACTTTGGGGCCACAGGGAAACTGGCTTCTGCTGACATTGAAACATGTAAGAGACCGTCCTTGACTCAGCACGTTCCTTTCCGTCTTCCTGTTCTGTGCACTGTCTTGTGCCTAACTCCTTCTCTCTTCCTTGCCAGATCTGCTGGAGAAGTCCAGAGTCACTTTCCAGCTCAAGGCAGAAAGAAGCTACCACATATTTTATCAGATCATGTCCAACAAGAAGCCAGAGCTAATTGGTAGGAAGGATCCCTAACTCTTTTTGGAGGAAGAGAGCTGAGCAACAGCTCACTCTCCTACCTAGCTGACAAAACTAAGCCTCTTTCCTACCTGTTCTGGCTTTCAGACATGCTCCTCATTACCACCAACCCATATGACTACCACTTTGTGAGTCAAGGTGAGGTCACTGTTCCCAGCATTGATGACCAGGAGGAGCTGATGGCTACAGATGTAAGTATTATAAAGGGAAAAGTTTTTATGAGTGTTCTTAAGGTTACTAGGCAATGTTTTTACTTTACTGTTTCTGTTGCAGAGTGCCATTGATATCCTGGGCTTCACTGCTGATGAGAAGACCGCCATTTACAAGCTGACGGGGGCTGTCATGCACTATGGGAACTTGAAGTTCAAGCAGAAACAACGAGAGGAGCAGGCAGAGCCAGATGGCACGGAAGGTACTAGTGCACTCACTCGTTCAAAGAACTCTGCTGTTTACAGAGATGATATCTTAGCCTCCAAAGGCAGACCTGAAGAGGTGTGAGTCCCAAAGTAAAACTCTGAGAAAAAGCATCTATGTGCAGTGTCTAAATGTGGGGGCACTTTTCTGGTCACAGGAAATAGAATCCTTTCATTCAGTCATTTTATACCTCACAGAAACACATAGCCTGAAGGTAGAAACCTCAACACAGGATATCTCTCTTTCAGTAAAACCCTCACCTATTGAATCAGAGTCATGTATACTCATATTTCTGGTGAAATGAACCCTGCATTCATTGCAGGAAGCCCAGCATTATCTTTCATAATTTTCAGTCCCTCTCAGATCTCCTATGTGAGACCAGACAAACACATTTGCCTTTCTAGAAAATGGACAGTAGAGCTGATTCTAAGAAACTCCACACTGATCAAGTTCTAGTCATTGTCTAATTGTCTATTCTTCTCTCTCTATCCCTCTTTCTCCCTCTCTTTCCCTCTCTCTCCCTCTCTCTCCTTGTTTAGTGGCTGACAAAGCTGCCTACCTGATGGGTCTGAACTCAGCCGACATGCTCAAAGCCATGTGTTATCCCCGAGTCAAGGTTGGGAATGAATTTGTGACCAAAGGTCAAACTGTGGAACAGGTAAAAAGAGTGTAAAATACATGACTTGAATGAAGACTTGAGCATTCCTCTTTTATCCTAAATGGTAACCTTTCTTCTTTGCTTAGGTGAACAATGCAGTTGGTGCCCTGGCAAAAGCTGTCTATGAGAAGATGTTCTTGTGGATGGTCATTCGTATCAACCAGCAACTGGATACCAAACAACCCAGACAGTACTTCATTGGTGTCCTGGACATTGCTGGCTTTGAAATCTTTGATGTAAGGAACAAGGATTTGGCATTACTTTCATGGGAGGGGTCATCAGACACATGTTTCTTTTTATGAAGCTTCAGAAATATATCCTCATCATCTGCAGTTTTCTGGAACCCTTTGTTGCTTCTCCTTAGATACAGCATTGGCCCTCCAAGGGCTTCACTTAGAAACACATTGATCGTAATGTTTTCAATAGATAGAAGAAAGCACTGCCTTCCGACAAAAGATTTCAGAGGCCCTTGAGCATGCAAAAGGTCTTGGGCATCACACAATAAAGTGACAGACCTAGGACTAAGGCTCACATAGGGCTGGGCCAAAGGTGTGGGCATTCTTGGAAAAGCCAAGAAATGGTTGTGCTGTGCGAAAAAGCAGAGCATATTTCCCATGTTGTGAATGCAGTGGTGCTAAGACTTCTAGGTCAGAGCAAAGAAAGCCCCAGACTGTTCATCTGAGGGCTGAGAAATTCTTGGGCAGGACAGTGAGGAAGTCTCCATTGTCCAGATGGTAAGAAAGCTGCAACATCTCGATGTCACTGCAGCTAACGTTACTGAACTGTTTAGCTTATGAGTAGCACAGCAAAGAAGACATTCTACTTTTAGGTTGATTTCAAAAGGTAACAATAACAAAAATCCCTTGAGGACACTAAATTTTACAACAGAAATTCTGCTAAGGAAGCACACAACATTAAAATACAGTAAGGTGTGATATTTCAATTGGGGAACTCCAGAATTAGGACATTACTGTCAAAACTGTGACCATTGCAACACCTTGAGAATCTGTGCACCTTTCTTTGTGTTGTACAGTTCAACAGCTTTGAGCAGCTCTGCATCAACTTCACCAATGAGAAACTGCAACAGTTCTTCAACCACCACATGTTTGTACTGGAGCAGGAGGAGTACAAGAAGGAAGGAATTGAATGGACTTTCATTGACTTTGGGATGGACCTGGCTGCTTGCATTGAACTCATTGAGAAGGTACCTACTCCATCCAAGTATATGATGCACTGTGAATTTTGTGATGTTTGTGGGCCATATTCAGTTGACAAAGAAATCTTTCACACTCGCACACAGCTAAACAAAGTATCCTGTCTTGAAATTTATTTTATCTTGAGGTAGGAAAATTCGGAAGGCCATACACAAATCTGTATCATCAGTACTCCGTTTTCCTGTCTTCAAGCATGGAACCGGTAGTCTGAACTCCCAGTAAGAGAATTTTTTAAAACATACTCCAGTCAGTTTCCTTTCCCTTTTCCTCCAAAGATTCAAATAAAAACTCCACATATATTTGCAAAATAAATATCTTTTAGACTAATTTTCCAAAACAGTGCGTCTCTAGCAGTTTTTCTTCCACCTGTGTTTCTGACTACCACTTCTGACTCTGCCCCTGGCTCTAACTAGAACTGGACCAATGTTCTTACCAGTTCTGTGAAGACAGGCTGCTGGAAGTGAAGGGAAGGCTCAAATAAGTTCTCTGACTGAGAACAAACCCTGACAAACCTAGGCCCTTATCCATTCTGAGATGCTATCAATAGTGCACAGGTAACCCTGATGATCATGGCATAGGCCTCACACCACTGTAATCTTTCTCTGTCACTTCTTGTGATGTCTTCCAGCCCATGGGCATCTTCTCCATCCTGGAAGAGGAGTGCATGTTCCCCAAGGCAACTGACACCTCTTTCAAGAACAAGCTCTATGACCAGCATCTGGGCAAGTCCAGCAACTTCCAGAAGCCCAAGCCTGCCAAAGGCAAGGCTGAGGCTCACTTCTCCCTGGTGCACTATGCTGGCACAGTGGACTACAACATCTCTGGCTGGCTTGAGAAGAACAAGGACCCCCTGAATGAAACTGTCATTGGCCTATATCAGAAATCACCTGTGAAGACACTGGCCTTACTCTTTGCTACCTATGGTGGAGAAGCAGGTAAGCTCTTTAAAATCCGTATGTACCATCTGTTCATAATATACAAAGGGGATGCTCAAAGGCAATGTTATAAATGTCTGTCCCATTCCTTCAATTTTGCAGAGGGTGGTGGTGGCAAGAAGGGTGGTAAGAAGAAGGGTTCCTCCTTCCAGACAGTCTCAGCTCTTTTCCGGGTAGGTACAGAATTCATTTTCTCATAAACAAGAATGCCCACTGAAATACCAGAAGTAGAAAAATACCCACGAGATGGAAACCTTATAATTCTGTGAGCAGATTCTGATGCATACTTAATGAAGGATCTTTAAACCAATAAACAAGGCATACTGCTATGTCAATAGACTGAAAAACTCAATATTATATGTGAAATATTAAGAATTAAAGTGCATACAAATTGTAATTTAACTTTACCTCATGATCTCACAGGAGAATTTGAACAAGCTGATGACAAATCTGCGGAGCACTCACCCCCATTTTGTACGCTGCATCATCCCAAATGAAACAAAAACACCTGGTAAGGGGATAAAACTGGAGGAAAACTTGAGCCACAGGAGCTCTTCTCCAGAGTACCAAACAATGGGGTAGTCATTAATGGTGTTGCTTGTTAGGTGCCATGGAACATGAGCTGGTGCTGCACCAGCTGCGGTGCAATGGTGTGCTGGAAGGGATCAGAATTTGCAGGAAAGGATTCCCCAGCAGAGTCCTCTATGCCGACTTCAAACAGAGGTAAGAGCACTCCACCATTTGCCCATTCTGCCTAAGCTGAACAGCCTGAGCATCCTAGCACACTGGGAACATTATATTTTAAACTGGTACTGAGCAGTAACATAAAAATGTTTTCACTATCATTTCATGATGATATAATATTGCTGAGGATCAAGATTACTATGGATTCTGATTTAACAGTATGGAAAATTTCTACACACTGCCCTGAAAGAATGGTCTGTTCCCAGGCATGTGATTGCTTCAGTCAGACAGTCTGAGAAGGTGGTGGGCTTCAGACACAGCGGTGGTCGGGGTGATGGGGATTTATTCATGTTCTGTTTTCTCCTACAGGTACAGGGTGCTAAATGCAAGTGCTATCCCAGAGGGACAGTTCATAGATAGCAAGAAGGCTTCAGAGAAGCTCCTTGGGTCCATTGATGTGGATCACACCCAGTACAGATTTGGTCATACTAAGGTAGAAACAACTTCTGAGTTCAAAAACTCTGGCCCTGTGTTTGGCAGTATCTGAGACTGATGTGCTACAATGTTCCCTTTCTCAAGGTGTTCTTCAAAGCTGGGCTAATAGGTCTTCTGGAGGAGATGAGAGATGAGAAGCTAGCAGAGATTATGACCATGACACAGGCCAGGTGCAGGGGCTTCCTGATGAGAGTGGAGTACCGGAGAATGGTGGAGAGGAGGTACACATTTCTCACCTTTAATTTTTTCTCATGGTACTTGTCTAATTGAGTCTCAATTCATCATGCTCAAGGTATGTAACAGGCATATGAATTGTATTTCAGGGATTCCATCTTCTGCATCCAGTACAATGTTCGTGCATTCATGAACGTCAAGCACTGGCCCTGGATGAAACTGTTCTTCAAAATCAAGCCCTTGCTGAAGAGCGCAGAATCAGAGAAGGAGATGGCCAACATGAAACAAGAATTTGAGAAAACCAAGGAAGAGCTTGCAAAGTCTGAGGCAAAGAGGAAGGAACTGGAGGAGAAAATGGTCACCTTGCTGCAGGAGAAAAATGACCTGCAGCTCCAAGTGCAGGCTGTGAGTATCGCCGTTTATTTGTCCATGGGAACAGGAGTTTGCATGGTCACATTATTCTCTGGCAAGCACAGACTTAAAAACAAAACTCCGTTTTGTCTGAGGACAACACACTTATGTAACTCTTTGAAAAGGGAAGAACTCTCCAGTACCTGCTGTGATTTTATGGGAGAAATAAATTCTTCTTCCTCCAAGAAATTATTAAATACCACCAGATGCAGCATGACTTAAGAAACTAAAGCTAAGCTACATTGTTTGCAAAGGGAAAAGACGCTAAGGCTTCTTTAAGGATAAATACACAGTTTCAGTGACCATTCTTATGGGGTGCACATGAATGTGAAGTATCTCAAAGAAGGTTAAAGACTTTTTGAGCATATTTTAAGAATTAAAAAAAAAAGGATAGTCTGATTTTATTCTTATTTTTGACAATAATGCAGACAAAACAGATCAGAGAAGAATACTCTAGAATGTTCTTTTCAGTTGAGAGGCGATATAAAGCTCCACAGAAAAAGAATGAGCCATTTGGTCAGTTGTTTGCACGGAAGGTCCATTTCAGCCTTCATTCTCACACATGCCTACTTAGCGACAGCTGAGAAACTTCAAACCTTATAACCCAAGAATATTTCTTTTCTCCTCCAGGAAGCAGATAGCTTGGCTGATGCTGAGGAAAGATGTGACCAACTCATCAAAACCAAAATCCAGCTGGAGGCCAAAATTAAGGAGGTGACTGAAAGGGCGGAGGACGAGGAAGAAATCAATGCGGAGCTGACAGCCAAGAAGAGGAAACTGGAGGACGAATGTTCAGAGCTGAAGAAAGATATCGACGACCTGGAGTTAACTCTGGCCAAAGTTGAGAAGGAAAAACATGCCACCGAGAACAAGGTACAGACATGGGGTTTAAAATTAAGGGCCAAGGGACAGATGTGTTTCCCACAGCTTGATACCCCTAGCACACTGCTAGCTTTGCAACATGCCAGCAGGAGAGGTGGGCACTGAAAAGGAAAACCAAGCTCTTGACTGAGCATTCTGAAGTGAAAAGGTGACTGCATCAGCAGTCATGTTATCTCTCCAGTTTTTGGACACTTGCTCATAATGTGCAGGTGAAAAACCTCACTGAGGAGATGGCAGCCCTGGATGAGAACATTGCCAAGCTGACAAAAGAGAAGAAAGCCCTCCAAGAGGCCCACCAGCAGACACTGGATGACCTGCAGGCAGAAGAGGACAAAGTCAATACGCTGACCAAAGCTAAAACCAAGCTGGAGCAGCAAGTGGATGATGTAAGCACACACACATCCAGTAAAAACAGTTATGGAGTTAGGCCTGGCTGGCAGAGCATTCACGGCCTTGTTCTGTTTAGCTCGAAGGGTCCCTGGAGCAAGAGAAGAAACTGCGCATGGACCTTGAGCGAGCCAAGAGGAAACTCGAGGGAGACCTGAAGCTGGCCCATGACACCATAATGGACTTGGAAAACGACAAGCAGCAGCTGGATGAGAAACTGAAGAAGTAAGTGTGGTTGTGGGGCACCTTTGCACTGTGCAGGTGCACATATGCTTTCCGTTGGGCTCTAACAAACAAAGTTTTGCTTTGTGCAAAGGAAAGACTTTGAAATCAGCCAGATCCAGAGCAAGATCGAGGATGAGCAAGCCCTGGGCATGCAATCGCAGAAGAAGATCAAGGAGCTGCAGGCAAGTCTTTGTTCCAACCCTTCTCTCACAGGCCTCGACAGAGGCCAGGTAGGAGCAGGGCATGGGTGTGAACGGTGCCTAATGTTCCCCAGGCCCGTATTGAGGAACTGGAGGAGGAAATCGAGGCCGAGCGGACCTCTCGGGCCAAAGCAGAGAAGCATCGGGCTGACCTCTCCAGGGAGCTAGAGGAGATCAGTGAGCGCCTGGAAGAAGCAGGGGGGGCCACGGCAGCTCAGATCGAGATGAACAAGAAGCGTGAGGCAGAATTTCAGAAGATGCGCCGGGACCTTGAAGAGGCCACTCTGCAGCATGAAGCCACAGCCGCCACCTTGCGGAAGAAGCATGCGGACAGTACAGCTGAGCTTGGGGAGCAGATAGACAACCTTCAGCGTGTCAAGCAGAAGCTGGAGAAGGAGAAGAGTGAGCTGAAGATGGAGATTGACGACTTGGCCAGTAACATGGAGTCTGTCTCCAAAGCCAAGGTATGGAATTGCAGATGTTCTTATGCTCTCAGGCACATGGTATGACATACAGGCTGCATCTACTAACCACATTCTCATACAAGACCTCAGTGTATCCAACTTTCTTCCCTTCCATGTATTTGATGCCTAGGCAAACCTGGAGAAGATGTGCCGCACCCTGGAAGACCAGCTAAGTGAGATTAAGACAAAGGAGGAGCAGAATCAGCGCATGATCAATGACCTCAATACACAAAGAGCTCGTCTGCAGACAGAAGCAGGTGAGACATTCCCATTCCTGATGTGCAATGGGAGAACCTGCAAGTCCTGACGACGCCACAGGGTTCGAAGTGATTAATGGTTTGCCTTCTCTTCCACTCCAACACAGACAGGTTTACAGGCACAAATTGTCATACTATTGCTAGTATAATAGCATTCTTCCCTGTTTGTTTTACACTTCCTAGGTGAATATTCACGCCAGGTGGAGGAAAAAGATGCATTGATTTCTCAGCTGTCTAGAGGCAAGCAGGGATTTACTCAACAGATTGAGGAACTGAAGAGACATCTAGAGGAGGAAATAAAGGTGACCATATTTCCTGTAAAAAGCTTCTCCTTAGAGGCAGAGTTCTGTTTTAGGGAACTTTTCCCTAAAGCCTTGCAGTGCATGACGGAGTACATGATAAACATAGCCCACCTAATCATCACGTGTTCTCTACTCTAGAGGAAGTAATGTACAATGCTTTGATGCAATTTGTGATACTTTCTAGATAGAACTGTAGAACACTTATAAAAGCAACAGATTCATTCCCACCTTTCACTAACACAAGCTGATTCCCTAGAACACATTTAGGAAGGATCCATCAGCTCCCAGCTTTACCCTTCTCTGTGAGAATTTACCCATCCCTTCCCCTAGGGCAATATTCAGCTGCCTGACAATTTCACTGTCAAGAAGCATCTCAAAATATGTATTGAAGTTACCAATCCTAATGTCCCCACAGGCCAAGAATGCCCTGGCCCACGCCTTGCAGTCTGCACGCCATGACTGTGACTTGCTCCGGGAACAATATGAAGAGGAGCAGGAAGCCAAGGGTGAGCTGCAGCGTGCCTTGTCCAAGGCCAACAGTGAAGTGGCCCAGTGGAGAACCAAATACGAAACGGATGCTATTCAGCGCACGGAGGAACTGGAGGAGGCCAAGTATGTGGGAACTGGGATGTGGAGCAGCTGGAGGGGACTGAGACTGTCAAGGCAAACACGAAGGAGTCGCTGAGACTGGATTAGGGTATAAGTGGGTAAAAGCAGCAATATACACTTTAGGGTACAGTAGCGAGAGAGAGTATGCTATGGGGCAAGCATGGCTTGGAAAAGCAAATGTACCCATTCATGTTTAAAAGGCTAACACAGGCCAAATACTCAGTAGGAGCTAGGACACAGAACAGATAGATTGATTGGGCAGCATGCAATCTTGGAACAGAATAACTGTTGTGAAAAGCACTGGGGTCAAAGACCGCAAAGTGGCCAAATGCCCATGAGCTTCCCTATAACCCCTAACCTGGAGCTCTGCTTATCACCTCCCAGGAAGAAGCTGGCACAACGTCTACAAGATGCAGAGGAACACGTTGAGGCCGTGAACGCCAAATGCGCTTCCCTGGAAAAGACAAAGCAGCGGCTGCAGAATGAAGTGGAGGACCTGATGATCGACGTGGAAAGAGCAAACGCTGCTTGCGCAGCTCTGGACAAGAAGCAGAAGAACTTTGACAAGGTAACCTGGGCTCCCGCCCTGTGGTCTGGGGACGGGGCATCCCCTCATGACTGCCACGTCCATACTCAGGCCCTGTTGCTCTTCAGATCCTGGCAGAGTGGAAGCAGAAGTATGAGGAAACGCAGGCTGAGCTGGAAGCCTCCCAGAAGGAGTCGCGCTCCCTCAGCACGGAGCTGTTTAAGATGAAGAATGCCTATGAGGAGTCCTTGGACCACCTGGAAACGCTGAAGCGTGAGAACAAGAACTTGCAGCGTAAGTCCCGGGCGCTCTGCTCCTGACTGGGCTTTCCCACAAGCCTGTCTGTCCACCACCCCACATGGGTCCCTGCCCGCAGTGCTGCGAGGGTGCGAGTCACCGTGGGGCGGCAGGGCCTTTCCCCTCCTGCTCAATGCCTGACCCTGCCATTTGTCTCTGTCCCTACAGAGGAGATTGCTGACCTCACGGAGCAGATTGCAGAGGGAGGAAAGGCCATTCATGAGCTGGAGAAAGTGAAGAAGCAGGTTGAGCAGGAGAAATCTGAAATCCAGGCTGCTCTGGAGGAAGCTGAGGTACACGGCCGTAATCACTGGTTTCCAGTCCGGAAATCCTGAGAGACAGTGTGAAAAATAATAGCTTGAGGTTGTAAGGCATATGGTATTGCTTTCTCCCTGTTAAGTTTGAAGCTGCAGCCTCAGTTTCCACATAATAGAGAAAAAAATAGCCCTGATTTGTGGCATAAGAGGTTGTTTCAGAAAGATCAACATTAGGAAATACACTTTTATTAATAGTGTGCTTTTTGTTCTTTTTCAGGCCTCCCTGGAACATGAAGAAGGGAAGATCCTGCGCCTCCAGCTGGAGCTGAACCAGGTGAAGTCTGAGATTGACCGCAAGATAGCAGAAAAAGATGAGGAAATCGACCAGCTGAAGAGAAACCACCTCAGAATTGTGGAGTCCATGCAGAGCACCTTGGATGCAGAGATCAGGAGCAGGAATGAAGCCCTGAGGCTGAAGAAGAAGATGGAGGGAGACCTGAATGAAATGGAGATCCAGCTGAGCCACGCCAACCGCGTGGCGGCAGAGGCCCAAAAGAACCTGAGAAACACACAGGCAGTGCTCAAGGTCCGTTAAGCAGAGATAGAAACAAGTGAATGGCTTAGCTCATTTCTTCAGTGCCAAGAATACTATGCCTGCTGATAATTTCTGCTGCCTCATTTACAGGATACCCAGATACACTTGGACGACGCTCTCAGGACGCAGGAGGACCTGAAGGAGCAGGTGGCCATGGTGGAGCGCAGAGCAAACCTGCTGCAGGCTGAAATTGAGGAGCTACGGGCAGCCCTGGAGCAGACGGAGCGGTCGAGGAAGGTGGCGGAGCAGGAGCTGCTGGATGCAACGGAACGTGTGCAGCTCCTTCATACCCAGGTAAGGGCTTGGTGTGGAAACCAGTTGTGCAGACACTTAACGCAGCAGAGGGCTGCTTATGTGTCAGAGGATAGGTCATGACAATCGTCTAGGGTGGCCTCTATACCACTGTCCACAGGGAAGGCATGCTCACAGCCCACTGCTTGATTCGCCACTGATGTTTTGTCAACAACCATTTAAAAAAGAATTCCAGCTTCTGAATAGGAAATCGGAAAAGAAAAGACTCGGTTCTGACTGTAGGTTGGGTATTTCAGGCCTAGGAATTCAAACCATGCAATTTCTGTTTGCACAGAACACCAGCTTGATCAACACCAAGAAGAAGCTGGAAACGGACATTTCCCAAATTCAGAGTGAAATGGAGGAGACGATCCAGGAAGCCCGCAATGCTGAAGAGAAGGCCAAGAAGGCCATCACAGATGTGAGCTGGGGGCCTCCTTTCATTGCTGGTGGTGGATGGATTCTGCCCCAACATGTCCCCTGTCCCAAACCGGCTCTGCTCCTTCACTCTCCAGGCAGCCATGATGGCAGAAGAGCTGAAGAAGGAGCAGGACACCAGCGCCCACCTGGAGAGGATGAAGAAGAACCTGGACCAGACGGTGAAGGACCTGCAGCACCGCCTGGATGAGGCTGAGCAGCTGGCGCTGAAAGGAGGCAAGAAGCAAATCCAGAAGCTGGAGGCCAGGGTGCGTATAGGGCAGGTATTTGTGCATCAGGGAGCACGTTCCATGGGGCACCACCGGGCAGGCTGCAAGGATGGGCTTCTCATTGCAGGTGCGGGAGCTGGAAGGGGAGGTGGATGCCGAGCAGAAGCGCAGCGCTGAAGCCGTGAAGGGTGTGCGCAAATACGAGAGGAGGGTGAAGGAGCTGACCTACCAGGTAAGGCAGGAGGTCTCTTTGTGCTGACACAACCTTCTCCCAAGAAGCCAAAACGTTTTAATGTGATTCCCATGGGGAAATGTTATTTTTGTTGTGGGGAAACCAATGCACTCTCTTTCCTGCTTACAAACTGCTCTAGTCTGAGGAAGACCGGAAGAATATTCTCAGGCTGCAGGACCTGGTGGACAAGCTGCAAATGAAAGTGAAATCCTACAAGAGACAGTCTGAAGAGGCTGTAAGTGTTGCCCAGAGTGGTGGCAAGAGTCACTTTCCAAGGGGGGGTAGCATGCTCATTGAGGAGATGATTATGAGAAACGTGGGAACTGCCATTGGTCCACAAGGGACGGCTTTAGCGTCTTTGACAGGCTGATAAATCACCCTGGTGCTTGGGTACCAAACAAGACAGAGAAAAAGAGAGCAAAGGCAAGACCAAGTGCAGATAAAAATTTTTAGGTATACAAGATCTGTGTAGTTTGCAAGAAGCAGTCCTTAGTTAATAATACAACAAGTACAACACATCTATTAGTTTTTAAAAGAACTTTCATCAAAAATTTCATCAAAAAGTCTTGAATTTCATCAAAAAATCATGAATTTCACATAGGTATCTCTAGGAAAGATTCCTGGGCACTCCCAAGACACACTGTGCAGCACTGCGTTTAGATTTGTGTGTGGAGACCTTGCCTTCTTCTGGGCATTGTGCAGTCAGGGATGAACTGAGGGAAGTCCTACAGCCTCTGGTGTTAGGAATCTCTGAGCGTGGCATCTTTGCTGCAGAGTCCAGTACAGACAAGGGTTGCTGCACTCTGCTGAGGGGACAATTTGTGAGATCTCACGGACTCGCCATCTCTTACAAATTCCTAACCTTGCCTCAGGGACTTAGAAGGCCCGAGGGACTTACCTGATAACTAGTTACACGTTTAGTAGCCAGACTAACAAATCTTCTTTTCAGTTAAAGCACCACCCGGACTATTTCCGTCTCAGCTTCCAGAGAGCAGAAGGGTGATAAAAATTGCAGGGTTAATCCCGTTCTGTGTTCAGACCCTGTTTGGCTTGGTCTAGAAGGGAATCTTCTAAACAAGGGAGACTGAGGAGGTCTGTGTGAAGCTTATGGGAAAGCAGTGGTGTGTAGGGGATGGAGGGTCTAAGGCTTCCCCTTCCTCCACCCAGGGAACAGCCCCTCAAGTCCCATCGGCAGGAGGACTGGAAACCCCTGCCCTGGGCTCTTCACCACCACCTCCCTCTCCCCCTACAGGAGGAGCTGTCCAATGTCAACCTCTCCAAATTCCGCAAGATCCAGCACGAGCTGGAAGAAGCCGAGGAGCGGGCTGACATTGCAGAGTCGCAGGTCAACAAGCTCCGAGCCAAGAGCCGGGAGTTTCACAGGAAGATAGAAGAGGAAGAGTGAGGATGTCATGGGGCAGCAAAGTGATGAGGGTCGTGCACAAAATGTGAAACCCCCCCCGTCACTTCCTTCTGTAACTAGTCTTTGTAACCGCCCCTGTGCCTAGAGAATAAAGACCATAGATTCCTTTGCATACACACTGTGAGCACTAATTTAAATTTCTCTTCTTACTGGTTAGGTCTGGATCACCATTAGTTTTTAGGCACAACTTTTACTTATAGTCCTTGTATACCTACATCACAATACAGCCTTTTATCATCAACCCCCCCCACCCCCAGCTACTTATGCCCTTTATATTACATTAGTAGCTGGGTCAGGAATAGAAATGGAACTTCAAAGACAGAGAAATCCAGGAAAATAATGCCAGAGATTGATTTGTACCAGTTCAGCCTACCTACTATTCTGTCTCAAAACAGCATCTGGTAGTTTTCCATACTGCATATTGGCCCTTTCCACTTGTGAACAAGTGATACAACTGTCAACCTAGATACTGTCAGCTGAGAGCTGCGCTTTTTGCCGGCCTCTCTCCAAGGGAGATTTGTGGAGGTCTGCATACTGGCAGAGTTTATGCTTTGTTGGAAGGTGACAGAAGTTGTTCTTCAGTCCAGTTTGTTTGCTTTATTAATTTAATTAGATAGGGGAACAGTGAAAAGTACTATGCCCTGTTGACTAAAATTGGAGGAGACTGGTTGACAGTTCTGTAACAATTCCTGTAAATCAGATCAATCTCCCTAAAAGCTGAGTATCCTGCCTACAGAAGCGCTACTTCTCTTGTGGGCATCTTTCTTTCTGATGAGAGCCCATCTATTGAATGTGGTCCTTTCCTTAGTGGTATTTTAGATACCTGAGCTTGGACCACCAGCTTCTCTCTATAGCCTATGGCAAGATGGGTCAGTGAGCATACAAGAGGTATCTGTAGTAGCCTATCAGTGAAAGAGAAATGTTGCAGTGTTCATTAGTAGCTGGCATTTCCAGTCTAGCCTACTGATTTTCCATTCAGGTATATAGACATAGCAACAAGAAAGTTAGGTAGCCAAAAAGCCTGATTCTGGGCCTGACCAGAGCTCAGAATGAACTAGCAGTGAAGACTTTGGACCAGGGCTAAACTGCTACAATGTCCAAGCATAATACCAGACAAAAGATGTAGATACGAGGAAGTGTTTTGTAGAAAAAAATTTAACTGTGTTATTAATGAGGCTTTTCTATATCATTTAGATAATTTATACTACTAGACTGTTAGAACATGAACTTAATTCCACATATTTGATGTGCTTCAAACTGCCTATAACAAGATTCTGAGTGTAAGAATTTGATGCAGGAAATATTTTCTGCATATTCCCACTGGTCACAATGTGTGGGCTATGGCATAGAATAGATTTTAGAGACACTTTAAAATTGTAATCCACAGACAATACACAGGTTATTGAAAATCTTAAGGATGCATTAGCACCACCTGAGTACAAGGGATCCCCTCCATCAGAAAGGATTTTAGGATAGGATGGTCTGGACCTCTGTTAAACGCAGTTTTCCTTTTTGAGAGAATTTCTACGATAGCCTTGTACAGAAAGAAAAAGGGCAAACTGAACTGCTGAAGAAGATATACTGTTTACTGGAAATGTGTAAAATGACTTGAAAGATCCTCCTTCCTCTCAGCAACTAGACACACTAATTTGACTCCTGTAGCTCAATCTAAAGTCTTGGCATGCATGTATGGAAGTTTTAGCACTGCAGCACATCTCCAGCCTATAAATGGGATGCACAAGGAATCTCATTTGTGCCTCCTCATTGCATACTTACCTCAGGTCTTAAAAATTTTTCATTGAGCCATCATCAGTAATGCTTTTCATATGACCAACAGAAAAAGCTAATCCATTCTTAGCCATGAAGTATATCCTCCCCCACAGCTGTCAGGTGAAAGCGGGTGGAGGTTGCACTACCAGGAGACTTGTATGACTCTCTTCAGAGTCCTTGATAAAGTCTGTTGGAGAGACAGATTGTAGTGAACTGCTTAGACAAGTCATGCCCTGGGAGAGAGATAGATAATCTTCTATAATTCAGATTGTGATGTCCAGCTGTTGTGTCATATGCCAACACAATAAATATTCTCATCCCAGCAAGATTCACTGTCTGAAGTCATTTTCCCAGACCGCAATCATACTAAGGAGACAAGAACACTCAGAAAGGCAGCTCCAGGCAGGAGGTGCTGTAGGACACGGCATCAAAGTGTGGGACAATAAGGAGAATCACTTCAAGAGCACATTCCTGATCAACACTAAGTAATAATGAATACATGCACAAAAACTTGCCATGCAATGAGCCACCGGTGATTGTATTTTGGTAGCATGTGCATACCATAGGTGAGGCAGGGGCTTCATGACACCTTCTCCGAAAGATGCTGTCCCAGTCCAGACCCAGGAGAAGGTCCAGTCTGGAAGTCTCTGTGAAGCCAAGGATGCAGGCACAGAATTGCCTTCCCATATCAGTGCTCTAAAGTCCTCCTACCTTCTCCTCTCGCTGGCAGGGTTCACTTTTCCCTATTTCTGTGCTGGCCTGTGGTGGTGAGTTGGCCATGACTGCAGAAGGTGAAGGCTTCAGAAGGCCAGGAAGAGCAGACACTTTATTTAGGTGGGTTGTGCTTCATGCCCTTGGCTCTGCAGACCCCAAGGAGGAGTCTGTGCACCTCTGGCTCAGAATGATACATTTTCTTCATGATACAGCTACTGAGATGGAAACAAGCTGCCCTAACACAAGCCTGCAAGGGACCTTTGGCTCCAGGAGCAGCAGGAACTGGGTTAGTTAAATACAACCAAAATTTTCCCATGGGATTCCTCAGGTAGAGGTCAGGATTCCTGTGCATTAGACTATATGAGTGCAAAGAGCCAGAATCAGTACCATCTGGCTAATGACACAAATATAAAGATAGTCTGAGAAATTACTGGGGACAAAAGTAACAACAGTTGTGTGGAAGAAGGGATGCAGGTTTGAGGTCTGAGCTAAGGAGAGAATTAATAGCGTCTCAAATACCGGGGTCATGGGCAGGAAGGGTGTGGAAAATGTGAAAGAAAAGGACACAACGGAGGGTGGAGGACATTTGGGAATGAGGAGCAAATTAGTGTCAGCTTTAGGTGAAGAAGGATAAAAAAGCCTGATAGGTGTTGGGGTTGATGATGCAGTTAAGGGTGACAGGAAAGGAAAAGAAATAGGAATTAAAGGTCGGTGATAGTGGCAAGATTTGCTGTATTTTTATTGTAAGAATTGATAGTCTTGAGGCAGATTTTAGTCTTGAGTCTCTTCTCCATGGTGCCCAGTGACAGGACAAGAGGCAACAGGCATAAACTTAAACACAGGAAATTCCGTCTGAACATGAGGAAAAACTTCTTTACTGTGAGGATGACAGAGCATTGGAACAGGTTGCCCAGAGAGGTAGTGGAGTCTCCTTCCCTGGAGACATTCAGAACCTGCCTGGATGTGATCCTGGGAAATATGCTCTAGAGGACCCTGCTTGAGCAGGGCGGTTGGACTAGATGATCTCCAGAGGTCCCTTCCAACCTCAACCATTCTGTGATTCTGTGATTCTGTGATTTTAAATGAATAAAATAGTTACAATTATATGAGCAGCTATAATCCTAATAATTACATCGTTATAATTTAATATTTCATTAGGTTTACTAACAAAAGATAATTCTAGCAAATGGCATAAATGCCTTAAAAAGAAAGATCCTATCTTTGTTTTCCTTTCTAAAAAATTGTTAAGGTCCATGCAAGCATCCGGGACACAGGAAAATGTCTATATAGTAAAAAACTGGCAAGTGAATTTTCTTTTGTTGAGTAAACTTTCCTGGCTAACATTTTCTATGCTGGCATTTCTGAAGACAAAGACAATTCAGTGTAAGATCAGTATAATTTGGGGAGAAACTATATGCTTTGTCAGTCTAAAATTATTTTTCCTCTAACTAAACTAAACCTTTTTATTTAGGGATTTTACAAAATTAATTATCTTCCGTCTGCTTTCCATTTGTTCAGTGAGTAACCAGAAGAATACTCTTGGTAGAATCAGGTAAGCAAACATGAGAGCATTCTTACCAGAGACATGGTATTATTTTACAAGGATATTACACACACTCTGCTGTCAAAGACTTTATATGTTTGCTTAGATGATTTCTTTGAATAGAAGATGAGCAATCCACAAAAAATGGATGTTTTCTTACTGGTTTTTTTTTAAAGTAAAAATTAAACTACATCAGAGACTAACATGCTGCACATGTACAGTAATGATGGTGTTTAATAACCTGCTACTCAGCCTGCACGTGCCACCAGGATGCGAATGTCCAGAATAAACCAATTAATAAGCACTATCTGTTAAGCACTTGTTTAGTTCTTGTGAATCTGAAACTGTTCCTTATTTATGTTAGGGAAATATCTCTCTTTCAGGATTATATTTCATTTCCCATGTCTTTTAGTTTAATATCATGCACGGAAGATCAGAGTCAGTTTGTACAAACACCCAATCTGTGGAATCAGACTACCTATTAGCCCATAAGTGCTGATGTAAAAGTAACTAACCTTGAAAAAAGCATTGCTCTATAATTACCATGAAGGAACATCTCTGAGAGAAAGTTTGAAGTAGATGTAGTCGATGTGCTCCAACAGAGCTGCATGAATTGCAAAGGCCCTCAGATCATAACAATGTCAACATTAGAGTGATGTGCCCCTTAAGTAAATAAGCACTATTTTCATTAACAGAAGAAGATTATCTGAGAATATTCCTGTTCAGCAGAAATAAACTTCTAATCAGTGAATTCTGAGAAGCCAGATTCAGCAATTCGGTTCTTCATGACTAACAAGCTTGTTCAAACCCCAGAGCAAACTACCAGCTGGAAGAGATCATGCCCTTCTCACAAAAAAGAAAGAAGTCAGTTGAAATGTCTTATTTTACTTATGGGGGTAGTCCTTTGGAAGACACAATACTGATGAGAATATATGATTTGACATACATAAGGACCTCAGACTGGGAGCACCAATAGGCAAAGTCCAAGGTTAGCAAACGTGTAACGGGGACCGTGGAACATATCCATTCTGTACACAGCTCTGCTGAGAGGCCCCTAGGGGTCACCCTGCTCCGGGAAGATGCAGGCTAACTGCAGAAATTCCTGAAGGGAACAGCAGACCAACAATAAATTGAGAGCATGGATGTAGAAGGTAAAGGTTACCCTTGTATGCTTGACACAGCAGTGACTGAGTGAAATGGTCTTTACAGTTTACAGTGGTTAGGAAATCTTCACACAAAGGTCAGACAAAGCACAGTTTAGTTGTATTTTCCATTTATAGCACTTGAGAATCACACAACAGAGCTATGCTAATCTGTGTGCACTATGGCACCTTTCTGATTTTGTCACAGACAGAGTGTCAGCTAAGGAACACACCATCTAATTTATTTTTCTCTTTGAGTTATTTGCATCCTGACCTTGAAATTGTACTAGTAACCCTAATTTGCTTCCCATCCACCTCCCTGTCCTTTTCTGACTCTTTCTGCCACCTGTTGTCCCTTTGCTTTCTGCACTCACCCAAAGGCTTCTAAGCCTTTTCACACCACTCACCTGTTCTGTAACTGAAGTCACTCAGCTGCTATAATATGTGAAGGAAAGGGCATTCTGAAAGTCATTCTCTTCAGCTAAGAGTCACTTAATGCTTGCTGTTGAAATTAGGTGGTGTCTAAATAACTGTATGCCTTCAGAGTACATTCAGTACTGCCCATTTTCAATCACAGGTTGCACATTTATCCAGCTCTCTGCTGCCAGTTGGCTGTTTCAGGAACTCTCCAGGAGATGTAAGTTGCTTTTAGTAAACTAAGCAACTAAGTTGCTTTTAGTTGTTTTTTTTGTGTGTGGAGCTGAGAGTTATTACTGGAAAGAGAAGACTTCATCTGTATGAAAGTCCATTATCCAAATTCCCTATGCGGACACATTAAATGTTTGCTTCCCCTTTTATGCAGTAAGACTAAATTACAAATGCAGAAATTAGTTCTTGAAGGCAAGAGCAGGATTAGGAAAGAAAGTAGCCATCTCTGCTGCTCCCATGGCTGAACTGTGGTACAAGCTAGTCTTCATCAATAATATTCTCAGAAAGCTTATATTTAGCCCCAGCATTGTATCTTTCATTGATATATATAGAGAAAATATTAGTTTAAACTGACTTTCTTCCTGGAAGATTAGTTCACAGTTCACATTAATAACAGTCGTTACTGGGTTATCTCCAGAAATCTGTTCAAGTTTCCGTCTTTTTTTCTCACTCTCCTCCTCCTCAACATCTGAAGTCCTTATCAGGAATATTCAAGTATACTTTTAGAGGACACCTTAATTAGGCAACACAGTGAAGCTCCATATTTAACACACATGTTCTGCAGGGAATACAGAAAATATTCCCTGTAAAATTTAATCTGATCCAATACTTATCAAATCTAATAAAGAAAGTATGTCCTTACCATCACCAGGTCCGGTTCACAGCAACATATTAGCAGAAAAGTAGTGATGAGAAGACTTGCTTTGAAGGATTAATGTTATGGCATTTCTGCTTATCATCTGCCAACACTTCTGGGACCTCTCCTTTTACCCAGGGAGTTGCAGGATGAAGGTATGTTTTCTACATGACACTATGTACGCTGATGTTTTGCAGGGCCGCACTGACCTCTCCAGTCATGTCCAACAAATTCTGATAGGCTGTCTACAATAGCATTCACAAGCTATAGATCACACAAGTAATGGTTTTTGAAATGAGTGTGCCAGTTAACCAGGGAAAATGCAGATTTGCTCAGATCTTTTATGGAAAAAGTAGTAGGCTTCATTTTGTGGATGAGCTACCAGAAGCAGACAGATTAACAGTACTCCACAAACACTCTGGTGACTGATATCTGAAATGTAATTTCACTGTTTTATCCAGCAAAAATTGTATTAAACTCATTGTCTCATTGTCAGTGATAAAGAAAGATTTTTTTTCTGAATATTGTTTTTTTTAAATGAGATTTGTCAATATTCTTAATCCCAGGATAGAGATGTATTCTGTACTACCTAGTGTGACACCTAAGTCTGTTCTATCCATGGGATATGCATTGGGCAGAGTCACCTTGTTAAATTTTCTGCAGTCTACTCAAAGCCTTACTATCCCATGCTTCTTAGGCACAATAATTAATGAGGAAGCTTAGAGTAGGTAGACACAATCTCAAGTTCCAATGTTCCTTATAGAGCTACTCTCAGAATAACCATACCTGGAAACACTTAATTGTACATTGGCTGTTAGTCTCTGGTGAAAATAGCATGAACCTTTTATCTGCTAAACCTGACTTGAGAAAAAACCAAAAAAAAAAACAAAGAAAAAACCTCTTTTGATTCTTCAGCAAACGCTTGTGCATTTTTTCTTCTATTTAATTCTTCCTCACATTCTAACTTTTGGCAGAGTTTCATTTGAACTGTCAGTAAATGGATCTAGCAATGATTCTAGCTTGTGATACCTCCTTAATGCCTATTCTACTTATCCCTGCCACAATAAGCTATTAACCTATTCAGGCATAAAAGATTTAGTATGACATAGCTCTGAAGATTTTTAATATTAGAGATAACATTTTTAATCATTTAAACCACCTAAAAATATCCTTCTCTCTGCCTTTTATAGTTAAGATTAATACTGTCTCTCATTTGAAATGGATGCATGTACATTTCTTATAACACTTCTGTATCGTTTCATAAAACTTTTCTGAAACTTTTGAAACTCTTTTGAAACATATAATTGCTGTACCAGGTCCATTGTGGATATTAAATCATTACATAGCACTTGAACATATGCAATGACTTGATCCACACAAGAGTTAGGCCCCGTCTTTCTATAAATTCCAGATGAGATTTTTGGGTCTCTCTGGCTTTGAACATATGGCTAGTTAAATAATAGAAGCTCATTGGTGAATGAAGAATAAAGAGAACAACCTCATTTCCCATTGGCTACCTTCTGAGCTACAGTGGATTGGATTAACTACTCTGGGAAGGGCAACAACATAGCTTTCCATAAGAATGTCTGTCAGTAATTGACTGAGTACTATCTCCTTCCAAAGGGAATGTTCCAACGTTAGTACTCTCTGAGCTACAGTTAATTTGACTTTTTACCTCTCTTACTGCAATGCCTATTAGATGAGGTTCTTTGAGAGTATGACCTGCTTTCAGATCAGTCCTTCTTTATATACAAAGATTAGGGCTCCTGAAGCCCCTGCCAAAGATACGTCTGGACATTTTCCTTGGCTTTCAGGGTCAATTTTAGGTCATTCTGCTGGATGGTAGTTTGGATGTGAGTTTAAGGGAATATATTCCTACCAATAGGCTAGCTAACTTCATATGATGATCAAAGGCATAGGTTTACAGTTCACAAGTTTGCTTCAAAAACTGGTTTAGAGCCATTCTTCCTCTACTTTGAAGGAAACTTTGGGCATAATGGTCTGTAATTTCAGCATGGAAGACATATTTGGAATCTGTTGGATTCATTTTTTCATTCTTTCTTCCTTAGCCATAGTAAAGACCTCATTCTTTCTATACCCTCAGCTCCTGATATTTCAGCTTTAAGCGTTCCATAATTTCTAAATACAAATTATCTCAGTGTTGTGAATGACTTGCTTCAACATGTTCATTTTAGCTGCTTGCTACACAGGAAATATTCAAGATTATTGAAAAAAGTTATGTCAATAATTGTACCACTGCCTATAGACTTCTTGTCACTAATCTACCTTTTCATGCATTCTAATAAATATTTCTAAACTGCTAACATCCTCTTCTTTTTGATTTCTTTTGAATTTTTGCCTTTACTGTTCAGGAATGCCTTGAAACTTTCATAACAAAATTTTAAAGTTGGTTATTATCTAAATGTCATTTAGATCTACTTTTGAAAACCAGTATAGCTTCTACATTAACTTTGGTGGGTGGAAAGGACATATATTCTCAGCTATGTCAATTTATGCTAAATGCATACTCTCTTGAAAAACATTAAGTACACTCTGAACAAGAACTTTCTTTGTGGTGTAACATCAGAATGGTTTGACATACTCTTACGCTACGGGTTTGCTGTCTCATATCTATACTAAATCAATGTCATGGGCAAGCTTATTCTTTTTGCTAATTATTCTTGCTTCAAAGGTTCAGACCTCCTCTGGTGATCTGTAAGTAGCTTTCTCATGTCTTCAGTTACTTCTGCTTCCAGTTTCATTCTCTACTTTCCTGGCTTTATCTTGTCTTTTTTCAACTATAGTTTCTGGAATTCTGGCTTTATTCAAAAAATTTTGTTTGCCATGTGAGCTGGACTGAATGCTTTCAACTACCTGGATGGCCAGTGTCTGAACAGTCTGAGTTCACATGGTTGTTACCTAGCAATTCAGCTCTTGCTTCTCTCATATTGAGTTAGCATTGTTCTGTGACAACATTGACTTAGGTTTTTCCATCACAGTATACTTTTCTCTATGAAAAAAAGTGTTCACATTCAGTCCAGTTGTTCCTAAAATGCTTTCTACACCAGTTTAGATAATTTTCAAAACCAGGAGTTTGCTTCTTGGTTTATGAGTCTTCCCTGAGTGGTCTTCCATCCTGAATGTAGTGGTGTGCAACCATTTTTCTCAGCAACTTCATCACTAATCAGTTTCTTTGTGTTCCTCAGTGTTTATGTGAAATTGCACTCTACTGTCTGACTAGTTTCGTGCTTGAAATTACTGTACTTCCTGCTACCTTAAACAGATCAAAAAGTAATAGTGCTTTCACTTTCTTCTCAGTCCCCTTGTGCTGTCCCAAACAAGCTAACTCAAGCCAACTGTCCAACAAGGTAACATAAATCAGCTGATCATACTGCAACCACAACATTCTAGATATCCTTAGGGTTCAGGTCCCCCTCCTGCTATCTTGCCACACACCGGGGATTCACATCCTAACAAGAAGCAGACCCAGAGCTACTAACTATAATGTCTGCTGTTCTTCTGACACACAAATCTTGAATGTCTGGCTGTACATAAGGGGTAAAATGCTTTTCTACGTTGAATACCCAATATCCTAATGATTATAATATTGTTGCAGGTTGTTGTTTGACAGCCCGTTGGGCTAATGAGGGCCCAGAGTACAGGTATCTCAGCATGTGCTGTAATCACTAGGCATTCTTGCAGCACGTATTTGATTAATCACCCTGGAAACTGAAAGGAATTTTTAGTTAACTCTCTGTCTCACCTAGATCCCCAAAAGATTCAGGCAGCAGAAAGGCACCTGTCTTCCCAGGTGGCGGCTGTGAGCATATCACCTAATGCTGAACATCCAAGAACATTTTCAGCTGGTATTTTTTTAGGCACTGTGAAGTTTAGGTAGTGCTGCAGAAAAGGCAATCAGGATTGATGTAGTCAATGGAATTTAGGCAGTACAGGGTTTCTCCAATTTGTTAAGTTGATGCTTATAATAGGGTAGGGTGATACTGCTAGTTCAGTGTTCCTGTGCTTCTCTCTGTGTAGGCTTGTTTCCTTATGGTAAAGCCAACCTTCTAACAGGCTTTAGCTGGACTGGAAGAAGTGCAATAGCCACTACTACAGATATTTTGGCAGTGTCTTAGGTAGCAAGTGAATGACAAGCATATTTGGAAAGCTCCACTGTCTGATTGGCTTGTAAGACACAAACCTTAGTATTTCTTGTCTATTTTAAACACACTGAATAACCAGTCAGTGTTGACATGTAGGAAGCTTGTTGGAAATTAAATCAGTAAAAGTAGAAGGGAGAGAAATTCATCCAAATACACTGGATTCAAGGATCCAAACTGTCTCGCCCAAGGTCTTCTGAATCTTCTTTGTGAGTGGAGTCTGAGTTATTAGACCAAATTTGGGTATATTTACATGAACATCATTGCCTGAGATATCAGTGCAGATGGCAGAAGACATTTATAGAGCATTTGGCTTAGAAAAGGTACACACGCAGTCAAGAGCTCTTTTCTATTTAAGACTTCATTTGAGTTACAGAAACAATTCAAGCAAAAACTTTAATAACTTTAAAAACTTTAATAATAAAAAACTGAAACATTTTTTCTTCTGAATAACAGAAATTCCTAGAGGCCAGGATGGGCCACACCTGGCTGATCATGAGTGTACTCCATTACTTTGCATAAATACAATAAAATATACCCTTTTGAGGGTATTAATATGCTATTATTGCGGCATAATTCTAATGACACAGCAGTGAAGAACTTGCCTATTCCTTGTCTAAGTCCTTTAATACTTTCATGATGAAGTGGGAGCTGGCAGGGTGGCTCTACAAATATTCTTTCTGAACCTTTACTTTTCATGCCAGTTCCTGATCTTTGGTTCTTTTATTTATTCATTCTGTTTCTCTAATATTGTGACCCATTTGCTGTTCCATACAGAATCACAGAATAGTTGAGGTTAGAAGGCACCTCTGGAGATCATCTAGGTCATACTGGACCGGAGCCAGTATTGACCCCTGGGGAACACCGCTGGCTACAGGCCTTCAACTGACTTCATGCCACTGATTACAACCCTCTGAGCTCTGCCATCTAGCCAGCTTTCAAACCATTTTGCTGTCTGCTCATCTAGCCCATACTTCATCAGCTTACCTAGGAGGATGTGGCGGGAGACAGTGTCCAAAGCCTTGCTGAAGTCCAGGCAGACAATATCCACTGCTCTCCCCTCATCCACCCAGCTAGTCATCCCATCATAGAAGGCCATTAGATTGGTTAAGCAAATTTTCCCCTTTGTGAATCCATGCTGACTACCCCTGACCACCTTCTTATCCTTCACATGCATGGAGATGCCATCCAAGATGAAATATTCCATCACCTTTTGTGGGATGGAGGTGAGGCTGACAGGCCTGTAATTCCCTGGGTCCTCCTACTCACTCCAGCAGGGCAATTTTTTTTCTCACACTGAGGAGCCTTGACCTGGACAGAGTATTCCAGATGTTGTTTCACCACATCTAGAGGAGAATATATACCACGTAGAGGGTAGCCACATATCACTGCATAGAGGGTGAGGCTCACTTCCCTCAACCTGCTGTTAATGCTCTTTCTAATGTAGCCCAAGATGCTATTGGCCTTCGTGCCTACAAGGTTGCACTCATGGCTCATGTTCAACTTGTTGTCCACCAGGACCCCCAACTCTTTTTCTACAAATCTGCTTTCCAGTTGTTCCCCAGCCTGTACTGGTGTGGGGATTATTCCCCCTCAGGTGCAGGACTTTGCCTTTGCATTTGTTGAAATTCATGACATTCCTGTCTAGTGACTTTTCCAGCCTGTTAAGATCCTGCTGAATGACAGCACAACCATGTGGTCCTTCAACTACTCCTCCCAGTTTTGTATCATCTGCAAACTTGCTGAGGGTGCATTCTTTTCCATTATCTATCTAGGTCATTAATGCAGATGTTAAGCAGTATTGCCTCCAGTACTGACCTTAGGGATACACCACTAGTGACTGGTATGCAGCTGGACTTCATGCCATTGGTCGCAACCTTTTGAGCCCAGCAACACAACCAGTTTCCAATTCACATCACCATCAACTCATCTAGTCCATACTTCATCATTTTGTCAATAGGAATATTATGGGAGACATTGTGCAAACTCTTGCTAAAGTCAAGATAAACAATATGGATTGCTCTACTCTTGTCCACCAAGCTAGTCATTTCATTGCCAAATGCTATCAGTATCTCAGGCATAATTTTCCCTTTGTAAATCCATGCTGATTACTTCTTGTCCTTCATGTGTTTCAGAATGGTTTCTAGGATTATTTGCTCCATCTCCATCTCAGGGATCAAGGTAAGGCTTACTGGCCTGTAGTTCCACGCATCCATGTTCTTACCCATATCAAAGACAGGAGTGACATTTGCTTTCTTCCAGTCTTCAGGAACCTACCACCATCACCCTGTGATGGGTGATTACCTTTCAAAGATAATTGAAGGTGGCTTTACAATAATATTGACCAATTCCCTCAGTGCTCACTGGTGCATCCCATCAAGTCCCACGGATTTGTGTATGTCCAGTTTGTCTGAATGTTCCCTAACCTGATCCTCCCCTTTTGAGAGTAAGACTTCATTGTTCCAGACTTTTCACTGGTCTCGGGGGCCTGGGATTCTTGAAGACAAATCTTCAGAGTAAAAGTGAAACCAAAAAAGGCATTCTGTACCTCAAACTTTTCTATATTCGCTGTCACCAGGTCCCCTACCCCATTCAGCAACAAGCCCACATTTTCCTCAGTGCTCCTTTTGCTTCTGATGTACCTGCGGAAGCTTTTCTTTTTGACTTTTGCATCCCTTGCCAGATTCAACTCCAGGTGGGCTTTGGCTTTCCTTAACCTCATCCCTGCAAACTCAGATAATGAGTTTAAACTCAGTTTATACTCCTTCTGGGTCACCTGACCCTGCTTCCACCTCTTGTATGCCTCCTTTTCACGTTTGAGTTTACTTAGGAAAAAAAACCTACAACTATCAAGAAGGCTTTTAGATTCTCACCTAACTTTTTAGACATTTCCACTGTAAATGTCCACATTTGAGTTAGTCATCCTACAGTCTCTACAGTCAATGAGGAGAAAAGTTGATTCCAATTTTAGGGTGGGATTCATCTGTGGTACTTTAGATATCTACTTTAAGATGAGATCAGTTGTCCTTGGAGTGGAGGAAATTAGTGTAATAAAACTCGGTGGGAGACCTTACAGAACGGAAAGGTGATATTCATTTACAAAATCTCTTAGTTCATTCATTTTACCCATTCACACTTTCATTTGTTCATAAATGTCATTTGTTCACACACTCACATCCAAATACTTACAAGCATCAAGATGCATATGCCCAAGTGATCTGGCTAGGATCACTTAGGTGGAAGATTAGCCTTCAAATTCTTATTTTGTCTCTGGTTTTCTTCTTAACTGGTGACAAAGACTAGTTTTTGGATAGATCTTTCATAATATCTAGGAGTCAAAAATTGTTATATGTTGATCCTCAACTGAGAAATTTTGCTTACTTCAGGGTCAATAAAACCTAGCCATGGTTACTGCTAATTATCTATTTTTTCTTCTTTGAAAAATGTTTGTATACAGATCTTTATGGTTATAATCTATTTTCCCAGTGAGATAAAAAGAAAAGGAATGGCATATGTGAGATGCTGTAACCTCACTTCAATCTTCCTGCTGTGCGAATGCAGGGTTTTATGCTGATGAGTCATTTGCACTCTGGTCTTATCAAAGCACAGGCCTTCGGGTCTTGGCAGAAAGAACACATTCCTCAGCGTTATTGCTGGGAATAGTGTTCTTCATTATCAATGCAGGCCATTTTTTTAACCCTTACTCTGCTGCTTCTTCCAATGCTTAAACATATATATTTCCGTTCCTGCTTTGTTCATAGTAATCTAAACATTTCTGTTCTAAGTCTCTACAACTGCATAGACAATATTGCTTATTGACTATAAACAGATTCTAGATGATGAGTAATATGTAGATTCTTTATACTGTTGAGGTTTAAAATCAGGTGAGATGAATCCTATGTTTTGCAATTAATAGCCTGACATGTATTTGAGTTCCATGAAATTGTCTAAGAATTTTCATACTTATGAATATTAATGTAAACTCCCTTGAAAGAGATAATCAAGGAAGGACTGACTTTTGATGCTCAACAACTAAAAATTGTTTCTGCATCTATATCAATATGTATTCTCAAGACAACAGGGATAGCTGCCAGCCCAAAGCAGCCTCAGTCCAAAAGAGAAGACTCATTTTTCCTTCCTTCATGTTTGGATTGAGAGGAGAAAGACAATTTTATTTTCAAGGGCCATGTGGAATCACTGACTTTCCTTCCAAGTGGTTATGAGAAAATAGGAAATTATCTCAGAGTACAGGTTATATCAATATCTATAAAGAAAGTTGCAAGAGAAACAATGGAGTGAATATAAATCACCAACAGAGCTGCTTGTTCATAAAGTGCTTCTCGTAAATGTGTTACTATTAGCTACTTGGAATTCTGTTTACTCTGTCTTCTGAAAACATTCACATCAGCTTACAAAGCTGGCAACATTTCACACCACTGATGGACTTTTAAATCTGTGATAATGAGCTTCATAAGATCTGAGCCAGTTACTTCTTTTGCAGCATCTAGCACTTTGCAGATTATGATTTCTAAGTCTATAATATACGTGGGGGCACAACATGGACATGAGCACAGGAACAAGGTAATTTAGTGTTATCAGCCATTCCCTGTCGTAACACTATTCCAGAAAGTACCTGGAAATGGTTCAAGAGACTGCAAATAAACTCCAAGATTTTTTTCCTGATAAGCAACGTGAAAAAGGCCGCATTGCTCTGTGGAGAGAGAGTACATGTGCCATGCTGTGCATCTTGCCTTTATGACCAAGGAGTGGGCCCAAGCCCATATAATTTAGAAGCATAGGCATAGCCAGAGATTACATCTACTCTACCTGGTAGATTAACTCTCATTCCAAAACCTTGATTTTCTCAATTATATATACTGCATACAGGTCAATCCTTGGTGTCCCATTTGATTTTCTTGGCAAGATATCTAGCACAAAATAGAAAATCATTCACATCTGGGTCTGCACTGTACAGATTGGAAAGGTGAAGACCATGCCACTCCCTCTCCATGTGACAGATGCCCTGACATACTCTGACATACCGTCTACAACGAATACTCTAAGCAATTGCAATGACAGGCTATAAGACCACAAACCTGACAAAATGCCAAAGAGTCTTTCCAGTTATTTGGCTATGTGACTTAATTCTTTAAATGAAAAAGAATACTAACGGCAGAAGGCTAGTGAGAAGCCACATGGTGCTTAAGGAGACAAAAGGTCAGTATTCCATTTTCAAGGAATTGCCTCAGTGATTGGCTTTCTGTGATTTACCAACAATTTCTCAGAATTCCTATAAGGAGGTGGCATTGCAGACGAATGTTAGCCAATGTAACAACAGTGCTATGCAATGACGTCTTAACGTAAAAAGCTAGAAATGACAAGACGATCATTAGCATTATTTGGAATACTTGTGGTGGTGACTATTTTGGTTGGAACCAGCTGTACAGTTCAAGGTAGCAGTTAACAAGTGATTTCATCTTCAAAAGGGCAAGAAAGAGGAGCCAGGAAACTACAGGCCTGTCAGCCTCCCCTCCATCCCACAAAAGGTGATGGAACAGCTCCTCCTGGACACCATTTCTAAGCACCACATGCTTAGGACAAGAAAGTGATCAGGAGTAGTCAGCATGGATTCACCAAAGGCAAATCATGCTTGACCAATCTGACAGCCTTCTACAAAGGAATGACTGGCTGGGTAGATGAGGGCAGAGCAGTGGATGTTGTCTCCCCAGACTTCAATAAGGCTTTGGACACTGTCTCCCACCACATCCTCCTAGGGAAGCTCAGGAAGTGTGGGTTAGATGAGTGGATGGTGAGGTGGATTGAGAACTGGCTGGATGGCCGAGCTCAGACGGTTGTGGTCAGTGGCGCAGAGTCTAGTTGGAGGCCTGTGGCTAGTGGTGTCCCCCAGGGGTCAGTCCTGGCTCCAGTCTTGTTCAATGTATTCCTCAGTGACCTGGAGGAAGGGAGAGAGTGCACCCTCAGCAAGTTTGCTGATGATACTAACCTGGGGGGGAGTGGCTGACACCCCAGAGGGCTGTGCTGCCATTCAGAGGGACCTGGACAGGCTGGGGAGAGCTGGGCGGAGAGGAACCTCCTGAAGTCCAACAAAGGCAAGTACAGGGTGTTGTGCGCCTGGGGAGGAATAACCCCAGGCACCAGGACAGGCTGGGGGCTGTCCTGCTGGAAAGCAGCTCTGCAGAGAAGGACCTGGGAGTGCTGGGGGACAACAAGTTTAGCATGAGCCAGCAATGTGGCCAGCATGGGCCCTTGTGGACCTTGTGGCCAAGAAGGCCAATGGTATCCTGGGCTGCATTAGGAAAGCATTGCCAGCAGGTCGAGGGAGGTGATTCTGCCCCTCTCCTCAGCCCCGGTGAGCCCACATCTGGAGTCCTGCTTCCAGTTCTGGGCTCCCCACAATACAAGGGAGACATGGAGCTACTGGAGAGAGTGCAGCGGAGGGCTACAAAGATGATGAGGGGACTGGAGCACCTCTCCTCTGAAGAAAGGCTGCGAGAGCTGGGCCCGTTGAGCCTGGAGAAGAGAAGACTGAGAGGCCATCTCATCAATGCGTATAAGTATCTGAAGGGAGGGTGTCAAGAGGATGAGGCCAGTCTCTTCTCCGTGGTGCCCAGTGACGAGAGGCAACGGGCACAAACTGAAACCCAGGAAGTTCCATCTGAACCTGAGGAAGAACTTCTTTCCTGTGAGGGTGACAGCACTGGAAGAGGTTGCCCAGAGAGGTAGTGGAGTCTCCTTCCCTGGAGACATTCAAAACCCGTCTGGACGCGATCCTGTGCAATGTGCTCTAGAGGACCCAGCTTGAGCAGGAGGGTTGGACTGGATGATCTCCAGAGGTCCCTTCCAACCTAAACCATTCTGTGATTCTGTGATTCTTCTGGAGGATTATGGAAGTCTTTGATATTCATTCCTTTCCTTGGGTTTCTGCTGTGTGCACGAGTGGACAACTTTATGGTAGATGGTACAAAAGTGCATTCTGTCCCAGGTCTCAGGTTTGGAATGGAGAGAGCATGAGACCAGTACAGAGATATTAGCCTGGGTATGTTTGCTACTCCTCCTTCCACACCTTGTGTGTTTAGAAAAGACTTGGGATGGCAAGAATCCCCATGTCAGGGGAGATCTCTATCTTGCTGACATTGAACATATCTGGATATACAGAAGTCCGCACATTTTTGTGGTACAATGCAGACCAAGCATTATTTGTTGGTAGGTAGACTTGTCTGCCATCCCAGGAGCAATGTATATGGTCCTTGGTGTTCGGTTATGACCACATAACTCAGGGTAACAGGTGTTACACAGTGTTGTCCACAACGTAGACTGGCATGACGTCTTCATAGAGTTTAGTGTATCTTGAGGGGAAGAGAATACCAGCTTCGCCTGTTCAGAAGACTGACACTTTATGGAAGGCACAGATACTGAGAACTCAGCCAGCTTAGCTGTTCTGACCCTCCATAATGTTTCTGCCATGGACAATAACAGGGGCTTGTTCTTTCTTCCCTAATGCTCCTGTAGGGATAGCCCAAACCACAGAAGTACTCACAGTATCCTTTCCCCAAAAGACCTGGGGACTGGTTAATAATACTGTAACGGAGGGGTGGCAGAACACATCTGAGCATGGACCATGCTGCTATGTGAAATCTTCCATTGCAAAATTCAGGAAACTTTCCCTGGTAGTTTTGCTGAGTTTAGGCTTATAAGACCTTTAGTATTGAAGACTGGAGGGACAGAGAAGCTGCTGCAGCCATTTATCAGTGGCACTTGTGCTTTGCCTAACACATGTTGCTGCTGCTTACCCAGGTAATACTGATGCCACATATGAGACCTCCCTGCAACAGTATTCCACGGAGAGCAGACAAGGGTGGAATTGGGTGAGGTAGGGAGGAAGTTTATCCATCACCTCACTCCTTCTGCCAAAGCATGAAATGAATCCACTTCCCAGTGCAAAACCAGCAGTGGAGAAATCTCTCTCTGAGGAGCTCTTCTATTGGGTGAGCCAAAGGAAGTTTTCACAGTTTGCACGCAGGAACCTCTATTCTTACCAAAGTTAGCTTTGAAAGTGATGAAACACGGCAGAAGAGTGTGCTTATGAGGGTTATGTTCAGCAAACTTCATGGTTCTTTGAGGAAAAAGTAGCCAGTTTGTACACTAATGCAGAGACTTCTTCCCAGGAAGATATCAGGCTCTGCACAGCAATAGCAAGATCAACCCAGAAGGAAAATGTTAGAACACTATAAATGGTGTGTAGGCACATGCAGGTGTAAGTGAATATGTGTGTGTACATGCATGCAGGGAGAATCATTTCTTAAAATGAACTTATGATGTCTGAAACAAATGTATAAATCCCCGAGTTCTTATATTTGGCTCAGATCATGTTCCCTGTGCAGCTGGCAGAGCCAAATGCTTCACTTACTCCTCAGAGAGCTCTAAGCTGTCGCTCATATCTTAAGATGTCAGTGAAGGACTAGCTGCTTTTTGCTGAAACCCAATCCCAAGGAGAAACAACACTAACATCCATAAAAATAAATGTCTGGACTTAGGTCCTTAGAGATGTGTTTATTAGATTCCTAAGCTCAGCATGGAACAGCAATTTTCATAACAAGTCAGACCCTCCTGTAGCCTTCCCATTCAAGCTCAGTCCATTTAAAGAAAACAATGCACACTTCATGTGTGGCAGGGGTAGTGGTAGCTTTCTCTGACTGACATTTTTGTGCATTTCAATGGGATGTCCTTCCCACCCCCCATCTATAGGAAACACTGGTGACATGAGCACCAAGAAATAATATTTTCTTTGAAAATGGGATGACCCAAACTCAGGGCACTCAGAGAGCTGAGTCTGGGATTGACCTCAGAGGAGTCCTATGCAGAAAATGGGGTTCAGGTCTGATCTCAGGAGATGCTGGAGCAAAGTGCTGAGGCAGGACCTGACCTCAGACAATTGTGTAGTGCACCAAGCGGGAGGCAGCATGCTCAGAAGAGTAACGCGGTGGAAGGAAATTTGTGACTGACCTTCAGTGATCCCTGAGCAGCTAGCTCTGGCTGGAGGTAGCCTGAGGGAAGGCCCCATTTGAAGCTCTGTGGACCTAGAATAATCACTGAAGAGATTAGCAAGGCAGGATGGGCATTCAGCTTGCCTGCAAGCACCGCGTTGGGCAATGATATGGCCAAAGTTAACCAAGGGGCTGAAATCTAAAGAATTTGAGGTTCTGTGCTGCCATTCAGAGGGACCCGGACGGGCTGGAGAGCTGGGCAGAGAGGACCCTCCTGAAGTTCAACAAAGGCAAGTGCAGGGGGTCCTGCACCTGGGGAGGAATAACCTCAAAGCAGCTCTGCAGAGAAGGACCTGGGAGTGCTGGGGGACAACAAGTTTAGCATGAGCCAGCAATGGGCCCTTGTGGCCAGAAAGGCCAATGGTATCCTGGGCTGCATTAGGAAAGCATTGCCAGCAGGTCGAGGGAGATAATCCTCCTCCTCTCCTCAGCCCCAGTGAGCCCATATCTGGAGTCCTGCGTCCAGTTCTGGGCTCCCCACAATGCAAGGGAGACATGGAGCTACTGGAGAGAGTGCAGCGGAGGGCTACAAAGATGATGAGGGGACTGGAGCATCTCTCCTCTGAAGAAAGGCTGCGAGAGCTGGGCCTGCTGAGCCTGGAGAAGAGAAGCCTGAGGGGGCATCTGATCAATGTATATACGTATTTGAAGGGAGGATGTCAAGTGGATGGAGTCAGACTTTTCTCCGTGGTGCCCAGCGATAGGACAAGAGGCAATGGGCACAAACTGGAACATAGGAAGTTCATTTTGAACGTGAGCAGGAGCAGTGGACTAGATGATCTCCAGAGGTCCCTTCTAACGTCAACTATTCTGTGATTCTGTGAACTCTTATGGCTCTCTTTAGGGCAGCAAACACTAGCCAGGCCCATCAGAACACAGGAGGTCATGCGATAGCTGTTCTCACCTAGTGCAGTCTTTGGTGAGCTGCAAGCTTCCAACTCTGCGCTCTGCCTTCCCTACCTACCACACCCTGGAAGTTTCTAGAACTTGCCCTCCCACCAAGAACAATGTTGCTTGAGAACAGGAGCCACTTGCTCCACTGAGCCTGTTTCTCTACTTAAAGAAATATAGTATATACACTGAGAACGAGTATGTTAGTTTGTCACAGGATGTTTTATGGGGCTAGTAGCAGCTTTTTTTTATATTAGCTGACATCACTGGGAAATATGAATAACTTGGAGGCACAAGAGCCTCGCACTTCAGTCTTTCTTCAGGAGACTGAAGAAATTTTCCGTACAGACATTGAAGCCCCACTGTTAAACAAGTTTAATGGATGCAGATAGTGTAAGGAAAGGTCATCAGCCCAAATTAAGAGTAAAGATTTTTACTTTAAAGGAGTAGGGATCTTTGGAATAAAGATCAGAACACACTTGATTGCCATTGAAAAAAATCATCATTTATCTAGAAACACTATATGCAGTTGAAATTCAGCTAAGGCAGAATAAGGTTAGTTGCTTTCCCAGATGACTCCTGTTAGCCCTGGGAATCGAAACTAAATTTGAGACGTCAGACTCAGGGGTAATATAATGTAAATATAATCTTTGAACCAATGTACAGGAATCTGAGCAATCTCCCTTAGTTCATATGTGCTACCAGTGTTTTGAAGGGTCCATGAAGAACGTTTAATTATAAAGAATCAGTTTCCACTGATATTGATTTTTGAATGCAGTATTGACTCTCTAATCGAGTATAGCCAATTTATTAAGATAAATGACTTTAAAGCATGGCATCTTAGATGACTGTGTTAGGAACAGATGAGCTACTGTTTTCTCTCCTTTGACTATACAAGGAATCTGTGTTAATGACAGACTCAGAAATCTGAATTTTAGATATTGAAATTTCAACAAGATAAATCCAGCTCCCAAATTCCCTCAAGCTCCATTTAAGGAAGAGGTTTTGGAATCTTATAATTTGCCAAAATCAGAATGTATTGACCTTGTACAGTGTTTTCCCAGGAGTGTAAACCAATTCAGAACTACTCAATCTATTGTATAACTTACACTTTTCAATTGGCCTCCATATACACAGATTGGAAGGCAACCAAAGTGACACCGTTGTTTAAAAAAAGTTTCAAGAATGGTTGTAAGGAAATCTGAAGACACTATAATCAAAAGTGTAATTACCAAGCACATAGTTAAATATCCATTAGGGGTCTTTGGAGGCACCAGGAAGGACAAGTCTAAGGCATAGGGCTTCTTTAAATTATCTGTATAGTTATTTTCATGATAGAAGAGCAATTCTTGTAGCAGGATGGCAACCAAAGTTTCTCTCTGATTAGGACTGTATCATGCAAAATGCTATGAAACGTGTATTTGAAACATGCATAATAAGCCTAGAGTAATATATGTTTTAATTTTGTGTGTCTTCTGCCACTGTCATAACCAGATGTTATATTCAGAAAAATAATACTTAATAGTATACATTTCCAGAATATGGATGATCAACAGTCACATTACAACACAGTCACATTACAACACATTTCACTCTGTTGTAAAATTAGCATTTAGTGTAAGGACTTCAGAGATAATTTTATGTTGTAAAACCTTTCTTGAACAGTTATACCATTTTTATGAGCCTTTAGCGTTGCTGGAATTCAATTTAATTATTAAATGAACAATTCAGTTAACAAATGTTTTTTAACATATTAGTCAATTAAACTATTTTCTGTTCACAGACCTCTGAATAAAACTGAAAAAAAGGCAATCTCAGTTTATTTGTCATAGCGACAAATGTATGCTCGATGAATATTTTGTCTACTCTTCTCAGGGGCAGTGGTAGATCTGCCTACCTACCTGAAAGAATCTCTAGCATGGGATATTCTGCCCTTGTAGCCAAATCAATAGGGAAACACCAAGACCATCTACCTTCTTACCAGTAGGCAGGGCTTAAGGCAAATGGAGAGGCTCCTGCCAGGTCTCCTGTGGCATCTAGCTACTGCCTGGATCCTGAACACTGTCACACCATGTGGAAGGGGTACATCTCTGAACAGCTCTGCCACTGCTCCAAACCATGGCATAACTGAGAGCCATTAGGTCCAACTCAGTAGAAGTGGCTGGTAAAATAAGAACTAGTTCTTGGGTTTGATGTTCAGAAAACACTTCCAGCAATTTGTGCCCTAGGGCCTGCCATTCATGTCCTTTCTCTGAGAGCTGGATCTCCCATTCTTGCCAGGCAGTGGGTCCTTTTGGTCTTCTCCAGCTTTTCCTCACACTCAGGTTTCTTCCTGCTTTTCTACAGGAGGCTGTTACAGGGCTGATGCAATTTGTTTCTCTGCTCAGCTCCAGATTCAGATTCTTCATGATCTTTACATCCTTGGCCCTTTCTCTTTTGTCCTCCCTCTGGTTTTGTTTGCATGCCCTTCCCAAATCTTGTGTTGAGTGAGAATCTAGTGATTGCATAGAATTATCTTTCGTTTAGAATTTTTTTCTCTGGTGCTCCAAAATTCCAGGTGCCTATTGGTATCCTGTCCTATCTAAGTGGATGTGTCCCTCTTTCTCAGGAGAACATATTACATAGTTTTATGCCTCACTTTTGTGTTCAGGGCTGAAAGGAAGAAGAAATCTCATTAGGATGGCTTAGATGGGAGCTTTGCCAGCTATTTTGCCTCAGTTGGGTACGTTCATGATCCCACTGCGTCACCGTTAGCACAACTGATAGTGTAACTATAGAAATAAAAATTTTTAGCTAAAACACAGAATTAACCTATTGGCCAATATGAAAAATCCTCAATTGCTTCTTGTGTCATTTTCAAGTAAATTAAACACTCCTGGAGATGTGCCAGAGACATTAGCGTAATGCACCTGTTCCCCTTTCACTGTCAAATAAGGTTTCAGATTTCTTCTGTGATTTACTAACATGCCATGTCACATGGACATGTTCCAGCATGAACTGTTGCTATGGAGCAAGAACTGTGCTATTAAAAATTAGCATTTGTAGGAAGTCCTTCTCCAACAGATTCTTTTCCACATTCTTTAAACGTATCAGTTTGCAAGTGCCTTCTCTGCAATGTCTTTGTCTTTGCATTTCTTAACTATTTTATACAGATGGATCATTTTAATTCTCATAATGTCTTGTGACTCCATGAAAAATTGAAAAAAAAAAGTTTAAGACCACATTGCTACAGAGTTTAATACAACTAACATCCTGCCATTGTTATGTATGCAGCAGAAAGGGCTGAGATGAGTTACTGTGGCAGAGAATTCCAAAGCCAGAGGAAGATATATGTCTATACATATCGGAGAACATCCGAACGGCTTGTAGTTTTCCTGTGTCATTGCTGCTGGGAGTTATAGCAAGTTCTTTTGTCACAGAATGGATAAAGGTTTGTTCTGAGTTTGTGTGTGTGTGTGCGTGTGTGTTTACGTACATATATATGTCAGACCTCACACACAGGGATAGGGACTGATGTGCCAGGAAATCAGTCTGTTTGTGGTTGCTTTTTGATGCATTGGTCAGAACACAATTATAATGATTTTTACAGCATAATTTTCTCCATGTTAGCATCAACAACAAAAATCCTGCAAATATTTTTGTTTTAAAAAAATGAAATGCTCTGACTCCATGGAACACTCAATATCAGTTTATGTATGTATTCAACCAAAATATATTTTAAATTAAAGACAATCTAACTAACATGTTTTAGCTCTTAATTTTTCCCGCAGGTATTTTCATGTTTTAATTATTTAATTAATTTGACAAGGATTTGTAAATCATGTAGTTCAACCAGGATTTATCCAAAGAAAGAATTTGACCAAACATTTTGTTTATTTATATAGAAAGCCAATGTTGTAGAGCTACTGTACAGGGCCTCACATGAGTAATAAGACCCGGAAACCTCTGTGGAGTTTATGATGAGAGAGACATGAGGCATACCACCACCAGTGTTGCCAAAAGGTTGAGGGAGCTCATCATTCTCCTCTATTCAGCAATGGTGAGACCTGAAGTACTGTGTCCAGTTCTGGGCTCCCCAGTACAACAGAGATATGGACCAACTGTAATAAGTTCAGCAGAGGGCCACAAAGATGACTAAAGGATTGGAATACCTGACTTATGAGGAAAGGTTGAGAGTTAGGACCAGTTAGCTTAGAGAAGAGAAGGCTCAGGGATGATCTTATCCATGTATATCAATATCTGATGGGAGGGAGTAAAGAAGACAGAGCCAGACTCTTCTCAGTTTAATCCAGTGACAGGACAAGAAGCAACGGGCACAAACTGAAATACAGGAAATCCCATTTAAACATAATCAGAGACATTTCTGTTGTGAGGGTGGTTGAACACTGGAACAGGTTACCCAGAGAGGTTGTGGAGTTTCCATCCTGGGAGATATTCAAAACCCTACCGGACATGGTCCTGGGCAACCTGCTCTAGCTGACCCTCTTTTGAGCAGGGAAGTTGCACTAGACGCTCCTCTGAGGTCCCTTCCAGTCTCAACAATTCTGTGATTCTCTGATTCTGTATATATTTTTTTCACCTAAGATAAGAGAGAGCAACAAGTTCAACTCTCTTAAATGTTATTGGGCCCTAGTGATAATACTTGATATCTTGACAGCAATCCTGTGTAGCACCAGAAGTTCTGTAAGCAGTCCCACTGTCATTGGTAAAACAAAGTAACAGGAAGGAGAAAATGTAAAGCCTTTAGCTTACATTTTGCTATTGTGAATCCACAAAAAGGTTGTGTTTGTACTGTAGAAAAAGATGAGGTGTATTTCTAATTGGTGAAGGGCAAAGATTCTAATCATACACTGGGAAATTTATATTGAGTGAAATAAAGTTTGGTTTACTCTGCATAATGTCACAAAAATATGGAATAGATTACACAGATTTATTTTAAAGTAATCATAAAATATTTTAAAATTAATGTTATTTATTTATTTATTAATATTTGTTTATTTTATACTGTTTTGTACAAAAATAATATTGTGGAATATTTTGTATAAAAAAATTGAGCAGATACATTCAAGAAACACACAGAATTCCCGTACATTGTGCTGTGCAGACCTCATCTTTCCAGTAGACATCCTATGAAGCGTATAGGGGATTATCAGGATCAAAATGAAACATTAATAGGAATGGAATGGAAAATTAATTTCTCCTCACTTTGTGATTTGCTGCCATACATGGAAGACAGGAGTCACTTTCCAGTGACACACTATTTCTGGAGTCAGGCTGCCTGTCAGCTGGTAAGTGCTGATGCGAAGGTAACTGATCATAGGGAAAACATGGGCCCATACTAGGCATAAAGGAACATCTCTGAGAGAAAGTTTAAAATAGATGCAGCTGATACATTGTTTGTATTGCATAGACTTTCAAGACCATAATAATATTGATGTGAAAGTGATGTGCATTTCCTAAAACATGCTAGTTTCATTCCCTTTCCTATCACCAGAGTTAGTTGAACACATCTCTGTTCCACAAAAAGCATTTTTCCTTCACGGGGTTTTAGTTTTCTAAGACTAACTAATAAAATTGCTTTAAACTTAATAATCTGACTCACAGGAAGAAACTCAGTCGCACTCCTGAGATATAAGTTAAGACCTGATATTGGTGCTTTTTTTCACCATAGATGAATATTCACCTTTTGCACATGCTGCTGGGATCTTTCGAAATCAAGAGGATACTAGTATGAATAAATATTATTTAAATAGTAACAAATACAAGTTTGCAATCTTTATGGGTGAGTGTATAACTGAAGAAGCAAAGAATGAAGGGGAATCTCTGGGGAATGTCTGAAAAAAAGAGATCTCCCTGCCTTGGTATATTCTATGTTTTCCCATCCTCTCATTTCTTGCCCATCACCTGACTGCCCGAACGCCTATCTGACCAGACAGATAGAGAAACAGTCCCTTGGGAAACAGATCTGCTGGCACTCCAGGAGGGAAAGCCAGGCAGTCTGGTGCCTGCTCACACTCTGAGGGGTGTAGTGTGGTCACAGGACCAAAAGAAATGGCTGGAAACAACAAAGGGAGATGCACTTTGGGAAAGCTGAGCTACAGATGGGGACTGGAAGGGCACATAGTGTGTAGGAGACTCCCAGGAGACCTAAGAGTGTGGGGACACACTGGGTACTGCATAAGATACTATTTTACAATGAGGTAGCTCTTTGAGATACAGGTAGTCTGAATGTGATTTTCATGCAAACAACTATGAAGTCACAGAGCAATGAGGTCACAGTCCTTCTCCTCACAGCTCCTGCTGGGCCACAAAGAGAGCACACCCTGTTCAGGAGCAGACAGAGTTTTGGGTGACATGAGTTGGAAAACACTGTCAGGTAACCAAAGGAATTGACTTATGATGAAAGAAATATCTGAATGAGGTGGGCATTAGAGCTACTGGTGAGCATAAAGATTTTCCGCTGTATTTAAATCCACCTTTCCTTTCACTCGCCTCCCTATTCCTTTCCAGCTTTTCCTGCCTCCGGCTCTGTACTGCATGTTCTTCTCCATCCCTTATCTGTTTCATCCCACCCATTTGCTGTTACTGAAGCCTTACAGTTGTTCCATTGTGTGATGGAGAGCACTGCCAGTGTAACACTTCTGTCACAGCATACACTGCTGAAATTTTTGCTTGTCTTTGCTGTGAAAGTAGGATCACCCTGAGCATGAAGCTCTAACACACTGTCTCTTAGCACTATACAAGAAATTGTTCATTTTGAGACATAATGTTTCATCATAAATCAGTCCCTTTGGTTATCTGGCGGTGTTTTCCATCTTACCCAAACTCCCCCTGTTTCTGGACAAGGTACATTGGGGGAAAAGGTATATTGCTGGCTCTGCAAGACAATTCATGATCTCATGATGAGGGAAGTTCACAGTGAATTATTTTTGATCCTGTTATTCTTGTGATTTTACTTAGTATCCCCAATGACATCAGTGGAGTTTAGGCAGGATGGTACTTACAGGCACAGAAAGCTGCCATGCCTAGGTAGGACTTGTAGGGAATTCAGATGAGATGGTGGAACCTGAAGCTTCCCTTTGAGCTGCTGATGGGTATTTATTCCACAAACGCCAAACACAGACATGCATGTCGGAACCTGATGCCTCTGATTACGTGAAGGACAATCCCACTTCCCTTTCATATGGTCCGAGGCTAAATCACAAAAGCGGGATGATAAATGTCACTGGAAATCCAGAAGCCAGCTGAAAGCAAGCTATGAATCCTTTCCTCTTTGCGACTGCTTTATGCATTTCAGTATGTTCATCCACTTTCATCATAGTCTTTAAGACTAATTATCTTGATTCTTACAGTCATTCCACATAGATCACATTATCTAGTTTTTGAATGATGGTATATATTCTTCTCTGGATTCTCTCCAGATAGACCCTAACATTTTTTGAGGTATTTGCCTAAAATCAGAACCAAGTTTACCAATGTCTAGGAGAACAACAGAGCAATCCTGATGTAACAGCCCTATCTCTATCTTGAGAGCCTCTTGGAATGTCACAAAACATTTAGGCACGGTTTGATTTTGGCAGATCAATGCTGGTTACTATTTGATAGACAGAAAAGCAAGCATTGACACCAGGCTGGTGAAATACTAGAGAATCACATTATTATTAGACTCAGAACCCAAACTAAGTGGATTCTGTAACTCCACCAATAAGGAAAGGCCCTTCTCCAGCAAAAAAAGTTTAACAATCAGAAAAGAATGGATGAAAAGTAGAAGGACAGTAGTATGACAAGATATTATGCAGACTGAATGATAACAGAGCAGGAGTAGATTGCATCTAAAAGATTTCCCTATAAGTTAAAATAAAATGCATATCAAAGCACTCTTTTGGGTTCTTGCAAATAGATATGTGATACTTGAGCTGGCAATAATGACTGATGAGGACTTAGACTTGTTCTTATTGTGCTAACAAGTATGCGAGGAATCCTCCCCAGGAGGTAGTGGGGAAATGGAGAAATGGGGACCTAAAAGAGGTATGCCTTGATCCCTCTGACAGGAGGGATCTGCTTTAGCAGATGCAGAAAACTGTTCTTACTTATCTAATAATTCTGTTTCAAGTTTTCCTTAAACAAAGGTGTGTGATACCTGACATTGGCCTGTCTTGGCCAATGAAAAGCCGAAAGAATGAACAAAAGTCATAAGATATTTTCCTCTCCAGAGGTCTGTAAAGCAGCAAAATGTGGAGCAAATGATACAAGCAGATCTATAGAAGAAGTTGAAAAGGGGTGGGAAGAAGTCAGAACCTTTACTTCTGAAAAAAGTATTGAGGGATAAAAATAGCTGAGGATATAAAGATGAGATGATAGTACTTTTTTCAGAATGCCTTTGAATTTAAAAGTTGTGTTACATGTTGTTTTCATGTCTTTCCACTATTGTTGCAGAGATAAAAATGCATGAACACTTAAAAAAACAGGAGCTAAACCCTAGATCCATCTTCTCCACCGTGAGTGTCTCTGGCTCCTTCTTATCTGGCCTATGACTCCTGCATTCCTGTTGCATGTGGCTCCACTCCACCTGGAAGAGCGTGACTTCTACCAGTATGATAGTTTTGCTCTCTGACCTGATGGTAACTTCCTGGGAAGTAGGAAATGTGGGTTTGATCCCTTCCAGTCTGAGAGACAGGAATCTATGCAATTTGGGGTCATGTGCTAATAAATCTATCAAGCTTACTGTAATACAACAAAAAATGATTTCAATAGCTATGCTGAAGAATGTGTTCATTATCAAAACTGATCTCAGTAAAACAAGTATAGATGAAACTTTTGAGAAAGATTCACTTAATTGGAACAAGTGCAGTTCAGGATTAGTAAAATGGTCATGGGTATAGACAAACTAATGTATGATGAGTGACTATAACGATTTGGCTTATTTAGTCTAGCAAGATCAAGTTGATACAAGGTGGATTAGTTTGTATAACTATATTGAGGAGAAGAAAAAAGGAAGAAACAATCTCTTTAGGTTGAAGGGAAAAGTTAACAACAGAGTGAATGACTAAAGAGACCATATGTTAATTCATTCTGGGAATAGAAGTATATTTCTAGTCCTCACACAGCTACATGCTGGATCCAACTTCTAGGAGTCTTAGAGGTAAACAAATGAGCTACATAGAAATATAGAACTGGAAAGGTGCCATCAAATTCTGGCCACTGCATTTGTCACCACCATACCATAAGTTCTTCTCCATCCCTGGATTGTGCTTCGGAGTAACTGATATTAATTTGGGACCTGATCAGATTACAGAAGTGATTGCAAGACCTGCTGACTGCTATAGGTAAATGGAAAACTTGCCTGGGAAAGTCTCTAGTTCTGTCTTTGTATTCTTTCATTCTCCAAAATACAGCACTCTTGCTTCAAATTTTAAACTCAAACTTCCTTTTTTTTCCCCAAATGGACTGCCAGGAGTGCAGTGACCTGCTACTCAAGAAGTTTTGGCAGTGTTAAGGTTAACAAATGAATGATAGGGATATTTATCAAGTTTCTCTGGTCAGATTTGTAGATCAAAAGTTTTATTATTTTGTAGTTAGATTGGTAAGCCAAAATACTCAGTCAGTAATAGGAATATGCAAATCACAAAAATGATTTGAACAAAAACTTTCCTGATATGCTGAACATTTCCCACCTCATAAGGGGAGAATTGCTAGGGAGTAAACCATGTGTCTTCTGAATACTGAATGTGTTTTCAGGTGTGTGGATATTGTATTCTTTGGCAGAAGTGTCTCACCTGTTCCTTTAAAATGGCTGGTGCAATGGCCCCTTTACACAATTACTATGGCACATCATTACACTTATGAACACATTTGTTTTACAATAAGTTATTTGATAGAATTTGCTTTTTTTTGTTTATGATATTAGAAGAGGTGCTACAACTTCTTCTACTCTCTGGCACCCACTTGTGTTCTGTTCTGGAGGAACTGCTCTCTGGAAGTTACACCACACCACGCTATGAAAGGATTCATTAATGTTCATGCTGCGTTGTACTCACTGATTGTAAAACTAAAAGTAGACTCGCATTCTGGCTGCACTTGCCTGCTGCTTTGATGGCCTGTATTAGAAGAGCCCTGAATGCTTTGCATAAAGCAGAAGCCATACTTCCTTGTTATGCAGATAATCCACTCTGTAGAAGATGCAATGCCACTCAAACTATTTCCAAACAATCCAAGTAGTAATTCTATGTGTGGGTTGTTTCCTAGGAATGTTAACAGAACTCTTTGCCACAAGACTGCCTGGCAGAGCTACCATGTGGGAATCTTCACTAAGAACATGAGAGAACTGCTGATCTGGCAAGTGAACTGATAGAAGCCAACCACTTTCCCATGAGCTAAGTGCAAAGCACTGTCAATAGTCCTGTTTCCCTTCAGCTGTAGCTTGACCCAGAGCAGGGTAGTCATATTATGGAAGATGATCAGAATTTTTCTCCAGGAGGGATGAGATTGTCAGTCTGACACAAACTCAGTGATGCTTTTATACTCTGGAAAAGGCTGCACCATCCTAGAGCAGCTCCTGGCAGCAGTGCAACTCCAATATTCACATCTATCCTTCCCTTTCCTCATTCCCCCTTCCCCTCAGAGAAGCAGGTTGGTACTGATTTGTTCCAACTGCACACAGAGATATGCCTGAGCTAACTGAGCCATGCTGCCTGTGATCTGATGTGGCAGTAAGATCTTAGTCTTTCCTGCTCTTTCCCTGCTGTTCTGTGGCCTAAGGGTGAAACCAGGAGGGGGCAGAGCATTCCTGCTGCATAGTCGGGGGACACAACACATTTCTGCAAAGGCTGTTTCTTCTTTCCTTAATGCTTCCATAGGGATGGCTTTCCTAAACCACACTCTTGATCACTGTCTCCTTTTCCCAAAAGCTCTGAGGACTGTTGGTAATGCTGCAATAGAGGGCTGTCAAGACAAGTCTAAGCATACAGCACACTGCTAAGTGAAATCTGCTACAGTAAAATTCAGGAAACTTTCCATGCTAGCTTTGCTGAGTTAGTGCCTGTTAAGACCTTTGATTTGGAAGGCTGGGAGGACCACCTCACTTCTGCTGCCAAAGAAGGAAAGGAATCCACCTCCCAGTGCAAAACCAGCAGTGAAAAAAATCTGTCTTCCAGGAGCTCTTTCATCATGTCAGTCTGAGAGGGTTTTCACTCCCTGACACATAGGAACATCTTTTAATAATAAAGAGAGTGATGAATATTTGGACTGATTTACTTGGCAGTAAATTTACTTTTAAGTGACACTAAGAAGATGAAACAGGGCAGAAAAGTGATCATGGGGGTCATTCTCAGAAACATCCATGGTACTTTGAGGTAAAGTAGCCAGACTGTACATTCATGCAGAGATTTTTTCCCAGGAATATTCTAGGTTCTTCACAGCAATGGCAACACCAACACAGAAAAAAAAAAAATTAGAACACTATAAAAGGTGTGTGGGCAGATGTAGGGGCAGATTCGTTTTTCCATGTATATAAATTCCTGAATGTAGACAAAATAATCATTTCAGATGAACTAACAATTTCTAAAACATGTATAACATCCTTATGTTCTTATTATAGGATCGGATCATATTTTCTGTGCAGCTGAGAGAGCCAAATGCTACACTCAATCACTCACTCCTGGGAGAGCTCTAAGCTCCCCCTCCAATTTAAAGATGCCAGTGAAGAACAAGTTGCTTTCTTCTGAAACCCGATCCCAAGAAAAAATGACACTAACATCCATAAAAATAACTGTTTAGGCTAGTGTCCTTAGGGATGTGTTTTTGATGGAATGGCTGAGGCCAAGGCACAATGCAGGTATCCATATAAAATCAAACACCATTAGGTCCCACACATCAGCTAGATCCACATGAACAAGATTCTTGCATGCTTTATGCACAGTGGAGTAGGGACAACATCTCATTTCAGCCTTCTCCTGGATCATAGTAAAAGTTGCTTCTCTGAGGATATTCTGAAGCTCAGAGTATGTCCCACTCATAAGAAGAAGCATCCTGTGGAGACCATTCATTGTCATACAGATTTTTCAAATCACTTGTAACTAATCTGCACAGTTCTTTGCCACCAGCACAGTGGATGCTAAACGTTTCCACCCAGTCAAATTAATGGGAGGAGAGTCAGGTGTAGACTCCTGACTGCACCGCAGAATAAATACATCTGGCTTGGGAATTGTATAAGCCATGAGCTGCTGGAAAATAGGGCGCTGTTCAGGGAGAGCATCCGTGCATCTTTCCTGTTCTCGTACTTTCTATACTATATCTGCCTCAGGCACTGGGGATGCTCCTAGCCATTGACAGGAAGACCCTGGTCTACTCAGACCTTTGGCCTGATCTAGTGAGTAACCCCCATGTCCTGACATGATTGTCAGGACCAGTACCTGGCAAAGAAGCCCTGCGGCAGAAAGCTTGGAGTCTCATTGATCCTTTTTCAGTGCCAGGAAAGGCTCTGCTCCCTCGAGAGTGACAATCATAGAACGACAGAATGGTTGAGGTTGGAAGGGACCTCTGGAGATCAAGTCCAAACCCACCTGCTCAAGCAGGGTCACCTAAAGCACACTGCCCAGGACGCTGTCCAGATGGCTTCCTAAAATCTCCAGGGATGGAGACTCCACAACTTCTCTGGGCAATCTGTTCCAGTGCTCAGGTACCCTCACAGTAAAAAAGCTTCTCCTCATGTTCAGATGGAACTTTCTGTGTACCAGTTTGTGCCCGTTGCCTCTCGTCCTATTGCTGGGCACCACTGAGAAGAGTCTGGCCCCATCCTCTTGACACTCTCCCTTTAGAAATTTCACAGAATGGCTGAGGTTGGAAAGGGACCTCTGGAGATCATCTAGTCCAACCCTCCTGCTCAAGCAGGGTCCTCTAGAGCACATTGCACAGGATCGCGTCCAGACGGGTTTTGAATGTCTCCAGGGAAGGAGACTCCACTACCTCTCTGTGGGCAACCTCTTCCAGTGCTCTGTCACCCTCCCAGGAAAGAAGTTTGTCCTCAGGTTCAGATGGAACTTCCTGTGGTTCAGTTTGTGCCCGTTGCCTCTCGTCACTGGGCACCACGGAGAAGAGACTGGCCTCATCCTCTTGACACCCTCCCTTCAGATACTTATACGCATTGATGAGATTCCCTCCCTCAGGCTTCTCTTCTCCAGGCTCAACGGGCCCAGCTCTCGCAGCCTTTCTTCAGAGGAGAGGTGCTCCAGTCCCCTCATCATCTTTGTAGCCCTCCGCTGGACTCTCTCCAGTAGGGCCATGTCTCTCTTGTCCTGGGGAGCCCAGAATTGGACGCAGGACTCCAGGTGAGGCCTCACCGGGGCTGAGGAGAGGGGGAAGATCACCTCCCTCCACCTGCTGGCAACACTCTGCCTAATGCACCCCAGGATGCCATTGGCCCTCTTGGCCACAAGGGCACACCGCTGCCTCATGCTAAACTTGTTGTCCCCCAGCACTCCCAGGTCCTTCTCTGCAGAGCTGCTTTCCAGCAGGACAGCCCCCAGCCTGTCCTGGTGCCTGGGGTTATTCCTCCCCAGGCGCACAACACCCTGTACTTGCCTTTGTTGGACTTCAGGAGGTTCCTCTCCGCCCAGCTCTCCCCAGCCTGTCCAGGTCCCTCTGAAGGGCAGCACAGCCCTCTGGGGTGTCAGCCACTCCCCCCCAGGTTAGTATCATCAGCAAACTTGCTGAGGGTGCACTCTCTCCCTTCCTCCAGGTCACTGAGGAATACATTGAACAAGACTGGAGCCAGGACTGACCCCTGGGGGACACCACTAGCCACAGGCCTCCAACTAGACTCTGCGCCACTGACCACAACCGTCTGAGCTCGGCCATCCAGCCAGTTCTCAATCCACCTCACCATCCACTCATCTAACCCACACTTCATCAGCTTACCTAGGAGGATGTGGTGGGAGACAGTGTCCAAAGCCTTGCTGAAGTCCAGGGGGACAATATCCACTGCTCTCCCCTCATCCACCCAGCTAGTCATCCCATCATAGAAGGCCATTAGATTGGTTAAGCAAATTTTCCCCTTTGTGAATCCATGCTGACTACCCCTGACCACCTTCTTATCCTTCACATGCATGGAGATGCCATCCAAGATGAAATATTCCATCACCTTTTGTGGGATGGAGGTGAGGCTGACAGGCCTGTAATTCCTTGGGTCCTCCTTCTTGCCCTGTTTGAAGACACGAGTGACATGACTTTCTTCCAGTCCTCTGGCACCTCTCCTGATTGCCATAGCTTTTCAAAGATGATGAAGATTGGCCTAGCAACAATGTCTACCAGCTCCCTCAGCACTCCTTGGTGCATTCCATCAGGGCCCATAGCCCGCGGCAATATGCTCTAGAGGACCCTGCTTGAGCAGGGAGGTTGGACTAGATGATCTCCAGAGGTCCCTTCCAACCTAAACGATTCTGTGATTCTGTGTGATTCTGTGACTTGTGGGTGTTAAGCCTGCTCAAGTGTTCTCTAACTCAATCCTCTTCCACCAAGGGACGATCTCCCTTGTCTCCAGGCTTTCTCCCTTGTCTCCAAGCTCTGGCCTCAGAGTCAGGCAAGGGTCAGGCAGTCTGAGCATATGCAGTGTCAGAAGCAGCTGCTGCAAGTAGCTCCAGGCAAAATGTGCACCCTGCAAAATGAAGCACTCAATATACTGATCCCAAGGTCACAGCCCTCTGACAGTCACTGGATTCAGAAGCTGAGGTGTGACTGCAGCAGAGCTGGAACAGCTCACAGTTGAGTGAATCCCACATGAGGGTTACTAAGAGCAATGTAGACACAATCCCAAGGGCTACAGCAAAGCTTCTGGAGCCAGGGCTAGCTGTTACCCACTTCTTGTCTGGGCAATACAGCCCACGCTGAGCCCTGCAATAATGGCTTCAGGCTGCTGTTGCTTTCTGATCTAGCAAGTTCATCACTGTGAAATGCATGAGAGAGAGACCAGCAAAGCAAAATCCCATAGGATTGCTTTTATTTTATCTATCCCACCTAAAAGGAAGCTGGTGACTTCTCAACCCTCATTAGGCCTCTCAGGAGGGTCTTCACTTGTTAGCAGGTCCAAAATATGGCCGCAACCATCCTGTATTCAGGAATGGAGGTTACTGGCCATGTGCCCACAGAACCAGTGTTTAGCTTAATAAGTCCCTGGGTGTCCAGGCCCCTTGGCACATGACAAGCTGGTAGCCAAGGCCCAGAAGTGAGGAGCAACTCCAGAGGAAGGAAGCTGTAATGGCATATCATGGAGAGAGGAAGAGCTGAATGGCTGGGACTGATGATAAACCTGAAACATATTCAGCTTACATTTTCTGTATAGTCAGAAATGTCAATCTGTAGGAAGAAATAGGTGGAAGATTTCAGGTGTGCCACAGAGTCTCTGCACAGGAGAGAAAGCTTCAGATACATTCTACTACCTAGCATTTTGCAGGTGCCCCCTACTCATGCATCAGAAGGACCCATATAGTAGAATTTCTTGTTGTCCTGCTCCCTGAATATTCAGACCTTTGGAAAATAACAAAAAACAAAAACAAAAAAAGGAAACAAAAACCACTTCTCTATTTTTGTGAAATGTGCATAAAATTATGTCATATTTTTGAACAAGGTTTATAGGGAAGGTTAATGGGAAAGAGGGAGCTTGTGGAATTGATAATGATAGCTGATGAGACTCTAAATGTTATGAATTTTTCAACTTGTAGCCAGGATGTTTCCAATGTTGCAGCACTGTAAAGGAGGAAATGAAACATTATAAGCACCTTCTTTTCTGTGTTATAAGCTACTGACTGCCATATGCAAAGCCTTGAACAGTGCATTTCAGTCAGAGAAGATGTAGAAGGTTTAGTCACTGAATACAGAACAGCGATGATTTTCTTTAGTGACTCCTTGACAAAAAAGAAGCCATTAAGGTGTAGACTCACCTCTGACACCATACTTCTTTTCCCGTACTCTAGAGGGGCTACGTTCTGGTTAAAATAGCGGAAGACTTGTGGATAGTTCCAAAGGTGAAAGCTTGAGGACCACTAACTTAGCAGAAAAGTGAAAGATCTCTTATTCTACCACAAAACTTCCTTCCTTACGGGCATACAGAATCACAGGAATGTTCATGGGAAAGGACCACTGGAGGTATCCAGTCCAGCTTCCTGGCTGAAGCAGATCTATCTCCAGTAGTGTATCACTGTATCAGCCACAGCCTTTCCTAGCCAGCCATTAAAAATCTTCAGTAATGGAGAACCCACATTTAGGGGGCAGAGGGGGTGAGCTGTTGCTGAGCTGCACTACTGTCCTAGCAAAAAAGTGTCTCCTATTGTCAATCTGAACCTCTTAAAGTTACCTCTTGTTATATAATCTGTCCCTACTGAGAAGAGTTTGAATCTCTCATCTTTGTAGCTGCCTTTCAGGTAGCTGTAGGCTGCTATTAGATCATCACTTAACCTTCTCTTCACCAGACTAAATATGCCCAGCTGCCTCAGCCTCTCCTTCTGGTAATGAGCTCTAGGCTGCCTACTGTCTTGGTAGCCTTTCACTGGGTCTTCTCCATTTTTCTTCACATCCCTCTTGAACCGAGGAGCCCAAAATGCAACACTATTTTCCAGGTGCGACTACACCAGCCCTGAGTATTTAGGGGGAAAATAACTTCCCTCTTTCTGATGGCCATACTGTTCCTAATGTACTCCAGTATGTTCTGCTTCCTTCACAGTGAGATTACACTGCTGGGTTATATTCAAAATAGTATCCACCACAGCACCCATGTTCTTTAGAGCAGGACTGATGCTAAGACATTTCCCAGCCTGTATAGGGTTATTCTGCCCCACATGGAAAATTCTGTAGTCTCCTTACTGAACTTCACACGATTCCTGCTGGACCAACAGTCAGGTTTATCAGCATCCCACTGGATAGAATCTCTGCCACTTGTGGTGTCAGCAACTCCTCGTAAAATAGAGACATCTGTAAATATGCCAAAGGTGCACTCTGTGCCATCATCCAGAATGTTGATCAAGTTTTTGAAAGATATGGGCATGGACCTCAATGTGAACCCCTGGGGTACTTTTTTTACTAGCAGCTGCCAGCCAGCTGCTAATTAGCTATTAATTGCTACCTGGTGAACAGGTCCAGATAATTTTCAACCCTCACAACAACCTGTTTGTCCAGATCATACTTCCTCATCTTCCAGATAAAATAACTGAAAATCCTTACTACTTTAGACAAAGCCTGAATTTGTTTAGGATGGTATTTTACAAGGTGCATTACATTCACTGCTATCCGCTCATCCACATAATCATTTTATGTAAAGTTTCCTACTCATGAGATGCATGGCACCAAACAAACATACATAAGAGGGAGGTTCCTAGTGGGACAGAGACCAGCAATCTTGAGCTACCTCTACCTTCCTACTCCAGCTGTGCTGCTTTGAAAAAATGTGGCCTTTCACTCCTAGACTCTCAGATAATCACAGAACATGGGGAAGAGGAAGTCATATCCTAAGGGCTGGCAGCGAGTGAGGCAGTGGGCTGATTTCTGTCTCAAGAAGGATCTGCTTTCAGCATGCCTGAATTCTCTCTCCTCCGGGGTAATGTCAGCGCTCCAGCACTTTGCCCACATCACACTGCTGTGCAGGATGATCTATATCCAGGAACTGGTCTTATTCCACCTCTTCTCTTTTAATTGTGCTATGTTTTGTCTCCAGTGCTAGTGGAGTCCAGCCCTGTAGAGAAGGAAAGACTGGCAGAAATTTAATAGTTGGCAGGAATCTTTTAATTTTTCGTTTTACATCAAGGTATTGTTGCCTCTTCCAGCAGATCTTTCCTTTCCCAAGGACAAGTCCCTTTGTGGCTGTTCCAAACCTTCCTTTAGTAATGCTACATCTATACTAGTAAATTAAACATGTCCAAGAGTATTCCCAGGAACTTAGGCCAATTGGCATGGGACCGCTTGTGCTTACTACAGTAAATTATCTCAGTATTAAGAATAGTGAGGCTCAGTGCAGACTTTGTATTTGGAATGGTCCCAGAAAATACCAAGTGTCCAGTTGTGCCTTGAATCTGTTTAGGAGAGTGGTAGCTGGCATGAGGCAAAAGTTTGACAGGGAATGTGCTAATATTTTATCAGTATAAGTGATTACATTCTGTTTCCTCCAAATGTTCCCCGGCACAGTTCAGTTTTACTAAAAAGACACAGCATGAGCCAGCATTTTCTCCAGTGTTACACTATGGAGTTACAGTAGAGCAGAATTAAATTGACTGTTATAGACTTTATAGACTTTTTTGTAAGAAGCTGACAGACCCTAAACATCAGGAAATATAAAATAATCATTTGTTGGGGGAAGATCAGCTTTGTAAAAGAAAAAGCTGGAACCAAGGTTGAATAGCTCAAATCAAGTTACTGAGCATAAATCTTTGCAGTTTTTACTTCTTACAGAAGAAGGACACTCCAAGATCGGTGGTCTACAAACTTCCATTAATATCAGTATGACTTTTCAACTGTAAGAAACTGTAAAAAATGATACCTGTATTGATTGTTTCAGTGACACAGAAGGGCTGACTATACAACGTTTTTTTGTGATGCTCATCTGATGGTCATCTGTGTCTTCAATGTCTACCAGTACAGTCCAAATGACTTTTCCCTGGACACCTTGCCTTGAAAACTTAGGTCTAATATGCAGGCTACTGTCTTTGTTGAGATGGTTGAGATTACTTCTTGATTTCCTCAATCTTTGACCAATGAGCAGAGCTGGACAGAAAGAAGATCAGTGAAATATTTTGCCTTTTTATTTTTTTTGAAAGCTGCAGAAAGCAGAAACTTTCCATGGTATTTTTACAAGGATTACCCAAGAATATCTCAAGCTGTTTTCTCCAAACGTTTTAGGTCAAGTTTTCCAGCAAAATTACTCTTCAATATTTCTTGCTTGTGTTTCTGATGTCCTTGTGTTATCTATATTCTCCCAAGTCAAGAGAATTACTGATGACACTAAATAAGTTCCTACTAAACAAGTGTTTGCTGTGGACACCAACTGTTTTTATGTAGGACTGTAAATAGCCAGCACATTTGCTGCAGGGAAGCTGCTGAAATATAAATCTACTCTCAGAAGACTTGCCTAATATTATGATAATATCATCATGGGTTTCAGAGTTCTGGTAAACTTTTGCTATATGTCCATGTTTTTTTGTGAAATTCTGATGGATTTTACCAATTAACATGCAAGTAAGATATGTAAATAAGCTACATTTTTCACCTTGCCTCCCTTCCTTTATGCTTTTTATATTGTCTAATCAAAAACACAATGATGTCAATATTCATCAACAACCTATAGTATCTTCTTTCAATATTTTATTCAAGTGAAGGTAAAAGAAGGACAGAAGGACAACTGGTAAATTAAAAAAAAAAAGAGTATTACCATGTTTCTTTTGACATTCTCAATCTGGCAAATTTAATGTGTGCAATGGGATTCCTCTAAGATGGGAAATGATCTGTGGGATGACACTGGGATAAGACTGTCAGCTGTCACTCATGAGATCAAGGTGACTAGATCTGCAAGGACTAATGACAGTCCTTCTAAAGAAATTAGACATTAAAATGTCTTTCTATATTGAATGTTCTTCCTGCTAGGAGGGCATGTAATTAAATGAGCCTTAAAAACACTTGCAACAATGAGATTTTCTTCCACTACGTTTGTAGGCTGTCTGACAATTCATTTTTAGTCCTGCCGGTCTTGCAGAGATTACAGGAAACAGGACAAGAGGCAATGGGCAGAAACTGAACCACAGGAAGTTCCACCTGAACCTGAGAAAAAACTTCTTGACTGTGAGGGTGACAGAGCATTGGAACAGGTTGCCCGGAGAGGTAGTGGAGTCTCCTTCGCTGGAGATATTCAAAAGCCGTCTGGATGTGATCCTGGGCAATATGCTCTAGGTGACCCTGCTTGAGCAGGGAGGTTGGACGAGATGATCTCCAGAGGTCCCTTCCAACCTAAACGATTCTGTGAATCTGTGATTCTGTGAAACTGATGCTGACTGGGTTTCTGACTTTGTATCTGTGTAAATCACAAAGTGTTGACTAGCATGAGCCTAGACCTGTGACTTTAGCTCCAATATATTTAATTATATTGTTTCTTTGTTCTGACATTGAAAATAACATTTTTTAAATATCATTCCATAAGGAGGTACTTGTAGCCTAAGAGGGTGTGAGAATTTAGTCTGTTCTTTGGTTCATCAGATACTTGGAAGTTTTCTCTAAGACATGAGATAGATTTATTCTCAAGCCCATAGCCAATCTGTCTCTAATATATCACCTGCCTTTGGAAGAAATAGAGTTTCCCAGTTTCTGCCAATATGCTCAAAGCACTGTAGGAACATGTGTACATCATTGCCTACTGGGATGAGGCAGTTTCCTTTCCTTGTGTATCGTGCCAGTCCAGAAACTGATCCCAGGGAAGGGAGCAGCACTACAGCTCTCCTTGCTACTCGGGGGGGGCACATGGTGCTCTTAACACAGTATCATTAATGTTTTTTTAAACTGAACTGAATTTTCTCTGTAAACTATAGGAAAGACATAATTCACTCAAATGTAAGCGTTCTCCAGCACACTCAGTACTGGCCCAATCGTGCCCATATGAACAAAAATTAACTACTATTGAGTAGGATCAGAGTTTAGCCAAGAATAAACATACTGGGGAGTTTCACCTATAAAGAATCCTTCAGTTTTATTAATATATATTTCTGTGGCCGTCTCCGTCACCTTGGATCACTATGTGTCAGAGATTGCTGCAGTAAAAGCTTCTGCAATGCTATTTCAACATGGTGTTATTTCCCCAGGAAATTGTGCTTGTACACAGAAAGAGAATCAAGAGGGAGAAGGAAAGGGGTTCTGCTGTCATGCTGGGAGCAGAGCAAAGAGCAAGGGACATTAATATCAGAGAGAGAACTTAAGAAGGAGTGAATTTCTCCAGCCAGCCCTGGCTGGGCTTCTGTTAAGTCTTGGCAGCGCTAGGAATCTGCTACTATTTTTCTCAGCTGTTGCTGTAACCTAGAAAGACCCCCTTTCACTTCAAGGTCATACTGAAGGGGAGATCAGTTCTGCACTAGACCATTTGACTTCTTGAAAAGGCACCAAGACAGTTTCTTTTATGAGAAGGCTTCATATTTTAGATGAGCTCAGTACATAGGCGTTTCCTAAATATTCCTGACAGGGCACGGATAATGTCATTCTTCTCTTTGCAAACTGAAAACAAAACTGCGTTTGTCATTTTGCCTGAGTGTACATTCACATGATCGTGTTTACATTGTTATTCCTTTCCCCAAATGCATTTCAGTGAGAGTGTAGAAATCATGTACGACTCTATGAACGAACTGCAATTTCTTTGTCATTTTTTACTTTGACTTTTTGGCATTGTCTTTGGGCAATATAAGGTGACTACAGTGGGGAAAATTGTGTGTAGTTTGAATTTCTGATAACTCTTAATTCAGTAAAAGGATAGTTCTCTAAAGTAGAATATTTTTAAGGAAAGATAACAACTGGAAAAAATTCTAGAGAATTTAAGGTATTTGAAGAGATGGAAAACGCACTTTGACTATTGGTAGCAACAGAAAGTTGCACCTGAGTTTAGGACTGTGAAATATACTGACAGATAGCATATTGCTTGTGTACAAAAAAATATAAAGCAATATAACAGTTAAGACCTGAATATCCATACATCCATATATAGAGATATAACTTATTGTAGGACTGTGGCATAGGAGGCTTAACAATATAATATTTATTTTTACTAATTTTTCAGAGTTATTGTGAATGTTATTTAAATTATCTTCCCTGATATTCATGTTATACTACACAGAAATGTACTCAATGCAATATTTTTTGCATTAAATAAAATGGGAGATAGGGCCTGTTTTTCACATTCCTTTTAATGTCACTATAATTCAATGCCTTTACAAAGGTACATATGGATGTTTTCTGCCATATAGTTGCAGAATGGCACACAACTTACAGTTATACTGTGCTGGTAACAGTTAGCAAATCTAGGTGGATTTTAATTTAAAAAAGTGAGTGATTTGCAGCTAGAGGAAATGTCATCTGAATACTGAGAGGAAGGTAGGGACATGGAGGTGTGATGAGGGAATTATTCTCTTTCTTTTCTATGGGCTGGCTCACTTATGAGAAGCTACCCTTGCATGAGATTAAGACCACTTTCAGAAAAGGCTTTAGGTTTCTAAAACTGACTTGTGTGGACAGACCTTACACTACATCCAGGCAGGCCATCCCAAAAGCACTGCTGAGTGACTACAAACACCGAAGAGACATCTAGACTCGCTAACCACTTCCTTTTCAAACCAAACCTTCCCTTCATGGCTACTGTCCTGCAGTGACGACCCAGGACTGCCTAGCCACGTGCCTCCCTCCTGCTTTTGATCTAGCTGGGTCCACATCCTGCACAACACAGCAGTAAGAACCCAGAAGAGGCCTACTGAGAAGGTACACAAGGGGTGGATTCATTACTGAGAACTGAAATGTCAAAGATTTTCAGTCAGCCTCTAGACTAAGAGACTCAACTAGACTCCTTGTATGTCCCTAGAGACCTACACCTTTGCAGCTTCGCTAGAAGTGGGAGACCTGAATTGCCTCCTGTACCTGAGGAGAGAAAATCCCCAGCTCTCACATCTTCGGAGAGGACCTCAGCCATCCGCTTGTCCTCCCAGGCCTTGCTCTTCTTGCATGTTCTTCTTAATCTTGTACTCTGAGCTGCCAAGGCCCTCCTGCCTCCGTTTCCTTCTTGGCCAGCACCTGTAACCACCAGGCTACTAGACACAATGTAGTGCCACAGCTGCAAAAGTGTGAGCCTGGCGCAGCCCTTCAGAGCAAATGCCTGTAGGCCCCTCTCTGAGGAGCACCTTTGTGCTCTGGATCCCACTGGAAGGGAGGTGCCCTGTATCAGCACTCCCTCAGTGCTTGCTCCCCAGAGAGGCAGGACTTCAGATGCACCCTCGTGCTCACCATTTCCTGGTGATTGTTTGGTTCTGGGCTCTTCCCTGGGTAGGATCAAAGGTGTTTTCATCAGCCTCCTCATGTCTTGTGCAGGGACCCCAAGAGTGAGCTGGGGGTTTGGACTCCAGGCTGGGGTCCACATACCCAAAATGTGGGCACTGCAGTGCCAGAGCCCTCCTTGGAATGGGGTCTACATGCACAGGGCATTGTCTGATGCTGGATATTACCCCGGATCCCAAACATCATTTTTCTAATTTTGTCCCTGTGTTAGTCACTGAGCTCTAACAACAACTGGAATGCCAATGACCAGGAGAAGAATATGTTTCAATCTGACAGAATTTAAAGCAGCTCAAGTGATAGTGCCCTTTTCCTAAAACTAGATCAGTTACGCTCCAGGACTACCAGAAAATTCCCCCTTTCTCAGGGTATCAGCATTGTACTGCTTATCACCCTTAGTGCTGTGATACAGGCAACACTGGTTTTCTAGGTTTTTTGGGGTGCATATGAATATATGTGCAAGATAATTGTGATGCAATGAAGAACTGGACTGAGGATGTATCAGAGTGCAGGGCATCTGGGACCATTTGCTGAAATTATGTGTTTAGGACCCTGTGCACAGGTTGTGGCTGGGTGGAGGGGTGTTTTGGGGAACTCTTGGTGGGGTAGGGCTGCTCGGGTCTCTGCTGTTTCCTGGGTGGTGCATGTTGACAATGTGTGCATATATAGAGAAGACAGCCTTAAGCTGAGTGTGCTTTTTTGGTTTTTGTGAGGAGAAATGGAATGAACTGCTATGTATTGGTGGAGAAAGAAGATATCTGAGAGCAGCAAGTCTCTTTACCTAGGTTATCTTCTGTATGTGTGAACTGAGCTCTGGAATGGCAACACTGCAGGAGCAGTAAGAAATTCCTGTAAGAACAGAAATTAATTTGGGTGATATTTTGACTCTATAACCAATCCCTGTTGAACAGACGTATGAACATTAGAATGGCATAGATTTCTACAGGCCAAATTCTTACCTCAGTGATTTGATCTTTTCGCTGTATGGACTGACAGGACTGACTTGAAAAAAACATATGAAAGAAGAGAGGTTCATTCCTAAATCACCAGTATTTGGACACCTTAATGAATTAAAAGGCCACCAAGAAAAGAAGGGTGCATGTCTTACTCGCCTGCACTGACCCACATATCTATGTGTCAGCATAATAAGCTCTTCCCTAGCATGAATTCATGCACCGTCTCATAATAACACTTCTTAGAGAATCTCATGCTTTTTTTTGTAGTTTGAAATGTAGAGATGGCAACATCTGGGCAATCCTCTATGTGCATGAGTGCATGCATGTATGCTCTTTTTCATACCTCAGAAGTGGCCTCACATCTGTCTGTGAGGCTCTAGCCCAGAAGTTCAGCTAGATTTCAGCATCCCATTATTACAACCAAATCTTTGTATCTTGGCTGGCCATCTCACCATGTCTGTGACTCTCTGTCACCAGCACTATCATACTGAGAAACCCAGATTACTCTTCTAATTTCAGGATTTTACCTCCTCAATGGCCAAATGCTTTCAGTAGTGCTTATTTCCCTTTTAGCAACCTGATTAATGTATTGCTCTTAAGCATGTCTTACAAGCTTCACACCATCACATGGGGAAGATAAATTTTATCATCCCCATTGTACAGCTGGGACAGTTACTGAACAGACATACCAAGCAATCCACCCTGGGTCACACAGCAAGTCGGTGGGAAAGCCAGCAATAGAATCCATAAGTCCTGCATCCAAGTTCTCTAAGTGCCTTGACTAGTCCAGATTCCCTCCTTAACACCCCTGTCAAATTATTTATAGGAGATGTATTCATATAGTCAGTAAGACATCAAAATTTTCTAATTATATCTAGTCATGTCAAATGACAATTATGCCCTTAGTTCAGTTTGCCAGACAATGCTTTGCCAAAGAAGGTTTGCCAAAAATGTTTTGACCGAAGAAAGAGTAGGCATCTGCAGTATCTGCAGACTAGATCCTATAAAATGTCCCCGTGACAAGTCTGCCCTGTCTTGACAGAAAGCTTCAAGGTAAGCGTGTGGGGTCTGCAGACTTGCAGAAAGGGGATGGTGCTCTTATGCTCCATTGCATTCCTCCTGCCTCTAATACTTATTTGCAGGAGAGGACTCTATTCCTCAGATCAGGTTTTAAATCTGCTTTCAAGACACCTACATATATTCATTGTGGAATTCTGTGCAGCAGTAAGTAGGGAGTTACCATTTCTATTTTACAGTACTGTCCAGCTGCTAGCCTGCAAGCCACCCACCTGGTATCCCAAGAGGTAAGAACCTGATTTATTAAATCTCAGAGAAGTGAGAAAGACCTTTTTTTGGATGAGATTTCTGCATGACTGAGTGAGCAGTCGCTGTTTCACCCCATATTCAAGCCCAGTATGATTACAGTAGGTTGATGGTGGCATGCCCATGGCTAGTAAGGTTTTCAAGTGGCTGGGTTTGAAGCTTCTGACTACTGATGGCAGACCAGAAAATCTTTAAGGGGGTATTCCTTTTTCTGCTTAACTGATCTAACAGAGTGAGGTATGCTGGCTTTAATTATTTGCTATGACAGCAAAATAACTGGACAGAGATGCACAGAAGATGAAAAAGTGCAAAATCGTATGTTTTATCTTGGAATATGTGAATTAATGTATTATTTTGTCCAAAATTTGCTCTTAAATTACTAAGAAGTTAGAGCAGAAAGAGCTAAGATGTGAGCAACCAAATTCTGGTGGTCATCTCTGTAAAATGTGTCACTCCAGCTGGATTCCGCTTGCTACTTTACCTATTCTCTACTTCACAAAAAGTGGAAGCTTCAGTTCTCTGTCTCTCTGTAAGCCAATGCCTGGTCCTGCAGAGAGAAATGAAGAATTGTCATGCTGATATCTCATGTTAATACAATATAGCATAATTGTAAAAGTTGTTTTAAATTTTAGGTACCTAAATGAATACAAGACATAGAAATAAGTAAATATTTTCCTGAGTTGCCCACTGTCATTTCTGGAAGTAGTCATTTCTTAGGGAGACTAATAATGGTTTTAAAATTCTTCATTTGAAATTCCTGAGTTGAGCTTTGAACCTTTGTGTTTAACTTCTTTTTTTTATTATTATTGTATTCATTTAAAAAAGTAAAAGGAAATAACTGGAATGGATCTGTGTTGGTATGTTCAAGAA